>NC_134265.1:37641710-38322960 GCF_031893055.1 Leptodactylus fuscus
GAGCTGGGACATAACAATCAGGAGAACTGTAAGTTCTAGACGACTCCTCATATTCTATACCAAAATGGCTTACACACAAAAAAATAACGGGAAGAGAGGTCATTGGCAAGGCGTCCCGAATCCTGAGCACGCAGCGCTGAGTATATGGCTGTAAGGTACTACCGTCTTTTGGCTGGATCTACTTGGAGGAGGGTCGGAAGAAGAGATCTCTCCATATCTACACAATCTACGTTCTTACCACCAAAAAAATGAATCATTCGTATTCGAAAGACAGCCGGGGCTTGTGATAGAGGAGAGACAGATATAAGTCAATGATAAGAGGATAATAAGAGCGCCCCCAGCCATAGAGGTTATAGCAGGAGAATGGAGGACAAGGGGGAGGTTGTCAGTCATGAAGCCAACTATACAACCTGAGATATTACCCGTTACTCATCTATAGGTCCTGCCAGGTCTCCTTGTCCCTTTTCCTTACCTCGGATTTTACGTTATATAGGATTGGTTCTTAGGCAGTGTATTCCTAGCAATTGGACTATGCTAAATCTCAGGACTGAGGCAGGAGAAGAGGAGAAGCCTGGCAGTGGTCATACGGTGCCATTCCCTATCTCAAGGACCTCACATAGTTAGACACGTAGGGGGTCACACACTATGCAATGACCATAAATATATTATCACCATCTGGACATTGCTGTGGTATCTGACTACATAACATGGGAGTGGGATAGCCGGGTACTTACGGGTCTCATCATTGCTTCCTTGTGACACAACAATGCACTAAATTTTCAGTTTCTGGCACACGTCACGTATGCAAAGGACACCTCATCTGTCTAGGGCCTTGTAATAAGACCATGAGATTTATAGGCTTGTTGACCAATTGTGCTCCCTCTACCATGTCCCCATTGGTACAAACAGCCCCCCCCGAGCCGTCATAATGCTTGGTCAGATATTGGTGAAGAGAAGACTGTCCAATATATGGATGGCTATATACTAGCACTAGAATATACACTATGCACCTTCGAAAACTCTGCTCTTTTCAAGATACAAAATATTGAGTAACAAGTTGCCACCAAACGTGCAATAACCCATACCAATCGGTCACTAAGGTATGTATGGAGGGGTAAATATTGAGGTATAACTTATTAGAAAATAAGAATAATAATACTACAATCTACCCCTATATTTATGCAGCTACCCTGTCCCCAAGAAGAGAAGATGCGACTGCCATCCTAAGCAGGGCAGGACTACTACTGGCATCAAACTACCCTCAGGGCAGAGGCAGCCGGGCACACTTACCACTCAGCCAGTGAAGACAACTTATTTTATCCAAGACTTGAAGGTGAGGAAGAAGAGATTACATTATTACAATAGGATCACCAGCTATGGGGGCAAAAGAAAGTAAGTTTTCTGTGCCATGGGGCACCTGAAGGATTTCTGGATGATAGGGCAGCAGTATAAGCAGGGGTGAGGTCTCTATGCCCTAGCATATAACAAAGCACTAGAAGTATGGCTGTGATGTAAAGGAGCAAGTTGAACTACTTCCCTAACCCCTGGCACATAAGGCAGCGTTACAGGGAGGGCGTTATACAGAGGTGAAAGTTTAGCTACGTCCTGGCAGATAAGGCAGACATTTTAGCAGGGCACAAGGCTTAAGCAGACGATACATAGATCCATTGGAGACTCCACTGCAATGTTCGCCTGAAATTGGTGGACTAGTCCATAGTTAATGGGATTCCATTGGGCTCAGTGGGTAACCGCTATTTTAGTGGTCTGCCTATTATCGTTCTGGTCCTCTGAACTTACCACCAGGGTATATTACCACTGTATCCAACCTAAAAAAGCCCCTATAAGCTAAAGAGCCTGATCCATTGTAGCAAACTCTCCGGCAGCAGTTATGATGGTGCAGGACTGTCTGCCCTGATACACCTGTAACATTCTGCTGTAGATTTTTTTAGTTTTGCCCTGGCTTTCATCCTCTGGATGTAAACGGATATAAAGATCCTCTATAGTCATGGATCACCATATATCGCTGATGGTCAGGGGATGGATTTGCCCGGGGCCATATGTTTGACTTGACCATTGCACCAAGCTGGTGATCATGAGGAAGTGAAGTAACGAGGAGGGTCTTCCGAGTGGTAATATTGAGGCCAAGGTGCAGTCAACTCCCAACCATGACACGCTATACAGTGCTACTTATTGTCATGGTCCTACACACCTACAAGGGGCTGGCCACTTTAACTTTACACTTAGAGGGATCCGCCATGCAAAATCGCACATAGAAATCTTCCTGCATTTACTTTAATGGGAGGTTCAAGTGGAAACCGAAAGCCCAAGGATCAGGCAGGAGGATTCTTTATGTCGTTTTCCTTATATATAATGTCGCCCGTGTTCCATAAACTTTCCCCTAACCTATGGAGCCCAAAGGCTTTGCAAAGGTTAGACCTCACAAAGGTTTAGGGACACACTTCCACCTGGTCTGCTGCTCCACAGTCTGGTTGTACCCACACCTCAGAAGAAGGGGACCTGCATTATCTATACTAAAAGTCGTCCCTGTATTTTGTGGTATTACACAGGATTGCAGACGTATGTCAAATTTAGCTCTGCTACATTTGCAGACCTCATTTACTACTAATACTCCACTATTCCAGGTGTAGTGCTGACATCAGTGGTTAGACATGGCAGCCACAGGAGATCATGCCCGTTTCCTAAGAAATAGAAAGATGTCCGCGTCGTGCCGCAGTGAAATTTAATCAGACAATTACGGTACAATCCTCTGCCCTGTTGTGTGACCTGCGGCTGACTCATATGTAGGTCGCGGGGAATGTATTGAAAATGAAAAGGAGAAGACAAGCCGTCTGCGGAGGTAGATTGACCCCGGCAGAATGCCAAGGCTCCAGAGGTCACTTAAAAAAAAAAAAAGGCAGTGGAAATGCGACAAAACCTTCAGCGTTCAGTTTATTATTCTCATTGTAGAAAGTTCATCTCATCTGGTCAATGGTTATGCAGACCTGGAGCCATACAGACAAGAGAAGATCTAACACAGCCCAATATATTATATAGGAAATCTGACTGTCTCTAGGAATTAGAGCATCAAACTGAGCCCGACAAAACAGCGGAGCTCTTATCCACCAAGCCTCTGTCCAAGAGGCAATGCAATGGTGCCTATATGTCAGGATATTAATTTCCTATAGGTTTAATGATAGGATAACATGGAAGGATGATGTTGACTAGCACTAGATTGTGGCGGGGGGAGGGGGTGTCACATCAGCTCCCTACAGACACTCTAATTTAACTTGGTTTATCCTGGTTTTTAGCCTCCCCTAGCTGTCTATGGTATACATAAACATGGAGTCAGTGTGCTGAATGGGGCTTGGGGCATCAGTTCTTGCACGGAAAGCAATGGACATACATTAAGTGGTGCCAAAACAAGCCAGTACAATGGCCACAATGGCTACTAGATTTCCATCACTGGAGGATCCACCATAAACGATGAGACCCCCCAAGATCACTCCTATAACAAAGATAGTGGCAGACTCCAATGCTTATAATCCTATATCACCATGTATTTGTCTCTGTAATTCATCTTCCAAGCAGAAATCTACTAGTTGGAGCAATACTACAGGCTGAGTATCCATGCTGGTGGGAAACATTGACTAAATTGGGTATTTAAGCCCCTTACTGTTACCAATTGGACAGACCCTTTGTTTAATGACCCCCCGTACCCCAGTACATTCAGATAATCACTATGGGTCTAGTTTCTCTGACTCCTGCCAACTGGGGAGCTAAGGCCAGCCAGCCGAACACAGGGCGGGATTTTCTTCCATGACATCCTCAATGCCTTCTGGCATATAACTACAAACAGATTCCCTATGAGCCAGCGATATAATCGCAGCAACCAAAAGAAAACTAACATGGCGTCCTCCATACATCCATGGCTGTCGAGTGTAATGTCCATAGCCACCAGAAATTCAATAAGCAAGTGGCCATTGCCAAGGCCTCCTCTTACCTTCCATGGCGTACTTCATGTCCTGGGAGAAGAGGTTCCACATGACCTCCGCGCTGACCTTCCCCACGCTCAGCTCTTGAGGGAATCTTCATGAAAGAAAGCAGAGACTGGTATTAGTTCTTGGACCTGAGATCACGGATATAGAAGGAAAGCTTACAGTAAACCTGGCCCAACATTCAGGTCCAAGTACCCAGCTGACCATAGCGGGGAGTCCAGTGGCCACCACATAACCATCATGATAATGGTGGTGGGAGATAAGAGGCTTGCGGCTTCATTGAGAAATCCTATTATACGATGCAGACACTTCAATAGCCAAAGATAATCTTAAAACCTTAAGTATTTCCTTAATACTTACCTGTCCCTGTAAACGGAAGAAACGCTTGTAAGAGGAAGCATGCAACAGGCGGCACTCCGCATGCACTACCCGGTCTGTATTATACACTTAGACAGGGGGCACAACAAGCGATACACTCTATAGGAGTCTCTGTTATCATCCAAAGAGAATGGTAATAGGGCACCCCCTAATGACAGACTGGAGTAATGGCACCTGGATATATCTCACATGAATAAGGTGCAGTCCATATAATGGCCAGACGTCAGTCATGACTATGACATACATGTACTAGATTAGTGAGAATGACCATGTTATCAATATCAACCTCCATCTTCTGATCATCTTTAGAAAGGAAATTACCCAGGGTGTGGCTGCATTGCTGTAAGCTGCACAGAGTATTTCAGGGGAAAAAATTAGCTCTCAGTTGGAGAGTAATACAAGAGCGGGGGGCACAGGAGTACAAAGTATTACAGGAGGAGATTGTGCCTATTGTGTGAGTTACAATGTTCTCTTTGTAGGAGGGGAGTACAACAGTTAGGGACCTGGCGCCATTCCTTCTATATTTTGTGATCCAAAGGAGGGCATTTGCTATATTTCACTAGGATATAGCAACATCTAAATGTCTGCAACCCTGCTGGTCTAGGTCAAGCTTGGTGGTCTAGGACAAAGAAATGGTAATGCTACTTACCTGGTGTCCAGTGGGTTACTCACTGCTCCAGGCTCCTGCGGTGTCTATGGAGCAGGAAATCTCTCATGTCCAGATCTATCTCCAAACCCTGCTTGTTTCTTTCACCCCTCTCTTATATAGATTGTTCTCTATGCTCCATCTCTCAGATTATTCCTCGTAACCTACTCTGTTACAAAAACGGATACCCCATCTCTCAAAATGTCCCAATTGTCCCCCCTATGGCCTACCTTTTCATACAGACTGCTGCCAATGGCCCCCTCCTCTCTTACAGACTGCTCCCAATGATCACCCTCTTACACAAACTGCTCCCACTTATCCCCTCTTTCACAAACTACTCCCCATAGACCCCCCACTCGCACAGACTGCTCCCAATGGCCCCCCACTTGCACAGACTGCTCCCCATAGCCTCCTCCTCTTTCACAAACTACTCCCCATAGACCCCCCACTCGCACAGACTGCTCCCAATGGCCCCCCACTCGCACAGACTGCTCCCCATGGACCCCTTATCTCCTACAGACTACTCTTCATGATCACCCCCTCACTCCAGGAGCTTCCCCATGTTATACGCTCACAGACTGCTTCTATGGTTCTACCTTGTTCCTCCTCTCACAGACTGCTCTCCCCTTCCACGCAGACTTCTCCCTATGCTCCACTCTTTCACACTACTTTCCAGTTCCTCCATTGCAGATTGCTTACCATTTATTATTTAGTCTTCTGTATCCTCCCAGTATTGGTCATAGAGATGAATGCACTGAGGGACAGAGAGGATTGTGCAACTACTGAACAGCTGAAGAGTTCTCTCTATGGTTGGGAAAACCTGTACTAAAGAGCATTCTGCCTGATCATTAAGAAAAACTCTGACTGACGGAGTTTCTAAGGTTTCTAAGGTCATGCTGCCATACACCTTAAAGGGAACAGTTGTTACAGACAAGGCTACATAGTTATAAGAACAGAATACCCAGCAGCACCTAGTATTTCAGAAGACAAATGTGTATTAAAGTGTAACCTGTCCCCTTATATGTTAGTGAAGACACAGTTGCATGTGATCAGCGCAGTGTGATGATGTGAACAGGGGACAAGAAGAAGCAACAAAGAGTATTTCAGGTGCTGACCTACAGCCTGAGTACCCAGATTGGAGGGAATGAACATGCACAAGAACCTGCACTAAACCCTGGAAAACAACAGAAGCCATATATAAAATACAGCCATTACCCTTACTACAGCTAGAAGGGCTTACATTTTGGCAGTAATAGATTTCTATATATTGCCAGGCTGCACCTTATACATCGCACGGACTTCCTATGGGGTAACCTTTGTGATGAGCATGCAAAAATCTACGGCAGTCAGGTGGCAGGCATATATACGAGCAGAGCACTGCCTCACTCACCCCGTGTCAGGATGCCTTTAAGTAAGAGCTGGCACCTCAGCCGACGTCAGAGTCACTTATACAACAAGAGACAGAGCAGACAGGGAGACAGACTGACAGGAGATGACATCTCTACAAAGCACAGAAGGATTAGAAATAGAACAATAAGCAGACGCACAGCAGCGGGACGGCTGGAGGGGAGAGGGCTGCTTACTGGTTAAGTACAGGGGTGTAGGCGTTCTTATCCTCCTCAATGATTGATACGATCAGGGTGATCAGCTTCGGCCAGAAGTCCAGATTCTTAATACAAGGTCCTTGTTCCTCAGGAGGCAAGTCCTGCTTCTTGCTCTGAGGGAAGAGACCCAAGCACAATGAGAATATGAACCAAGGTATGAACAGGGAACATATATATACTGTAGTGGCGATCTATGATGGGCACCTAAAAATGCCCCTAAAAACACCCTGTCATACCTATCAACTTTCAAAAGACTGACAGAGGGACAAAATTCTGCATCGCAAGGTGAATTTAGATGTTGTAAACACCACCCTCCAGCCCCTGATGTCTGATTTGGCCCCACATATTCCCATTCTTACACAGTGGCCCAAACAAAGCATCATCAATGTAATGTCCCATTGTATCTCCCACACTATAACGCCCCCTTATTGTGGCCTCCTTCTTATAACATCCCCCTTAATAGCATCCACATAGTATAATAACCCCCTTAATGTTGCCCCCATAGTGTATTGCCCCACTTACTATGGCTCCCACAGTATATTGTTCCCTTTAATATGTCCCTCACAGTATAATGTTCCTTTAATGCGGCCCTCAGAATATAATGTACCACTTAATATGGCCCAACGTTATAATGTTCCTTTAATGCGGCCCTCAGAATATAATGTACCACTTAATATGGCCCAACGTTATAATGTTCCTTTAATGCGGCCCTCAGAATATAATGTACCACTTAATATGGCCCAACGTTATGATGTTCCCTTTAACGTGGCCCCCTCAGTACATCCCACATAATATGGCCAAATTGAAATGTCCTCCTTAAAACGGTAATGTTGCCATTACTATGGTTCCTAAAGTATAATATTCTGCTTATTATGGCTGACACTGTATAATGTCCTCCTTAGGATGAGTGACCAGCACCCCGAATCTGGGACTGTCCTGGAGGTTGGGAATATGCATAGACTGTATGTGAACTTGGCTGAACTTTGTAGGAAAATACTGTTCTTCCTCCAGATATGTCAATGTGTGTTCATTACAGAATGATTTACTAAACCTCTTATCTCATAGGGTTACAGTCTGGTTTTCCCGTCTCCATCTCAGCCTACCAGACTCTTGACACATCTCGCAGCTTCTTCTTGGCCTCAGTAACAATTGTGCAGCCCCACTAAGGAAAGGGGAACCCGAGGCAGTGCCATTAAGGAGAAAGATCCTGGCAGGGCGGTACCTGATATTTCCTATTACAATGTCTGCAGAAGTCATTGCCGTTCATAAACCCAAGGCTGTCGATAATATCCACGCTTGGACTAGCATGTCTTACCGAAAAAAGATTTGGGTGTATTTCTATTATTCCGCCACTTTGTTGAGAGATGAGTTTTTGTGGCAACCTTAGCTGCTATACGTACCGGATCCGTCTGGTACTCGCGGCTGTACAGCTCATGGCAGTTGTTGAAGATGTATTCGTAGGTGGAGTTCAGACATGCCTTTACACAGTCTCTGACCACCTGGCTGGCACGTGGGGGGCTCTGCAGCTCTTGTACCTGGCAGAAAAATAGATAGAGGTCAGCTATGGCTGTCACTGACTTACAGCCATTGCAAGGTTGGTGCAGGAATTGCACCCCAATGCCAAAACAATGGGCCCAATAGCAGACACTGCCATTCGCCCCTATGGTCCCCAACTACATGCAGAAATGTTCAGTCATGTTCACTGTAATGTCGTGCACAGTATCGCAGCACAGGAGGAGACGGAACGATTTGCATTCTTAAAATTCCCACTTGTTAAATATCACCAATCTGTTATCTTCATTACTCCAGAGCCAGAGCCTGTTATTCCAGTAAATATAGACAGGAAAGGGAAGCGCAGTGCCAGTCCTGTATGCCAGCTCTAAGCTAAATGCTGGGTGACATATCCAGTGTTGTCAGACAGATGCAATCCGATTCCTGCTCCCTCGCTGCTCTGCTTGTCACATCCTGCTTAGTGTCCTAAACTGACAGCCCTGATCGCTTGTAACCATGCTGCCCTAGTTATCAGCTGTGGAGAAACACCAGGCAGGGGGTGACAGAAAGCACCAAGCAGAATGGAAGGTGAAGCACCTGGCAGGACGGTACAAGGAAGCACCTGGCAGGAGGGTACAAGGAAGCACCTCGAAGGAGGGTACAAGGAAGCACCTGGCAGGACAGTACAAGGAAGCACCTGGCAGGAGGGTACAAGGAAGCACCTGGCAGGAGGGTACAAGGAAGCACCTCGAAGGAGGGTACAAGGAAGCACCTGGCAGGAGGGTACAAGGAAGCACCTCGAAGGAGGGTACAAGGAAGCACCTGGCAGGAGGGCACAAGGAAGCACCTGGTAGGAGGGTACAAGGAAGCATCATACAACAAAGGGAGAATGCAGCTCTGGAGTATAATACAGGATATAACTCAGGATCAGTACAGGATAAGTAATGTAATGTATGTACACAGTGACTGTACCAGCAGAATAGTGAGCGCAGCTCTGGAGTATAATACAGGATGTAACTCAGGATCAGTACAGGATAAGTAATGTAATGTACGTACATAAAGACTGCACCAGCAGAATAGTGAGTGCAGCTCTGGAGTATACTACAGGATGCAACTCAGGATCAGTACAGGATAAGTAATGTAATGTATGTACACAGTGACTGCACCAGCAGAATAGTGAGTGCAGCTCTGGAGTATAATACAGGATGTAACTCAGGATCAATACAGGATAAATAATGTCATGTATGTACACAGTGACTGTACCAGCAGAATAGTGAGTGCAGCTCTGGAGTATAATACAGGATGTAACTCAGGATCAGTACAGGATAAGTAATGTAATGTACGTACATAATGACTGCACCAGCAGAATAGTGAGCACAGCTCTGGAGTATAATACAGGATGTAACTCAGGATCAGTACAGGATAAGTAATGTAATGTACGTACATAATGACTGCACCAGCAGAATAGTGAGTGCAGCTCTGGAGTATAATACAGGATGTAACTCAGGATCAGTACAGGATAAGTAATGTAATGTATGTACACAGTGACTGCACCAGCAGAATAGTGATTGCAGCTCTGGAGTATAATACAGGATGTAACTCAGGATCAGTACAGGATAAGTAATGTAATGTACGTACATAATGACTGCACCAGCAGAATAGTGAGTGCAGCTCTGGAGTATAATACAGGATGTAACTCAGGATCAGTACAGGATAAGTAATGTAATGTACGTACATAATGACTGCACCAGCAGAATAGTGAGTGCAGCTCTGGAGTATACTACAGGATGTAACTCAGGATCAGTACAGGATAAGTAATATAATGTATGTACACAGTGACTGTACCAGCAGAATAGTGAGTGCAGCTCTGGAGTATAATACAGGATGAGTACAGGATAAGTAATGTAATGTATGTGCACAGTGCTTCTTATATATTTGATGATACTAATTGCAAAAAACTTGAATATTGTAGATGATGTGGATGTAATGTTAGGATTTAATGGTTAAATCACCAATTATGAATTCAATATGCATGTTCGGTAATAGATAGTTTGGCCTATGCCATTCTTCTGATCAGTTGGAGTTGGTGTATTTATCTTGTTTCGGCATTCTCTAAGCTTTAGGTTCCTGGGCCTATCCCAGGTCATCAATATTATTTGCCTGGAAAACGCCATCAAAGTACAATTAAACCCACTGACCACTCACCTTCATGCGGAAGAAAGTGATGCTGGTAAGTAAATCCACCGTAGACTTCAAATCCTGCAGTCTGTCGGGGCTGCTGGCCGGGAAGTTATTCTATGGGAAGATTAGGAGAGATTATAACATCCACATCAAAGCGTGAGGGTACCCCAAGCCAAAGCCAGAAAGTATCTGATACCTTACACAATGGTCCTGATAAAATATCCCCTATGCGGTGTCACCAACCACCAAATCTTAATATTCTATTTTATTATCACTCATTTTTCTTCTTGACTAATGCAACACTAGAATTTCCTACTCCGGACACATATGTATACATGAGGCTCCCCCTAGTGGTCAGAATTCTATAGCCAAATGAAGGGAAGCAGGACATTGAGAGCTGTCCATTAGAAAAATGGGGCAACGAATGGAATAAAAGAGAATTATAGAAACATACTTTCCTGGTTTTGGCCACAACGATTAAGGGGGGGTTCTTCTGGACTTAATAATTGATGATCTGTCAGACTCCCATAGAGCTTCAAAAAAGTTTAGGAAAACCCCTCTAACCCCGTCACCATCCTGTCAAGGCTATGTAAACATCTGCATCGGAGTCTCTGCTCAGAGCCTCAGGCGCAGAGTTGGTCTAAAATGACATTTTTGTCCATTTTAGTAAGGGACAAAACAATATTATCGTCAATGGGGCCCCCTAAGAGTAGGTCATCAATACATATTTCCTGGAAAACCGCTTTAAGTGATTCTATGACTTGTTGAACTGATGACCTCTGGCATTGGCAGTGATCTTTCCTTGCATGGTAACGTTCCAATCCATCTGACTGTACAGGGAACTGCAGTACGCAGCACAGCGAATGCCAGGGGCACCTCTATGCATGAAATAATAGTGAAGGGGATGCAGCGCTATGTCAATGCTTCATGCAAAAACCCCTTTAAACAGCCACTGATCAGTCAACATTGACATAACCCAGATAAAAGTGAGTAAGCAGAGGATATTTACTGGCACGGCCTCCATTACCCAGGGCTGCAGCTACTGCATAAACCTACAGGATTATTATTACCGGTGGGAATCCTAATCTCTGACTATTGACAGGTAATAACTATTACTCAATGGTCTCTGACACCTCCCTGTAGAGGGCGCTGTCCTCATTCCATGTATATCATGCATATAATAGGATCGGCAATTTTAGAAGTTACTCATCTCTTACTGGTGCTGAAAATGAAACCTGAGGTTTTCTGGAAATGTAGAAAGAACAGATGGCGAATGTTTCATTATTTAACACCCAGACAGCTTGGTACAAGTGGCGAGTCCACCCAGCGCCAAGATTTATCTGGCATACTAAATGCCCGGCATGGGCACTGGAAACGCAGAGAGCAGGGACACAGAAGCCAAGTAGGACACGGAAAAGCGCCACCCGCTGACAACATTCTGCCTTCAGCAGGACCAGCTGTAGAGATGGTGCTACAGGATGTGTGTAAACCGTCAGAGGAATAGACGGTGAGAAATTCCAGCGCACATCACGTATCCAATGAATGAGACAGGAGGAGATGTGATCTGTGCAACCCTTCAATTGCAAAACTCGGCCCAAATTGGCTATAAATAGAGGATGGAGGGCAGAGGTGGCATCAATGCCAGGCTGAACATGAGGGCTTACAGTCCCATCCGATTTATCATTTACATTAGAAATCTGCTGTAAATGATGCTGGAAATCCTTCCAAGCACAAGGCTCGGTGAAGGCTGCGCCTCATTTATGAAGAAACGTGTGCCCCCTCATGTATGAAGCGCACCTTCCACCAGCGATGGGGTAATGAAGACTGGCATTAGTCATATACTGTATCTTCCCCAGTAAACCTACTTGTTCAATGGGTAATTAGTAATAATAAAAGCAATAATGAAAACATAAAATTCCCCAAACAAGTAAGAGTTGTCATGTAACTCCAATAAAACAACAACTAAGCATAAAAACAGTATAAGTAAAGATAAGAAACTTTATACTAAAGAAAAAGGATTTCTCAATCTCCATTTCTCAGGCTTTCCATTCACAAAGTGACTTATCATGGTGAGCATTTCTCATTCTGTGTCCAGCAGCCTGGATAACATCTGTTATCTGGACATGAGTTCTACACAGTCCAGTCACATTAATGTGACCACCTGTCAAAATCCAGAATAACCACCTTTGGCAGAGCGGACCGCTGCGAGATGTGCAGGGAGAGAGGGGATGTTGTGATGATGTCACTGGGATGTTGAGCCATGCCGACACCAGTGCAGTGGCCAGCTGCGCTAGGTTACGTGGTTGAGCATCCATGGCGCGAACAACCTGAACGAGGTGGTCCCACAGATTCTCAATTGGGTTCAAGTCCGGGGGAATTTGCTGGCCAAGGGGGTACGGTAAACTCATCCTGGTGCTCCTCGAACCACGCACGTACACTGCAAGCTTTGTGACATGTCGTATTGTCCTGCTGGTAGATGCCATTATCCTGAGGAAAAACATTTCACATGTAGGGGTGAACATGGTCCGCAAGGATAGATGCATACTTGTGTTGATCTATCGTGTCTTCCACAATGATCAGTGTACCCAGATGGCTGATGACACGTGTCTTCTGCGATTGGTTATTTAACGTTGACGTCAAAAGTAGGCGGTGCAAAAAAGAAGAGAGGCAGCGAGCCGACCTTGGTGTAGTATTTTTTGAATCAAAAAGTCAGGGTAGGCAGAAACAAATGGCCACTCACCTGGTGGGGTTGTGTGAGACACAACCACCTCTATAGTGTATCTTAGGAATGGATGGCACAGGTAAACGTGGGTGGCAGCTGGATATACGTCTGGGATCATCCACTGTGGGAAGGTTATCTGTATGCACTTGAGAAAGAGCAAGATAGGCTCGAAACGCATTGTGCAAATAAAGTTTGTTGATTTACCCGGGCGAGCGCGGTTCTTCTGTTCTCCCCTCGAGTGAGAAGGTCCACCCCCAAAAGTAGGCGGCGGTCACATTAATATGTCTGGACTGTGTATGTTCTATTATTGAAGGTAGGGGCAGGAAAGCAGCCTGATGTTCTTTATAAAGGTGGCCACACATATTTTACCATATTAGCTCTAACAACTACTGTGTTTCTGCCACCTGAAGAATCCTCTTCTTAAAAACAAGAATATACATTTCACCAAGATTGTCTGGACCTGCAGATTTTGGTTCAACTGACCAATTCTTTAGTATTACATCTTTATTCAGATGTCAGGATAAAGGAAGGATTGGCATGTTGACTTTTAACACTCTCAGTACTTTGTTCTTAATGCAGAGAAGATGCCCCGTTTTCCATTAAGAACACTTGCACGCTTGGCCAAATTACGTTGCCATGTACGTGCTTGAACGGGAGTGTCGGGAGGAATACAGCTGTAAGATGTTTGGCCATCTTGAGGTTCAATGACAGAACCAAAACTCAAACAAGGGATGCTGGGCAGGGTAGCAGTGACATCAGTAAGGGACTAAGCAGCCAATGTCTCCGCTATTCAATAAACGTATAGCCTGGCATACAAGTCCTAAAAAACCCAACACACTGTTATTGCCGCAGACCCCACTTCACATGTATTGGCACTGCCTGAACGACTCCTTAATACTGTGCCTCTTACAAGGTAACATTCAGTAATTGCTCTGTATGTTTTCGGTTACACTATCTTTTACGCCCCCGTATCATTAGCTCCTCTGGGACTCCCATGTTATAACATCAGATCTGTGGAGCTCCACCGATGACGCTGTGAATTAGAAGTGTCTGCTGCAAACACCAGCCCATGGAGTGCGATCCTGTAAATGAGGCAACCTAGGTGCTATACCCTCATCCTGGGGGCCGCAAAAAAGTCTTATATAATGTATGGCAGACAAACAAACAAAAAGGAACGCCTGTTTATTTCAAAGGAGACAGCGTGCACTTGTGGTCACCTCCTTTGTCTCCAGAGAGACTCTGAACTTTCATAGACACAATATGAAAGTCCAGTCTACTTCTCAGATGCTGAATGGCAGGGTTTGACTACTGCCAGCACTACTTATATTGGTTGCAGGCTTGAGCTATAAAGTCCATTGCTGACTTCTATATGGGTGTATGGCATGTCACTGGTCACTCAATGACCCTCTTCCTTAGGTCATGGAGTGACCAGTGACATGGCAATGAGGCCAAACTAACCAGGGCTGTGGAGTCGACAGGCCAAACCACCGATCTTATAATTTTCCACTGCCTGTCTCCGACTCCTACTCTGACTCCAATTCCTTCATAAATGGCTGACAGTAATGGCCAGACAGAAGAAATAAGGATCTTCTAGTTCATTAAAAAGCTAGGGGATCCTATGACCACGACGTACTCAAGGGGGAAGGACTATTTAAACAGGTTGCCTGACTTAGCAGGAAAGGGGCTTGACTTGGCACAAAGGGGTATATCTTGAAGGAACCAAGTTGTGGCAGCTTTGTGGTGCGAAAACCTGGTTTACAGTAAGCCAAAAGATGGAATAAAATCGGCAAACGTGATAATCCAGGACAAGTCCATGTGATAAATTTTATTATGCAACAAGGAAAAGGGAAAAAAAAAGGTGCTACTCAGCCACTCCCAAAGGAATCTCCTATTATGTCCATGCTCCACTCCCAGTCCTCTCTATCCGGCACGGATACGAAACCTCCCCGGTTTGAGGTGACGGTACAATTCCAAAGTGAAAGTGGATCCAGCCAATACAGGAGTAAATAAAACGTGGCTTTTAGTCTTCTATATCATGTTAAAATTACAAAACACTGTCGGGCTGACACGTTTCAGTCTTAACCGAAACGCGTCAGCCCGACAGTGTTTTGTAATTTTACCATGATATAGAAGAATAAAAGCTACGTTTTATTTACTCCGGTATTGGCTGGATCCACTTTCACCATGTGATAAATTTTGTACATCTAGTTTGAAAGGGACTGTCCCTTTACAGATCTCCTATCCTATGAATAAGGGTCACATCACTGGGGGTAAAAGTCACATTGCTGGGGGTCTGACCACTGGGCTCCCTGTGATCAGAAGCATGAGGGACTGAAAGTCACCCTGCATTGATGAAGTGCCAGTGATATTGCATGGCCGATGCTCCATTCACTTCTATGGGGCTGCCGGGACTGCAATCTCTGGAAGCCACTGTTATGGGGCTGCCGGGAATAGAGAGGCAGTGACGCAAAGTTCCACTTTCAGGGCAACTTTGAGTCCTCTGTTCTCCTTGGGATAAGTGTCAGATTGCTGAGGTTCAACCAATGGCACTCCCAGTGATGTGACACTTACCCCCTATCCTTTGCAAACAGAGTTTCAGATAACCAGTGTCATCCCCTATACCAAAAACAGCAGTGTCCTAGAAAACCAGAGTCACTCCCTATATTGAAAACAGCGGAGTCCTAAATAAACCAGTGTCATCCCCTATACTGAAAACAGCAGCAGAGCCCCAGATCAGTCACGGTTATCGCCTCTACAGAGCATTTCAGACGTACGGATCGATCCCTGCACTGAACGTAATAGATTTTCAGGATTCCTACCGCCATCTGTCAGCATGTATCTAAACTGCCGATTCTCTTCTGGTTTGCAATGTTTTGTAACTAGATTGGGATTAACCCTTTAAAAGGTCCCTTCCTTCTACATTGCTCTGGACTACGCCTGCTAGTCTAGGATTGTACATTGGCTGTGAGTTGTGTTTTGTTGGACTTGAATGTCTTTCCTGCTCTGACTATATATCAGAATCTACAGTTATTACATTGCCCCTCCCCTGTCCCAAAGGTCCCCTTCTTCCTTGAAAAGCGAAGAACTCGTTTCTGCTCCGGAAAAAAGAAGACAACAATATTACAGGTCTACCGGGACGGAGATAGCAAGTGACTTTAGATAATGGCCCCCCTGTCACAGGATCTCTAGTAAAGCTGCATCCTGCTCATTCATCTTAAAGACAAACCCTACTAATGACACGTTCTGCTAACACCATTCTTTTCCTGGGGTAATTACACGGCGGAGTTAAGGAGCAATTCTTCTGCAGGTCCTCGCGCTCTACAATCATGGCTTTTGTGTTCTGTTATTATGGAGCTTACCCTGTACATGGAGAGATCGATGCGCAGGGAATTGTGCAACTGGTCCAGGAGCTTCACAAAACGTTCTTTCTGCACAGGAGAAAAAAAAACATATATTATAGGCTTAAGGCGAACATCGAAAATTGCAGTGAAAAACGGTCTTCTATAGAATTGGTCATACAAGAGGGCGAGTGGCTCCAATTTACGGAACTAAAATGCTAGTTTTCTATGGTAAAAGTGCCACATTTTTTGGCAAAAATACTTATTACACTTTCCAGCTTTGACAAAATCGGGCACTCAGATGACACTTGGTTGGTTCTCATGTCATCCCAATGTCTTCCGTCCTCTTTTATTTCAATCGGGGGCCCAGACCAATCTGTTTTCATGGAGTAGGATAGAACCCGCTCTATCAATATCAGAATGGAATGGAACATTGGTACCCCCCTTGGAAGAGCCTTGGGCTTCACATGAAATTTACTTACATTTCATAATAAATCTAAGAGTATATACTCGAGTATAAGCCGACCCGAATATAAGCCGAGGCCCCTAATTTTACCACAAAAAACTCGGAAAACTTATTGACTCGAGTATAAGCCTAGGGGGAAATGCAGCAGCTACTGGAAAATTTCCAAAATTAAAATGGTCGGAGTTTTTGGGTGCAGTAGTTGCTGGGTGCTGGGGAAGGGGAGGGGGTGTTTTGGTTGTCTGTCTGCCTCTTCCCTGAGCTTGAGGACTGAGTTTTTTTTTTCCCCCCACTTAGAATTCAGCCTGGCTGAATATAGGGTATCTGCAGTGCTCCTATTAACCCCTTCCTGACGGAACAGGAGCACTGCAGATCCCCTATATTCAGTAGACCGGGCACTTTCAGACACAGGGATACCTAATGTGTATGTGTTCACAGTCATTTTCTACTTTTATATGTATTCTAGGGAAAGGAGGGATTTACAACTTTTATTTTTTTATTATATTTTTTTTTTAAGCTCCTTTTTTCACTATTTTATGGGATATTCTATAAATTACTATTGCAGCTGGACCCCTCCTCCCAAACAAAAAAATTATGTATTTTTTTTTTTGCTTGACTCAAGTATAAGCCGAGGGGAGCTTTTTCAGCACAAAAACTGTGCTGAAAAATTTGGCTTATACTCGAGTATATACGGTATACGAAAAATGAAGTTTCCTAGGAAAATTTGTCAGGCCTTGCAAAATATAGACTAGAGAGCACTCACCCCGAAGTTGGAGGCTGAGAAGCGGTCCGATGCGGACACGTTGGTGGAGGCTGTGGTGTGGGCGTAGTAGGCATTGATGTTGGCAAGTAGCGTGCTCATGACAGCTGGAACTCCAGGACACATATATTTTGAAGACAGACAAGCAAAATGTCTGGAAAGAGAAGACAGTTCACGGTTAAAAAAAAATTATATACAGACCAATGAGATGGGAATCCTAAATCAATAGATCTATTAGGTAGAAAGCAGGGCAGCAACAAGGGATTATCTCTTTCTGGAGGACCCAGCATTGCCATATATTATACAGACAGCCCAAAAGTTGTGATAAAGTCTGTGTAATACTTCACTTCTCCTGTGGTGGTGCTGCAGAGAAAATGAACATTTGTTACTGAGCTCGATCATAGACTACAACTGATCATTGAACTTCCCAGCACCAAGATCGGCTTATGGTTAGAGACAAGAAAAGAAAACCGCACCGAGCGGATCCTCGTGTATTAAATTACAACAATGGGCTAATTCTGGTTGGGACAAATACCCCCTCACCTGATGAGGTTGTGTAATGCCACAACACTCAAGAAGCTTGTAACGCCCTATGTATAAGGGCCCAAGGCAGCCGCTGTAGGCGTCACTCAGACGTGTAGATGCAGAAAAGTACGGACCAGCCTCCTCACAGGATTCGCAATGCCTGATGAGGTTGAGATTTGATTGATCACAGTTTTGTCCGTGTTTTACTTGCTTTTTCATGCAATTTATTGCTTGATTTTCTGATTGAGATGTTTTATGTGTTTTATTGAAGAAAATTTAAACGCTTCTTAGACAGAAACGCGTTGTGTATCAATAAAGGAGTGTTTATCATCATCATCGGGTGAGCGCTGTTTCTAATTTGGCCGAATCCTGCAAGGAGGCTGGTCCGTACTTTTCTGCGGCTTATGGTTAAGGGAATTGGAAATCTGCAGCACCACAAATTCCCGATGTGTCGGAGCAGCAGCTGCCCCTCACCTCTCAGAACCTATAACCAACTAGCTCTAATTTTTACAATGGCTCCCATTACAAGCAGTCTGCAGATTATGGGCTATACTCTCAGTATATAGCAGCCCGCACTATGCTGATCTACGGCACAGTATATTGTGTCTTCCAATTCCTGAGCCAAAAAAAAAAAAAAAAAAAGGAAAATGGAGAGATTTTTTTCCCTAGCACCTTATCTCACAACTCAGACAGCGACATGGAGGTGCGAGATCCCGGCAGCGTTCTAGACCTCCAGCTCATCCTGCGGCAAAGGTTAAGTGGAGGCTCTGCAGCATTCATTTGCTAATAGGAACATTTACAGAGAAATGTCAACCAAGCTAATGAGTGCAATGTAGGACCGGAATGTAAATGAACATTATCATTTCTGGGGTCCATACGGGGAAGTTGAGGTGCAAGCACCATGTTGTAGGGGAAAGATCGGTATGTGGCAGCCCTGACATATGGCTTGTAGGTAATATATTAACAATGAGATGATTTTCATGGTTTAATGACAGGAGTCATCCAGTTTTAAACACCGTTCACACCAAACAATGTGTCGCTGCCACTGCTAATTATTCACTGTGGGCGTATTAAAGGGATTCTCCACTATGTCAAGAGAGAAAAAAAGCATAAATGGAGAAAAGATGAAGAAAGCGGTTTTAGTCTTCTCCCAGACTTTGATAAACTCTTGTTGAGTTTCCCCCTATCACATACTTCAGATGTAGACACGAGAACTTGCCCTCTACCCAATGTCATGACAGCGGAGAAGGAAGAGGACAGCGGAGAAGGGCAGAGGACAGCGGAGAAGGGCAGAGGACAGCGGAGAAGGGCAGAGGACAGCGGAGAAGGGAAGAGGACAGCGGAGAAGGGAAGAGGGCAGAGGACAGCGGAGAAGGGCAGAGGACAGCGGAGAAGGGAAGAGGACAGCGGAGAAGGGAAGAGGACAGCGGAGAAGGGAAGAGGACAGCGGAGAAGGGAGAGGACAGCGGAGAAGGGCAGAGGACTGCGGAGAAGGGAAGAGGACAGCGGGGAGGGGCAGAGGACAGCGGGGAGGGGCAGAGGACAGCGGAGAAGGGAGAGGACAGCAGAGAAGGGAGAGGGAGAGGACAGCGGAGAAGGGAGAGGACAGCAGAGAAGGGAGAGGACAGCAGAGAAGGGAGAGGACAGCAGAGAAGGGAGAGGACAGCGGAGAAGGGAGAGGACAGCGGAGAAGGGAGAGGGAGAGGACAGCAGAGAAGGGAGAGGACAGCGGAGAAGGGAGAGGACAGCGGAGAAGGGAGAGGACAGCGGAGAAGGGAGAGGACAGCGGGGTGAGGACAGCGGAGAAGGGAGAGGACAGCGGAGAAGGGAGAGGACAGCGGAGAAGGGAGAGGACAGCAGAGAAGGGAGAGGACAGCAGAGAAGGGAGAGGACAGCAGAGAAGGGAGAGGACAGCGGAGAAGGGAGAGGACAGCGGAGAAGGGAGAGGGAGAGGACAGCAGAGAAGGGAGAGGACTGCAGAGAAGGGAGAGGACAGCAGAGAAGGGAGAGGACAGCGGAGAAGGGAGAGGACAGCGGAGAAGGGAGAGGACAGCGGAGAAGGGAGGACAGCGGAGAAGGGCAGAGGACAACGGAGAAGGGAGAGAACAGCAGAGAAGGGAGAGGACAGCAGAGAAGGGAGAGGGAGAGGACAGCGGAGAAGGGAGAGGACAGCGGAGAAGGGAGAGGACAGCGGAGAAGGGAGAGGACAGCGGAGAAGGGAGAGGACAGCGGAGAAGGGAGAGGACAGCGGAGAAGGGAGAGGGAGAGGACTGCAGAGAAGGGAGAGGACTGCAGAGAAGGGAGAGGACAGCAGAGAAGGGAGAGGACAGCGGAGAAGGGAGAGGACAGCGGAGAAGGGAGAGGACAGCGGAGAAGGGAGAGGACAGCGGAGAAGGGCAGAGGACAGCGGAGAAGGGCAGAGGACAGCAGAGAAGGGCAGAGGACAGAAGAGAAGAGAGAGGACAGCGGAGAAGGGAGAGGACAGCGGAGAAGGGCAGAGGACAGCAGAGAAGGGCAGAGGACAGCGGAGAAGGGAAGAGGACAGCAGAAAAGGGAAAGGACAGCAGAGAAGGGAAGAGGACAGCAGAGAAGGGAAGAGGACAGCAGAGAAGGGAAAGGACAGCAGAGAAGAAGGGAAGGGAATAGCAAGGAAGGAAAAAGGATGTTGGGAAAGGGAAGAGAATGGCAAGGGAAAGGAAGAAGATGATGGGAGAGATTAAGGGAAGAGGATGTTGGGAAGAAAGGGGGCACTGGGAAAGAGAAAAGTGAAACAGTAAAAGGGAAACGAAGAGGAAAGTAGGGAAACAGAGAGGAAAACATGGAGCAGAGCTATAACCTACAATGGCAGTAGAGCTACAGCCTATAATGGTGGAAGAGTTATACCCTGTAATGGTGGCAGAGCCATAGCCTGTAATGGCCGCAGAGCTACAGCCTATAATGCTATAATGGTGGAAGAGTTATACCCTGTAATGGCGGCAGAGCTTTGGCCTGTAATTGCGGCAGAGCTACAGCCTATAATGGTGGCAGAGCTATACCCTGTAATGGTGGCAGAGTTATACCCTGTAATGGCAGCAGAGCTAAACCCTGTTATGTTGGCAGAGCTATAGAATATAATGGCAGGAGAGCTATAACCTGTAATGGTGGCAGAGCCATACCCTGTAATGGCAGCAGAGCTATACCCTATAATGGCGGCAAAGCTATAGCCTATAATGGCGGCAGAGCTGGAGTGGTCACCATTACACAATAGAATAACCACTTCTCTATATGCAGCACAGTCAACATTTTTGTCTGCTCTAGATTTAATATACAACTTTAGCTTCTGAAAGAAACACTGAGAGGTTTCTTTTCATTTGGGATCGGCAGATTACTGCAGTTATTTCACAGGAGGTGATTTTGACATCTCCGCTGTGAAAGAACGAAGCCAGCAATATTACAGGTCTGCACCGAAGGCAGAGGGGCCGAGACAGATGTTTCCTTTAGATAGTGACCCCAAGTCTTATCTTCATTATGCCACCACCTATACATTCGGGTCATGCTCTAACTACGGAATATCACTAAGAATAAAACCATAAAGTAATGGGCCACCATATATTTAGACGGAATTCCTCTTTATAATGATATTTTACAGTATGTAAAGAAATCCAAAGCTCTAATTTATACCTGGTTGTTAAGGGACATGGCTGTCATTATTCTGCAAGCCTAAACTTTACTACAGGCATTATTTGTATGGCTCTCCTGTAAGGGATACGTCCTGTGACAGCTGTCATTTATACTTCTGTGAGTGTGTACATAGTATTATATATAAAAGGCAGGTTCCCTTGACTGGGACTGGATATTGAGGGTTGTGATTCATCACCGCCTGCACTTCACGAGAGGTGAAAACTTATCATTTCCCAACAGAAGAGAGGAAGACGATACCGCTGTTCAAGGCGCACCATGGAGGGAGCGATACGAGGAGTCGTCTGCCTGTAATGAGCGGGATTAATGACTTGTTCTCTGCAATGTGACATTGACAGTGAACTCACCTGTGAATATGTGATATTTGTCTACAGTCTAGTACGGTGCAGCTTGCAGATAAGACAGAGCCGCTTAGGGTCTTCTCTGCTTAATACCGCCACTCTGAGCTAGCATTAATTACGGAAGCGCAAAGATACGAAAGCATGTGCATGGCTAGGACCGGGATTATTCCTCTTATCCCACAAGAACTCTGCAAGCAATGCAGGCAGTGTTGTGGAACAGAAGTGCACTCTGTGCACTGGGACGATGCACTCCCCTTATTACACCTGTCAGCACGCGATGGATAGGGCTCTAAGAACGCTGCTTTTATGTACTGATATATGGTGACACTAAAGAGCAGCTTCCTTCCCTTAGTAAAGAGAACTGTGCTATAAAAAGCAAAATGGAAATGTCATGTTATATATCCAGGAGCAAATACAGTGTTGGCCAAAAGTATTGGAACCCCTGCAATTCTGTCAGATAATACTCATTTTCTTCCAGAAAATGATTACAAGCACAAACTCTTTGGTATTAATATCTTCATTTAATTGGTCTTCAATGGAAAACCACAAAAAGAATTGTCAAAAAGCCAAATTGGATATAATTCCATACCAAACATAAAAAAGGGGGTGGACAAAAGTATTGGCACTGTTTTAAAAATCATGTGATGCTTCTCTAATTTGTGTAATTAACAGCACCTGTTACTTACCTGAGGCACCTAACAGGTGGTGGCAATAACTAAATCACACTTTCAGCCAGTTGAAATGGATTAAAGTTGACTCAACCTCTGTCCTGTGTCCTTATGTGTACCACATTGAGCATGGAGAAAAGAAAGAAGACCAAAGAACTGTCTGAGGACTTGAGAAGCAAAACTGTGAGGGAGCATGAGCAATCTCAAGGCTACAAGTCCATCTCCAAAGACCTGAATGTTCCTGTGTCTACCGTGCGCAGTGTCATCAAGAAGTTTAAAGCCCATGGCACTGTGGCTAACCTCCCTAGATGTGGATGGAAAAGAAAAATCGACGAGAGATTTCAACGCAAGATTGTGCGGATGGTGGATAAAGAACCTCGACTAACATCCAAACAAGTTCAAGCTGCCCTGCAGTCCGAGGGTACAACAGTGTCACCCCGTACTATCCGTCGGCGTCTGAATGAGAAGGGACTGTATGGTAGGAGACCCAGGAAGACCCCACTTCTTACCCAGAGACATAAAAAAGCCAGGCTGGAGTTTGCCAAAACTTACCTGAGAAAGCCAAAAACGTTTTGGAAGAATGTTCTCTGGTCAGATGAGACAAAAGTAGGAAAAGGCATCAACATAGAGTTTACAGGAAAAAAGAAGAGGCCTTCAAAGAAAAGAACACGGTCCCTACAGTCAAACATGGCGGAGGTTCCCTGATGTTTTGGGGTTGCTTTGCTGCCTCTGGCACTGGACAGCTTGAGCGTGTGCATGGCATTATGAAGTCTGAAGACGAGCAACACATTTTGCAGCATAACGTAGGGCCCAGTGTGAGAAAGCTGGGTCTCCCTCAGAGGTCATGGGTCTTCCAGCAGGACAATGACCCAAAACACACTTCAGGTCAGCACTAGAAAATGGTTTGAGAGAAAGCACTGGAGACTTGTAAAGTGGCAGCAATGAGTCCAGCCCTGAATCCCATAGAAAACCTGTGGGGGAGGAGAGATCTCTTGATGGCAGTTTGGAGAAGGCCCCCTTCACATCTCAGGGGGGACCTGGAGCAGTTTGCCAAAGAAGAATGGTCTAAGATTCCAGCAGAGCCTTGTAAGAAACTCATTGCTGGTTACCGGAAGCGGTTGTTTGCAGTTATTTTGTCTAAAGGTTGTGCTGCCAAATATTAGGCTGAGGGGGCCAGTACTTTTGTCCTGCCCATTTTTGGAGTTTTGTGTAAAAAGATCAATGATTTGACGTTTTTTTCCATTCTCTTTTGTGTTTTTTCATTGCAAGCAAAATAAATGAAGATATTAATACCAAAGAGTTTGTGCTTGCAATCATTTTCTGGAAGAACACAAGTATTATCTGACAGAATTGCAGGGGTGCCAATACTTTTGGCCAACACTGTAAAAGCCAAAAGCCTCACCTGTCACTGTTGTTATGCCCCATGTCACACAGGGACGCTGAGATATGGGGAGCTGTTTGTAGAGTGCTCACCTGTAAAGCACTCCATGTAGCGCTGTGACATGGAGGGAACACTGTGGATTCATGAATATTAGGGAACATTCACACTGTGTGTATGTTTGACATACAGTCCTATGAAAAAGTTTGGGCACCCCTATTAATCTTAATCATTTTTAGTTCTAAATATTTTGGTGTTTGCAGCAGCCATTTCAGTTTGATATATCTAATAACTGATGGACACAGTAATATTTCAGGATTGAAATGAGGTTTATTGTACTAACAGAAAATGTGCAATATGCATTAAATCAAAATTTGACCGGTGCAAAAGTATGGGCACCTCAACAGAAAAGTGACATTAATATTTAGTAGCTCCTCCTTTTGCCTCTAGTCGCTTCCTGTAGCTTTTAATCAGTTCCTGGATCCTGGATGAAGGTATTTTGGACCATTCCTCTTTACAAAACAATTCAAGTTCAGTTAAGTTTGATGGTCGCTGAGCATGGACAGCCCGCTTCAAATCATCCCACAGATGTTCAATGATATTCAGGTCTGGGGACTGGGATGGCCATTCCAGAACATTGTAATTGTTCCTCTGCATGAATGCCTGAGGATTTGGAGCGGTGTTTTGGATCATTGTCTTGCTGAAATATCCATCCCCGGCGTAACTTCAACTTCGTCACTGATTCTTGAACATTATTCTCAAGAATCTGCTGATACTGAGTGGAATCCATGCGACCCTCAACTTTAACAAGATTCCCGATGCCGGCATTGGCCACACAGCCCCAAAGCATGATGGAACCTCCACCAAATTTTACAGTGGGTAGCAAGTGTTTTTCTTGGAATGCTTTTTTTTGGACACCATGCATAACACATTTTTGTATGACCAAACAACTCAATCTTTGTTTCATCAGTCCACAGGACCTTCTTCCAAAATGAAGCTGGCTTATCCAAATGTGCTTTTGCATACATCAGGCGACTCTGTTTGTGGCGTGCTTGCAGAAACGGCTTCTTTCTCATCACTCTCTGATACAGCTTCTCCTTGTGCAAAGTGCGCTGTATTGCTGACTGATGCACAGTGACACCATCTGCAGCAAGATGATGCTGCAGCTCTTTGGAGGTGGTCTGTGGATTGTCCTTGACTGTTCTCACCATTCTTCTTCTCTGCCTTTCTGATATTTTTCTTGGCCTGCCACTTCTGGGCTTAACAAGAACTGTCCCTGTGGTCTTCCATTTCCTTACTATGTTCCTCACAGTGGAAACTGACAGGTTAAATCTCTGAGACAACTTTTTGTATCCTTCCCCTGAACAACTATGTTGAACAATCTTTGTTTTCAGATCATTTGAGAGCGGGCTGTCCATGCTCGGCGACCATCTAACTTAACTGAACTTGAATTGTTTTGTAAAGAGGAATGGTCCAAAATACCTTCATCCAGGATCCAGGAACTGATTAAAAGCTACAGGAAGCGACTAGAGGCTGTTATCTGTGCAAAAGGAGGATCTACTAAATATTAATGTCACTTTTCTGTTGAGGTGCCCATACTTTTGCACTGGTCAAATTTTGGTTTAATGCATATTGCACATTTTCTGTTAGTACAATAAACCTCATTTCAATCCTGAAATATTACTGTGTCCATCAGTTATTAGATATATCAAACTGAAATGGCTGCTGCAAACACCAAAATATTTAGAACTAAAAATTATTACAATTAATAGGGGTGCCCAAACTTTTTCATAGGACTGTACTTGCCAGTGCATCAAATACATCCCTATGCCCCTATTAACTCAAGGAAAGCAAAAAAAAAAAAAAAAAAAAGTTTGCTATAGGCGTGTATCAGGCTACTATACATTAGTATAGCTTTTTTGTTTTTCCCCCTTAAAATTGGGGCTGAAATATAAAAATACGGAGCACCAAACAAAATCACACAAAACCCTCAGCAGTGCCAACCAAATAGCACACTGCACTGCACAGCACATAAACCCCCCCAGAAACACTAGATACCAATGACGTGTCTATTGTGTAGAAAGATCACGCATCTACTCTGGTGGGAAAGGGGCCTCATCCGGGAACAACAATTCTTGTTTCCAGAGATTTATCTACTGCAGTTTCCTGCAGTCACCACTAGGGGAAGCACAAGGTAAGGTGTTATGCATACGAGAAGTGTCCAGGCCAAGGAAGGGGGGGGGGGGCCTTCGGTCACCCCTCCCCATGCTGATTCCAATGGTGGAGGTTACATTCTGATGTCACAGAGCAGAATAGGAGTCATATTGAGTATTGGAGACCCCTCTGCAGAACCACAGCCGGCATACTCGGTAGATGCATTAATTCCTACACATGAGAATGATGACAAGACATGTATGTTGTGAACAAGTCTTCTTGGTGGTCCGGGCCCAGATGGAAAGGGAATTGTAAATGTTGCTAAAAAGTATGAATAGGACGCAGTTAATAGATGTGAGAAGTAAGAAAGCTGCGCCACGTGCTCTTACACCCTCTTGAAGGTTAGCAAGACTGCACCGGCATCCAGTCATGGCTAGCCGTTTTTTGGACCGGATTCTGAGGCGGCCTCCGCATCAAAATCCGATTCATGAAACCCAGTGTGAATTCAGCTTTAGAGAGTCATTATTACGATCTGCTCATACTCACGTCATGGCTTGGTAAATGGATTCAATCCCGTAACGCATGGCAAACTCATCCACTATTTCCTGGGCCGTCTCATCAAAGTAAACTTTCCAGGCATCGTCGCCCTTTGCTTCTGGGATCTTCACCACACCGCTACCCTGTATGTCTGTGAGATGATGGAACAGATTCTGGAGAGAAAAGGAAAATCCATTAAAGAGTTATTCCCATCTTACCTCTGAGACTGGTACCTACCCTGTTTCCCCGAAAATAAGACATGTTCTTATAATTAATTAGCTAACGAAATATATGACCTTTCTTA
This sequence comes from Leptodactylus fuscus, assembly GCF_031893055.1. Classification (NCBI taxonomy): domain Eukaryota; kingdom Metazoa; phylum Chordata; class Amphibia; order Anura; family Leptodactylidae; genus Leptodactylus; species Leptodactylus fuscus. The sequence continues at coordinate 37,668,874 of NC_134265.1, forward strand.
TTTTCGGGGGATGTTTTATGCAGCGGCTGGAGCGAGGAACAATCGGCAAACGAAGCGGGGAACAATTAGCGGAGTTCCGGCATGACTGCCGGTTGTATGTGATCCAGAAGGTGAAGGGGGTGTGTGTCTTATTTTTGGGGAAACAGGGTATGTTAAGAACAGGGGTCTCCCAACCCCAATCCTGCCTGATGCTGTACCTCCTGTACGGCAACATAGCTCTAATAGACATGAATGAAGTGAGCCGTAATAGAATTGTGGGAAGTCTAAAACAAGGGGTTCTCCACAAACAAAAAAAACCGAGGCTATTCTGTATCAACAGTGCCACACTTGTCCACAGGTTGAGTATGGTATTGCACTCTCCATTAAAGTGATCCTATCACTGGATACCCTTTTTTTCTGACTAACACATAGGAATAGCTTAAAGAAAGGCTATTCTTCTCCTACCTTTAGATGTCTTCTCCGTGCCGCCGTTCAGTAAAAATCCGGGTTTTCGTCTGTATGCAAATGAGTTGTCTCACAGCACTGGAGGCGGGCCCAATGCTGCGAGAGAACTCTCCAGCGACGCCTCAATCTTCTTCAGGAACGCCCTCTCCCTGTGTCTTCTTCCATCCTGGGTCTCAATCTTCTAGGCCTTGGGCAGAGCCGGATGCGCATGGCGGGGCCACAAGAAAATGGCCACTTATCCCAGCTTACTATGTAAGTAGCCACAAGAAAAAGGCCACTTACACCAGCTTACTGTGTAAGCGGCCATTTTCTTGTGGCCCGGGCATGCGCAGTCGGCTCTGCCTGAGATCTAAAAGATTGAAATCCAAGACGGAAGAAGACACAGGGAGAAGGTGTTCCAGAAGAAGATGGAGGCGGCACTGGAGAATTCTCTCGCAGCATTGGGGACGCCCCTAGTGCTGTGAGAGAACTCATTTGCATAATGAAGAAAACCAATTTCCAATGAACAGCAAGACGGAGAAGACATCTAAAGGTAGGAGAAGAATAGCCTTTCTTAAGGCTATTCCTACATGTTAACCAGAAAAAGGGTATCCATTGATAGAATCACTTTAAGTGCATGTGGCTGAGCTGCAATATCACGCACCATCTGTAGACACTTGTGTGATTTCTGAAACGAGCGACCATGTTTCCTAATCCTGGTAAATCCCACTAACTTAATAATGATGAAGGACAATGACATTTCTGTAGAAGCTACTTGTGACAGCACCGTGCTCAGTAGGGACCTTTGTGATGGCATTTCGAAAAACCTGCCGCCGCTGAAGTCAGTAATCTTTTGTCCAGTACGTGACAATACAATAATTTCCATGTAATTGGCGTCTCAAGGGCATTATCATTTATTTAATCCTGCTGGCAGTAAAAACACTTTGTTTGCTGAATATCATGTGAGCGCGGGTCTGGCAGTCAGCGCTAAGCTTGTCTACAGGGCTCCGGTGCGCTATAGTAATGGATGACCTTCACAATGTATACTCACCACTGACTGGATGTATTATGTGTCCTGATATATAGAACGTTCTTATATACTGCAATTATTCTGCAATTACTCTACATACAAGTACGTCAGGCCTTTCGCTTACAATTACAATTGCCGCAGTACATTGCTAAGAAAGGCATCGTGTATGCGCCGGCGGAGGGGAGAGATTTACGAGAATTAAAGGGCAATAACCTCATTAAATCCTGCTTGCCTTATTAAGTCTAGTGCCCTGGATCTAATATGTTCTGTACACTTTGAGCTCCTTTTGCTGCACAATTTATGAGGCAGACTCGTAGCTCGTGTTATAGGACTGCACCCCCAATTGGATGTACGCTCCATTAGCATTCATTCCGCTCTCCATTAGGATATAATAAATGCAATCTAATGCTCCCGGGTATCAGAATGTTTAAAAGGGAGTCTGTCAGCAGGACAATGAGTATCAAACTAGTGACGGTATCTCCATTATCATGAAAATCAGCGTTTTATTCTTATGCAAATTACCGTATATACTCGAGTGTAAGCCGACCCGAATATAAGCCGAGGCCCCTAATTTTACCACAAAAAAACTGGGAAAACGTATTGACTCGAGTATAAGCCGAGGAGGGAAATGCAGCAGCTGCTGGAAAATTTCAAAAATGAAAATGGTCAGAGTTTTTGGGTGCAGTAGTTGCTGGGGAAGGGGAGGGGGTGTTTTGGTTGTCTGTCTGCCCCTTCCCTGAGCTTGACTACTGTTTTTTTTTTCCTCCACTTGGAGTTCAGCCTGGCTGAATATAGGGGATCTGCAGTGCTCCTATTAACCCCTTCCCGACGGAACAGGAGCACTGCAGATCCCCTATATTCAGTAGACCGGGCACTGTCGGACACAGGGATACCTAATGTGTATGTGTGTCACAGTAACTTTCTACTTTTATATGTATTTTAGGGAAAGGAGGGATTTACAACTTTTATTTACTTTATTTTTTTATTATATTTTTTTTAAAGCTTCTTTTTTTCCCACTATTTTATGGGAGATTCTATACATTATTATTGCGGCTGGTCATAATTTTTTTTTTTTTGCTTGACTCGAGTATAAGCCGAGGGGGGCTTTTTCAGCACAAAAACTGTGCTGAAAAATTTGGCTTATACTCGAGTATATACAGTAGCTGAAGCGAGTTTTAAGGGGCATTTGTTCACCTGCTGGGACTTTGCTCCCTGCTCCAGATAACCGCCCCTAAGTACGGACAAAGTGTGACAAAGTAGCATCTGTCACTCATGCAATTGGGGGAGGAGCTAGGTGGCGGTTAGGGGCGGGTATTTAGAGCAATTTTCCTGCTGACAGACTCCCTTTAAGGCTGTGGAGTAATTGACGAACGTCTGTAGTTTAAGGCTATGTTCACAAGGTACATATGGAAGAGGGGAAGTCCACCTCAAATTCTTCTTCCATTTCCATCGCAGCTTTTACTCAATTTTCCAGTGTTCTACTTCAACGTCTGGTAAGCAGATCCATGGTGGAATTTGGCTATGATTTTGAGGCAGAAACCGCCTCAAAAGCAATGTCTATTGTGTGAACATAACCTAAGGATACTACACATTAGATAGCTGTTGACTGAAAACACAAAGCCACCATACAAACGCGATCATCGCCATCAGCAATAGATTGGCTGACTAATGTGGACAGCCACTTCTGGAGAGTCCTGGTTGATCCCTTCCCTTTACTAAAATATAGGGATCCTTGCTCCAGAGGAACTGCACTGTAAGCAAAAAAAAGGCTAAGAAACTGGTCCAAGGGTCATGGAAAGGGAAGTAAACACTAGAAATGTGTGTTCTGGTAGCTAAAGGGATTGTGCAGTATTAGAAAACATGGCGTCTGTTTGTCACATGGCCATGTTGCAGTTCAGGCTCATTCATTTTAATGGGACTGAGCCGTAACATTACCATGTGACCAGCAGACATGAGGTCACTTCCTACAAAAGAAGAAATCTGACATGTTTTCTAATCCTGCACAACCCCTTCAAACTCTGTACTCAATTTGCCGTGGCCAGTAGAGATATGAATCACTCACCTCATGTAAACATGTGTACTGGACATGGTATGGCGCTACTTTCTCCTCGCCCTTAATTTCAACGTTAATCTGTAGACGAATAGCACCAGAGACGGCCGACTTGTCTGTTCTCTTCTCTGAAAAAAACCATAAATCCAAATATTACCAAGCGAGACTAAACCTAAAATATATTATACAATCCAAATAAATGCATCCACATTGAATTCAGGCCTACAACTGAGTAAGCCTATGGGGACATCTGTGGCCGACATACTGTTATTGGGGACTGGTAGTGGCCAACAACACTGTTGGGGGAGTTAGGTGGTGGCCGACAACACTGTTAGTAGGAGGACAGTGGGGGGGCGACAACACTGTTAATAGGGGGGCAGTGGTGGCCGACAACACTGTTAGAAGGAGGACAGTGGGGGGCAACAACACTGTTAGTAGGAGGACAGTGGGGGGCAACAACACTGTTAGTAGGAGGACAGTGGGGGGCGAGAACACTGTTAGTAGGGGGACAGTGGTGGCTGACAACACTGTTAGTAGAGGGGACAGTGGTGGCCGACAACAGTTAGTAGGAGGACAGTGGGGGGCAACAACACTGTTAGTAGGAGGACAGTGGGGGGCGACAACTCTGTTAGTAGGAGAACAGTAGGGGGCAACAACACTGTTAGTAGGAGGACAGTGGGGGGCAACAACACTGTTAGTAGGAGGACAGTAGGGGGCAACAACACTGTTAGTAGGACAGTAGGGGGCAACAACACTGTTAGTAGGAGGACAGTGGGGGGCGACAACACTGTTGGGGGGGCAGTGGTGGCAAATAACACTGTTAGTAGGGGGGACAGTGGTGGCAGACAACACTGTTAGTAGGAGGACAGTGGGGGGCAACAACACTGTTAATAGGGGGACAGTGGTGGCCGGCAACACTATTGGGGGGGGGGGGGGCAGTGGTGGCAAATAACACTGATGGGAGGGTTCAGTGGGGCCAACAACACTGTTGGGGGAGGTGGTGGCCAACAACACTGTCAGGGGGGCCAGTGGTGGCCAACACATCACTACAAGTACCACTGGCAGTCAACACAATACTAGGGGGTCCATCGGTAGGCGACTTGTTGCAATAGAGGATGTCAGCAACCAACACACTGTCATGGAGGCAGTCAGCAGATAACACACCGTCAAAACCAGTAAAAGTTAAAAAAGGTATTTACATCTTGACTGAGATTTTTCTGTTGATTTTAAGTGAAGTTTTACCTCAAAACGAAGAATTTCCTTTTAAATCAAAGTCTCCGAAATCTTATTAAGAATTTGGAGCAGGTATCTCCACATGGCTCCCCCACCCACCACCACGGCCAATACCACTGATAACCTTCCTCTTATCATCCAGTATTTCATCTCCAGACAGTAAGATACCTAATTAGGTCTTATGATACGTGTAACCTTCCGCCGCGACTTCCAATTAACTCTTATGAAGCTCCGCACCTCATATTTATACACCGAGCCCGAGAGATAAAGTGAATCTGAGTAATCCCATTTTACATTCGTCCACTGCCCCAAAATGATATCTGAAGCCAAACATCTCATTAGGTAAAGGGGAAGCACATTTTAATGGTGCTCACGCTGTGTCTGTCAGACACGGGAACAGAGGATTCTGGGTGTCTGCATGCGGATGACAACACAATGAGATCCCACAACTTCCTAATGAGCAGATGAATCGCTCTTTGCTGAGTACAAAGATGGAGCGAGTACGATTTCCCCAGTGATGTCTCATGCAGGGGCACGGCGAATCCGAGTAATTAACTGCGGGGTCACCTGCTACATGCAAAAAGGTGGAGGACGAAAAAACGCTGCCAAACTGGAAGATTTTTCAGGTATCCTCCATAGGTTATAGGCGAGTTTTATGGTTTTGCCCATGTAAGGCTAGGTCCACATCTGCAATGGAGTCTCCGCTACGGATTCTGTCTAGAAAGGAGTCCTGCATGGAAGAAACCCAATGGGCACCCGGCAGACTCCATTATAGTCTATGGGATCCGCGGGTAACCGCTTTTTTAGCAGATGGGCTCTCTGTCTTTCGGGTCGTCATATGGACCCAAACGATGGAGAGTTGGATGATAGTGTGAACCTAGTATCAGTCTTCAAGGGGATGTCCCACAATAGGCCCTTATCGTCATCATATCAGAAGTTATTAAATGTCCAAATACTAGGACTCCTAGTCTTTAGGGCAATGGGGGTCCACAAGTGCCTATGTGAATGGAGAAGTGAGGCCTCCATTCCATTCACTTCTATGGGATCTCTGTCCCATAGAAGTCAATGAAGAGGTAGCAGAGCAAGTGCAGCACTGCTACATTCACAGTACCAGGTATCAGATACAGATTTTGCATGAATGCGGCCTGCATGACCATCACCCCATCTATCTTTTCAATGCTCTCCCTGACCTTTCAATATCAATAGCACTAAATGAGGGATATCCTCAAGGTATGACCAGGTAGGAATGGAGGTATATGGGGGAGGGATATGGGGTAGTCGCGCACAACCGAACACCTCTGGACAATTATTCAACAATTTATTACACACAACGCGTTTCGGGCAGAGCCCTTTTTCAAGTGCAATACAAACCGAGTGGTAATCTAACCTGGTGCACTGCGTAATAAACTGTTGAAGAACAGTCCAGAAGCATTCGGTTGTGCGCACCTACCCCATATCCCTCCATTCCTACTGGGTCATACCTTGAGGATATCCCTTTTTTGCTGTTCTACGATATCCCTAGCGAACGGGGTTCAGCTGCTGCCGTATACCGTCTCTCTATCTATCTATCTATCTATCTATCTATCTATCTATCTATCGCCACTGCTTACCTATGTTTTACCAGATGTATATACAATTATATACAATCATAGCACGACCAGCTTATACCATATATACAATTACATATAGCCACTGCTCACCCATGTTATACCAGATGTATATAAAATTATATATAATCATAGCAAACCCAGGTAATACCAGATATTTGTATGATTATATATATAGCCACCGCTTACCCACGTTATACCAGATGTATATACAATTATATATAATCATAGCACACCCAAGTTATACCATATATGTATTATTATACATAACCACTGTTCACCCACGTTAGACAGATGGAGAGATGACTGTAGATCTTCGCTGTTCATTCAGGTTGGACCATATGTTAATACAATTATATATATCACCACCAATTAGCATGGTTATACCAGACGTATATACAATGTGTAACTGCTGCTCATACAGGGTATAAAAGATGTGTATACAATTATACATAATGGCTACATACCTACGGTATAGATGACATACACAATTATCATTATACGCTTGGTTATGTTATAATTGCTCGCCCACGTTATGCCAGGTGTGTATATGATCATTTATTACAGCTGCTCCCTTTCACCTTTCATGTGAGTATATGATACAGTATATACCGCACTCAATTCACCATCGTAGTACCGATGTCCTACTCTTAGGAAGGGAAGGGTCATACAACTGCATCTTGGGTCATGCACATACAGGCATACAGAGTTATTGTATAGTATATATGGGATCACTGGATGACTTATAGGCCCATATAACTATAGACTCACCTAGGTTATACCAGACGTCCATCTCCCCACTCAACGTCCGGACTTCAATGATGGTCTGTCCTAAGAAATCATCTGACTCTCTCTTCAGCCTCTGCTTAACACGGGATTTGATATCATCATCCTCATCCCAGACACGAACCTTGATCCGATCTGAAGAATTGTGGCACTCGCTGGAACAAAAAAACAAAAAAAACAGAAGGTAAAATTACGTTATCAAGTACAATGTAAAACAAGGGTTACTTGACATCCCAGTGATCAATTTCCATTTGGGATAAAGTCTCTATTGATCTCCTGGGCTTTGATTCTTATAGACCTGACTGATATCTGGACTGTAAAACAAGCTTACACCAAGCCAAATGAAGTGACGTAGTCACACAGGTCAATGCAGCATTCCAAGTCAGCAGGTCTATATTTCTGTGGCCACTTCCAATAAAATAACAGCGTTCAGGGTTTGCTTTCATCTAAGTGGGTTTACAATCCCGTTTGCGTTATTTACTTAATGGATCTTACTGGTTGGATCTAAGATACACAGATCAAATCTCCTGCATGGACAATTTCATTTGGACCCAAAACGTCCAAAGCAAAACTGCTATTATACCTTCAGACGCCATGTTTTCTTTGGGCATTCAGACTGATGTCAGGGACTGCTGAGACGTCAGCTATCATGTGCCCAATTATAGGTCTCAGTGGTCCCAGATATCAGTCAGAAGACCTGAAGAGAACAAGGAGTCGCGCCGAAGCCCAGGAGAGGTGAGTTAGGCTCCATTCAGATCACCCTGCAAAAACTGGACACAAATGAATGGTCATCCATTCACATACAGTAAACCTATATATCACAGAGTTCAGCTTCTCTCAATTATCATATTATTCTATATATCACACAGCTAGAATAGGTGCGCAGAAACGGTCATGTTCACATTAACGTGTTAAAACACCAGGCATGCGTCTGGACACTGTGGATCTCAGAGACTTATGATTATTGAAGTATACAGCGATGTGTGTGCTTAGCTACTTGCTGATGGTTTTCACAGTGCTCGAAAAATGTAATCCTATAGTACCTATCCAGAACCAGAGGTATATTCTTAAGTGTGGATACATACTGTAGTATCTGACATCCAGTCCATCACAATAGCTTGATACCTTCTCTACATGGGGGTTATTGAGCCCACCCTGCAGCCACATACAAAACTCATCCACCCCGCACAGTGTTAATTAAAGACAAGCTCTTCCCAGCGGTATCTGTATTTACAGTCCTGGCATGGGATCTCTCTGGTAAGAAATAACCCAGACTCTGACAGAGCCAAGATGATCAGACGCATTTAGAAGCCCGGCGTCCCGGGGGGCAATAACTCGTCAAAATACATCTAAAGCCGACAACACACACAGAGGCGAAGAAATAAAATATGCAAATGGAATTCCAGCTCCGGTACGACCGCACTAATATCTTCATGTAGCGCTCAGATACAAGGCCATTAATTAAAGAGGCCCTTCTCCCCGCATTAAGGTATATCTGTGTACGTGACCCTCCAAGGCCAGTATGGACTGTGCACAACTCGTGACGTATGGAGTCATGTGACTTTTACATGTTTACTGCGGTAAAACGTCATCGTTCCACGTGTTCTGGGAAATCCATAGTGGATTTCGATGCAAATTCTGCAATGAATCTGCGTCCACATTCATATGCTTTAAATGCTAATTTTGTCATGGATTTTAACCCTTGTAAATCTACTGCGAAAATCTACAGAAAGAACAGACATGCCATGGATTTAATCCACACCGCATGTCATCGTAGGTGCCAATATTTTTCTGCTGCATGTGGATGAGATTTGTTAAACTGATATCACTGTATGCCGTTGCAAACTTTCCGCTCACATATCCATACGATATATCCACAGCTGATAACTATGTAGACATTTTCTTCTTCATCACCAGTCCTTTCTGCTTTTGCATTTAGTTTGTGCTGTATAAAGAGACATTGGGACCGATAAACTAAGAAATACACACCAGAATACTAGAGTACATGTTTTACACCACTACACCCTTTCCTGTGTGTTTTAGACACTTTTTAGCAGTTTTTGTACCTTGTCTAACATATTGAAAAGGGAGCGGAGTTTAATATGTAAAACTGTGCACCAAAAATAGATAAAAATAGAGAGAGTTTTTAACCTGGATTAACACACCGGCTACTTTTTATCCCGGTAAATGACACAGATTCACGACTGTTATGAATTTATGTTCACGTACTATATTACACTGCTCTTGTAGCAGCTTATCTCAGGTTCTGATAAAGCCAGGTTTGTTATCTCTCTATGTAGACACACAGCTAACCATCTGTCCATTCTGTACAAGCATTTGCATATTATATAATCTGTTCCAGGCAATGCTTACACACTGGATGGGAAAACACCTTTAATCCAAATTGTCAGTCTGCTACTTTTAAACATGCCGGGAAAAAGAAAATCTAATTTGTTGCAAAATTTTAAAACAACGAGAACTATGAAGGAGCCAGAAGTCACAGAGTTCTCCTCAAGTGGCCTTGACTGGGATCATCGGAGCCAACACCACGCTTATTATGTGTAAACTGAATTTTATTGAATTTTCAAAGAAAGAGAAAAATAACAAGGGACAAACAATCAAACAAAGAAAAATACAGGGTATTAAAAGAAAGCCAACTACGGGCACGTCCAATATTCTGGAAACAACAGAACACCACCTGAAGTGGGTCAAATAGGATGAACATGCGCCAAGAGCAAACAACCCCAGGAAACACAGGAGGCGCATCCACAGACTCAACACGGCCCCAGTAGCGGGACCAACAAGACACAGAGCCGAGGTAGGACAATACGCCACACAGACAGGAAACAAAAGGGAAGAAAGACAACATCAAGAGACATGGACGTAGAAAGACAAACGATATAAAACAAAGAAAAAGAGTGAAAGAAAAACCCCAAGAAGGGACAAGCCGAAAAGAGTTTAAGGAAAAAGTGAAGAGAACTCAGACGAATCCTGAAATATGATCCACGGCCGCCAGAGGGTCTCAAATTTAGAGGAGTCAACACCACGCTTATTATATGGTGTCCCAGCGAGCTGCTGAAATGCCGGAACAATCACAGGCACGGTGCGAGGAACAAGTTCAGCGGCAAACCAGCTTGAGAGCTGCCGAAACACCGGAGCATGCAGATTATCGACGCCAACAACACACTCATTATATGGCGTCCCAGCGAGCTGCTGAGATGCCAAAACAATCACAGACACAGTGCAAGGAACGAGTTCAGTGGCAGGCCAGTTTGAGAGCTACTGAAATGCCGGAGCATGTGGATCATCAACGCCAACAACACGCTCATTATATAGCTTCCCAGCGAGCTGCTGAGATGCCGGAACAATCACAGGCACAGCGCAAGGAACGAGTACGATGGCAGGCCAGCTTGAGAGCTACAGAAACACTGGAGCATGCGGATCATCAACGCCAACAACACGCTCATTATATGGCGTCCCAACGAGCTGCTGAGATGCCGGAACAGGCTGGGGAACAAGTTCAGCAGCAGGACAGCAACGACAGCCCCATAGATCCAGGAGCAGTTTACTGAGCCCAGACATGCCTGCTGTGCTGGGACTACTCTATTGCGACTTTTTGGGGCACTGCTTGAGTTGGCCAGTATGGATGTGGCTTACATTACCACCACCCAAAAGTGAGCAAGGGCAGTAAGGGAAGGGGAAACTTAAAGGGGCTATTCGGGACTTATAAACTGATTATCCATCCTTACAATAGGTCATCAATTAATAAAGTCTCATAAAACCCCTTTAAATATCTTTATCTTACCAAGTGAATATGTAGAACATACCTAGAAGAGTCCAATGTCTCGTACATTCACGGATAGTATAATACTAATGACAGATCTTCCCCGATGAATATATGACATGCCATCAAACTGCGACACCAAAGTCTAACACAAGGAAAGAAATGAAACGTCAATCCGACAAGTCGAGGGACGAAGTTCTAATCATTCCCTGTGTCCTGCTTCTGCCGGCTCTGTCAGGACACATTTGCGTCAGGTTACTTCTCCCCATCCACAGATAACTTTGCCATCTGTTGCTGAGCAACGTATACGGTAGCGGTGGATGTAACGGTGAGGACGGGGTATTACACCGCTCAGACATTGCAGTTATCAGCTGCGGATTATGTGAATAGACGTATTCAGAGTGATTCATTACAGCCCGCGAAGGTCAGCACCTCTTCTATATATGCGTGGTCTTACCCATACGTGATCCCATTACACATACTGCACTGGAGTAGGATGGAGGACAGGATTATGTGGAGGATCTTACAGAAAAAGAAATAATGAGCAATAGAGGGGTGAAAAAACTAAATGGAGCTTTATGGGGTGCCGGGAGCAGCATATCCTCCAGGAGCATTAAGGAATTAACTATCCAGGAGCCAAAGGTCATCAATTGTCATCTATTACATGTAGGATTGATTACCACCTCTCCACCAATCCTTCCATAATCTATTCACATCTTATCACTGTAATCAGAAGCCAAAAGGTTATCAATAGACATACATAACATGCCGGATCAATTGTAACCTCTCCATTAATACTTCCAAAATCTATTATCTATTGTCATCTCATCACTGTGTCCCGGAGCCAAAGGTCATCCATTGACATATATTACATGCTGGATCAATTGTTATCTATTACAATTCTAATATCTGCAAAAAAAATGGTTACCAGTTATCTCCTCATCGCTAGACACAATACCCAATGATTATCAATAGTCACCTCTTCACCCCTACTTACATAACCAATAGTCATCTCATTGCTGTGTGCAAGGCCCAATAGAGATCAATTCTCATCCACTATACACAGGATCAATTGTTTTGTTATTATACCCACCAACAAGAGACAATGGTTATCAATTTTTGTAAAAGCAAATCCATATATAACACGAAAGAGTTATCAATGGTCATCTCCTCACTATATACAACGTGTAATGGCTATCAATGGTCATCTCCTCACTATATACAACGAGTAATGGCTATCAATGGTCATCTCATCACGTTATAATTACATCACTATATGCAATATCTAATAGTTATCAATTCTAATACAAAATGGAATATCTATAAATATATACTTGCCTCTGCCCGCGACTTCGTCTGCGTGTTGTTGGCATCGATGATCCGCCTATATTCAGCAAATTGCTACTGTGGATGGTTCGCCTGCTCCGGCGTTTTGGCAGCTCTCAAGCTGGCCTGCCACTGAACTTGTTCCTCAAGCCATGCCTGTGATTATTCCGGCATCTCAGCAGCTTGATGGGACGCCATATAATGAGCGGGTTGCTGGCGTTGATGATTTGCCTGCTGTAAGAGCCGCTTGATGCCTAGCTTGCTCAATCCCCCTGAGCTCGGCTTGAGGAGAAGTCTGTTCACTTCTGACTACCTTCATATCTTTTGATGTTTTAGAGTTTTGTGACAAATTAAACTTTGTTTTTCCCTGCATGTTTAAAATTGGCAAACTGCCAATTTGGATTAAAGGGGTTTTCCCATGTCAGTGTCTCAGCACTGGAGCAGATCAGATAATATGCAAATGCATGTACACAATGAACACAGTGTTATCAATGTGGTTACATAGAGAGATAACAGATCTGCAATTAGCTGAGATAAGCTGCAGGCAACAGCAGTTTAATATAGTATATGAACATAAATTCATAACAGCCATGAAGCCATGACATTTACCAGGATAAAAAGTAGCCTATGTGTTAATTGAGGTTACAAACTATCTATGTGCCAAATATCATCCAAATCCGTTCAGCCGGTTTTGCGTGATCGAGGAACAAACCCACAAACATTCACATTTATAATATTAGGAGGATAGGATAGGATTGTTCTATATAGAATGTTCTCCTATTCATCGACATGGTCATGCCATCACAACATACAGGACCCTATGGTCATCTAACCTAGTCCAGAATAGACAGAACCAATTCTCATGTTATCCTACCTATCTACCGCACACAAGTCATCCTGATGCAGCTTTATAGACAATGACTATCATCTACCATCCTATCTACAATGTCATAGAAGCGGAAGAAGTTATCGTTACCCCCGAGTCCAACAAAATACTGATCAATGATCACCTCGGACAGATATATGAGCTCTTCTATGCTATGTCTACAGAAGACAGGAACAATTTTTCAAGCCATCATTGTACATGACACTAACATTGTCATCCTCCGGTGTCCACATTCCTATTCGTCTTCATTAGATACTGGAAGTCTTGATCTGGTTTCAGCATATGAGGGAGCCATTTACAGATGACATTCATTCTCATCTGCTGCCCCTGCACCAATAAGACTTATAATCTAATAGATTTGCCACAGGTAGAGCGTCCGAGCACTGGGGTGTGCTCCATGCACTTAGCGTCTATATTCACAGATACCGGCAGGTGACGGCTCATACAGCATCAGTTCTATGGCCTTATTTATTAAAAGATGGCCAGACCAGTGTAGCAAACAAGCCGTCTGACCTCTCGCGTCTCCCAAGATTGTAAGCTCTTGTGTGCAAGGCCTTCAATTCTATTATTTGATATGTTAATGCATTGTCACATTGTATTGTCTGTTCATGTCCCCTCTGATTTGTAAACCGCCATGGAATATGCTGGCGCTATATACATACAGTTATTGTTATAGTATATGGATTCTTCAGAGGGGAGACTGAGGCCACATTGATGGCCACGGTGCCACAACAGATAGATGCCAATATGCATTATAGATGTAAAATGAACAAACAAGGGCAGTGGGAGGCAGCAAAAAAAAAAAAAAAAAAAGGGTTAAAGTGATCCTATCATTGGATACCCTATTTTTCTGACTAACACGTAGGAATAGCCCTGAGAAAGGCTATTCTTCCCCAATCTTTAGATGTCTTCTCTGCGCCACCGTTCGGTAGAAATCCGGGTTTTCTTCAGTATGCAAATGAGTACTCTCGCAGCACTGGGGGCGTCCCCAATGCTGCGATAGAACTCTCCGGCGACGGCTCCATCTTCTTCTGGAACGCCCTCTCCCTGTGTCTTCTTCTGTCCTGAGTTTAAATTTTCTAGGCCTCGGGCAGAGCCAACTGCACATGCCCGGGCCACAAAAAAATGGCCGCTTACACAGTAAGCTGGCCCCCACAGAGCCCTGATCCAAACATCATCCAGTCTGTCTGGGATAACATGAGGAGACAGAAGGATTGGAGCAAGAAGATCTGTGCTTAGTTCTCCAAGATGGCGGGAACAAACTTCCTACTGAGTTCCTTCAAAAACAAGTGCAACAAGAAGAATTGTTGAAAGACAAAGGGCAAAGGTCACACCAAATATTAATGGGATTTGCATTTCTCTTTTCTTTAGCCTCCTTTTTTTAGCTGACAAACATAAACTAGTAGGCACTTCTATTTCTGAAAGTATTCTTGCTTTGCAGAATTTTTTACATTATTTATATCTCCCATCTCGCACACGAGGTTCTTGACATTAATCACGATCCATCATCTTCTCTTGTTCACAGGATGATGGTGATCCAGGTTATAATATTCCCCCCTCTTGGGTTACACATCGTATAATCATCTTGTCATCCTTGGAGGAAGATTTCCTTTGTAAGGGTCCTCCATGTCCACTCTACATAGGCCGTCTAATCAAGGAGGGATTATCGGCCGCCCTCACCGGGGAACATCCTGCAAATTATGTTATCAATGTCGGTCCCTGGGACCTTGAGGTGTCTTATCGAGGGTAATCTGCAGCGCTGGATATGGATTCAGCAATCTAGTCCAATCATCTTCTTTTCACCGCGATGGATGGAGAGAATGGCAGGAAGGGCAGACAACAGTATGTAGTGATGATGATGTCATCAGCCATTGTGGGCAATACGCTACCAGTCATTTATAGTGTCCTTAAGAGATGACATGCTATATACGTGCATGTGGCAGCTGCAGGCAGTCAATGGCCTCAGTAATTCCGGTAAATATGGTGGTACAAGACCATAGAAGACAATGGTTGGCTGCAACAGTCCTATGTACATGTATAGCAGGTCAACAAGATGAGCAGGAACCATGGGAATTTCTGGGTGAGTATACAGTCTTTTTTTTTTTTTTTAAACAACCTGGACAATCCCTTTAAAGAGAAGCAGCCATGATGAAAATGCAATGCAGTTTCATCTGCCCACATTATGTTATAGAGCAGGAGGAGCAGATTGAGATCCTACTAATATTATAAATGTGAAAGTTTGTGTGTTTGTTCCTCAATCATGCAAAAACGGCTGAACGGATTTGAATGAAATCCGGCATACAGATAGTTTGTAACCTTGATTAACACATAGGATATTTTTTATCCCGGTAAATGACATGGCTTCACTACTGTTATGAATTCATGTTCATAAACTGGCTAAGATTTATCTTAATTTATTTTATTACATATGTTTTCTCTCATTCCAAGCTTTTCCTTTCCCTGCATATGTATGATATATAGATAAAAATATATTTTTAATTCTGCAATGTAGTGGCCTATATATACAGCTTGCTGTTTGGTAGAAGAAAAAAAATTCTCTATTGAAATGAATAGAGCTTGTGGCTCAGTCAGTAGAATAACAACCTTACTCCTTACTTGGTTTCTTGGTGAAAGAAACTAATCAATTATCAAGTGACCCAGAGAGTCTCAGGGAATTCAGGGTGAGTGGACATGTCTGTAGCATGTGATCTGTGGGGGTCAGACATCTGGACCCTGTACAGATCAGCTGTTATAGAAGCATCCAAGTGTGCAGGTGAAGTATGTAGTACTGCTCCAGTACAAGCCATAGAAGCAACATTGCATTTCACTGGAACCAGGATGGGCCTGCTGCATTGTTGCAATTACTTGAATAGCAGCAGTACTGTGTGCGCCACTTTATCACTAGCAGGTTCCAGCACCCGCAGGCTTCTGTAACTGCTGATCTGTGTGGGATGTGGGTGTTGGACTCCAACAAAACTATCCATAGTCTGTAAGGGCTAGCTCACACGTGTTAGGGAGAGTTCACACGGAGTAACGTGCCGCTTGATGTGGCATGTAGACACCGTGTGAGCTTTTGCGGGCCGTTCACGCTCCCATTGATTTCAATGGGAGCGTGGATCGTATACGCGGCGCTATTTTGCGGCCGTGATTTTGCGGTCAAGGAATTTGGTCAGGAAAAATCCACTTCAAGAATTAGGAACCTTTTTTGTAGCGTTTTTTTGTTTCAGGTTTTTTCCTCCAGCACAGTGAATGGACCTTGAAAAAAATAAAAATAAAAAATAAAAAATAAATAAAATCGCCTGGCGTTTTTTGAGGTTTTTTTTTTATTTGCCAAAAACCACGCCACAAAGCGCTAGCAGTTTTTCCGCCTCCCACTGACTTGTATTGACTTCCTGAGGCGGAATCCGCCTGAAGAAAGGTCATGTCGCTTCTTTTTCCACTAGTGAAAAAAAAACGTTAGTGGAAAAAGGAACGCTAGCGGTCTGCATAGACGTCTATTGTGAGGAGGCGGATTTTGAGGCGGATTCCATGTTAAAATCCGCCCCCCTCTTGCCCCGTGTGAACAAGCCCAAAAAATTCTGCAAGTGATACACCTCATCTATAATCACCTGTAAAGTTAATCCATATCTGGCGGTATTTTTCGCCCGTCGCCAGTGGACTATTGAGACGAGGCCGTGCCCAGACACAGAAACTAGGGAGATTTAATCAATACCTATCCCTATGAGATTTCTGCAGGTTATAAGAGGTTAATGTAATAATCAGAGAGTGGGAATAGATAGCCAGGATTTCATCACCGCCATGTCTGCGCAGACAGGAGGAGCTACTGGAGTAATCTCATTCTCACCAGCAAAGAGGTGACAGAGCGCTGACATGTGACGACAATGTGCAGAGCAGAGGGAGAAGCCGGGACATTGTGACCTAAATGCCAACATACACTGGAACGCAAGCGTCACCGTAAAACACACAGGCTGAGGCTGACACGGCTAATGTGGATTAGGGACGCAGTCAGGCAACTAAAACACATGCTCCAACGCTCGGCAGCCGCGGCCTGTCACTTCACAAAGGCTACTACATCAGCTCATCGCATGAGATGACGCGAATGATGGAGCCAGACAGACATTCATTATAGCCCAGACAACAACTTGTTTCAATGTCAGTGTCTAGAGAAAGATTCTGTTTTACCAAATGCTATAAAACAGTAATTATGGAGCATTCGTGCATTGTTCCTCTATTATTCCTACTAGAAATCCTATCCTACTAATATTGTGAATGTTTGGATGTTTGTTCCTCAATCACGCCAAAACGGCTGAACGGATTTGTCTGAAATTTCATACATACCTGGATGGTCACCTGGAAGGAAACATAGGCTACTTGCTATGGCGCTAAATGCAGCGGCGTATGATTCAAGACCTAAGATGACGTCATCCAAGGTCCTTCAGCCACTGTCCGATAGGTTCGCGGCATTGTGTGGGCTGCCCGAGGGACAGTGTGCATGCCGGAGAACATGGTGGCTACTCGCAAGTACCGTGGAGACGCGGACATGCGGCCACGCTGTGTGGGCCACAACACGTCTATCAGGTGTGCCGGGTTGGTGAGTACCCTGCGGGAACTGTACGGTTCAGGTCTGGGTGCCTGGTCGGGGGCATGCTGCAGGGCTGGTACAGGAGAGTGGTTTGGGTGGTCTGGGCGGGTCTGTGCAGCAGTAAAGGGCAGGAGAAGAGTTCGGGGGGCGCACGGGCAGAGGTGGGCGCGGGAGAGGCATTTGGGGTGCTGTGGGCCAAGGGCAACAGGTAAGGGGGAACATGGGAGAGAGATTTGGGGGGGAAGGGGGCTCCCACATGCGCACATACAGAAATGTAGCACAGCCGAGATCCCGGCACCGGCGGATCGTCGCCAAAAACGACACGCGGACGAAGTCGCGGGCAAATGCTAGTGTATGGATAATGGAGTGTTATCATTCCCCTTGTCAAAGGCTGACAAAGAAAGCACTAACTGGACATTGTAGGGGAGTGAAGGGGTAGAGTCAAATCTATGTAAATAATAGGTGGTATATATCCGACCACCATTCCTTTTACTTGCATGCTTGGTTTGGCTGAGTGTGAATATGTTCTTAAAGGAGTTACCCGAGATTAAACAAAGTTGGCCGACTTCTTTCAAAACAGCGCCACAGCTGTTCACTGGTCATATGTGGTATTGCAGCTTATCCCTAATGAAGTGAATGAAGCTTAGCTGCAATATCACATACAACCTGTACACAGGTGTGGCCCTGTTTGTTTTAAAAAAGTAATCATGTTTTTCCAACCTCTTTAATGGGAAGGAAGAAATAAGTCACTGCCAGAAACCCCTGCGGGTGGCTGACTGCTTGCAAACAAGATCGGCGTATTAAAATTCAACAGCCCTGACATCTGCTGTCACAGGACAGTTATACATATTAGATGGCCAGTTCATCTCCCAAAATTTTGCAGGAACCATCGACATTCATCTACTGTTTATGAACACCTCTAGCCATACATTCGCAAGAGGAGTAAATCTTACGCCTGTCTTTTAGGCAGTGAGGGGTTAATAGATGCCCCCAATTAGCCATATGGACCACTAGATGGCACCGCCGAGCGTCTCCTGCCCCACAGAGAACCTAATAGCGGTATAATCCGCACCCTGCGCCGTCCTCTGACAGACGTAATAATTGTATAATGTTATGGAGAGACTTTCGGGTTCATTTTTAGTTGCCGCTGTAATTTGCGCAATGATTCATTAGTGGCTTTAATGTTGCTCCACAAATAGCAAAGTGTGAACAGAGCACAAAGGAAAATCACAGCTCATCAGCGGGACAATGACATGACTTCCCCGAAACGAGTCACAGGAGGAAGCTCAGAAATAATGGGAGGCAAGGACAGAGCTGCGGAGAGGAGGAAGACCACGGAGGGAACATCCATGATACTGCGAGTCTGACCCCACAAGGTATCAGGCTCTCCTGAAATCCTCTGTGCTGCTGTATTACTGTTAGGTCTTTCTACCATGAGATCTGTTCATTTCCCTTCTGACATACTCTGTGCTGCTCAGTACTTCTCAGTCTGTGACCTGCCCAAAAAGCAATATGTTCCCACCCAGAAAATTTTTAGGGTGCAGCAGAGACCCTCTGTTATTTCTTCTACACAACATTCAGTAATTTGCTTCCAAAAAAGATTAACACATTCCTCTCCTGAAATACTCTGTGCTGCTTGGGACCCTTTTCTTTCCACTGTTATTCTCCATTTTCCCAAAGATCAGCTTATTTCCCTCCTGAAATACTTGGTGCTGCTGGAGACCCTACTTTTACATGCTTCCCGGGTTGGCCCCGCAAAATCAACTTACTTACTTACTTCTGAAATACTTTGTGCTGCTATAGACTCCATCCACTGTGTCCTTCTCTGACTATTTCCCATAAGATCGGCTGATTCCAATCATGAAATACTCTGTGCTGCTTGGAAGTCCTCACTCTTTCTACTACTAAACTCTCAATCTATTGCTCGAGCATATATTCCCTCCTGAAATACTCTGTGCTGCTGAGTACACGGTTTCAGGCTTGACAGAGTATACTACTGCATATAGAAAACTATCTACAATCATATTGATTTCATGTATTTAGTTGGTATTGTAAGCTTCCAAAAAGACGAGCATGTTCCCTTCCTGAGATACTCTGTGCTGCAGTAGGAGAGTACACTTCAATGTGTAGGAAAATATTGATCCCCTGTATGTTAGTTGGTATGGAAGGGTGATGGGTGGACATTATAGTACGCCCTGAAATAGACTAAGAGGATCCACCAGAATCGTACTGTAATACCGACACTAAACTGAACGCCGTCGTTGTCTCTTCCCTCGCCACAACGTAGTAAATAAATGTGAAGGCAGCAATGGCTTGTAAAGTGTTGTGTTCTCAGCCCGGGGCCCATGATTCAGAGGCGAGCCTCTCGATACAGCACAGCCAGCCTTAATGAGGGATTAAACTGCTCTGTGATCTAACGCTGCGCAGCAAGACGTGCTGCAAAGACACACGCAGTTCTTCTCTGAGCCCGGGGGCCACTGCCAGCGCATAATACAATCCTTCTATGAGAGCCACAGCCCCCTAGGGAGCACGGGGTCTGCACCAAGAGAGATTACTCCTGACACAACCATTATCAGCTCTGCTGCAAACATTCATGTAGGACAGGAGGAGCAGGATGTATCGTAACTTAACATCTGTACATGAAAACAGATCAGCGGGGCAAAAACAAAAAGCAGCTCCCCCTACACAGGGAACAGAGGGCACTACCTTCAGTATGGAATGGGAACCCTGAAAAGTGACACAGGGGGTTGTCCAGGATTAGATAAACATGGTTGTTTTGTCACAGATACAGCACTACCGCTGTCCACAGGTTGTGTGTGGTATTGCAGCTCAGCCCCATTCACTGGAATAGATCTGATCTCGATAGATAAATGCAATACCAATCCATGGACAGGTATGGCGCGGTTTCTCAAATCCTGGACAACCTCCTAAGTAAGGCACTGTGGTATGAAGGTTCCTGCTCTTGGACTCCTTCACTAACCAAAAAGACGTTGTGACTGCAACTCACCTTTACAAAGAAATCGAACACTGCTTAATTCCTTTGCGTCTTGAAGTCGGGATCACCTGTCCTAGATCTTAATGCAACGGCATTGACTTACGTTAGTGAGAGTCACACGGCGACACAGTGGGAGTCGCAACCAGAGTTGCCATGTCACACTAGCCTAGAATTGTGTAATGTCCTACTTTCTAATATACGCTATGTATCAATCTATCACCATTGTCAGTATCTCTGCTTGCCTCAATGAATAGGAATATTCTTAATCATGTCAAGGTACTAACAATCTGACCTGACTTAGTCTTGCTGACAAGGCTGAAGTCAATGCACAAGTGCAAGTAAAAGCTTACAGGTAAGGAAAGGAAAGTTCTATCTAGACCCCGACTGATACACTATTAGAAAGCCGCAGAATTGTGACACATCATGCGCAAGACTTACAAATGGAACTTCTCCTCCCACACGGGGTTCAGGTTGCCATAGATCGTCTTTGTTCTCTTCTTGGTTTTGCCCACTTGGACGGTGACATAGGGATCGCTTGAACCCGTCTTGTCCTTGGCTTGAAGGCCCTGAGCGCAGAGAACTAGAAGGAAAGGAATATTGTGTAAGACAGACTTCTGCTTTCAGTTATGGAGGTACAACTCTCCCCCATAGTTGGAGCACTGTGTTCAGGAGCTGCAGTATTTCATGTAATGGATGGTATCTTCATGGCAATCCAACAATCATCATGGGAATGACTACAAAGGTAGCAGACATGGCAGCGGCTACAGAGCCCAACACAACTTTGGAGCTCGTGTCCGCTCAGATATCTGGTGCAGAAAGTGACTCTGTAAATATTTTGATTTGGATACAGTGATGTCACAATTTCCATGGTGATTTTTAATTGTGTGATATCCATACATTGTGCCATCACTCTGTTTATTATCCCTGTACCACGACATCACTGTGTGCATTATCCTGTACTATGTTACTGTGACATCTCTGTGTGTATTAGCCCTGTACTGTGACATCACTGTGTATATTATCTCTGTACTGTGACATCACTGTGTGTATTATCCCTGTACTGTGACATCACTGTGTGTATTATCTCTGTACTGTGACATCACTGTGTGTATTATCCCTGTACTGTGACATCACTGTGTGTATTATCCCTGTACTGTGACATCACTGTGTGTATTATCCCTGTACTGTGACATCACTGTGTGTATTATACCTGTACTGTGACATCACTGTGTATATTAGCCCTGTACTGTGACATCACTGTGTGTATTATCTCTGTACTGTAACATCAGTGTTTATTATCCCTGTACTGTAACATCACTGTGTGTATTATCCCTGTACTGTGACATCAGTGTTTATTATCCCTGTACTGTGACATCACTGTGTGTATTACCCCTGTACTGTGACATCACTGTGTATATTAGCCCTGTACTGTGACATCACTGTGTGTATTATCTCTGTACTGTAACATCACTGTGTGTATTATCCCTGTACTGTGACATCACTGTGTGTTTTATCCCTGTACTGTGACATCACTGTGTGTATTATCCCTGTACTGTGACATCACTGTGTGTATTATCCCTGTACTGTGACATCACTGTGTGTATTATCCCTGTACTGTGACATCACTGTGTGTATTATCCCTGTACTGTGACATCACTGTGTGTATTATCCCTGTACTGTGACATCACTGTGTGTATTATCCCTGTACTGTGACATCACTGTGTGTATTATCCCTGTACTGTGACATCACTGTGTGTATTATCCCTGTACTGTAACATCACTGTGTGTATTATCCCTGTACTGTGACATCACTGTGTGTATTATCCCTGTACTGTGACATCACTGTGTGTATTATCCCTGTACTGTGACATCACTGTGTGTATTATCCCTGTACTGTGACATCACTGTGTGTATTATCCCTGTACTGTGACATCACTGTGTGTATTATCCCTGTACTGTGACATCACTGTGTGTATTATCCCTGTACTGTGACATCACTGTGTGTATTATCTCTGTACTGTGACCTCACTGTGTTTATTATCCCTGTACTGTGACCTCACTGTGTGTATTATCCTGTACTGTGACATCAGTGTTTATTATCCCTGTACTGTGACATCACTGTGTATATTAGCCCTGTACTGTGACATCACTGTGTGTATTATCTCTGTACTGTAACATCACTGTGTGTATTATCCCTGTACTGTGACATCACTGTGTGTATTATCCCTGTACTGTAACATCACTGTGTGTATTATCCCTGTACTGTGACATCACTGTGTGCATTATCTCTGTACTGTGACATCACTGTGTGTATTACCCCTGTACTGTGACATCACTGTGTTTATTATCCCTGTACTGTGACATCACTGTGTGTATTATCCCTGTACTGTGACATCACTGTGTACATCATCCTGTACTGTGACATCACTGTGTACCTCATCCTGTACTGTGACATCACTGTGTACATCATCCTGTACTGTGACACCATTATGTGCATTATCCCTGTACTGTGACATCACAGTGCTTATTAGCCCTTTACTGTGACATCACTGTGTGTATTATCCCTGTACTGTGACATCAGTGTGTGTATTATCCCTGTACTGTGACACCATTATATGCATTATCCCTGTACTGTGACATCACTGTGTATATTATCCCTTTACTGTGACATCTGTGACAGACTATGACATCACTATGTACATTACATCGTACTAGGACATCATTGTGTAAATTATCCCTGGGTTTAATGAAGACCGAAATAATCATAAGGTTTTCTTTTTCTGAACTTGATGCTGAAGGCGGGCATGGTGGAGTGGGGTCCCCATTCCAAAATTTGCTACGGGGCACCATGGTTACATGTTACACTCCTGCTCCCCACAGTGGCTCCCCCTGGACCTGTCCCAGAATACAGATGCTATTTAGAGTAGTTGCCATGATGTCACAGTTGTCACTACAGACCTTTTGCTAGCAGCATTATACTGTACATTCTGTATATGGAGACAAAAAGCAGCGGTGTGGAATATTCTCTACACATCTAAACTGCTTTTGTCGCTACATACAGCACTACTTACTGTTATAGGGCCCTCTGACCTCAACAACCCCCATCTAAAATGGACATCAAAGACATCCACAACACCCTCACCTGTGATGGTGATCTTGGCAGACCATTTTGATGTGCCATCCAGGACACTTTGCTTCACAGTCTTCATCTGCTGGGCATGGGCAACTTTGCTCACACTGAAGACATCTCTGATGACCTCAAAGATCTCTGGTTTGTTCCTTTCCCTGATCTTCATTCGATCCTTCATAGCCATGATAATGTTCTGGGTGCGGTCCTCTGCTCCATGCTTGGAGCTCTTCTCTGCTGCACCTGCAGAGACATCAATGCCCAGATTGCATGAAGTATGGAAGGACACCAAACCTCAAGACATCTCCAGACCTTAAGTCAACCTCTTCTGTCAAGATACTTATACCAATGCCAATATAGGTTCCATAGGTGTTATGACCCAGCTTTTCTAGACACCTAAACATTTTTAGTTATTCCAAGATATAGTCTATGACCTAAAAGAAGAGAGTTTACATAAATTTGGTGCCAATATTCAGAATTTTGTTGGTGTACCATCTTAGACACCAGTCAGATCCAGAGCTAAAGATCTCAGTTATCTATCAGGTACAGGATCTCAGATCTAAGGCTTGGTTCACATCTGCGTTCAGGTTTCTGTTCAGGGAGTGCGCTTGGGGACTCCCCTGAACAGAAGTCTATACGCATTAAAAAGCAGTTACGTAAAGGAAACCCGCGAACCCCATAGACTATAATGGGGTCCGTGTGGTTTCCACATGTTACATGCAGAGAGAAGAGTCCTGCAAGCAGCACTTTTCTCTCCTCCTGTTTTGTGCGAAAACAACATGGACCTCATTATAGTCTATGAGGTCCAGGGTTTCCTTAAGGTAATCGCTTTTTCATGCATATAGGCTTCCGTTTGGGGTCCACAAGTGGACTCCCTGAACACAGATGTGAACCAGGCCTAAGATTGTTCATACACTTAAAGGGATCCTATCATTAAAACTTAATTTTTTCTGCCTACCATATAGGAATAGCCTTAAGAAAGGCTATTCTTCTCCTACCTTTAGATGTCTTCACGTGCTGCTGTTCGGTATATGATCTGGATTTTGCGGTATGCAAATGAGTTCTCTCACAGCACTGGGGGCGGGCGCCAGCGCTCAAACAGCACTTGGGGCATCCCCAATGCTGTGAGAAAACTCTCCAGCGACGCCTCCATCTTCTTCAGGAACAGGTCTTCTTCGCGTCTTCTTCCGGCAGTGGCTTCAAACTTCTATACCTCGGGCAGCCGACTGCGCATGCCTGCCATACACCAAAAAATGGCTGCTTACAATACTGTGTAAGTGGCCATTTTCTTGTGGTCAACGGGCATGCTCAGTCGGCTTTGCCCTAGTCCCAAGGCCTAGAAGTTTGAAGCCAACCCCCGGAAGAAGACGCATGAAGACCCCATTCCTGAAGAAGATGGAGGCGGCGCTGGAGAGTTCTCTGGCAGCATTGGGGACGCCCCCAGTGCTGCCAGAGAACTCATTTACATACCGTCGAAAACCGGATTATATATTGAACGGCGCTGCGGAGAAGACTTCTAAAGGTAGGAGACGAATAGCCTTTCTTAAGGTTATTCCTACATGGTAGGCAGAAAAAGTTAAGTTTTAATGCTAGGATCCCTTTAAGATGATAACTGTCAGCAAGACGCTTGCGTGTCTGATCTAAAGTCCTCCTGACATCCTCATGCACATGCACACTTGACCAAGCGTGCAAGTCTTCTCAAAAGAAAAAAAGAGAAATTGATATGGCTGGACCTTCTTTCCCTCTGTCATCGACCACTGGGAGACACCTCGGATACCCCCATAGACATTAGATGATTTGCTAGTCATATCAGTGGCTTTGGCTGAAATCAATCTAATGTCCATGGCCGTTTTCACTGTCACTCCCTGTTTGTTCAGTGTTGAGCTGAGCATGCACTACCCATGGCATATCCTTTACTGAAGCAAACCACCATACTTTACACTGCTGGCTGCATTACAGAAGAATACAATATAAGAAGAGAGTTAATCTGATCTTCAATTCATAGCCCAGTGTCATGTATAAGAGGTGACTCTTGAGGAAATGCGTCTTCCTTCTTTCTTACATTCCTCCCATCTGTGTTACATTCGCTGAGATGGATTCGAGCAGAGATGTACAATAATAATAATACATTTCTTCAAGGACCCTCCTTACAATCTTCTGCAGTTTCTTATCAATCTGTAGAGTATAGAGTCATGAACCTTTTTATCATGTAGGCAGCCATAGAAACGGTTTTACCATCTTGAAGGGCCCCTCTTATCATGGAGCAGTCACTCCAATCTCTATGGCAACACCAATAAAGCGCCCCATCGTACCAGCCACCACACAGTGTTCATGACGTCTGATCAGATCTACCGCCATGGGTACACATCAGATTTCTGACATGGACCCGACCGCTCTTACTCCTCGGATATATTTATTTTTAGCTAATTTTGGCAGGATCTAATTCGAGTCTGTACCATGAGGGAGACCCCTAGCAAAGGCCCAACAGGATGGATTTGAGCCGTCTGATCCCTTTGCTTCCCCTTTATGAAAAAGATTAGCGACAGGGGTAGTACAAAGCCTTAGGGCTCGTTCACACGGGGCAAGAGGGGGCAGATTCTGACGCCGAATTCGCCTCAGAGTCCGCCCCCTCACAATAAAGGTCTATGTAGACCGCTAGCTTACTTTTTACCGCGAGCGGTATGTTCCGGCTCACGGTAAAAATAAGCGAGCTGTCCTTTCTTTAGGCGGATTCTGCGGCTGAGTCAGCCCCGGCGTCCGCCTCGCGACAGCACCCTCCGGACTAGGCCCATTCATTTGAGCCTACTCCGGAGCGGGAAGCCGCGACTGTCGCGGCAAGCGCATTTTGGTCCTATTCAGACGCGACTTCCCGCATCAGAATCAGGACCAAAATACGTGGTCCTGTGCCCCGTGTAAACGAGGCCTTACAAAGCTAGGGCATAGGCAGTATAAAGCCTTATAATCACTCCCAAACACTATACTGCTCCCTAAGTGTCCCTACACATTATAATGCCCCCTCATTATCTTCCGTACAGTATAATGCCCCCAGCCCCTATACAGCAGAAACAATGCTTCTCCATACTTACCACTCTTAGGATTCATCGGACCTGTACTGCTCCTGAATCTGGCACACACTACGTCAAACCAACACCAGGACCTGGCGCAGAGAAGCTGTTGAAGCGGAGATGTACCCGACTACCACGCATGACTGTTGATGCCAGAAAATGGCCGCAGTGGTCACCAGGACCACCACAAGCAGAGCCCAGCAAAGAGGATTTAGTGGGATTTTCCATGCCAACATTTTTCCTACTGTTAACCTATCCACAGTAAAATTCATCAGCATGTGATCTGTCAGCTGATCTGTGTGGGGTCTTGGTATCTGACACTGACACATCTCATAGTGGTGACCTATCTTGTGAATAAGTCATCAATATGAAATAATAATTTCGGTCCGGAAAACCCCTTTAAGTCCGCTCTCTATAAACTATTTTTTGGGGACAGTAAACCCCTTTAAGTCCGCTCTCTATGAGCTATTTTTTGGGGCCAGAAAACCCCTTTAAGGGTAAAATAAACCAATTGTGACGGTCCACCTTAAATAAAACATCACAGAGCAAGAGATAAAAGTACAATGGGCCGATTCTGTAATTTCAGGCTGAAGATAAACAGAAGCAAATGTCATGGCGGGAGTGCATCAAACACAGAGTGGTGATTAACTCAAAAGGGGTGAGACGTCCGACTGGAAGCGAAATTATAGTCTCTAGTGTCACTTTTACAAGTGCAAGGCAGGTGGCAGACACAAGAGAACAGTCTGACAACTTTTACAGGTGACTCAGTGGTGCAAAATTCTGCAATCTGAAACATGTACACAGCTGGCAGCAAAAGGTTAAACAAGGCCACGCGCTGTACCCAAGGGCTGGGTATGGTCAGCGGGTCCGGAATAGAGACAAGAGGCTGGGTAGGTCACTGCAAATACAGCAAATGTGGGCAGTAATAAGCAGGTGCTCTTACAGGGTGCAGTTGGGGAGTCACTTACGTTGCAGGCAATCGGCGTTCAATAAATCTTGGCACTTCTCATGACACTTGACGCCACATTCGCTGCAGCGCATTCCTTGCCTGGCTATTCCCCACAGCAGGCCTTCACATTCATAGCAGTAGGTGGGAGTCGTGGCAGTCCATACCTCAAAGTTGTGAGGGGTAGTGCAGGAAATGGGGTAGATTAAGGCTTGTAGAGTCTTCTTATACACATGTGATTTCTGGAAAAGAGGCAAAATAACAAATGTACCATGTACATGGTATACGTGGATACTATAGCAGTTATCCTATATTCTTGTACATAGGGGCAGTATTATAAAATAGTTATATTCTTGTACATAGGAGCAGTATTATATAATATATTATATACATTATATATTACATTACATATCAGATGTAGCAGAGTTGAGCGTACAGCTCTACTACACCTGAGATGTAGCAGAGCTGTGCACTCAACTCTGCTATACCTGGGATCGGACCAGAATGGAGACTGCTGTGGACCGATCTTAGACTCCGCCTCCTCACAGACGAGCCTCCGGCAGAACCAGCATTGATTGGCCAATGCTATACACTGTATAACATTCTGCCAATCAACGCTGGTCAATGCATTCCTATGAGAAAAAGGCAGCTCCCGCATAACGCAAGCGGCCAGGGATCCCGACTAGCATATAATGGGCTGCCACGAGATGTGCTTGCAGGTGAAGTTTGAAAGTGATGAGACCTTGCCAGCCCGAGCTAAATGCGAGAGTAAGTTCAATGTAAATATATCAATGCCAGTCCAAGCCCGTATCATGAACAGATGCTCATACAGATGTGCCAACCCTTAGCTTAACAAATACAATATTCTGAGCAAAATCCTTGACAGGCTGCAATTTACAAAACGACCTTTGGGTGGCAGCACAAAGACACATATACAGGATAGACATCTTATGACAGAGTATCCCAAAAACTGTTAGTTTTTTGGGGATGTTTTGTTTTAAAGCAGCGATCCATATGCTAGTCGGAATTGCTGGCAACTTGCGGTATGCGGGAGCTGACTTTTTCCCATAGGAATGCATTGACCATACTCTTGCATGTATCTCGGGCTGGCAAGGTCACAGCACTTGGAAGTCAAGGTATATAGAGCCCCAAAGACCTGTTTGAGTAAGATTCTTACCTAAATAAAGCTAATCCCTAGCTAACCCTGCCAGTACCTCTATCCCTGTCTCACAGTCACATAGTTCACAGTCTCATATGAACTGAATCTGAAATCCATTATTCGTATAAAGTGGAGGTCACCTGATTTAGCCAGCCAAATACTTTTTCCGATTTTTTTTTCGATGCCTACGTTTTCCTACTTCCTATCCCTCCTCCCCTGCACAGTTATTGGTGTAAAAAAAAGCGCCAGGGAAGGTGGGAGGGGAAACAAATTTTTAGTGCGTGTGCCGCGTGGTATTCGATTGGAATCGAATATCTCGAACAGCCTGATATTCGATGGCATAGCTATTCAATCGAATGCTGTTTGCTCATCTCTACTGGTTATGCCTCTACCTATACAGCTAGCATCTTACGGTTAATATCTCCAACTGTACAGTATAGCACCCTACTTGTTATACCTATACAGCTGAGCATCCTACTGGTTATTCTTCTAAGCTATACCACCAATGAATCTACTGGTTATATCTCTAGTTATACAGCAGAGCATCTTACCGATTATACCTCTAGCTATACAGCCCGGCATCCTACTGGTTGTACCTCTATCTATACCACTGAGCATCCTACAGGTTATACCTCTAGCTATACAGCTGCACATCCTACTTGCTTTCTCCACTGCTTAGTTGCACTGTGCGCTCATTTTTAGGTTTTCAGATATCAGGACCACTAAATTCTTCTTTTCTGAAGTCCTGGCTGATCTTACATTTGGAAACATAGAACTGTAGTTTCTATTTTTTGGACCATTCATCCAGTGAAGATAGATATTTTTCCATGTTACAACCCCCTTTTCAGGAGTGTCAAAGCTTAGTCTCAAACAGGCACACTTTACTTACCAGACCCTCTCCTATTATGATTAGATAAGGACCGAAGTACAAATAAGAATCACCGCGCTCGACCAATTGTTCGGACAATGCTTTAATTCAAAAAGATGGAGCACAACGCGTTTCGGGCTTATGCCCTTTTTCAAGTGCAACAACTGACTACTGTCATTCACTCCATGGACTTAGTGGAGATTTTAGTCAAAGTGTGAGCCTCACACTTTGACTAAAATCTCCACTAAGTCCATGGAGTGAATGACAGTAGTCAGTTGTTGCACTTGAAAAAGGGCATAAGCCCGAAACGCGTTGTGCTCCATCTTTTTGAATTAAAGCATTGTCCGAACAATTGGTCGAGCGTGGTGATTCTTATTTGTACTTCGGTCCTTATCTAATTTTGCTGACACCAAGAGTAGTACGGATCTCGCAGCTTTAAGAACTGGGGTAAAATCCCCCCTCCATAAGTGATTTACAAGTTTATTAATTGGTTGTGATATACAACCATTAAAGGTGAGAAGCTCTCTTATTACGTACATTTCCGTGAACTTACGGTACCTCACTATGTGCAGCTCGGTGCTGTCTCTGTTTCTTTGTTCTCCTATTATGAGGTTCTGCAGCAGCTGGTGTGCATTATGAGGTTCGGTGGCAGCTTCAGTGTGTGCTATGGTGACTATAGTGTGTTAGTATATCATACTGGCTAACTGGCCTGTAGTAACAGAGAGGCGAGATGCTGCAGCATCTGCAAGGCGCTCTATGATTTCATATGGATACATGTTGAATACTACACTCACGTGCAGATCAAGTCACGAAGGATGTAGTGTTTGGTTTGGGAGACTCTGCATCTCCCTGCTGCAATTTTTAATCTGTGCCCAGCTATTTTGCTTGTGACAGAATGATACCTACCAGATCTTCATCCTTGAGAGACGTTCTCGTGGCCATAGCTGAGGTAATACCGGCCTTCCTGGATTGTACCAGGGACTGTGAGAAAAAGAAGGATTAGTCAGCAATGAATTGTATTACAGATGACTTTGATTGTTCCCAGGATATTAATAAAATCAATTTAGGATTCAGGAAAGTGACTTGCAGGGGGTGTACTGCGCCAGACATAAGATCTGGAGGTCAAATGTCACCTAGATCTGCATTGGACCTGCTGGCACAATACCGCCAAGTCCATGTAACATAACTCATGGAGAGGGCGTTCTGATGAGGTTTACCATCCGCAGATCACCCCCCTGTATCCGGTTTCTTCTCTGATTTTCATCCAGGAAAAAGCAAATCATAAGTTAAGCATTAAAATAAAGAAATTCTACGGAAGACACTGCTACGTGAAAAGAAAATATTACAAGGAGGAAAAACCATAGAGGGTAATGCATACATGCTCAGAGCGGAGTGCTTTATAGGAGCACCGTGGCATGTATGTATTGGATGGCAGATACTACTGAATGGGGTCTAGGGAGAAATGTAAGGGGACCCTGCCCATTCAGTGCCCATCACTGAGTGTAATGAACCTGGTAGTGTAGGACCAGAACCAATAAAGCTAATGCAGTTATTATTATTATTGTTTATTTATATAGCACCATTAATTCCATGGTGCTTTACATTTGGTATGGAGAGATCTACCCAGGGCAGATCTTGGTCATGGCGCTTAATAGTCACCCATGGCGGATACAATTTGCAGCTATTTAATGTAAAAATTCCAACCAACCCTCATATCTTGTACATTCGTCTTAAAAAGGATAGGTCCACCTTTTGGAGATACCCAATAGGCAGAGGGTAGTGAAACTATACGACAAAGATGAACATATCATTGCCAGTCCAAGCCCGTATCATGAACATGAACCAGATTCTCATACAGATGTGTCAACCCTTAGCTTAACGAATACAATATTCTGAGCAAAATCCTTGACAGGCTGCAATTTACAAAACGACCATTGGGTGGCAGCACATGGACACATATAGGACAGACATCTTATGACAGAGTATCGCAAAAACTGTTACTTTTTTGGGGAGGTTTTGTTTTAAAGCAGGTCTCATATTTTGAGCCAAGGAGCCATTCACAAGAAAGTAAAGAGGAAATTGAGGTTGAGTTCTGCCTCAAAATTCCACTCCACTTTCAAGCCCTAAGATTTCTGAAGCAGCTTTTACTCAAAGAGGCGGCGCAGCAGCCCCATCCACTGCATAAAGGTAGGACTTGCAGTGTCGCTCCTATTACTTGAATAGGATTGATGATGCATATGCTGCCTGTCCACTAGCAGTTTACAATAATAGCTGATCCGTATGGGTCTGGTGTCGGACCCCCACAGATCACACCCTGATAATCTATCCCGTGGATAGGTCATCAGGGTGTGATCTGTGGGGGTTCTGTGGATAGGTATTGATTTAGGGCTGAAACACCCCCCTTAGCATCCACAAGATGTCAAAAGGTGGTCAATGAATTTCAAAACACTGCATCTAGTTTGCCAGATTACAGTCACCTACATTGGGCAAGGCAACCAAGGCCAATTTTCTCTTCTTTCCGGTATCACAAGACATACATTTAACCCTACTGGGTGTCTATCCGTGAAGGTTTTCAGTAGAGTAATTTCTATGAGGACACAAACTGCATCTGTAGCCAAGCAGTCCATAAAAGTGAATAAATGGTCCATTAGTGGGAATAAAGCAGT
Source organism: Leptodactylus fuscus (assembly GCF_031893055.1). NCBI lineage: Eukaryota > Metazoa > Chordata > Amphibia > Anura > Leptodactylidae > Leptodactylus > Leptodactylus fuscus. The sequence goes on from NC_134265.1 coordinate 37,701,407, forward strand.
CTAGCTATCAGGGTCCATTATGTCAGTGATGTAGGGAACGCTGCCAGCAAAACAAAGAATTTATAATAAGTCACGTAGCAGAAGGAGGATGAAACGCTACTAATGCAAGGGATCCAAGGCTGGCCGCTTACTGTGGAGAGAAGCTACTTACCATCGCCTGTAGAATAGGAGGGACAGCAGCATATAAAAGAATTGTGAAAGGTTAATTCAGGTAGAATATCAGTGGGAGAAGTAGGGTTAACATTTAATGTGGGGGTACCTAGTGCTCAACAAGTGCGGGATTAAAAAAGGAGATTGAGAATTTGGCAAGGATTGATACCTGTGGATTACAGCAGGGCACTGTTCTGGTTTCCTAATATTAAAGGGTTCCTCCTGAGATTCTTTAACAACCTCATTAACACTGGCTGCAACAAGCGCCGGTCGATAATATCCAAGTAAATCCGTGTTTGTTATAATGTAAACTGTATGCACTGTGCATCGGCCTGTGTACGGGGCCAATGCAAAGAAATGCATCAGCGTCAGGTTGTGTAATATCACCTTATACCCCATTATGGTGACTAGGGTAATAGTAAAGTCCTACTGTCACTTTTCTCACATTTCCAGGAAGGATAACAGAGGAACAGCATAACAGATAGATAACAAAATTCTCTAGAATTGTGTAAATGCAATGCTAACAGGTGCTCTTCCATTAAAAAAGAAGGCCCTTATGATGCCCTTACCTACCCCCTAGTCTTAAGGTGAGTGGCCATACTATTCTTAGTTTGGTACGTGGTGGAGGGGACGATTACCTTCCTCTTAAGAAGTTTGAGTAGAGTGTTTAGAAAGAAGATGGGAATTACTTCACCCCACGCGGACTACAACCAGTCAGTAAATTTACCCGCGTATACAATATAATACAATTAATCGGGCTCCGTCATCTCAGACTTACCAAATCGCTAACCAAAGGAATAGGCTTCTTCTTGCGAAGGTCAGGCATGCTGTCGATCCCATACAAGCCGCCGGCAGGCCTTGAGGAAGACATATAGTGAAAGCTAGATTATACACTGGCACAAAAGAACGATATAACTACGAAGTTCTAACATAATAGAAAGCGGAGCAACAAAACGCTAAGTGATCAGAACGTACCCAACACGGTTATCAGGTCAGACACACAATAGATGAAAGAGCAGAACACTTGTCAAATGAGACACCTAACAAAGGGGAACGTTCCCTTATCTGTACAGGTATTCAGGTCTGACAATACAATATTACACCATAAACTCAAAGACCTAATACTGGAGCCTGCAAGGATTTCATAGGGAAGGAAAAAAGTGTCAAGCTTAGCCTACAGAACTATTGCCCCCCGCCCACCCGACAAAGACACACCATTCCAATTCAGACAGTCTAGTCAGGATTTTCTAGGACAAACACACACAGTCAAAATTGGGTTTAGTAAGGATAGAAAAAAAGACAGAGCTAAAAACCATCCATTATGAATTAAACATAAAAACTCGATGTATAAAATGTACGTCCATACACCTGAATACTGCTGCATGTGGTTGAAGAAGAGCTAAATAAACATGATATAGGCACAGATAGTGCTGTCTGCTTGTCTCTACCTGAACATGATACAGACAGCACTCACTATTTTTTCCCTTTAAATGATATTGGCACAGATAGTACTGCCCTTCCTGTAAGTAATAAAAGGCACAGATAGTGCTGTTTCCCTGTAAATGATGTAGGCACAGATAGTGCTGTCTGCTTGTCTCTACCTGTACATGATACAGACAGCACTCTCTATTTTTTTCCCTTTAAATGATATTGGCACAGATAGTACTGCCGTTCCTGTAAGTAATAAAAGGCACAGGTAGTACTGCTTCCCTGTAAATGATGTAGGCACAGATAGTGCTGTCTGCTTGTCTCTACCTGTACATGATACAGACAGCACTCGCTATTTTTCCCTTTAAATGATATTGGCACAGATAGTACTGTCCTTACTGTAAGTAATAATAGGCACAGATAGTACTGTTTCCCTGTGAATGATGCAAAAGATATTTTCTGAAATCTTAGTAATTTCCATGTTACCCAAAAGGTCAGCTAAATATACAGAATTCTATGCAAAGCGCACCGAGTACAATCTCTCTAAATTATAAAAATGAATTCTTGTCTGTCTGTCTGTTCTCTAATGCAAACCAACGACTGGACCGATCTTCACCAAATTTGGTACAAAGATACTTCAGGTATCCAGGAAGGTTTGATACGAGACTCCAACTCGCTCGACGTACCGTTGCTGAGATACAGCATTCCAAGCACAATACCCCCCCCCCCTTAGCCAATACAAACCTGCAAGTCTTTCACTCATATTCCAACTGCAATACACACAGTCACTCCACATGCACAACCCAACACTGATATCCAAACTGAGATACACGCATCAGAGGATTAGATACACAGATCAACACACAGTCCCACACACCAGAGGATTAAATACGCGCTTCTGCACACAGTTCCACACACTGAAGGATTAGATACGTGCATCTGCACACGGTTCCACACGCCATAGGATTAGATACACGCGTCTGCACACAGTACCACATGCTGTAGGATTAGATACGCGCGTCTACACACAGTTCCACACGCGCCTTTTCACACAATACCACACAGGGGAGGATTAGATACGTGCGTCTGCACACAATACCACACTTTGGAGGATTAGATACATCCCTCTGCACACAGTACCACATGCCAGAGCATTAGATACGCGTCTCAGCACACAGTACCACACAGGGGAGGATTAGATACGTGCATCTGCACACAGTACCACACGCCATAGGATTACATACATGCGTCTTCACACAATACCACACACCAGAGGATTAGATACACGCCACTGCACACAATACCACACGGGGGAGGATTAGATATGTGCCTCTTCACCCAGTACCACATGCCAGAGGATTAGATATGCGCCTCTGCATACAATACCATATGCCGGATGATTAGATACACGCCACTGCACACAATACCACATAGGTGAGTATTAGATACACGCGTCTGCACACAGTACCACATGGGGCAGGATTAAATACATGCCTCTGCATACAACACCACATGCCAAAGAATTACATACACATCTCAGCACACAGTTCCACACACCAGAGGATTAGATACGCGTGTCTGCACACAGTATCACATGCCATAAGATTAGATACGCACGTCTGCACACAGTTTCACTTGCCGGAGGATTAGATACGCGCTTCTTCACACAATACCACATGGGGGAGGATTAGATACGTGCATCTGCACACAGTACCACACGCCGGAGGATTAGATATGTGCATCTGCACACAGTACCACACCAACAAGGATTAGATACTTGCATCTAAACACAGTACTACACAGGGAAGGATTAGCTACAGCTTTACTCCAGGTATCCATAACAACTGATCACAGGTTTTTCACTGATATCCAAAATGAGATATACATAATCATATGATGCTTATGGACATACACACAAACAACATACAAAATACATCAGTGCAAAACTGGACAATTCTTATGGGACCACTACACAAACATAAAATGTAATATACCCGTGTGAAGCCGGGTCCTCCTGCTAATATATATATATATATATATATATATATATATATATATATATATATATATATATATATATATTTGGCCCTGCGCCAATGTAAACAACCTTTTCAATTGCACCCAGGGTACATCTGTAATGGCTCAGATAATAGCAACTTCTGATCTTTGCTGTTTACCCCATAATACAACAGTGCCCACAGCATCTGAGAAGCCTGACAAAGGGAATCATTTCTCCATTAGAATGGCGATAAGCAGATTGGATTTCTCTTGACTCCATATTATGTCATATATCCTATTACTTTCTAATCCCATTCTTCCATTGATCTCTTCCCTGTGAATACTATTAGTGGACTGTTCTCCTCTTACACATTCTTTCATGTTTTTTTCCAACTTTGATCCATTTCCATTAATCTTTTATACTCGAGAATTCTTTTACTGGAGCAACCACTGGCAAGGATTCTCTTATCTGCGTTCCTTTATAGTGAGGATATTATTGGGTTATGATCACAACCCATTTTATTTTACCTATCCATGCAATTTCTAAAGGCCCCCTAGTCTGCAGTGAGTAGATTAGTCGAAAGAGTGTGGTGCCACTCAATTCAAGTCTATAGGACTGATGAGACAACTGTGTACAGCACTTGGCTGTCTCAGACAATGAATGGAGCAGTAGGGTGCGCACTTGACCACTGTGTCATTCACTCAACTCTACCTCATTGCTGCTGTGCAACTGGAAGGAACAGGGGTCTCAGGATGATTAATAGGGAGTCCAGTTATATGGACACCATGGATCAGACCAATGGAGACTATTTTCTAATGGAAGAATGTGAATCACCAATGGAAGACCGCCAGCTAACATCTACAGATTTGATGGGGTACTTGGCTGAAGGGAAGGTACAATTCAATATTTCTAAGGATGTGCCGCCATCTACACTGAGTGGCCAAAAGTCATGGGAAGGTACCGGATGCGCCATTAATAGCGGGTCACCCCTCTGCAAGGTGTTGGAAGAGTTCTGGAGGGATATTGATCCATGCAGTCTGCACTGCAGCCCACAACTGGTCCTGTGTAGTTGGCGCTGGGTCCAAGGAGCAGACACTGGTATCCACAGCATCCTATAAATGCTCTATGAGGTTGAGGTCGGGCAAGCGGGCAGGCCAATCGAGGATCATGAGGTCACTGGTGTGTTCATTAAGTCAGTCCTGTGCCACCAATGAGAGATGACATGTTGCATTGTCCTGTTGGTACACAGTATCCCCATCAGGGAACTCCAACACCAGAAAGGGGTGCAGATGGTCTGCCATATGTTGCACGTATTGAGAACTGGTTATTGATCCTTGCAGGCAGACAATATGGCCCAATTGCAACCATGTGAACATGGCCCCAGACACCTCCCACCTGGATACGTCCCTGTTGGCATGCCAGATCCATGGCTTCATGGGGCATACGCTACACTCTCACATGCCCATCGGCTCTGTACAACTGGAACTGTGATTCATAAGAGCATGCCACATACCACCACTGTTCCATGGTCCAATGACGATGGTCGCGGGCCCATGCCAGTCTTTGAACTCTGTGTTTTGGCGTCAGCAAAGGGACATGGGTCAGGTGTCGAAGGTTGAAGCCTATGCAGTGCAGTTCTCAGCGTACAGTCCTGGTGGAAATTGGGTCCTGGCACAACACATTCAAATCAGCGGCAATTTGACCCACAGTAGACCATCGAGAGCCCCGTACAATGTGACGTCTGTTCATCAAACACTCGTGGCCGACCAGTGCGCCGGTTTACGCAGCTGCAAACGTTGTCTCTGCGATATTGAAGGTCCACCCAAGACACTGTTGACCTCAGAAACACAGATTCCTGGGTCATTTCCAAAATGCTATGCCCCATGCATCTTGCACCGATTATCATCCCACGTTCAAAGTCACTTAACTCACGACGTGCTGCCATGTTCACGAAACACCTGTCTGCATCAGACTGCTCAGATATCCTGGCAACATTAGCGCCATAGGCCGCATCGCGTCACACTGTTTGAGCGTCATATCCGACACAAACGGCACTGGGACACGTCTTCCCGTGACTTTTGACCACTGAGTGAATTTCTTACTGACAACACTGGATATGAAATTGTATTAATATTCAAGCACCATCAGATGGCAGCAAATCAATTTCTCCCAAATTTATAGAGTATTCATCTGAGAAGGATTCAGATGCCGAGGATAAGCTACCATCCTAATATCAGGCGGCTGAGGATGAGGACATCCTCTATCATACTTCATTGGTAAATTTAGATGGCTGGATTGAAGAATGCATTGGTGAAGATCATGAAACAGCGGTGTACACCAGCTCCAATCCTTGGACCAAAGGACACCAAAGCAGGTGATTCTTGGAATGACAAAGATTTGATTAGAAAATTTGCCAACTTAATTTTTAGCTGCCTAAAGGCCACGTGGAATTGTTGGCGTCCCATGAGGTTGGAGGCGATCATAAGGCTGGAGGTGGACCCAGAAGGCCAAAAGACCTTGGTGGCCCAGAAGCAGATAACATGATACTCCACAAGATGACCCATCAACATCTCGACTCCCATTTAGAAGCGCCTTAGACGTAAGAGAGCCCATGAATATTCACATAAGATACTGGATGCCATCACAGAACACTCAAGATATCGGAGTCCTTCACTAGCTCAGTGGTTTAAAGACAACAAAAGTCAATAAAGAGGTCCCAAACTTTCTAATTGGTGGCCTTTATGATGTCGTAGGCCACAAAGAAGGACATTAAAGACATTAGGCTTAATAAGCCATCAGAAAGATCTTTTTAAGAGGTGTGTTAACATCAGAAGTCCTCAAATGTGACCCAAAGACATCAGACAACCATTTAGAGATGGCAGGCATCCCCATCAGGAGGCCAACCATGACTTCAGAGGACCCTAAAAACAACAAAGAGATTGCAGGGCTCCCAGTCTCCAGTCATGAAGAATAAAACTCTTCGAAATCAGACTTGGTGAATAAAAATAACTCCGTCTGACGCCTCCAGCTCTCGTGAGTCACTTATCTAATGTCCTTGTATGGAAGCACTGTCATTGATACACATTACAATAGAGTATAAAACCTGAACTCGAATGGCAACCTACATTCACCAACCATCTCATCGTCGCTCCTAGTATTCAATGGACTCTGGGCCACACTGTGATGTGCAGAGCGTCTCCTCTGTACTCCATTGTGTAATAAATCAATTATTCTGACTGATCAGAGGAGATATAAAGCGGCTGCAAACAGTACAAACAGAATAATAAAAAAAAGAAGAAAGCTCACCCGCCGCCTTTAAACCACGGTGGCTTTGATGGGTCCCCGTCATCTTGTGTCTGATGGAGAAACAGAAATACAGGTCATGATCAATATACCAATGGATGTTATAGCAGAAGCATATACAACTAGGCACAAAGATCCGGTCTCTGGTGCACACAGTAGGTGTACATGCTATCGGTGTACAAAACATACATCCAACTCACAAGTACTGTCTCAAGAGTACATCAACGCCCAGGCAAGATTATAGCTGAGCTATATGTTTATTTATATATCACTATGTATACTCCTATACGTACCTCTCTCTCCTGTATCCAGTGTATATAGAGACACCCCTCCTATCTAAACAGGTCATGGACCGTCTGTATACACACATCCCTGCTGTCTTCAGAGTACACAGATGGTCTATATACTGTATACAACCCCCTCGTGTCTCCAGAGTACATGGGACTGTATACACCGACTAGGCCTACAGTCTCCAGGAATTATCAAAACTGGTGCAAACAATAACTGGAGTAGTTGCCCATAGCAACCGACCAGGCCGCGGGGGGACGAAAGGTGAAATCTGGTTGCTATGGGCAACAGCTCCACTTTCCTTAGCACCAGTTTTGAACAATTTCTTATACTGTATTTATACGCACACTCCTACAGTATCTACATTACAGGGTTTGCGCATATACATTGTGTGCATGTACACCGCACTCACACCAATCATACACACTGCACTCACACCAGTCATACACACCACACTCACACCAGTCATACACACTGCACTCACACCAGTCATACACACTGCACTCACACCAGTCATACACACTGCACTCACACCAGTCATACACACTGCACTCACACCAGTCATACACCCCTCATACACACCGCACTCACACCAGTCATACACACCGCACTCACACCAGTCATACACACCGCACTCACACCAGTCATACACACCGCACTCACACCAGTCATACACACCGCACTCACACCAGTCATACACACCGCACTCACACCAGTCATACACACTGCACTCACACCAGTCATACACACCACACTCACACCAGTCATACACACCACACTCACACCAGTCATACACACCGCACTCACACCAGTCATACACACCGCACTCACACCAGTCATACACACCGCACTCACACCAGTCATACACACCGCACTCACACCAGTCATACACACCGCACTCACACCAGTCATACACACTGCACTCACACCAGTCATACACACCACACTCACACCAGTCATACACACCACACTCACACCAGTCATACACACCGCACTCACACCAGTCATACACACCGCACTCACACCAGTCATACACACCGCACTCACACCAGTCATACACACTGCACTCACACCAGTCATACACACCACACTCACACCAGTCATACACACCGCACTCACACCAGTCATACACACCTCATACACACCGCACTGACACCAGTCATACACACCGCACTCACACCAGTCATACACACTGCACTCACACCAGTCATACACACTGCACTCACACCAGTCATACACACCACACTCACACCAGTCATACACACCTCATACACACCGCACTGACACCAGTCATACACACCGCACTCACACCAGTCACACACCCCTCATACACACCGCACTCACACCAGTCATACACACTGCACTCACACCAGTCATACACACTGCACTCACACCAGTCATACACACTGCACTCACACCAGTCATACACACTGCACTCACACCAGTCATACACCCCTCATACACACCGCACTCACACCAGTCATACACCCCTCATACACACCGCACTCACACCAGTCATACACACCGCACTCACACCAGTCATACACACCGCACTCACACCAGTCATACACCCCTCATACACACCGCACTCACACCAGTCATACACACCGCACTCACACCAGTCATACACACCGCACTCACACCAGTCATACACACCGCACTCACACCAGTCACACACCCCTCATACACACCGCACTCACACCAGTCATACACACCGCACTCACACCAGTCACACACCCCTCATACACACCACACTCACACCAGTCACACACCCCTCATACACACCGCACTCACACCAGTCATACACACCGCACTCACACCAGTCACACACCCCTCATACACACCACACTCACACCAGTCATACACACTGCACTCACACCAGTCATACACACTGCACTCACACCAGTCACACACCCCTCATACACACCGCACTCACACCAGTCATACACACCGCACTCACACCAGTCACACACCCCTCATACACACCACACTCACACCAGTCATACACACTGCACTCACACCAGTCATACACACCGCACTCACACCAGTCACACACCCCTCATACACACCACACTCACACCAGTCATACACACCGCACTCACACCAGTCATACACACCGCACTCACACCAGTCATACACACCGCACTCACACCAGTCATACACACTGCACTCACACCAGTCATACACACCACACTCACACCAGTCATACACACCGCACTCACACCAGTCATACACACTGCACTCACACCAGTCATACACCCCTCATACACACCGCACTCACACCAGTCATACACACCGCACTCACACCAGTCATACACACCCCTCATACACACCGCACTCACACCAGTCATACACACCGCACTCACACCAGTCACACACCCCTCATACACACCACACTCACACCAGTCATACACACCGCACTCACACCAGTCATACACACCGCACTCACACCAGTCACACACCCCTCATACACACCACACTCACACCAGTCATACACACCGCACTCACACACCCCTCATACACACCGCACTCACACCAGTCATACATACCGCACTCACACCAGTCATACACCCCTCATACACACCGCACTCACACCAGTCATACACACCGCACTCACACCAGTCACACACCCCTCATACACACCACACTCACACCAGTCATACACACCGCACTCACACCAGTCATACACACCGCACTCACACCAGTCACACACCCCTCATACACACCACACTCACACCAGTCATACACACCGCACTCACACCCCTCATACACACCGCACTCACACCAGTCATACATACCGCACTCACACCAGTCATACACCCCTCATACACACCGCACTCACACCAGTCATACACACCGCACTCACACCAGTCATACACACCCCTCATACACACCGCACTCACACCAGTCATACACACCGCACTCACACCAGTCACACACCCCTCATACACACCGCACTCACACCAGTCATACACACTGCACTCACACCAGTCATACACCCCTCATACACACCGCACTCACACCAGTCATACACACCGCACTCACACCAGTCACACACCCCTCATACACACCGCACTCACACCAGTCATACACACCGCACTCACACCAGTCATACACACCGCACTCACACCAGTCATACACACCAGTCATACACACCCCTCATACACACCGCACTCACACCAGTCATACACACCGCACTCACACCAGTCACACACCCCTCATACACACCGCACTCACACCAGTCATACACACCACACTCACACCAGTCACACACCCCTCATACACACCGCACTCACACCAGTCATACACACCGCACTCACACCAGTCATACACACCCCTCATACACACCGCACTCACACCAGTCATACACACCGCACTCACACCAGTCACACATCCCTCATACACACCGCACTCACACCAGTCATACACACCGCACTCACACCAGTCACACACCCCTCATACACACCGCACTCACACCAGTCACACACACCGCACTCACACCAGTCATACACACCGCACTCACACCAGTCATACACACCGCACTCACGCCAGTCATACACACCGCACTCACACCAGTCACACACCCCTCATACACACCGCACTCACACCAGTCACACACACCGCACTCACACCAGTCACACACACCGCACTCACACCAGTCATACACACCGCACTCACACCAGTCATACACACCGCACTCACGCCAGTCATACACACCGCACTCACACCAGTCACACACCCCTCATACACACCGCACTCACACCAGTCACACACACCGCACTCACACCAGTCACACACACCGCACTCACACCAGTCATACACACCGCACTCACACCAGTCACACACACCGCACTCACACCAGTCACACACCAGTCATACACACTGCACTCACACCAGTCACACACCCCTCATACACACCGCACTCACTGACTCTTTATACACATTGCATTCACATACTCCTCTTTCACTTTGGACCACATAAGGAGCCTGTTCAGAGTGTGAGTCCCTTGTTTGAGATCTCGGGCCAGAGGCATAATAATCCAAAACCAATTTTTACAATTGGACGTCCGCCTAGAGACGGATCTAATCCGGGTGGTCACTAGCACATCCTATATCAGGTGAACGTAACTACTTTTAGTAAAGGTTAACTGACCTGGGTCTGCCATCAGGTGAAAATATAACCCCTCCTAGTACCACCCATGCCTTTTTTCCCCCCACCCAATCCCTTTGTGCCCCCATATAGTAATAGTGCCTTCCTCTTTATAATTAAGACTCCTTACTGCCCCTATAATGCCACCTCAGTGGCCTCCACATGGTATAATGTCCCACTGGTGCCCCCATACAATAGAAAGACTCCTTAGTACCTACATACATGGTTAAATATCCCATTAGTGCCCCCACACAGTACAATGCCCCCTTAGTGGCCACATACAGTACCATGAAAGCTGCAAATAGTAATCCTTGTTCACATAGAGCATTTTGAGATGGATTTTGCCGCATTTTACGTCTCATTGTTGTCAATAGACGTCAGTATCTTGCATTATCATAGAGAGTTGGCTCATCGAAAACCACAAACCCCAAGGGGAGGCCACGCACTGATAATCCCTATATGACTAAAAAGCCACGCCAAAAAACATATAAAAGTCCGCTTGATTTGAAGAAAAAAACTTGTCAAAAGACTCAGAGTTTCTGCATCAGGTCTTTTTCAGTTTCCAAAAACTTCAAGCTCTCTGAAGCATGCCATTCACAAGTGAAATGGTACCGCCGGGATCTCACCGCCATCATCTCTTAAAGCGATGAAAAGTCTTACATGGTCCAACAACAATAAGGCCAAGTAGACTGGGAGATGGTTTTCCGCTACACAAAACTTAATAGTATAATGATAAGTTCTAATATACTTTGTGTTGCCGGAGACTCTGCTCGCCTTTAGAGGCTACAAACAATCTAGACAATCCTCAGCAGCACAAATCTTACTTCTGCCCTGATAGCTTGCTACAATGTAAAAGCGGCAGGTAAGGCACTGCGCCATCCAGTTACATTGTAAAGGATCAGCGCCATGACAGACACCAATGCTGCCTGATGGACCCCACTAACATCTAGGGTCTTATGGAAACCAGTCACCTGGGTATCCGTCAGGGTACGTTCACATTACTGTAACCACAGTCCATTGCACTCAATCATAGGATGAGAGCAACGGACATTAACCGTATCAGAGAAATTGACGCAGATGTCCTTTGTCCATTCCCATTGACTAATTTATATTACTAATGTAAAAAAAAAAAAAAAAAACATGGCAGACGCATTCTTCTATTTATCTGCTTTCTTCTGTCATCAAGTCTGTTTACTTATTTAATGAAAGGACAAAGTAGTGCAGAAAAGTAAAAAAAAAAAAAAAAAAAAACACATGACGGAAGAAAGAAAAGATTGGAAAAAACAGTCATGTTTTTTACATGGGGGCGATTGCAGACGGACTCCTGATGGGGGGGCTCTGTCTGCATTGTTGTTTAATGTCCATTGCCTCATCCTGTGACAGATGAGAGCAACGGACATCAAATAATGTATACGTGTACCCATCCTTACCGGAAACCATTTTTTTAAGCCGGACACAAAGTGAGACATGCAGAACTTTGTGTCCGGTTAAAAAAAAGAAGATGCACACGGGCGGTCACTTTGCAAACTCATTCAAGTGAATGGCTTTGAAAACAGATCTCAGGGTTTCTGTCCCCTCTCCAGTTTCTCGGGCAGAACATGGAAACCCACCAGAGACTGGCTAAAGCGGAAAGCGGGCGCAGATGTGAACCCATCCTTAGTAGTGACAGTAATTTGTCTTGATCAGATTTGGCCATGAATGCAGGAACATCCTATGGTCCGGGACTTGCCAGAAACCCAGCCATGATGTCCTTATTGTGGCCGGGTTATCTTCTCATACACGCCATGTCCCTGCCCAATAACATGTCCGTAATAAGGAAATCATGGACGTATCCATTGGTAACCGATCAAGAAAACACTGTCACCACTAAGATGGTTACAGTTAGATAGATAGATAGATAGATAGATAGATAGATAGATAGATAGATAGATAGATAGATAGATAGATAGATAGATAGATGAACGATTGTCATAGCCGAAACAGTTTACATTGTGCCGATCAACTTGTTTAATAGACAACTGAAACATTCTGGGCCTGTATAAAAAAAATAAATAAATAAAAAAAATCCCATAAAGACAATAAGGGGTCAGCCATCAGGAGAAGCAGGGTTCTCCATAATACGACCACATTAATATGAGTACACGCTCTGAACAGGCTCTTATGTGGCACAGCTCCAGTCTGTCTGGCAACAAATGGGTTACAGTCCACACCAAGACTTGGGGTACCACCATAAGGGGCACCATGCAGAATTAGATTTAAAAAAAAAAAAAAAAAAAAAAAAAAAAATTAACCTGATATTCAGCTTTATGCCCCTCTGTGCAGGAAAGAAAGAGCAGGAGAGAAAGTGAAGATTAGTAGGGACCATGACCGGTCCGACTGCACACTGAGTGGGACACAATTACATGGTAACGACACCAAAGCATTCACCAGCAATAAAGCCAGATACACATGCACAGACTTACACCTGAAACTGTATTTTTCATGAACAGACTGCTCACACTGTAAATGGAGATGTGATCTGTGGAAGGGCGCTCCGGTCACAGCCCTCACGAATATGAAACAAATTTCATATTCTCCATTGATACAAGGACAGTGACAGGAAGAAAGCGTGTTCAAAAAATGTCGAGTAAAAGGTTGAGTCAGAATTTTGTATCTTGGTACTGTGACTTAAGGGATTACCTACAGGAAGAGTTATCTATCCATGCATCTATGGCCGCTTACATGGCATCTATACCTCATTAATATAGACATCTTGCGTTATCGTCTGACTTTCGCCATGATACAGATATTGGGACATATAGATCAATACAAGTCTGACACTTTTCTGTCTACATTTGTGCATGGTCCACGGCATTGACAACATATTTCTGAACAGTGTATGTCAAGAAAGGAGAGAAAACATGGTCGGCTCGACGTTTTTGAAAAATGTGCCCCAAATGGGCGAGGTTTAGAAGTGTCTCACTTTATGGCCCATTTATGAAACAGAAAAGAACGACTATGGCGCAGATTTTCTTGTTGAAAGTAGAGCAAGTTTACAATGGTGTAAATTTATAGATTTACAAAAATTTTCTCATATTTGTTTCTGCTTATTTTTGCAAAAATTGTAGGGTGATTGATGTGTGCGCCAAATATTTGTTCCTTACAGCATTGCCAGTAAAGTATTTTGTCTACATGTTTTGCGTCAAATATTTGTCTCATGGTGAAGCTCGACACTTAGACGTTATTTTACCGGAGCACCTATCTGTTCTTCTGGTCGTCCAATGGACCAGAACAATGGACAGCCGGTGCTAATGTGAACTTAGTGTCAGGCTGTAACCGCAACTCTTCACATCACCATGGCAACCCCAGAGTAAGCACAACATCATGTTGCCACAGTAGTCAGAAAAAATAAAGTTCAGCGTGCATAAAAAAATGTGAGAATTTTCCACTTACAATCTATTTAGCGGCATTTTTAAGGATACAAAACCCTTTACAGAGTGAATCAGTCCGGTCATTATGGGAAAAGAAGCCGGAGAAAAGGGAATTTCTGGGGTTTTTTTTATTCCAGAGGTCTATTAAATATTGATTGTATATTGTCCATTGTGTGTTTGTGTTTTAGTATACTGCATTGTATACGGTTTATCTTTCATTGTATGCTAGCCATGAAATAAAGATTGTATGTCGTGTGTTAATTCATGTGACCGTGCAAATGACAGATAGACAGTCTCATGATCATGTCACATGGGGGATAGGCCATCCATGTATAAAGGTTACTATACCCCATATCACAATTGTTATATATATATATATATATATATATATATATATATATATACACACTCACCGGCCACTTTATTAGGTACACCTGTCCAACTGCTCGTTAACACTTAATTTCTAATCAGCCAATCACATTGCGGCAACTCAGTGCATTTAGGCATGTAGACATGGTCAAGACAATCTCCTGCAGTTCAAACCGAGCATCAGTATGGGGAAGAAAGGTGATTTGAGTGCCTTTGAACGTGGCATGGTTGTTGGTGCCAGAAGGGCTGGTCTGAGTATTTCAGAAACTGCTGATCTACTGGGATTTTCACGCACAACCATCTCTAGGGTTTTCAGAGAATGGTCCGAAAAAGAAAAAACATCCAGTGAGCGGCAGTTCTGTGGGCGGAAATTCGTTGTTGATGCCAGAGGTCAGAGGAGAATGGCCAGACTGGTTCGAGCTGATAGAAAGGCAACAGTGACTCAAATAGCCACCCGTTACAACCAAGGTAGCCAGAAGAGCATCTCTGAACGCACAGTACGTCGAACTTTGAGGCAGATGGGCTACAGCAGCAGAAGACCACACCGGGTGCCACTCCTTTCAGCTAAGAACAGGAAACTGAGGCTACAATTTGCACAAGCTCATCGAAATTGGACAATTGAAGATTGGAAAAACGTTGCCTGGTCTGATGAGTCTCGATTTCTGCTGCGACATTCGGATGGTAGGGTCAGAATTTGGCGTCAACAACATGAAAGCATGGATCCATCCTGCCTTGTATCAACGGTTCAGGCTGGTGGTGGTGGTGTCATGGTGTGGGGAATATTTTCTTGGCACTCTTTGGGCCCCTTGGTACCAATTGAGCATCGTTGCAACGCCAAAGCCTACCTGAGTATTGTTGCTGACCATGTCCATCCCTTTATGACCACAATGTACCCAACATCTGATGGCTACTTTCAGCAGGATAATGCAATGCCATGTCATAAAGCTGGAATCATCTCAGACTGGTTTCTTGAACATGACAATGAGTTCACTGTACTCCAATGGCCTCCACAGTCACCAGATCTCAATCCAATAGAGCATCTTTGGGATGTGGTGGAACGGGAGATTCGCATCATGGATGTGCAGCCGACAAATCTGCGGCAACTGTGTGATGCCATCATGTCAATATGGACCAAAATCTCTGAGGAATGCTTCCAGCACCTTGTTGAATCTATGCCACGAAGAATTGAGGCAGTTCTGAAGGCAAAAGGGGGTCCAACCCGTTACTAGCATGGTGTACCTAATAAAGTGGCCGGTGAGTGTATATCTCACAATAATTAAATTTTGCTAACTGCTTCCTGCTGAAACCAATATCAATTTAATGTGCTAGATTTATATCATTCCTTATCACTGTGTGACATGCAGATAATGAATATGGTGCAGCGAAGACCACGCAGTGTGCCTATGTGTTGTGTAGTGAAAATCGTGCCAATACAGTGAAGACCATGCGTGGTGCTGATATGAAATATAGTGACAACGGTGCACAGTGCAGATACAATATACATTGACAGAAATCTGATGTATAGTGGTGATCATGCACAGCGCAAAAATGATATATAGTGACAATCGTGCACAGCAAAATATGATGCATAGTGACAATTGTACCCAGTGCAGATACAATATATAGTGATGATAATGTACAGCACAAAAATGATATCTAGTGGCAATCGTGCAGATCTGATGTATAGTGACAATAATGCACAGTGCAGGTGTGATGTACTGTATAGTGACAATCGTGCACAGTACAGGTGCAATATATGTTGACAATCATGCACAGTGCAGATACAACATACAGTGACAGTCGTGAACTGTGCAGATCTGAGGCATAGTAGTGATCATGCGCAGTGCAAAAAGGATATACTTGTGTAGTGACAATAGTGCCCAGCAAAGGTACGATGTATAGTTACAATCATGCACAGTACAGATGTCATGTATAGTAACAATCGTACAGATAGGATACAATATATAGTGACAGTATTGAAGTATAGTGACCGTTGTGCACAGTGAAAGGATGTTATATAGGAACATATTTGCACTGTGCACAGTATTAATATTTCGGACGGTGTAGGGGAAGACAACGGTGATATGGTGTATAGTACAGGCTGCACCATGTGTATAAGGCACATATAGAAAAAAAAGCGCTAACAAGTTTTATAGTGAGAACAGCGGACATGTAGATATGGTACACAGTGAAGACCGGGCACTCTCCAGGTCTGGTGTATGAGAACGACATATCAGCACTATGTGTAATATACACGTCATATTGACACCAGGCATGATATAAGCAAGCAGGACAGATACAACCTGATCATACAACTTTCTGAGACACTCAGCGCTATACTGCGACACGACACAGGTCATGCAGGGGGAAACGCAAGTAAGAGGTCAAGAACTTGGAGGATACATTGTACGTATTTTATCTACCTCCAGATTCTGGGGGTTTGAGAATTCTTTTACTTTTACGCTAAACCACCTATATCTAGGAGTGAAGTTATAACAGCACTATGATACACTGTGCACTGTATGTATACGCATCCATACACCCCAGCCGCGCAGTAACACACGTGCAACGCAGAGGACGTCTGAGCCGCTCATATTGAGAAAGTCATCCTTGCGTAAACCATTCTGATCGGCGGTGACATCATCAGATATATATCCTGGAGTTAGTTTTATATTTTGGCTACTGATGAAATCTGTATAATAGAAGTCTATGGAGAGGGAATGAAGAGCAGAGAGACATCTGCACTGTAGAGAGACAGTTCTCTTTCACACCACAGCAGGATTATCAGGAATTATTCCTGTCCAGAGAAGGCTGGTGACTCATTTAATGCTGTATCACTCTCCAACTCCTTCTCCTCCTCCCCCCTACCCTCTCTATAGACTGCCTTGTAAGCTGACACTGCATGTGTACAGAGTACAGACCATAATCACTCAGATGATATGTAAAGACAGATGTAATAAGTAAAAGGCACTCTGAAAAATTTATTGAAACGGTCTTAAAACAACCAATGATGGGTTGATATGGGCAACTTTTTTTTATTTGTGAACTGTATTGCAAAGTTTATTCCCTCCACTTGCCCTATAGGTTTATGAAGAAATAAATATAAAAAAGTGCCAACCCCTGCACTAGTCAAATCCAGAGCTGCGCTCGCCATTACCCTAGCACAGATACTGTATCTAGTACATGTCGCTGTGCATTATATTAGGAGGGGGAGTAAATATATATCTATACTGCCCGGATTAAGTGAGGTGAGTTGGCGTTCAGTTCCGCGGCACCCGCACTGTCAGCAGTTTTCCTCCGCTCGCAGGTAGCAATTCTTTGGTATGTTAATATCAATTTTTTTTTTTTTTTGTACATGAGCTCCTAATATACATATAATTAAACGTTCGGCACACCAGAGGCATGTAGCTGACACCACGTGTTCCTCGCTGGATCAGTCAGGCGGCAGATAATTAATACGTTTCACCCTCCGAGTTCCCACACAACAGACGCGTTCCAGGGGCTTATTAGGTAGAGACCGTGAACTGAGTGGGCGACGCTGGGACCCCCTCCCCCGCTTATTAGTGTAGCATCTCCAGCATTATAACAATGACAGTATCAGAACAAGGAATAAAAGTGGAAATCGTGAAAAAGCTGCAGAGCGCTGGATACGAAGTGAGCTGCCGGTAAATAAGATAACGCCGCAAGCAATGGGCGAAGGAAAATCCATGATTTATTCAATAAATAATCTGTTTTGACCCCCCAAGGTGAGCAGAAACCTAGGAATACATGTAGCAGGTATGAAGTAAGCTTTTCCTGGATTATATTATTGACATGGTGTGAACAGTCTGAATGACCCATAAAACATGCAATATTTGATGCAGTTTGTAGTCCCCAAGGATTGGCCATGTAACATGTACTATGGGTTACAGCTGCTCATTTGGTGAAAAGATCTGGTGACGAACAGGTTTGTTGCCCAGTGCACCATATATGTATCATGGGCCATATACGTCTATCACTACTGCTCTGCACCTTGAGTGTATTCATGTTATACTCCAATCACATCCAAAGCTGCACTTACTTTTCTTATTACATACACAGTCCAGTCCTATTAATGTGACCACCGCCTACTTTTGACGTCAACGTTAAATAACCAATGGCAGAAGGCACGTGTTATCAGCCATCTGGGTGCACTCATCATTGTGGAAGGTACGATGGATCTACACAAGTATGCGTCTATCCTTGCGGACCGTGTTCACCCCTACATGCGAATTGTTTTTCCTCAGGATGATGGCATCTACCAGCAGGACAATGCGACATGTCATAAAGCTCGCAGTGTACGTGTGTGGTTCAAGGAGCACCAGGATGAGTTTACCGTACTCCCTTGGCCAGCAAATTCCCTGGACTTGAACCCAATCGAGAATCTGTGGGACCACCTCGATCGGGTTATTCGCGCCATGGATGCTCAACCGTGTAACCTAGCACAGCTGGCCGCGGCATTGCAGTTGGCATGGCTCAACATCCCAGTGACAATCATCACAACATCCCATCTCATCCTCCATGTCTTGAAGCGGTCCGCTCTGCCAAAGGTGGTTATTCTGGATTTTGACAAGGGGTCACATTAATATGACTGGACTGTGTATATCTATATATTCTTGGCTAAGAACAACCTCAATTTGAAGCACTGCAATGGAAGAAAGTGTAATAAGCCAATGAAGTTTGGAGCAACTGGATAGACACAAAGGTCAAAGGTTGATCACGTATCCTAAACTGTAGAGTTAATACAGTTGCCAATACACGAGGTTAAAGTAGTTCTTCAAGGGGAGGCATTGATGGCTTTTGACGCACAAAACCGTTGACAGAACCGGAGACTGTATAGTGGCTATTCAAGTGAATGCTATCAGAGCTGTAATAGTGAGACATGGCTGTTATACAGTATAGCGAGTCATCTGCTTCTGGCTCAGAACACTGTAATAAGTTCTAGAAAACCTCTTTAAAACACAGTAAAATAATAATCCCACACATAAATCCCACCCATCCCAAAATGCGTAATACAAATAAAATTAAAAAGCACATATTGAGTATTGCAGTATTAATAATGACCCAAGCATGTTGTAAATAATAAATGTTGTAAATAATAAATGTTGTAAAAAATAAATAAATAAAAGCCCAAAAAACAAAACAAAACTAGAATTGCTGTTAGTCTGTTGACCAGGAAATAAAAATGATAAAAAGTGTTATGCTCCCCAAAAGGATGTCAATAAAAACCATCAAGTCTTCCCACAAAAAATAAGCCCTCTAGCCCTTGGAAAGCACGATGTGAGAGAAGACGCCGGGAGACGAGAACTCAGAGCGAGGTATCAGTGGGGGCTTTTTTTGTTTGTTACCAGTAGAAAGACCTTAAATTGTAGGGCCAGATGAGGGAAACATTAGACAGACAGAAGATAAAAGGGGGACATTAAACTGTGGGGGCAGATGACAGTGACATTAAACTGAGGGAAGATAAAGGGGCATGTTAAAGTGTGGGGGAAAATAAAAGGGGTAGCCACTACTCTTATATTTTCAATTACCCAGTGAGGTGGGGGGGCTCACACTTTTGGCTACAAGTGCCCCAGCTCCACCGGTCGGGCGTGACCCACTCCGGGGACATTGGCAGGTGGGGAATTTGACTGGGTTGGTACACCTGTCAAACCGTAACACAGGTGTCCTAAGGCGAGCTCAGGGAGGACAGAAACCTCCCATGGGGCAGAAGGGCAAAAGCTCACTTATCACTTGAAGATAAAAGGGGATAGTAAACTGTGGGCCAGATGAGGGGGACATTAAACTGAAGGAAGATAAAGGGGCACATTAAAGTGTGGGGGAAGATAAAGGGGGATAGTAAACTGTGAGGCAGATAAAGAAGGACATTGAACTGAGGGGGGGGGGGTCAGTTGAGGAAAACATTAAACTGGGAGGGGGTATCAGATGAAGAGGAACATTAAACTGGGGCAGATGGAGGGGGAGAGTAAACTGTGGGAGCACTAGGAGGATGACATTATAATATGGGGGTGACTGTAGGGGCATTATATTGTGTAGGGGTGCAAGAGAAATGGATGGGAATGAGTGGAATCAAAGTAGAAGTGGGTGGGGAGTCCCTCTTTCTGTTTTCTTTAAAGTTAGGCGGTATAGGGAAAGCATGTGTATGGGGTGGCGAGATGGAATTGCTGCCCGTCAGACTGAAGGGGTATAGGCACATTAAGGGAATAAATGCCCTTTGTTTGTAATGCAATTTCTTCAGAACTCTTGTAGACTTGGGTAAATCCCCCTTTATATAAAGGATAAGCAGTGGATCCTATAACGCATAGTCACATACCAGTAGATTTCAATTGGATTTTCCTGCAGCTTGACTTCAGATCAGAAGGCGGCCAAGAATCTCGACTCATTACCGTTACATAAAGCCGCCCTTATTCACTACACGGTCGGATTAAATCTCCAATAGGAATAATGAGAACACGGAGGCCACTTCTAGGCCCTTTCCCTTTCAAAACCCACAGCAAAAACACTAAGTGAAGTTTAGGATAAGTCCGTAATTACATAATGTAAAGGCAGATGAATGGACAGGCTGTTGTATGAACGGCACGTCAGAAGAGACGGTGGATGACCGTGGTGGGGACCGCCATCCAGACACCCCGGGAAGGAGTGGGCTCTCGTTAATCTAGCAACAAATGATTAGTAATTAGCAATTACGTCGCCTCAGGACAGATTCTGTGAAGTGACAGGGAGGGAAAGAATTCCACATATGTTTTAAAATACATCTATTATCAAGCCGCCGGCAAATAATAACCCGCTGATTATCGGATTATACTCCGCCGCCGCAAGAATACCGCTCTGACCCCAGAGACGTAAATGTAACCTGAGCACTCCATGTTCCCAGCAAATAACCAAAACCTAAAGATTAATCTACACGAGAAGCATTACCTCTAAGGAGGAGGATACTGTACAGAGAGGTGGGAGAAAATACAGCGTGTCCTTGTATCATACTCTACCACCTCTGTGTAGACTATGTATACACTGATACCGGATGTACATATAGAATTATAGATAGGAAGCACCCAGGTTATACCGGCATGGTCCACTTCACCATATACAAGAAGATGTATATACTTATATCAGCTGTACATATATAATTATAACCTGGGTATCTACTGTATATACCAGTATCCTACTACCGTATATACTCGAGTATAAGCCGACCCGAATATAAGCCAAGGCCCCTAATTTTACCACAAAAAACTGGGAAACTTATTGACTCGAGTATAAGCCGAGGGGGGGGGGGGGGGAATGCAGCAGCTACTGGAAAATTTCAAAAATTAAAATGGTCAGAGTTTTTGGGTGCAGTAGGTGCTGGGGAAGGGGAGGGGGTGTTTTGGTGTCTGTCTGCCCCTTCCCTAAACTTGAGGACTGTCCCCCCCCCCCATTTGAAATTCAGTCTGGCTGAATATAGGGTATCTGCAGTGCTCCTATTAACCCCTTCCCGAAAGAACAGGAGCACTGCAGATCCCCTATATTCAGTAGCCCGGGCACTGTCAGACACAGGGATACCTAATGTGTTTGTGTGTCACAGTCATTTTCTACTTTTATATGTATTCTAGGAAAAGAAGGGATTTAGAACTTTTATTTTTTTTTTTTTTTTGCTTGACTCGAGTATAAGCCGAGGGGGCTTTTTCAGCACAAAATCTGTGCTGAAAAATTCGGCTTATACTCGAGTACATACGGTAATATTATAAATGTGAAAGCTTGGATGTTTGTGTGTTTGGATGTTTGTTCCCCGATCACGCAAAAACAGCTGAACGGATTTGAATGAAATTTGGCACAACAACAACACGCTCATGATATTGCGTCCCAGCAAGCTGCTCAGATTCCAGAACAATCACGGACACAGTGCGAGGAACAAGTTCAGCGGCAGGCCAGCTTACGAGCTGCTGAAACGCCAGAACAGGCAAACCATTGATGGCAGCAATTTGCTGAATATAGGCGGGTCATCAATACCAACAACACGCAGATAAAGTCGTGGAGAGGGGCTAGTGGTCTATAAACACTATATGCAAGAATATGTATAGCTTATACCAGCTGTAGATTTATGTTACAGTATATACAAAACATACCCAGGTTATACCAGCAAGCTCGCTATATAATAAGAATTCTAGCTTATACTGGGTGTACATATAGAATTATATACAGGAGATACCCAGGTTATACCTGCACGGTCCATATCACTGCGTATATATAATTTTCACTTCTATAATCTCGATGTACTATGGTTATACCAAAGCGTGCTGCATAGTATTTCGCACGTCCGAGCAGCAGAGATCCCATCTATATACTGCAGCGGGGCCCCAGAGAAGGATAATAATACAGCCCATCCATGCACCTTATAAATACATATTATATGCTTGTCCTCCCACCAACAGCCTCACGTCTGAAGTGCCCATCTCTATGCTAAGCTGCAAAACATTGGTTTTCATAAGAGGAAGCTTTAATCCAATATGCCCCTAAGCTCCACAAGCTGGGGAAATGCAATCCTTATTGTAATGAATACAGCTTAACCCCGTGAGGCCCGGCCAGCTCCCTACACTGAATGCTGCTTGAAGAACATCACCCTCTATATAAACCCTATGTAGGCTACAACTATAAAAGCTATATACACAGCAAGATCCATAGACTTCTATAGTAGGAAGGCCGGTCCTGTAGATACCCGGCAGAGATCACAGGGTTAGTATCGTCTTAATCAGCTCCAACTTAGACTTGTGGCCTGCTGAAGAAGAAAGGGCTTAAATGGCTCTTGTCCTCCTGCAGACAGAGCACAGCGGGGAGGCTACTGGAGTCCTACTGCAGCCAGTCATAGGGCACGGAGGAGGAAGACGGACAAATGACTGAGATTATGATAAAAGGTTTCTCTATATTTCTCAGTTTTAACTGAGGCAGCACAGGGAAAATAAGAGTTTAAGATAGGAAGTGACAGGATATTTGATTTTGGATTGGGTTGTCAGGTCGCATTAAGCCACTAAACCACCCACAGGTCCTTAAGAACTGGGGATTTAGCATCCCAAATTGTCCTGTTGTAAATAAAGCTTTATACTTTCCTAAAGATGAGCCCGAGGTGTATCATCAGACTCATCGCCAATGCTTCTTCAGTGAAGCCAGTGATCTATACACCATGGCGCTCCATTGCGCATGCACCTGAGGTCTGGCGCATGCGCACTGAAGCCAAGGTGTACTCCTCTGGCTTCACATACGAATTGTGCTAAAATTTTTAGGGTAAGTTCGCACGCCGATTTTTGGATCAGAACCTGAGGCGGAGGCCACCTTAAATTCCGATCCAAAAACCGGTTAGCTGTGGCTGAAAGCCGGTGCACTGCACCGGCATCTAGCCGCGCACTCTGCTACAGATTAGGCCAAATGAATGGGCCTAGTCCGAAAGAGGGTGTGTCTTTAGGCCGAATCGTGAGGCGACTCGGTCTGAAGAATGAGCACCTCACTTCTTTTTTTCCGGGAGCCAGAAGAAACGGCTCCTGGAAAAAAGACCTGAGCGGCTCCCATTGATTTCAATGGGAGTCGTCTTTTTGGTCAGGGGTTTGAGGAGAATACGACCTCAAAACCCTGACTGAAAAACTCCATGTGAACTTACCCTCAGTGCGGGCACAGATGGCTTTACAACAAGTTGATTTAGGACACTAAATCCTTTGTCTATAAGGCCAAGTTCACACGGCGCCAACTTCCAGATTAAAATACTGTCTCTCATTGAATTCAATAGGAGCCGTGTATTTCGTTTTTCCGCAAGTGGATTTGTTCTGCTCGCGCAAAAAAAGAAGTGACGTGCCCTATCTTCCGCGGTGGAATCAGCCGCTGGAGACCACGGCAAGTCACTCCCTCTGGACTAGGCCCATTCATTTGGGCCTAATCTGGAGAGGCATTCCGCAACTGGATGTTGCTGCACTGTATGCACTGCACCGGCATCCAGTCGCGGATAGCCGTTTTTTGGTCTGGAATCTGAGGCAGCATACTGCCTCAAATTCCGGACCAAAATCCGCCATGTGAACTTAGCCTAAGGATTTCTGCATGGTTTATTGTCCTAAATAACCTCGACAGGTTCCCTTTAAAAAGATATAAATAGACCATTGGTAATGTAATGCCATGGTCTGCATCTTCTACAAAGACTCCAATGCAGACTCCACGTTTCATAAATAGAATGCAAGTACAGTGAAGACTGAAACATGGCAAGAAAAAGACAGGGATTGGTAGCAGGAGGGAAACTCATTCAATTTATCTGCCACTCAGGTCTATGGAAAATTGACTGATAAGCCATATTGGTTGCCTGGATCTGTCACATCAACAACAGAACGGAACCGTATAACACTACACACAAGAGGAGAACCTAGCAGCTGATATTGCAAGGTATTTTTTTTTACATTTTATGGAAAATACCCTGCAATGGAAGTAGGAGAAGAGCTGAACTGAAAGTGTTAACCCCAAGGGATATTAGGTAAATGGGACAAGACTAGCAGAATAACCCATACATTCCTTCTGAACATCACAGGGCCCGATGGCTGACGAACGGCTCATTCTGGGGGAGTAACTGGCTGACACGATACAATAGGGAACCTACACGCAGTCACGGCTTCCATTCAGGTCACAGCAGTGGACTCTGGCAGTCGTGGGCCGATAAGTACATTTAATGAAACGCTGCTAACCTGTCATTTATAGAACAACGTGATCATATTAATCTACAGGAAATATAAAAACGCTCTCAGAGCCGAAGAGGAAAGTTTCAGAAATGGACAAATTAGGCTGAAGCTCTGCTGCGAATGAGTAGATGGAAATTCACCGCCAGGAAAGACCACATATGAGCCGTAATGACAGGGCGGAATGGTCAACTGGACACAAGGAGAGTTGTGTATTAGAAATAAAAGTGAACATGCATTTAATGGTTTTGTCCTGTGATAGGATAGGCGATAAATTCTCCATCCCCCAATTACTATTACGCAGTACTTACCACTTTCCATCCAATATGAATGACTGGGTTTTCCATTAGCGGGTGTTAGACTTACCCAATTTCTTCCAGAGGTGTCCTCATGCTGAACCTGGGAGTTCTCATTCTGGGTCATTGTAGTAAAGTCAGCCTATCTAACATAGGAAATTACATATGAAATCAGGAGAGGACGAAGGTGGTGGGTTTCTATCACGAGACCCAGTTTCAGAACCAGACTGAAACCCCCAGAAGAATTCAGGTAAGTTAACCAAATCGGACAATCCCTTTAAGCAGACCAATAAAGCGGTTATAAAGAAAGAGTCCTGTTCTTGAGGACCCAGCATTTCCATACATTATATTCACAATCCATTGACTTGAATGGTCATTGTGTAATGCATCATAGTCCCTGCAGGGGCGCTGCAGATGAATGTGCTGAATGTATATTCCATGACTGACACAATCACAGTTGATTGCATGACACCAGCTTTCTTTTGAGAAGAAGTGGACAACCTTCTTCTGAGAGTTGACCGGGACCATGACATAGAGCGTGCTCTTTTTAGACCAATGGGAACACATACGTTAGTCACATAACCATGCTGCAGCAGAGTCAGGTTCATATGAATGGGATAGAGCTGCAATACCAAGCACAACCACTTCATAATGTATGGTGCACCACTTAGCAGTGAAGAGGTCACAGCTATGATGGTCCAGGACAACCCCCCACCTAAAAATATTTTTCCATAAAAAAAAATGATAATACGAGACCGAGACACCTTTGAGACCAGTTGCCAAGACAATTCCTCATATAACCTATTATACAGGGTTGCCAGGCAGCAGGTCTTTAGCAATCAGTCTGTCTCGGCACAAGTCGCAATAATATGAGGGCAGAAACGGTAATATTATTCATAGAACCATAAATTTAGGGGACACCCCTTGAATGGGTTGTCTCGCAAAGACAAGCTCTGTCAACATTGCTCATGTGGGGCATTTTGGAGTCACATAGGGAGGTCCCCCATGGTGTCAGAATAGTTCAAGGTCTGGCAGATCCATTCCATAGAGAACCATTAATTTTTATATATTTTGAACTTCTAGGTGAGAGTAAAACCGATGTAATTTTGGGGAAAAAACGGCAGAGAGGTCTTCTTCACTCATGCACCATCTCAGAAATCACAAACTCACATCACACAACACTCACATCAATGATGACTGGAATGGGAAACCCCATTGTCAAGTCTGCGAAGTACATAATGTTCTACCCTATAACGTTCAGTAGTTGCCAGTGGTGGCCATCTTCCTTTTCCAAAAGAGACAACAACCACAAGAAACCTCATAACATTGCTGATCTAAAACCATAACCATTTTAGATGTAGGTTTGCTAAGATCAACCCAGTATTAGTGGGTACAGATTTGGAAGAAGCTCAAAAATTTTACGATAACTCGGGAAGTTCTTGACCTCTCACCATGAGCACAACACGTTTCATCACATAGACAATGGAGTCCACCACAACACAGAACAAAACATTATATCCAACAAATATACGCTGTATACGTAGGAGCATGAAACTCGACTCCTGATGAAAACCAAGACACAATGTACCTGCATTCGCTTCTTCACCAGACACCCAAAAAGTTTCTTGAACAATGTCTTTCAGGAGCTTCCTCTGCATCTTCTTTTTCTCCCGTAAGACATTTTTGAAGTTATTGATGCACTTGTTCAGGTAGATGGTCTCTACACATACTTGGTCAAGTCGTAGGGGTTTGTTCTCTTTGACTTCATCCAACATTTCACCGCTTTCCAGTGCCTGCTCGGGAGAGACTATTGCTTGGGGGCCATGAAGGTCTACATCGGGAGACAGGATCAGTGAGGGAATGGAAGACTCGTGAGGTAGAGAAGGGACTCTGTTGAGCACAAAATAGGCATCTTCTTTTAGATTAGAGCTCGAGCTGTAGCTGTTGCTCATGCTCGAATGTGTGGGGATGCTGTCATTGAAGTGGCCACTTTCAAGACTGTTCAGTCTTTGCAAAGTTTCATAGTCAGGAACTGGAAACCCGGGATCTTTATTTTCCATAAAGGCATCTGGACTTTCGAGTTTATTAAAGACTACTTTCAAAGCTGATCGGAAATGGTTAAGTGCTTTTCCTAATTTGTTTGCATAAAACTTTATATCAACTATATCTATATTTTCATTAGGTTGATCAAGGAAATCTCTTAAGACGTGACCACTCTTATCTGGACCATCTAAGTCTATGTGGACTACTTCTTTAAGGGTTTCTGCCACGGTACCAGCAGAACACTTATCTACGGTGTCATCAAAGCTTAAAGAGGTAAAACTACCTGAAGGGTCTTTAATAATTACGTTAATTTTTTCTGTGCTGCGAAATTGTACTCGGGAGTCACATGAAACCAGGTCTCCTTCTCCTTTAAACATCCCATCGTGGTCATCTACAATTGAACAGCATCGGTGTATTGCTATTTCGGCCTCCTCTGCCTCTGAAGATGCATTCAAATGGTTGGAACGGGTTAGAAGTCTTGAGCATCGACAGGAGGCTTTCTCACCAGAGGAAGGCAAGTTGGTGAAATGAAGGTTTTTCTGGGATTCTTGGGAGTCAAGACGAATACAAAGATGACTTACACTTTTTTCCATGCATTGCTCACAGGTCTCTTTCCCATCTCCTCTGACCGCTTCCCCATCTGATACGCTGCATTTCTTTGCCAAAGTGCATTTTTGTGCAAAAAGGAATTCCTCTCCACCACATGGAGCCTCGGTGCTCTTGTTCTGATATCTTATTCTAAACGACTCGGTTTTACGCTCAAGCGCAGTCTCATCTGTCCTCACTACCTCCTTATCTAGACTGAGGGAGCTCCAACGATTTTCTCGTAGACCCTGCTGAAGCACCGAGAGAGAATTTGCTCTTATTCTACTTTGTAAATTGTGCTCTTCGAATGGAACAATTTTTACTCCAGCACTTCTGAAGTATTCCAGTTTTTGAAGTATAAGGTCCTTGTGATCGGGATGAGAAAGTTTAACTACGGTTGGTCTTGGCCCTAACAAGGCATTGGATCCAGAGTCAACTCTGTACGCCTCCTTTATATATTCTCTACTTTGGATACCATTAAAGCAATGGTGGTCACATAAGAAACAGTGAATCCTCTCCAAAGTGTTCTCATCTTCATGCTCAGAGATCCCGTAAAAATATAGCACAGTCTCATCAGCAAAAGTATCCCTGCTCCCCTCTCCACTTGGTGAAAGCATTGGAGTTTTGAGGGAAGTTCCCAATTGTAAACCCTCAATCTCATTTAGGACAGAATCCACACATGTGGACACTTCTTCTACGGACCCCTTGATCAAACTCAAGTGTTGACGGAGCTCTGCTATCTCAGCCTGAATTCGACTGATGCCTTGTAGTTCTTTTAAGATGTACTCCACCACATCGCCAGACCGGTCACTACTTCCTCCAGAGCTGTACTCTGATGGATTGTTTTGGCAGAGAAGTTCATTATTTTCGGTGATCTCCTTCCAGCTCATGGTAATACTAATAGTGGATAGATCCTGCTGGTCAGTCAAGTGTCCATTACTTTGACTAGGTGACATCACTTCTGAACTTTGTTCGTCAGAAGAACTCTGCTCTTCTGTATTCTGACCGTCATTCTCTTCTGAGTTGAGACAAAATTGTACACTTGGGCTCCAACTCAAATCGGTCTCCTTGGCACGATAATCACTTGCCGTCTTGGTGTCCCCACTCCCCTCTATGAGGTCACAGGTGGGTTGGACGTCCATGTTGCTTGTCTTACGTTTTATTCCGCAAACGAACAAGTCGGTATCAATTTCCACAGGGGAATTTTGCCCGTTTTGGTTTGTCGACAGCTTCTCGATGGGCCCTTGCAACAGCCTCTTCATTTTCTCTCTCAGACACAGAGCAATTTTTTGCCTTTTCGAAGGCTTTATCGACAAGATTTTAAGCGGAAATTTTCTGTGCTGGAGAGTGGAACAATTTTCTCTCTTTTTCAACTTGCTTCTGGCAAACATCATCGACTGTAACACCTGCTCCTTCTCATAGCGTTATGCATCAATACTAAAGTTATGGTACATGCAGCCTCTTGGGTACAATGAGCGGTAAAGGAGTCTTCATGATGGAACTAGTACATTGGAAGGAAAACGTTATATGATGAAACGAGTAAATTTACCTTGCTCCCCAACAAAGTTACTTATGGGGCTCCAATAGAAGGGCAGCATTTGCAACCATGTTATATCTACTTAGTACATGAAGCATTGAGAACACAAGTTCATTTTTGGTCTACAAATAATGGAGCCAAACCACATCTGCAAAAAAATCTGCAATGACCTAGGGGTGCTTGGGCAACTCCGCAATGTAAGGGAGATGAGAGATGGGAGGTGGTAATGGGTCTTGTAGAAGTAATTCACTATAAATTTAACACGGGAAAAAAATTCAGCCATTCCATAAAAACATGGCTGCATTTCATTTTAGACATTTCTGATTACCGGTAACAATTTTTGCCTCCTCTAAAGTCATAATACATTCGTAGTGGACATGTCATGTCAGGGCATATTCTGTTCTGTGCCAACTAGTGACAGAAGGCATTTTGTGCTCTTGCAGACTTACATTATCCCATGTTTGGGTGACGACTTAAGATCTTATTGCTATGGAAACTCAAAAATCTATACTCTTAATAAAAAAATTTTTTTTAAAAAAAGCAAAAGGGAGGACTCGAGTCCCAGCTTTTGCATCGCACCTGATCTGCCTGCAGCTTCTATAAATCGGAATATAGCAACAGGTACATAGCCCGATACATTATATCCTATGGGGAATAAACCTAAGTTAGGCTGGGGCTCCATGGGGCATAAACGTTGCGGTTTGGCTGCTGCGTTTCACAGTTGCTTCAGGGTGGATGGGGTTCTTGTGAATCAAAAATCCTGCTGCGGTTTTGGAAGCAGCAGCATATCAATTACACCTGCGGTTTCCCTATAGGTATAATGGAAGCAGAAAGTCTGCAAAGGAAACCGCAGCATGTAGTGGCTTCCTGCTGGGCTTGGGCTCTTACTCAGCAGCCAATCTGAAGAGGCAGAGCTGCAGAATTACACATTGGGGAAGGGCGATGCTGCAGCCCGAGTCTCTGATATTACAAGAGGCGTATTTCAGACTCTCAAATGCCAATAGAGAAAATAGCTGACCTGGATTCACAGATCAAGGGTGTGCCCTAATGAAGCAGAGCTGTAGTGTAAAGCTAGAAAAGGGAAACAACAGCAACATGAGGCAGAACGTGGTTTATAAACCACCCCCAGACTGCAATAGACAATAAGCTAAAATTAGACATGAACAAAATATATTGATTTACATGACATTCAAAACCATTTGTAGACATCTGCTGTAAGTGAACATTTCTTCCCTAAATAAAAAGCATATATTTACTGACATGTGACTTTTATAAGATGGAGAAGGATGCTATACAACACTAAGCGGATTTATAAAGCTGCACAATAATAACGTGGTCATAAAAACGCTCAAAAGTAAAGAAAAATCTGTCTGGTGATTTGCGCTGGCCTAACAGCAGGATAGGACGGTGAGAAATTGCAGGGATTAGGTTATAACAAATCACTCTACAGCTTATCTACTTGCACCTATGGTTCTTCTCCCGCCGAATGGCTATGGTTTTATGGTTCTAAAGGTTGTCATCCTAGTGGACTGGCCCAGCTTCTACGTGGAGCCTGCGAGACTTGGCGTGATCTGATACATACATTGGCACCGGCTCCATCTTTGTTAATGCCCTCACTCCTATTAGCTACTCTCATAGCTTCTCGCCTCACCACCTACAATGACCTCTGGAAAAAAATTGGATCCTCCACTATCTGGGATGCTCTAATTCAAAATGGCCCTAACTTATGTAAGGGTTAACAATATGTTCAGAAAGTGCTGACACTAGCACATTTTGGTTCCTGAAACATTCTTGTATTCTGTCATAAGATGTTTTCGCAACAAGCCAGTTGAACTAGAATGTATGTGTTAGCGGAACTGTGTAACCATACTTGGATATGGTATCGTGTGACTGTAGTATAATCACGTATGCTATATAAACCTGTCCTTTTTGCTTTAATAAACTGAAGTATGCTGAACATGATACCCTGATGTCAATCTGTATGTCTCCTGAGCTCGTAAACTTCTCCCTGATCAATCAGAACTACGGCAAAATAACTCGGGGGTCTTGAGCACCTACACTTAGAAAACACATGCAATGGCCCTTCTTGAGGAAGACATTCATCTTTCTTTCCTTCACCGGAATCATTTTGAACATATATTTCAGACTCTACTCAAAATGAAAGGATTCCAGAGACAGTTTGTCCCCTTTGAAGAAACACTTCCAGTAAATACCCTATATACATGGAAGATCTCCTATATCCTGGACAGATATTACCCCTGACTAAATCTTTTAAACTATCCTTCTTCTCCTCTTCGGAATCTGGATTGGACATCAAACTATCTGAAAAGATGTTGAGTCAATCCTCCTCTCTGCGCGTGGACACTCACAGTGCGTCCATATCCAATAAAACCAATACAAATTATTAACTAGGTGGTATCGCTCCCCTTCCTGGCTCTTCCAACTCCTGCTGGCGTGTAAGTCCCATGAAGGAACTCTATCGCACGTCTGGTGGTACTGCCCCATCATCCAGAATTTTTGGAAAGACGTTCAAGATACCATTCAAAAGATGACAAAAACACCCTTCTCTATCACTCCAGAAATAGTTTATCTTTGCCATCGCCTCAATACAAGCCCTCCAAAGTAAACTGAATCATTCACTCGCTATCTGCAGCCAAAATTCTCATTTCCCAACTCTGGCTCCAGACAGACGCTCCTACCAAACAGTCTGGGATTGCAAAAGTGTCCCAAGCCATCCGATTTCAAGAACTTTCGAATTGGCAAAATAGAACCCACAACAAATTCCAGCAAACATGGCAACCCTGACTGGATTTCTGTGCCTGAACCAGTCCCTTTTCGCAGATGATTTTTCTTTATTTTCCTCTTTACCTACCAGTTACCTCTTCAAGCCTACTCTCAGTCTTCTCCTCCCTCTTACCTTCTTCCGTCTAACATAATTCTACTAATCTCTCCTTGCCCTTTTGTCAAACGTTGATGTTTTATCCCATTGGTATAAAGAAACCTTGATGTTACTCTGTTCTCCTGGTTAATGCTTTATTAATCTCTAATGTTCATAGGCTTTGTGATGGGCACCCATTTAGATCCATCTCTGTATTGTGTTACCTGTTTTGAAGTCTACTTGTGTTTCAATCTGAACTCTGTGATATATAAAATTACATGAAAGAAGAGAGAAGCTGAGCTCTGTGATATATAGGGTTATATGATAGAGGAGAGAAGCTGAGCTCTGTGATATATAGGGTTATATGATAGAGGAGAGAAGCTGAGCAGTGATATATAGGGTTATATGATAGAGGAGAAACCTGAGCTCTGTGATATATAGGGTTATATGATAGAAGAGAAAAGCTGAGCTCTGTGATATATAGGGGTATACAGTATAAGCCTATATATCACAGAGCTCAGCTTCTCTCCCTCTGTCCCAGCTTCTCTCCTCTATAGTACAAACCTATGTATCAAGTAACTCATCTTGATAATGCTATGAATCTATATATCGCAGAGCTCACATTTTGCTCTCGAACATGTCAGCAAAAATCATCCGACATGGTCACTTTAAATAAAAATTAATAAAACCACCATAATATTCATGTTGAATAATTGCTGCATCTCCAAGAACATCAGAGCCCGGATCCTGCCTGCTGCCAGCAGACCGCTCACTTTAAGTCTACGCAGTGAAATATTTACAGTCTCTGGAGCAGAATATTAAAGCTGGCACGGTGCCATCGTGTTGTGCCAGTAGACTTAAGTGTTTTTTTAATCAATTAGTCAAAACAAAATCCTGCTGCAACTTTATATCCACAAGCAAAATATGTTTCCTGTTATGTTATAGACGACCAGTCAAGTAATTCTTTCTTCTTTCGCACTAGGTTCACAATAGTGTTGGAGTGTTTGTTGTTCTCGTCTGTCGGCAGACCAGAACAACAGACACAAAATAGACACCAACTGAGCCTTTTGACTGTAATGGAATCGGTCACGTGTCCCTTCTGTTTAGCTGAAATTATTGGACAAAGAAGTTGTGCTTGCAGGACTTTTATATTCAAGGTATTGTCTGAGCCAACCTTAGGCGTTATACACACGACCATGTGTGTGACGCTGGCCGACACTGAATGGCACAGACATCACACAGATGTCATGTGTGTCACCCATGCGCCAGCCATTCTGCGGCACGGTTGCTCAACCATACAGGAATAGGACCAGTCCTAAGTTTGGTGGCACTAACTATTAGCCCGCACAAGGAACCGTGGAAAACACAGTCGTGTGCATGGACCCATAGAACCCAAATAGCACATAGTCATGTACATAGGCCCTTAGTGGCCACGGGCATGTGCATTTGGCTCTGCTCGAGGCCCGATGGCATGCGCCGGAAGAAGACGCGGAGAGAGGCTGTTCCAGACGAAGATGGAGGCGTTGCTGGAGAGTTCTCTCGCAGCACTGGGGACGCCCCTAGTGCTGTTTGAGCGCTGGGGACCGCCCCCAGTGCTGCAAGATAACTCATTTGCATACCGAAGAAAACCCGAATTTGTACCAAACAGCGGCGTGGAGAAGACATCTAAAGGTAGGCAAAGAATAGCCTTACTTGAGACTATTCCTACCTGTTCCTCAATTTAAGCAGAACTACAGTACTCCTACACAGCTCCTATACAGTGGACAGCAAAGGAGTCCCTTTAAACATCTGATCAGCAGGGGTCCGGATGTTGGGCCCCCACTGATTTTTTATTGATGGACTATCCTGAGCGTGATGAATTGCGTATGTATTGTACTGGGTAGTTTGTTCTGCTTCTGGTTTGCATTAATTGTAGTGGTTAAGTCTTATTGTGTGTTTAATGACTTTGTTAATTCGATAGGCCAGGATGTAGGTCATTAATTAAGCTAGGATGTTAATTACATTGAAAATAGCAGACTAATTAACAGGTCAATGCAAAGAGCCCAAGGTGTAACTTATAGGCCAAGACACCTTGGATACCTTTTCAGTTAGGAAAAATGTCAAGCAAAAACCCTGAATAATGAACAAAGGGAAACTATGACATCGAAGACATGGGTGTCATAATTCATGTTTCACCACTATCTGACTGCAGAAATATGGTTGTAAACCCGAAAATCTCTGATAATGAACATGAGGAGAATTAATGTTGATAACCACCCCAGATTACATATCAGTGGAAGGGAGTATGATAACCTTCAAGTTTGGTATGCCTGGACTTGTAAAAACATTTGGCTTCATCTGCCAGGCATATCATATATATAGGAGGTACCCACCTATGGGTTTGGCATATTCCCAATATAGGATCAGGAAATGGTTAGGGGTCCATCAAAGAGGGTTGATGGACAGAACCTGCACCCTTGGTCAGATACTTGGGGATGCGGCCCAGCCTGAAGTTTTGCCAATTCTTTATTCAAGCTCCACAGCCAGGTTTCTAACAGGGTTGCTCTTTATTATATTTCTTTTTAACTTGTACATGGTTTGCTTGTGGTGTTTTATTACATCTTTTGTCTGTAAGCACTGTACTTTATATGAAATGTGTATACTATTTCTAAAAATTTAATAAGACTGTCTTGGCTCAAAATGTCCCTACAATCCCAAAGGGAGAAAATACAACATAGCTGTGTTACCGTTTGTGTGCCAATGTATGCTAGTGGCTTACTATGTGATGCTGGGGGGCGCAAGTGTGAGTGGTTTGGGTAGATTAGACTCATCTACCGTAAGAGGTAGTTGGTGGCAGCCATTTGTGTGGATGTAGGGTTGCTTCACTGCTTTGTAGCCTACTGTGATAGATGAGTGTGGTAGCAAAATCCCCCCTTTATAGTCTCACGTGCTTGGGTGTCGAGTGGTTGTACAGACCCCTGCCACCGTGTATAGATAACCAATAAAACAGAATTGGACATTTAGTTTGTTTCCAGTGTCAACTCTTTGAGACAACTTCCTAAAATAGTGTTGGAAAGTGGTCTCCTCAAAGAAGATATACCAAACGAATGAGAGACCTAGAAATCCATTGCAGGAAATTTGGTTTGGATATGGGGATGGTCTTATCAAAGAAATAATTATTTGGAAAAAGTTCCCTGTAAGGGCTAGTTCACATGGGGTTCCGCGTATACACATCTTGTCGCGGCTTTCCGCTCCGGATTAGGCCTAGTCCGGAGGGTGGTGTTGCGAAGCGGACGTCCACGGCTGAATCCGCCGCGGAATCTGCCTGAAGAAAGGGCGGCTCCCATTGATTTCAATGGGAGGTGGTTTTATTAGCAGGATTTTATGCAGATTCTGGATTGATTCCCAAATACTTGATTTTGGGCATTTACTCCTCCGGCAGCTTGCCAGACACCACTCTGCTAAATTTCCCTGACGTAAATTCAATGGCATGTTTACAAGGAGTGCGACAACCTAAAAGAATTAAATGGATTTTCTTAGAGTTAAAGCACAACTCTAGTTTTGAACAACTTTCCCTAAATGAATAGTTCAGGTTAATATAACCAAATTATTAAAGAAATAGGTTTTCTTCTCCACTTATAACTCAGATACTTCCTACATATTAGTCTATAAAAAAGGGAGGGCAGAAAAGACACTCTAGTAATAGATAATTCTACAATCTGCCTATTCTGTGCTATTTTAAAACTGATAGGTCGTAGATAAGAGGCTACAAGTGCACAGAATAAGCCAATAAATCAATTAACTAGTTGAAGGGAGAATTTTACTCACTCCCTCCCTTCTCCATTGAGCTCAATCTGTGAAGCAGAATCCAGAGAGGACTCTAATGTAAACAGTCGGTTAGATTGAAGATAAGGAGCAGGAGAACAGATTAGAGAAGGAAACAGATCTCCTTAATAAGAAATATTACAAAGTTTCTTATATTCATTTATACTATTCATGAATTTACATATATGAGAAGCTATTATAACTGTAGGCACGTTTTAAATATTGAAGGCCTATCCTTAGGACTCCTGGGACCGCCACAGATCAGCTGTTTGAAGAGACCACAATGTTTGGGTGAATGCACAGAGATGTATATTGAATAGTGAATTTTCATTGCAGCTCGGCCTATGCGCTTGAGTGGGACCGAGCTGCAGGCCACTTGATGAATTAATGTGAAGTCAAATGGCATGTGAAGCGTAAGTGGTACTCAATGAAGCAGAACTCCTGTGGGGGCCCCGGATATCAGACCCCCTACCAATTAGATATTGATGACCTACCCTAAACATAGGTTATCAATATTAACCTCTTAGAAAACCTCTTTAACTGGGTCTTGCACAAGAGTTCTCTGATACATAGTAACGATCTCTGCAACTGTGCAAATACAACCAGCAAGAACGTTAAGACTTTAGATTCTATTGCTATGGAAACCCAGAATCTATTCTATAAAAGACAGGGAGCAACCTGAGCCCCAGTCTCTGTATCACATCTGACCTATCGCTGCCTTCACCTCTGCAGGTTGCTTTAGCTGCAACTGTAGAAACCTGATCAGTAAATTAAGTTTTCCAATGAATAAAGCACTAGAGGTCTCAATGTTTGGGCCCTTATTCATTTATGGGGTTATAATCTAGTAGAAACCCAAGACCAAACAAAGTCCTGTAAGCCCCAACTTTTTTGGCAGCCAACTGACCCTATTATAGTCAATGGGGTCCCTTGGGATCCATTACTGTCAATCATTACTGACCATTTTTCCATTCTTCTGGTCCTGCAACAGACCATGGTGCAGATATGAATGTATCCTATGGGACCACTGGAGATAGTAGAGTTATGTGGTGGGACCCCCAGAGATCAGACGGGGTAAGGTATAAGTTTTGTTCATGGGAATAAGAATAGTTCCGTTCGCTATAAGCAAGCAGCGTTGTAAATGATAAAGATCTGGTATACAAAGTATATTAATCAATCTTAGAGGTTTTTAATCCTCGTATAAGAAGAATTCTAAGTTTCCTAATATCGTAGACTTGTCTTGGTGTGCCATCTTGGAGCTGCTGAGGTCATATTCTCTGCCCAGAGGCCGCACTGTAACACTTCTGCCTTCATTTGTCACTTGTGTTAAATGTGAGAAGAGACGCGGCTGCCCGCGAGCAGCGACATTACGGGAATTTAGTCTGATGAGTTTAATCATTTGAGCAGAACGTGCGCCCCCTACGCTGCACTCACCGAAACGTCAACCATAGGGAGGAGGAGGTGAAGGTGGTACCAGGCTCTACTCTATGAAAGAGGGAGGGATGGTTGTACATTATTGGTTATACTGCGCTATAAAATATCAGCCCCCTGGACCCAGGCCCTCCAGGGAACACTACATGGACTAAGCAGTATACACACTAGGCTGTAGCCTTCGGCAAAGATATAGCACCGATAATTTATTATGCAACATGGACAAGCACAAGTACTCCAATTATTTTCTATTACGTCTGTATATTGACCAACATTACTCCATTCTCTTCCTTCTAGAACGGTCTTCTGTCTTTGTTGCAATCATCTGTTCCCTCCTGATAAGAACACTCTTGTCCCTTGGAATCCCGGATTTGGTCCTCGGCTCAATCACCTAATACTTCCCCAATCGCACATTTAGTGTCTATGGCTGACCTCACCTCTTCCCCTCGCCCTCTCTCCCCTGTCCTAGGACCCCAACTATTCTCCTTCGATACCCTGGACGTACAACACCTCATAAAATCCCATGGCTTTCAATACCACTCCCTTGTATCTCTCCGGCCCAGACATTACCTCTCTGCTATACAGAGCTGTGGTCTCCTTCTTGTCCTCACCATTTCTAAGATCTCTACTTCCTATCAATGAACAAGACATTCACCATTTACAAGCAAGCATTGAAGGTTTAGGCTAAGTTCACAACCCTGTCAGTCTCCAGAGGAGACTATTGCAGGGTCTGCCCAAAAACTTCAGATGAAAAGTCCTGGACCCACAACTTTTTCATCCGCTGATTTCAATTTATAGTCAATGGGATCCATTAGGCGCCATATGCATCCGTTATTTTAGTGGTCCGCTGTCTTTTTTTAGCCCTCTAATGGATCAGAATAATGGATATCTCGGCGCACATGTGCGGTTATATCCTCTGTCATAAGCATTGAGTTGGCTGGGTGTCTTTATACCCTCTGTCATAGACATCGAGTTGGAGGGTCCTTACATCCTGTGTCATAGGCATTTAGTTTGCGGGGGGGGGGGTATTTACATCCCGTTTTACTGTGTTATAGGCATTTATTTGAGGGGGTGTCCTTAAATCGTGCATTATACGCATTCAGTTGGGGGTGTCCTTACATCCTGTGTCATAGGCATTTAGTTTGCGGGGGGTGTCCTTACATCCTGTGTTACAGTCAGTCATCCAGATTGGGGGTCCTTAGATCCTTATTAGGCAATTAGTACTGTCTCTATAGGAGCACCAAATTGTGTTCCCAAAAACGTTAGCTTCCTTATTGGGGGCTGGAAATAATAAACGTGATACAGCATAAATATGTGCTCGGTACATGCACCCCCAGCATAGAGATCATGGTAGGAGACAGCTAGTGTGTCAGATGGTAGAGAATAGTCCAGTGGTATAGAAGGGACCGGGGGCCGATCACCAGACCGAGCGAGATAAACTTCATCCTTATCAAACCTATA
Organism: Leptodactylus fuscus; assembly: GCF_031893055.1. Lineage (NCBI taxonomy): Eukaryota > Metazoa > Chordata > Amphibia > Anura > Leptodactylidae > Leptodactylus > Leptodactylus fuscus. The sequence goes on from NC_134265.1 coordinate 37,741,236, forward strand.
GAAGACTATTATCGCTGTTTGTTTCTACACGGGGTGACAACGATGGGGTTTCAATCTGGGGGGGGGGGGGAGTAAATAAAATTAGCGAGTCTTTTATCTGTAAAGAAAAGTTTGAAGAAAAGAGAGGCAGTCTTGTAGCAGCAGGCGGGCACAGACCTGCAGGGGGCAGTAATTTTCATTTCCTTCAAACATCCTTTAATTGCCTGAATTACAAAAGAACCTGTAGATGAAAACACTCTAAAGAGATTACCGAGTGGCACCGACTGGCAGAGACCACCATCAGCGTCACAACAAGTGGAAGCGAGGCCGACAGGTCTGTATGTACAATGGCCAGCAAACATATGAAGAATGGATCACTCCTATCATCCCTGACACCAGCAGCTCACAATCTAAAATCTCTTGCCATGTACAATGTACCACACCCATCACCTCTATAGCTAGAGCCCTAGCACCTCACAATCTAATCTCACAACCTTATCCAAAATAAATCACTCCCATCATCTGCCATTCCCAGAGCTCACAATCTAGTGTGCCATAAACAATGTATTACTGCTATCATGTCTGCCCCAGGAGCTCACAATCTGATCTCCCCATTTCACGTGTAAAGTATCACTCCCATCATCCTACAACTTAAATGCTATCTTACAGACAATATATCACGCACGTCATCCCCAACTCCCATGAGCTTACAATCTAATCTCATTAAAATGCAACCTAAATATATAGGAAACTTAATATATTATTTCGTATTGGCGAATCTGAAGGAAACCCTCAAGAACCTGGGGAGAATGTACAAAGTCCACAATCAAGTGGCCCCTACGCACGTTCCAACCAAGGACCTAGGGGCATATGCCTCCGAGTCGTCTTAATGTAGTGTAGTAATGTCTGTTCTCCGTCTTCCAAAAGTCACATTTCAGGTAAGTGCATTGAAATTATTGCACAGGTGTAGCAGAGCTGAATTTGTCAGTCAGTTTCCATAGGACTGCAGTGAATCCTACTGCGTTATTGTAGGATGCAGCTCTCGAACAGTTAAGCGACCGCATAAGCTCTGCTACATCTGTAACTCCAGGGACCAGGAACATACACAAGACTTATCCTAGTTCCATATAATCTTCTCCATCCGTGAGCCTCCCCCCCAAATAAACCCAACACTTACCTTCTGGTCTTTCCCCACAACGCCGGGCCCCACACACTTGGCAAAGTGAACACACAAGGTGCCAAAAACTTTTGGTGCTCCAGAATGGCAGAATGTGACAGATGTCCCCCCTGGCTGCACATTAGATGTGCTGAGGAGGTGACGGGTGACATGCGATTACCCCAGAAAACCAAAAACAGATGGACTTAGCACCCAACATTACTACCCCGGGCTCGGATCCTCTCGCAGCTACCCAAGCTAAGCATCAGTGAAGCAGCGGGAGCGACACTTGTATCCCCAATCATCCATGGCAATAATCCGGTTAACTCTTGTTGAGCCAGACGGGGAACTTGCAGCATGTTGATGGTCGAAAAGGGAACAGCGTACATGTAAGAGCAAGAAAACCTCTGCTCCCCGCGCCGCTGCGCTCCTCCTCTCCAGCTGCCTGCTGCCTTCAGTCTTACTTATAGATGGAGCAGTATCCCCCTCCTCCCCAGCACACATGTGCACATACATAGCACCGGCACCATGTAACAAGCAGGGATGAAGAGGATGGAGCAGAATTTACACCAACAAATCCCCAAAGGGAGAGATTACTGCAGCCCGGAACTCAGCACCTACTTCTTATGGAGTGTGAATGTGACTGAACATGAAACCAGGGGCTCATAGAAACCTGTACTTCGACAGTCACCAGCGCTGTCAATCACCCCCTACTCACAGCCGCAAGGCAAGGAGCTTTCCCAGCTTGTGGAAGCCGTCCCCTCCCCAAGATCATCAGATCCATAACTAACTGTCCTTCCCTGGTATTTGGACTGCGACTCCAGTATCTCCATATTGTATTCCCCACTTCCAACAGGTCACTCCCAATATCAGCTTCACTACTCCCAGCATGTGCAAAACCCTGAACTCTCAGTGCACCCCCAAAATCAGCTGCACTACCCCTAGCATGTCCAAAACCCTGAACTCTTAGTGCACCCCCAAAATCAGCTGCACTACCCCTAGCATGTCCAAGACCCTGAACTCTCAGTGCATCCCCAAAATCAGCTGCACTACCCCTAGCATGTCCAAGACCCTGAACTCTCAGTGCACCCCACCCCTTCACATGCTCAATGCCAGACTCATCACTCCCAGTGCACCTCCAAATCAGCAGTAATACACCCAGAAAACCTATATCATGTTGTTCACTACTAGCATGCCACTCCCAATATCGGCATTACTACCCCCAGAATCTCCAAGAACCCCAATATCAGCTCTCCTACCTGAAGGATCTCCAAGACCCTTTACCCCTAGTTCAAACCCAATATCAACATGACTATGCCCAGCATGTCCAAGACCCCTTACTCTAAATGTATCCCCATATTAGCTCCAAAACTCCTATCATGTCCAAAACTTTTCACTTCCAGCGCAACCCCATATTAACATCACTACCCCCCAGCATGATCAATACCATAGTCTTCACTCCCATTGCACCCGGAATCAGAACTACGCTCGGCATCCCCAATATGAGACCCCAGACTAACAGAATTACTTCATAATAGCTCTAGTATTCTCTAGTCTGTGCAATATCAGACACTAAACTCCCATATTAACCCCGCTACTCCCAGCTTCCCAATTTAGGACCTTTTACTAAGATAATTGCCCCATTTCAGCTTCACTACTCCCAGCAACCCCAATATAAGACCCCGGACTTTATGCAAGTTCCACTATTCCAAGCATGTGAAATATCAGGGCTCCTAGTTATACCCCCCAAACCAGTATAGGTACTCCCTGCAAGTCCAACTCCAGATACTTCAGTCCCAGTGCACCTCCAATATCAGCTCCAGTTACATGCCCCCAAACTAACACTGGTACTCCCAACATGTTCAATATCAGAACCTTAACCCCCAGTTACAGGCCCCCATACTAGCACTGGTATCCACTTCTAGTGTACACTATATCACCTCCATTACTCCCAGTAAGTCTAATATCAGACCATTAGCTCCCAGTGATGCTCCCACATTAGCTCCATTACTCTCAGTATCCCTAATACGACTCTCTTTACTAACATAATAACCTCCATTATGTTCAATACCAGACGTTTTACTCCCAATATATCCCCATATTAGATTATCTACATGAATCATTCTAGTGTATCAGCGTTCACTCCCAGTATCCCTCCCCCGTTTCAGCTTCACAACTCCCAGTTTCCCACCTATATCGTCTCCTTCACATCCAGTGCTGCCAATAATAACTGCACAATACACCTAGCAACCCGCATATCCTATACTCTATCAGCACCTCCATAATAAGTCCTCCTCTCTTGTATCTCCCATATCACTCCCTTACTTCCAGCATCCCTTCACAACCTCCCATATTAGCTCCTTCACTCTCATCATCCCCTATGTGAGGTCCTTTACTCTAAACCCCCCATTCAACATCCCCATATCATCTAGTACACTCTCATCTCCCATACCAACTTCATAACTCTCAATATCTCCCATACCAGGTAGTACACTCTTATCCCCCATATCAGCTCTTTCCCTCTCAACATCCCCTATGTCAGCTCCTTTACACTCAACGCCCCACAATCAATATCGCCATATGAGCTCCTCCACGCTCAATATCCACTTATCATTGTCCATATCATCTCCTACACTTTCATCTGCCCCCATATTAACTCCTTCATCTTCTACATCTACTCATAACATCCCCAAATTCAGCTCTTTACTCTCATCATCCTTCATATCAGCTTCTATCCTCTATAAGATGTCCTTCTTTTTCACTATCCAGTCTCAACATCCTCCATATGAATTACTAAATTCATCATCATCATAATCCTACATATGAGCTCCTTTACTCTCAACATCCCTTCATATCCGCTCCTTCCCTACCCCCCTACTATTAGTTCCTCCACTACACGCTTCCCATATCTGCTCCTTCCCTACCCCCCTACTATTAGTTCCTCCATTAGCCCCTTCCCCATATTGGCTCCTTCCCTACCCCCTACTATTAGTTCTTCCACTACACCCTCCCCATATTGGCTCCTTCCCTACCCCCCTACTATCAGTTCCTCCATTAGCCCCCTCCCCATATTGGCTCCTTCCCTACCCCCCTACTATCAGTTCCTCCATTAGCCCCCTCCCCATATTGGCTCCTTCCCTACCCCCCTACTATTAGTTCCTCCATTAGCCTCCTCCCCATATTGGCTCCTTCCCTACCCCCTACTATTAGTTCCTCCACTACACGCTCCCCATATCCGCTCCTTCCCTACCCCCCTACTATTAGTTCCTCCACTACACGCTCCCCATATCCGCTCCTTCCCTACCCCCCTACTATTAGTTCCTCCATTAGCCCCCTCCCCATATTGGCTCCTTCCCTACCCCCCTACTATTAGTTCCTCCATTAGACCCCTCCCCACATTGCCTCCTTCCCTACCCCCCTACTATTAGTTCCTCCACTACACGCTCCCCATACCCGCTCCTTCCCTACCCCCCTACTATTAGTTCCTCTACTAGCCCCCTCCCCATATTGGCTCCTTCCCTACCCCCTACTATTAGTTCTTCCACTACACACTCCCCATATCCGCTCCTTCCCTACCCCCCTACTATTAGTTCCTCCACTACACCCTCTCTATATCAGCTCCTTCCCTACCCCCCTACTATTAGTTCTTCCACTACACACTCCCCATATCCGCTCCTTCCCTACCCCCCTACTATTAGTTCCTCCATTAGCCCCCTCCCCATATTGGCTCCTTCCCTACCCCCCTACTATTAGTTCCTCCATTAGCCCCCTCCCCATATTGGCTCCTTCCCTACCCCCCTACTATTAGTTCCTCCACTACACCCTCTCTATATCAGCTCCTTCCCTACCCCCCTACTATTAGTTCTTCCACTACACACTCCCCATATCCGCTCCTTCCCTACCCCCCTACTATTAGTTCCTCCTCCCCATATCTGCTTCTTTCCTACCCCCTACTATTAGTTCCTCCACTACACCCTCCTCATATTCACACACCATAGCAGATACTAATACTAAGGTGGAACTCGGTACACCCGCATATGCAGCAGTGTCTGTTCTGTTACCAGGGATTTTAAGGAAGTTCTACAGGTGGAGGGGTCGGGGCTCCCCTCATAGTAAGTTTTTTTTATTCCTACTGAATGAGAATTATAGGAATTCGGAGGAGGAGGAGGCAGGAACGGGGGTAAAGATGAAAAGTTTTATGTGTTATTTTGCTTTTTGATTAAATTTATTTCTACTGAGACGATAACAGCGATAAAAAGCGAATATTCACTGCACATAATGCTGTAAGGAAGCCACAAAAAAATAACACGCACACCTCTACAGGTCTCCAAACTGCAACACAACAGCGCCAACTGCTGGAGCAAGGCTGAACTGCACAGCTGGGAATATTTTGTAGCAATAAACATATAGAAAATGAATACGTCCACCATGCAGAGGTTACACAATCATTATGTACTGTATATAGAGTCAGAGCATGAGCTCCAATACCTGTAATAGGTAACAGGGTCATCCCCCCTAATTTATTACAATGGTATGTTCCTCTGTTTCTAATGGACATTTAGACCACCCCTGGGCCCTGGTGAGACTGCCATCTCAGCGCCCCCCAGAGGGTAGAAGACAAGCAGCTGTTATGGGGTCTATAGAGGCAAGCGGGACATTAATCTGGCAAACTGCAATATCAGCAAATATGGCGGTGAGGAACAGACCCAAGAGGGCCACCAAATTTTTACCTTATGCTATGAGGCCCCTCTCTTCAATGGATGCCACTGGTCAGCTCTATATAGAGTGGGTTGTACTGACTATGAGAAATATAATATACATTATATTATTTACACACACATACACTATATAAAAATAATGGAAAAAAACACAATTCTATAAAAAAATTTCCTCCATCCCTAATACGCAGGGATTAGTCGTGGGGCCAGGTATCATTTCCAGAAGTCATATCAAATTTTCTACAGTAGTATAATGCGACCTGTATATTGGAAGGTTCCTTAGTACAGGAGGGGGATTATCTCGGTGTGGTGCCAGGGATTAAGCTGCCAGGGTTGCAAACTGCAAAGGGCAGAGGAGAATTTAAGTTTCTGAAAGCCCCTCTTCCCACCTGCCTGGGTTACACACACAGAAGACACATGTATAGAGCAGCAACATCACCTAGCACATACATAAAATATACAGGTACTTGTAATACTAAAAAGTGAGCACAGCAATCAGAGGGCACTACCAGTCTGTCCATTATACACAGTCCAGTCAGCTCCTGCTTTAACGCTGAGCTAAGTTGGAGTCGGGACATGCCGACCGGGACCATTTTGTTAGGTCCTGGCCGCGCCGCGGGGCCCCGCTAAGCGCGGGGCCCCGGGCGGTTGCCCGGCTCGCCCGGCCCTGGATCCGCCCCTGAGGGCAGGTCCTTCACACGGGAGTAGTTCACTTATTCAGACTGAATGGTATAATCTGGAGACAGAGGCATCGTAGAGGTAGGAGATGTGACTTGAGGTTTTATAATACTTCTCTATGGGCTGTATATGTACTCCTTATACATATATCTGAAGAAAGGAGCCTTATTATATCCTGTTGATATATTATACAATGTGAGTTGTTTTACTCTATCTATACTATTACTACCAGGGAGTAGCATCACATTCTATAACCAGATTAAACCCCATAGAGAACGCTCTTTTACCATAGAAGGACATTCTTATTAGTGTCTGGATGTTATGTATGTAAAAGTTACGGGTATATATTAAATACAATCCACATTTTTTTTCTTATATGTGGAATTAATCCACAATGATTTGTTCAAGACTGGTGAGGCCAGAGAAGCCTTACACTATAGCATGCACATGGACATCTCTGGGATGGGGAACATGATTATTACATATCTTACAGGCTACCTGGACACTAGTTTCAGACTCCAACCTCCATTCATAGCCAGACCTCCTGATAGGTAGTTTGTATCTGGATTCCATTTACAGATTTTTCTCATGTGGATGATCCCTCCAACAATACATGTGTGTCCATCTTGTACTGCTTCCCCCTCTACCACAATCCATGAGGGCCTCTCCTCATTTGACAAACACTGATGCTGGGGAGTGCGCAATTCCCCCTACTTCCCTTGTACATTCTGTTTTGGGTGCTCTGCTTTCTTTTTTAGTAGATTGTGATCCCTACATGGGCATCACAATGTACATTTTTTCCCTATCAGTATGTCTTTGTAGAGTGGGAGGAAATCCACGAAAACACGGGGAGAACATACAAACTCCTTGCAGATGTTGTTCCTGGCAGGAAACCCAGGACTCCAGCGCTGCAAGGCTACAGTGCTAACCACTGAGCCACCGTGTTGCCCCGTGCTTTCTCTGTACACAGGCTGTGTGATTCACCCCATTCAGACTACTTAATAAGCGCATTCCTTCCAGTATGGGCTACGATACTGTTACCCATTGTGATCTGCCCCCCCCCCAAAAAAAATAAAAACACACACTCTCTCTAATCTGCCATGCACAACCTCCTGTCCCTCTCTGCTCCCATGTCTAATACTGATAGAAGGCAGGTGGAGTTCAGAGAGAGACCACAGCAGTGTGGTGTCAGATCTATGTTAGGTTCAGCAGCACAGCCAGCTAGTTGAAGGAGTTAGCACAGATTCTGCAACAACAAAGCTAGGGGGTTTCACACCTGCGTCCGGTCTCTGCTTTCAGGTCCGCCCGTAAGCATTCCCTGGTCTCCGCAGCAAAACCGTTTTTTGGTTTCTTTTTAATCGGACACAAAGTCCTGCATGTCCGACTTTGTGTCCGGTTAAAAAAAAAAAAAAATTGCCGTGGTGACCACAAAACGCTCATGGGTGGACACTTTGCAAACCCAATCAAATGAATGGGTTTGAAAAGGGACTGCCGTTTTCCATCTCCTGTCCAGTTTCTTGGGCAGAAGAAGGAAACCTGAAAACGGAGACCGTGCGAACCACCAGGCTTTTTTTTCTGAAGAAGATTTAAAAAATTTGCTCAATTTTATATTTACATTGCAATAAAAAAAATGCAACCTAAATGGATTTCAAAATCCGCTCCAAATTCTTCTGTGTGAACAAGCTCTTACACTTACTGGATGTAAACGGTGTGGTATAAGAATGGAAATCTGCTCCGCTGTCAGCTACATGATACTTATGGAGGAAAGAAGGAAATTATAACAGTCCAGAGAGGATATGAAATGTCTCACTGACATAACTGGGCTAAACTCATTTATCATGTCATCCACCGAATAGAGCAAGACAGGGAACACCGGGGGGGAGGGGGAGATCTCCGACTGTCACTTAGTATATGGGTGTCATTCATGTCTGCATCTCTGACCCACAATTCACCTGTAGTGGGCACACAGTCCACCTTACAACTGTACACCTCCCCAGAGTCCAGGTGCTTTTCGGACCCCATGCCCAGCCGCCGGCTTGCTATATAGAGTATAAGCCGCTGTATGGATATTTCACAACATATCCCTGACCCGTAGGGTGTGCATTAATATAGAGAACCAGTAGGAGGCAGCAGTAAGAGGGGATACATGGAGTCTTATAGCAAACAGGAATCTAGCAGAATTGTGAATGCAGCTCTGACAGCAACTGAAGTATTAGAAACTAATAAAAGAAGGAATTGTGAATGCAGCTCTGGATGTAACTGGAGCAACACAATGCTTTGGATGTAAATTGAGTATACAACAGCAGGATTCTTAAAGTAGCTTTGAATGTAACTAGTGCATAACCGTATGAAACAGCAGTATGGTGAATGTAACTGGAGTGAAGCAATGAAGTAATATGTAACAGCAAGGGTATAAATGAATAGAGATGAGCGAACAGTGTTCTATCGAACTCATGTTCGATCGGATATTAGGCTGTTCGGCATGTTCGAATCGAATCGAACACCGCGTGGTAAAGTGCGCCATTACTCGATTCCCCTCCCACCTTCCCTGGTGCCTTTTTTGCTCCAATAACAGCGCAGGGTAGGTGGGACAGGAACTACGACACCGGTGACGTTGAAAAAAGTAGGCAAAACCCATTGGCTGCCGAAAACATGTGACCTCTAATTTAAAAGAACAGCGCCGCCCAGCTTCGCGTCATTCTGAGCTTGCAATTCACCGGGGACGGAGGTTTCCGTCCAGTTAGCTAGGGCTTAGATTCTGGGTAGGCAGGGACAGGCTAGGATAGGAAGGAGAAGACAACCAACAGCTCTTATAAGAGCTAAATTCCAGGGAGAAGCTTGTCAGTGTAACGTGGCACTGACGGGCTCAATCGCCGCAACCCAGCTTTCCCAGGATCCTGAATGGAATACACTGTCAGTGTATTCCCGTATACCCGATATATACCCCCGATACCCGTTCCAACGGTGTGCCCCCCCACCTTCACCCCAGAAATACCCTGCAAGTCCCCTAGCAATAGGATTGGGGCTATATACACCCACTATTTTTGCTACTGCCATATGGTGCCATTGTCTCACTGGGAATTCAAAGAATATATTGGGCTTACATATAACTTCAATTCCAGGGAGAAGCTTGTCAGTGTAACGTGGCACTGACGGGCTCAATCGCCGCAACCCAGCTTTCCCAGGATCCTGAATGGAACACACTGACAGTGTATTCCCGTATACCCCATATATACACCCCAAATCCCCGTTCCAACGGTGTGCCCCCCCACCTTCACCTCAGAAATACCCTGCAAGTCCCCTAGCAATAGAATTTTGGCTATATACACCCACAATTTTTGCTACTGGTATATAGTGCCATTGTCTGACTGGGAATTCAAAGAATATATTGGGGTGACGTGCACCCACAATTTTTGCTACTGCTATACAGTGCCATTGTCTCACTGGGAATTCAAAGAATATATTGGGGTTATGTGCACCCACAATTTTTACTACTGGTATACAGTGCCATTGTCTGACTGGGAATTCAAAGAATATATTGGGGTTACGTGCACCCACAATTTTTGCTACTGCTATACAGTGCCATTGTCTGACTGGGAATTCAAAGAATATATGGGGGTTATGTGCACCCACAATTTTTAATACTGGTATACAGTGCCATTGTCTGACTGGGAATTCAAAGAATATATTGGGGTTATAAATACCCTCATTTCTTGCTACTGCCATATAGTGCCATTGTCTGACTGGGAATTCAAAGAATATATTGGGGTTATGTGCACCCACAATTTTTACTACTGGTATACAGTGCCATTGTCTGACTGGGAATTCAAAGAATATATGGGGGTTATGTGCACCCACAATTTTTAATACTGGTATACAGTGCCATTGTCTGACTGGGAATTCAAAGAATATATTGGGGTTATGTGCACCCACAATTTTTACTACTGGTATACAGTGCCATTGTCTCACTGGGAATTCAAAGAATATATTGGGGTTATGTGCACCCACAATTTTTACTACTGGTATATAGTGCCATTGTCTGACTGGGAATTCAAAGAATATATGGGGGTTACGTGCACCCACAATTTTTGCTACTGCTATACAGTTCCATTGTCTCACTGGGAATTCAAAGAATATATTGGGGTTACGTGCACCCACAATTTTTACTACTGGTATACAGTGCCATTGTCTGACTGGGAATTCAAAGAATATATTGGGGTTACGTGCACCCACAATTTTTAATACTGGTATACAGTGCCATTGTCTGACTGGGAATTCAAAGAATATATGGGGGTTATGTGCACCCACAATTTTTACTACTGGTATATAGTGCCATTGTCTGACTGGGAATTCAAAGAATATATGGGGGTTATGTGCACCCACAATTTTTAATACTGGTATACAGTGCCATTGTCTGACTGGGAATTCAAAGAATATATTGGGGTTATGTGCACCCACAATTTTTACTACTGGTATACAGTGCCATTGTCTGACTGGGAATTCAAAGAATATATGGGGGTTATGTGCACCCACAATTTTTAATACTGGTATACAGTGCCATTGTCTGACTGGGAATTCAAAGAATATATTGGGGTTATGTGCACCCACAATTTTTACTACTGGTATACAGTGCCATTGTCTGACTGGGAATTCAAAGAATATATGGGGGTTATGTGCACCCACAATTTTTAATACTGGTATACAGTGCCATTGTCTGACTGGGAATTCAAAGAATATATTGGGGTTATGTGCACCCACAATTTTTACTACTGGTATACAGTGCCATTGTCTCACTGGGAATTCAAAGAATATATTGGGGTTATGTGCACCCACAATTTTTACTACTGGTATATAGTGCCATTGTCTGACTGGGAATTCAAAGAATATATGGGGGTTACGTGCACCCACAATTTTTGCTACTGCTATACAGTTCCATTGTCTCACTGGGAATTCAAAGAATATATGGGGGTTATGTGCACCCACAATTTTTAATACTGGTATACAGTGCCATTGTCTGACTGGGAATTCAAAGAATATATGGGGGTTATGTGCACCCACAATTTTTAATACTGGTATACAGTGCCATTGTCTGACTGGGAATTCAAAGAATATATGGGGGTTATGTGCACCCACAATTTTTACTACTGGTATATAGTGCCATTGTCTGACTGGGAATTCAAAGAATATATGGGGGTTATGTGCACCCACAATTTTTACTACTGGTATACAGTGCCATTGTCTCACTGGGAATTCAAAGAATATATTGGGGTTATGTGCACCCACAATTTTTACTACTGGTATACAGTGCCATTGTCTGACTGGGAATTCAAAGAATATATGGGGGTTACGTGCACCCACAATTTTTGCTACTGCTATACAGTTCCATTGTCTCACTGGGAATTCAAAGAATATATGGGGGTTATGTGCACCCACAATTTTTACTACTGGTATACAGTGCCATTGTCTGACTGGGAATTCAAAGAATATATGGGGGTTATGTGCACCCACAATTTTTGCTACTGCTATACAGTGCCATTGTCTGACTGGGAATTCAAAGAATATATGGGGGTTATGTGCACCCACAATTTTTAATACTGGTATACAGTGCCATTGTCTGACTGGGAATTCAAAGAATATATTGGGGTTATGTGCACCCACAATTTTTACTACTGGTATACAGTGCCATTGTCTGACTGGGAATTCAAAGAATATATGGGGGTTATGTGCACCCACAATTTTTAATACTGGTATACAGTGCCATTGTCTGACTGGGAATTCAAAGAATATATTGGGGTTATGTGCACCCACAATTTTTACTACTGGTATACAGTGCCATTGTCTGACTGGGAATTCAAAGAATATATGGGGGTTATGTGCACCCACAATTTTTACTACTGGTATACAGTGCCATTGTCTGACTGGGAATTCAAAGAATATATGGGGGTTATGTGCACCCACAATTTTTACTACTGGTATACAGTGCCATTGTCTCACTGGGAATTCAAAGAATATATTGGGGTTATGTGCACCCACAATTTTTACTACTGGTATACAGTGCCATTGTCTGACTGGGAATTCAAAGAATATATGGGGGTTATGTGCACCCACAATTTTTAATACTGGTATACAGTGCCATTGTCTCACTGGGAATTCCACAAATAATTTGGGGATTCATTCACCCTACATCTCAGGCTCTTGCCATATTCACCCAGGTTGTCAGTGCTGCACCAGCTCGTTCCCAGACAGCTCGGCCCGAAAAACACGTTACCTATATAGAGGATTTGGACAATGAAGACAACATGTTCTAAATCTAATGTCTGCACCTTCTCCAGAATTAAAATAAAGGCAGCGTTTAACTTTCAAATAGCACTGCACAAAGGAAGAGCTTATCAGCTTGTCTCATGACATGCTACTGAAAAGTTTCATTTGTGTATCTTAATGTAAATATAGTTGTATAAGCTTTTTGGGTTTTAGGCACTGCCAAGTTATTTATTACCACCCGCTCCCTTATAATGATGATGACGCCAAAGTCACTGTGGGTGTTCAGAGCTCACAGCTTTGGGTGACATTTGTCTTGCTCTCTGTCGGTACCAGCTGTCTTTTTGGATACCGTAAAGTTATGTTGACTTTATTAACAGCTATAGAAGCTTTAGCCAGGTTGTGACGGTGTGTAACCCTAACAACACTAAGTGGGATACACATTAATAGTCAGTCTATGTACGCTAAACGTATCACTGAAGTAATTTTTTTTCCCTCTCCCCTAATATAAGAAAGGAACAGACATTAGACCTAGACCGGGGTTCGAGGCTTGAAAAAATCCAGTATTATTTGTTCTTCATGATGTGAAATATGTGTTGAAAAGCAACCCAAGATGAAGTCAGCCATGTGTGCCAGTGTGTTACTTGGCATGCCTTTGCTGGCCCCAACTGTAAGGGTCACTCTCCATTTCCTCCATTTTCCACTCCCCTTCACACCATTTGTGGTGAAGCAATGGGATGCACTGAAGTGCACCCTCTAGCCTCGTGTGGGATAGGGACATCAGATGCCACTCCAACCCCCTCGTCTTCCTCCGCCAGCCAACGGTGCGAAGATGAGAGGAGTGTGCTCTGAATGTTTTCTGCCTAGCAGAGGCTAGTTCTCACTTACGAAAATGGCCCCACTTTGACCTGTATATCAGGCACAATGGTGTAGGTTTCAAAGAAACATGGCACCAACAAGTTGGAAAACGTGGGCCATGCGTGGACCGTGTTTGAGTCTGGCAAGCTCCAGATCTGCTACCAGGTTCCAGCCATTATCACAGGCGCAAAAATGCCAGGCCCCAGGTGTAGCAGGGAAAAAAAAATGCCATCTCAGCCAGGATGGCATCCCTGACCTCGGAGGCACTGTGCTGTCTGTCCCCCAAGCTGATCAGTTTCAGCACGGCCTACTGACATCTCCCCATGCCAGTGTTACAGTGTTTTCCGCTAGTAGCTGGGGTGGAGGTTGCAGCTTCGTAGGGTTTCAGTCTACTCCTGCCATGAATTTTGGCCTGGGAGAGGAGATAGGCCACCCCAGTTTGCACCCGGGGAACAGACTCCACCACATTCACCCTGCCTGTCATTAAAGATAAGCACTGCAGCATCCCTGACCACAGGCGCTTGTCCATGTGTCGGTGGTCAAGTGGACCTTGCAGCAAAGCGCAGAGCTCTGGGCCCGACTGATGTTATGGGACACATGCAGGCGCAAGGCAGAGACAGCACACCAAGAGAAGTAGTAACGGCTAGGCCCAGCATAGGGAGGTGCCCCAGCTGCCATCTGCTGACGGAAGGCCTGGGTCTCCAGAAGCATAAACAAACACCAACATCTCCAGGGCCAGCAGTTTATCGATGAGGCTGTTACAGGCTTGGGCATGGGGGTGGGTTGTATTGTACTTCTGCCTGCAATGAAAAGCTTGGGAAATGTGGAGTGGCTGGGAAGAGGCGCATGATGGTGCAGGCCAAAAGGGCGCATGAGGGTGAACTCCCCAATGTGTCAGAGATAGGTGTGTAGGTGTCCTTGCATCATATACTTGCACCATATTTGGCTTTGGAAGTTAATTTTGTGCCAAAAAGTGGTTAAGACAGCGATCCCTCAGCTACTCCCGTTACACTGTCTATTGAAGTTACCATCTGTGGAAGTGGACCACCATTTCTAAGATCCCAAAGGAAGCAGGCAAGAGATGTGCAGTTCAGAAAAAAGATGAGAAAATAAGTTTAGGCTGTAGAGCACAGAGGGATCGGAGAGGACAGAGCTGGTGTCGGCCAGGTATTCCCACAACATGCGCCTATACTTGTCCCTCCTGGTGACACTAGGCCCCTGAGTGGCAGTAATTTGTCCAGGGGGGCCATTAACGTGTTCCAGACCTAGGAATAAGTCTTCCAACAGGGTAGAGTTTTGCATGCCTTTGCTTCTACCCACTGTTTTTGCTGCTTAGCTTCCCTCCACATCTACTCTGCTTTCACCCCTAAACATCACCCCAGTTTATGCCTTTGCTTCTACCCAGGTTTTTTGTTGATTTAGCTTCCCTCTACATCTACACTGCTTTAGCCCCTAGACATCACCCCTGTCCATGTGGGGTCGGTGGCCTCGTCATCCACCAACTCCTCTTCCAATTGCGCACTGCCCCCTTACTGCAAACCGCACATGACCACAGCTTGCCTTGATGGCAACTGTGTCTCATGATCCCCACTTAGGTCCAGACAAGTCGGTGGCGGGTCCAAAACCCCAAAATTGGAAGGAAATGGCAGATGCTGCAGTATTTCTAACACCTGTTCCTGGTGCTCGGGCCTGGTCTGTGTTGTACCCTGCACCCTGCTTAATGCATCTGCCATATCCGAAGTTGTGCTGAGCGCATGCTAATGTTTCGTGTCCAGTGCAATGGATGGGATGGGATTTCACATAAGTCTGCCACCCATGGCCACTCATGGTTGAGCAACTGAGGGAGTTGACTTTGACGAACCCGAGGGTTTTGGAGTTGGAACTACATCAAAGGTCTGTGCTGCTCACACACTCTGCTCAACACATGATATGTTTAGTGCCAGCAGTGTGGAGACGTCGCACAACAGCCGTTGTTCCAGCAGGTACAGGCGTTGTAGGAGTGCATAGAGGCTAGCAGCGGCAACTATACACTTTAAAAACTATCCGCACAAGCGCCACACTTTCACCAGTAGCTCAGGAACATTGGGGTACCTTTTTCAAAAGATTAGCAGCAATGAGTTAAAAACGTGGCCCAGGCATGGAATATGTTGCAGGCTGCCAAGCTACAGAGCCAATCCCAGGTTACGGCCATTATCACACATGACAACATGCCTGGGCCCAGGTGCAGTGGCAAAAACCACATTGCCGTCTCATCGAGGATGGCATGACTCACTTTGTAGGCAGTGTGCTGTCTGGCCCCCAAGCTGATGAGCTTCAGCACGGCCCGCTGACGTCTCCCCACACCAGTGTTGCAGCGTTTCCAGCTCGTAGCTGGGGTCAATTTAACAGCGGAGGAGGGTGGTGTTTCAGCCCTCCTCCCAGGAATGTTGTGTGGGGAGACAAGTCAGGCCACCACATTTTGCGACCCGGTCCACGCCTCAACTACATTCAACCACTGTGCCCAAATTGAAAGGTAGCGTCCCTGTCCGCATGCACTTGTCCATTCGTAACTGGTCACATGGAACTTTAGGGCTAAGCGCTGAATTTAGGGACCGCCTCATGTTTGGGGGAAAGTGCTGGTGTGGACGGCACAGTGCGGTGGCGCAGTAGACACTCTGCTCAAAAAGAGCAGAGTGTCCCCCAGCCGGGATTCCAACATCTCCTGGGCCAGATTTCTTGAGATGAGGCCGTTGAAGCCTTGGGCATGTGGGTGGGTTGCGCTGTACTTTAGCATGAAATGAAAGGCTTGGGAGATGGGGAGTTGCTGGGAAGAGGCGCATGATGGCGCGGGCAAAAGGAGAAATGGCAGGAAAAGGTGAGGATAAGGGTGAACTCCCCAAAGTGTCAGAGGCAGATGTGGAGGTGTCCTGGCTCCTGGTCTGGACTGCAGCGCCAGCCCTGTCAACAGTGGAAGAGGCAGTGGCCGCCAGGCCAAACGACGATTATCCTGCGCTTGCTCTCACCCACTGAGCCCAGGGCTTGCCTTCCAAATGATGGCACCCACAAGAGGTGGTGAGATTCCTCTCCGCAGATCTCCAAACCATCTTGGACTTGCAAATTGTACTAAATTTGTCATGTAACTGACATGTATATGATGAGTCTATCCATTGTCTGTTCATTTTGGTGAAAGTCAGCCTGTCAGCTGACAGACAGCTGTGCTTGTCAGTGATGATGTCATCGGCTGCTTGTACCCCCAGTTTTTGCTGCTTAGCTTGCCTCCACATCCACACTGCTTTTGCCCCTACACATCACCCCTATCCATGCCTGTGCCTCTAGCCATAAGTCTGCCACCCATGGAAACTCATGGTGCAGAAAGTGAGGGAGCTGACTCTGAGGAACCCTTGGGTTTTGTAGCTGGTACTCCATCAAAGGTCTCTGCTGCTCACACACCCTGCTGAACATAAGGTATCTAGGGTTAGAGCGTGTGGTGACCTCGCACAACAGTAGGTGCTTCAGGCAGATGTAGGCCTTGCTGGAGTGTATTGCGGCTAGCTCCAGGTACTGTAGACTTGGGAAAGTGGGTGTCCAAGTGCCGCACTTTCACCCTTAGCTCAGCTAATTTGGGGTATGTTTTTAAAAATCATTGCACCACTACATTGAACATGTGGGCCAGGCATGGAACGTGTTGGAGGCTGGCAAGCTCCAGAGCCCTCCAACAAGCTAAAAAACCTGGCCCCAGGGGCAGCGAGGATAAACAAATTGCCATCTCATCCAGGATGGCATCCCTGACCTCAGAGGCAGTGTGCTGTCCGTCTCCCAAGCTGATGAGCTTCAGCCCAGCCTGCTGACGTCTCCCCACACCAGTGTTGCAGCGTTTTCAGCTCGTAGCTGGGGTCAATCTAACAGCGGAGGAGGAGGAGGGTGGTGTTTCAGCCCTCCTCCCAGGAATGTTTTGTGGGGAAACAAGTCAGGAAAATTCTTGAAACGGGAGAGTTTTGCATCTTTGCCCTTGCTGCCTATGGACATCCCTTTGTCTCTAGCCACCATTTTCCCTGCTTTGCTTGCCTCCACATCCACACTGCTTTTGCCCCTAGACATCACCCCAGTCCATGCCTTAGCTTGTACCCCCAGTTTTTCCTGCTTAGCTTGCCTCCACATCCACACTGCTTTTGCCCCTAGACATCACCCCAGTCCATGCCTTAGCTTGTACCCCCAGTTTTTCCTGCTTAGCTTGCCTCCACATCCACACTGCTTTTGCCCCTAGACATCATCCCTATCCATGCCTCTTCCCCTAGCCATAACTCTGCCACCCCTGGAAACTCATGGTGCAGAAACTTTGGGAGCTGACTTTGAGGAACCCTTGGGTTTTGTAGATGGAACTCCATCAAAGGTCTGTGCAGCTCACACACCCTGCTCAAGATATGGTATTGTAGGGTTTCAGCGTGTGTGAATGACGGACAACAGCCTGTGTTTGGACAGATGTAGGCCTTGCTAGAGTGTTTTTAGGCTAGCAGCGACTCCTGTGCACTTGCAAAAGTGGGCGCACAAGCGCCGCATTTTCAACAGTAGCTTCGGTACATTTGGGTATGTTTTTAAAAAACTTTGCACCACTAGGTTAGACGTGGGCCAAACATGGAACGTGTTGGAGGCTGGCAAGCTCCAGAGCCGCTACCAGGTTCCAGCCATTATCACAGGCGTAAAAATGCCAGGCCCCAGGTGTAGCAGGGAAAAAAAAATGCCATCTCAGCCAGGATGGCATCCCTGACCTCGGAGGCACTGTGCTGTCTGTCCCCCAAGCTGATGAGCTTCAGCACCGCCTGCTGACGTCTCCCCACACCAGTGTTTTAGCGTTTGCCGCTAGTAGCTGTGGTGGAGGTTGCAGCGTCGTAGGGTTTCAGTCTACTCCTGCCATGAATTTTGGCCTGGGAGAGGAGATAGGCCACCCCAGTTTGCACCCGGGGAACAGACTCCACCACATTCACCCTGCCTGTCATTAAAGATAAGCACTGCAGCATCCCTGACCACAGGCGCTTGTCCAAGTGTCGGTGGTCAAGTGGACCTTGCAGCAAAGCGCGGAACTAAGGGCCCACCTGATGTTGAGTGACACGTGCTGGTGCAAGGCGGGGACGCCACACCGGGAGAAGTTGAGACGGCTAGGGACGGCATAGTGAGGTGCCACAGTTGCCATCAGGTCCGGGAAGGCGGGAGTTTCAACAAGCCGGAACGCCAACCTCTCCTGGGCCAGCAGTTTAGCGATGTTGGCGTTCTAGGCTTGCGTGGGTGGTTAGCGGTGTATTTCTGCCGGCGCTCCAATGTCTGAGAGATGGTGGGTTGTTGTAAAGAAGCGCCTGATGGTGCCTTTGATGGTGCAGGAGAAGGAGATAAGACAGAAACAGGGGAGGATGAGGGAGAAGTCAACAAAGTGGCGGAGGCAGATGAAGTGATGTCCTGGCTCGTCCTCTGGAGTGCATCGCCAGCACTGTGAGCAGAGGCAGTGGCATGAACGGCGGGCGACGTTTGTCCTGCCGTTGCTGCCTGCCACTGATTCCATTGCTTGGATTCCAAATGACGGTGCATTGAAGTGGTGGACAGGTTGCTCTTCTCAGGGCCCCTACTCGATTTCGAGAGGCAAATTGTGTAGACGACACTATATCTGTCCTCGGCGCATTCCTTGAAAAAACTCTACACCTTCAAGAAACGTGCCCTCGATGGGGGAGTTTTTCTGGGCTGGGTACAAAAGGGAACATCTTCGGACATTCCGGGTCTGGCCTGGCTTCGGCAAAGCAGCTGACCTCTGCCTCTGGACATGTCTCTGCCTCTAGCTACCCTTTTTGGTGCTGCACCTGCCTCAACATCCACACTACTTTCCCAGCTTGACATCTGCCTTGTCCAGGTGGGGTCGGTGTCCTCGTCGTCCACCACCTCCTCTTCCAACTCCTGTCTCGCCTCCTCCTCCTGCACAATGCGCATGTCAACTGGCTGCCCTGACAGCAACTGCGTCTCATCGTCGTCGATGAGGGTGGGTTGCTGGTCATCCGCCACCAAATCGACCAGAGATGGAATGGAGGAGACTCTAGTGTTTGAGCATCTGGACACAGATACTCGTCTGTTAGGTCCGTGGAATCGCGAAATGGAGGGGCAGGTTGCGGTACAGTCAAAGGAAGGGAGAACAGCTCTGGGGAGCAGGGACAGTTGGGGTTATTGTTCTGGGAAGATTGGGAATTTTGGGTGGAAGGAGGTCAAGACTGTTGGGTAAGAGGAGGTAGAGGCTGACTGGCTGGTGGACAATGTGCTTTAAGCGTTATCCGACAGCCATTGCAAGACCTGTTCCTGGTTCTCGGGCCTACTAATCTTTGTACCATTCAGCCTAGTTAATGTGGAACTTTTGTGCAAAGCGCAGAACTTAGGGCCCGCCTGATGTTAAGGGACACACGCTGGTACAAGGCTCAACTCACCCTAAGTGCCAAAAACACTGCTGGTGCAAGGCTCTACTCATGCCAAGGGCCTCAATCTCTGCTGGTAGCTCAGCTTAAGGTCATGTAACTTTGTTTGGAAGGGCTCATGTTAAGGGCTAGAAAAGTGAATTTTGGAAGGTCTTACCACATCACACACACACACACACACACACACACACACACACACACACACACACTCAAAATGACAGTTAAGGGTGAGGGCTTTTGGAATTCCCATTGCCTATTCCATTTGTGGTTGTCATGGGGAACGTGATTTAAAGGGGTGGTTGTTACTGTTTGTTGAGCTTAAATTGGGGTTTGTGTCCATCCATTTGGGGAGTAAAGAAGGTTTCCAGGTATTTTCCCACTTTGATAGAGGTTTTTTTGAATGTGGAAAGTGTGTAGTTGTTAGGCAGTGATGTTGGGGTAATAGAGGGTCTTTGGTGTGTTAGATGCCCCCAGACATGCTTCCCCTGCTGTCCCAGTGTCATTCCAGAGGTGTTGGCATCATTTCCTGGGGTGTCATAGTGGACTTGGTGACCCTCCAGACACGGATTTGGGTTTCCCCCTTAACGAGTATCTGTTCCCCATAGACTATAATGGGGTTCGAAACCCGTTCGAACACACGAACAGTGAGCGGCTGTTCGATTCGAATTTCGAACCTCGAACATTTTAGTGTTCGCTCATCTCTATAAATGAAGTATTGCATATAAATTGAATATTACAGTACCACTGTGACTGCTGCTTTGGAAGTAACTGGAGTAGGATAGTATGTAACAGCACAATTGTGAATGTTGTTCTAGATGTAACCCGAGTAGGGCTGTATGTAACAGCAGGGCTGTAAAAGAAGCTCCGGATGTGACTGGAGTACAGTGGCGTAACTACCGGGGAAGCAGCGGAGGCAGCTGCCACAGGGCCCGGGATATTAGGGGGCCCGGCCACAGCCGTGTTTTTTTTTTGGTTTTTTTTAATAGGCTGTTACCGGCTCCTACGGGTAACGGGCCCTACTTACTTACCTATCCTGGCAGGGGCCGGGATCAGTAAGTGACACCGCGGGCCCCGAGTATAATGATCGGAGGCCTGGGAGAGGTAAGCGAACAAAACAAACAGTGTTACTTACCTCTCCACACTCTGCGAAGGCTTCGGGGCCTACTTGTGTGACATCTCAGACGTAACATGACCGGGGCCTACGTCTTTATGCATCGCAACGCAGGCTCCCGGTCACATGCTGTCCCTGACGTCATTGAAGATAGCCGAGAGCAAGGAGCGCAGGGATAGGTAAGTAACAGTGTTTATGTTTGTATCCTCCTCGGTCTCCGATTATTATACTCTGGGGTCTTAACAAACCCCAGAGTATAATAATCGTTCATGGGTGTCCACAATGGAGCATAATACTGGGTGATGGGGCCACTATGGAGCATAATACTGGGTGATGGGGCCACTATGGAGCATAATACTGGGTGATGGGGCCACTATGGAGCATAATACTGGGTGATGGGGCCACTATGGAGCATAATACTGGGTGATGGGGCCACTATGGGGCATAATACTGGGTGATGGGGCATAATACTGAGTGAAGGGGCCACTATGGGGTATAATGCTGTGTGCAGGGGCCACTATGGGGTATAATGCTGTGTGCAGGGACAACTATGGGGCATAATACCGAGTGAAGGGGACACTATGGGGCATAATGCTGTGTGAAGGGGCAACTATGGGGCATAATGGTGCACTCAGGAATGCAGGGGGGCGGGGGTTGGTCGGGGGCATGTCAAAGGTTCACCACGGGGCCCCGCCATTCCTAGTTACGCCACCGCTGGAGTATAACACATGATGCCACTGGTATATAATTTTATAAAAATAAAGTAAAGGCTCAATTCACCCTGTACAACAATATCCAAAGTGGAGAAGCTTTAATCCATAATAATTTTACAGAAAGCTGTAATTTCATCAAGTGCGTGTTAATTTCCATCCATTCACAGAATATCTATTCACTTCTTACACAAAGACAATTGACATCAGTGAAAGATCTCAGCTAAATACAGAAGCCGAGGAATGAATGAACAGGAAGGGGCAGAGCGATGGGGAGCGTTCGCCAACCATCCCCCATGACACCGAACCAGGAGGCGATAGTCTGGGGAGTAGATGTGCATAAGATTTTAGGAGAAAGAAAATCCTGCACCAAGGAAGAATTCTTGGAATGGAAGGAAACTTTTTACGTGTGAATGTAATGATGATATATGGAAGAGATTACAATATTAGAGCCAAAGGTGAAGTTATTGGGGAAAACTGTACAATGGTAAGGAGGCGTTAGGACCCTGTTGGGCCGCCGCTAGCCTGGATTCAAGATGCATACCTCCCAACAGTCCTGGATTCTGCGGGACATTCCCAGATTTGGTGTCCTGTCCCGCAGTCCCGGTCAGCGGGAGGTATGTCCTGGTTTCAACTCATCTGCATCCTCCAGACCCGACAGTCATCAGATCCCAAACAAAACTGGGGTTCATTGCTAAAGACAATACAATACAAGTCCTTAGCAGTTCATATTTTTCGCTCAGGACACCATTGCACACAAAGGAGATGGTCCCCATTACATGTCCTATCATTGATAACATGCCACCAAGTTACCAAATTTCCTTCTGTTGAGTGCATTCAAAAAAAAAATAAATCAGAGCAAAGTGTGCATACCTGATTTCCGCGGGTCAGTCACGATTTGGGTGACATGTCCCGCGGTCCCGGTTGGAGGGAGGTATGTCCCGATTTCAACTCAGATCTGCGTCCAGAGGACGCAGATCTGAGTTGAACACATGCGGCTGAAGCGAGGAGCTGATACAGGTCAGCTCCTCACTTCAGCCACATATGTATCAGCGAGACCGGCGGCAGCGGCGAAGCGAGGAGCTGATACAGGTCAGCTCCTCGCTTCAGCCGCATATGTGTCAGCGAGAGAGGTGCGCAGAGAGCGGCGAGGGAGCGGAGGAGAAAGTAAGTTTAATGTGGAGGTGGAACGTGAAACTGGGGGCAGATGAAGGAGAGGACGGCATGAATCTGGGGGCAGAGATGGAGGGGACATGAATCTGGGGGCAGAGATGGAGAGGACGGCATGGCACTGAGGGCAGAGATAGAGGGGACATGAATCTGGGGGCAGAGATGGAGGGGACATGAATCTGGGGGCAGAGATGGAGGGGACATGAATCTGGGGGCAGAGATGGAGGGGACATGAATCTGGGGGCAGAGATGGAGGGGACATGAATCTGGGGGCAGAGATGGAGAGGACATGAATCTGGGGGCAGAGATGGAGGGGACATGAATCTGGGGGCAGAGATGGAGAGGACGGCATGGCACTGAGGGCAGAGATGTGGGGACATGAATCTGGGGGCAGAGATGGAAGGAGGACATGAAACTGGGGGCAGATGAAGGGTGTATATGAAACTGGGGGAGAGATAGAGGGGGGGACATATAATTTACGGGTGACTGTAGGAGGATTATACTGTGTGCGGGCACGTGAAAAATTAACGAGTGGGCGGAGTCAACACAAAAGTGGGCGGGGCTAAAGTTGCACATTTTGTCCCCCTTTCAGTTCTTCAAAAGTTGGGAGGTATGAAGTGTGTAATGAAGGAGTTCATTACCTGAAGCCTGTTCCCAATGTGTGCATGTCCTTACATAATCCCTGCTCCTAATACCTCGGTCAGTAAGGCCTAGATGGTAAGCAATTCCCAAAAACAACCATCTTGCTTCTTGCAGTCCGATGAAGCCCCCTCACACGTCTGTCAAACTGGGCAAAATGTTTTCGAGTGGGTCAGAGGCATGTGCAGTGTTCAGTGTGCAGCCAATAGTTACGAAGAGTTACACTACCCAAAAGTATCCTCTGAAAGTCTTTTTATAGAGAAGCCCTCTTGTGGCAAGACCCGGAGTCTCATCAGACCACACCCGTAAACCAATGTGATATCTGGTGCAGCATTTTATTTTTATTTTTCCATGCCTGGTGTCATCATTTTTTATTTTCGCTGCTATAGAGAGGACGACAATGAAATAATACATTGAGTTTAATCCGTCCCTGTCCTGGTGTAGTCTACCTGGCATACAGGTGAGGCTCAGAGTTGTCCAGCTTCTGTAGATTTACAATGAGGACAACATGGAGGATTACAAGCGGGATTAGTCAGGGAGGTCGGGGGTCGTTCTTCTAGTTTGCGGGATTAGGACTGGATTAAGCACATTAGAACATCGTAGTGTACACGGCTGTGGCCGCAGCTCCTGAATATGTAATTAATTTTACAGACAAATCTGATGATCGCTGGTACAATCTGGGCACAGCCGAGCGCTGGCATTATTCAGGATAGGGAGCATTATCAGTGTCATAACTGTGCCCATTTAGTCAGGCACTCCCATGTGTGTGCTCATTCAGTACAGCCAAGGGTGCATGTGTTCTCCAAACAGGGAGAGGGGAGTAACGCTGGGCATATACATAATTGTATTGGCCGTACCGGCTACGTTTTAGCAGGACCAGCTGACCATCTAATCCTGACTCCTGCCAGACAACACATATTGGATTTCATCTGCCCGATCCTCTTGTCCTGAGATGTCAGTCAGTGGCTTTATCCCGTATCCTATCTCAGGACACATGCATGCTCAGCTGAGCCCAGCATGCATGTGTATGGGCAAAATAGCTCACGGCTGACAGCTACGGAGCTCATTGTCTACTGGATATATATATATATGAATAAACTGACAGCTGACCATTCCGCTGGACAAAGGGATGCGTGGGGTACATTTCTCCTGGCATTTAGAAAATAGCAATGTCGCTTTATTTAGGGCCCCCTCATGTCACATTTCACCCCCGGGTCTGGTTGCTGACTGCAGATATAAAAAATATGAATAATAATCATGGCAGCAAATCCATTATGGAAATGACACGACGGCGCTGCGCTCTCCCCGCGTGGAGGACGGGATGACTGGCGGCTGATAAGCCTCCTTTGGAATGTTAATGGCCGTGTGGCATTTTCTCACTTTCCCTCTTGTAAACACCGACAAAAGCCGATACGTGACTCACACGGTAAATGGTGACGTTCATTTGACTTTCAGGGTTTCCAGCAGACACAGGGTTAATCTAGGGAGCAGCTCCCGTGGGCGCTTGTTACATTTCTCCTTTACTATCAATATCATTAAATACGTGAAAAACCTGGTGCTGCCCCAAATACGCCAGGGCCGATGAGCAGGCGGGTGACTGAGTGACGGCTCAATCTATGGGCAGCTGTCTGCACCCCTCTGGAGGACTGGAGGAGCCAGAGATGGACAGATATCATTACCACACAGAGTCCTGGGGCAAAGTCTTATATGTCCAGCAAAGTTACAAAGGAAACATGGCAAAATGAGCCCATGCCCCTCACCATGGCATAGGAAGGGTACATATAGCGCGCTTCAGCAAATTTAGCTCCACTCACTTCTACGTTGATGTGCCCAAAATTTTTCTTCGTGCCCCCACACAGTATAATGCCCCTACAATTATCCTAACATTATATGCCCCCACATTATAATGTACCCCTCCAGCTGCCCCTTACAGTACAAAGTCCCTCTACTGGTGCACTCACAGTTTCATATCCTTCTCCGGTTGCCCCAGCTTAATGTCAACTACAGTAGCCCCCAACTTAATGTCCCCTTCCAATTGCTACCACTTCAATGTCCCACTGCAGCTGCCCCCAGTTTATTGTCCCCAGCCAGCAACCCTCACAGTTTAACAAACACTGATAGTCCCCTCTCCTCGCTCCCTTCCTGCTCTGTCAGCAGTCTCTGCTCCCGTAGTCTTCCGGGTGCTGCAGGCGTGATGTGAGTGATGTCATCACATGGTGCCTACAGCTCCAGAAGCACACAGGGACTGAATGGTGAAGCAGGAAGCAAAGGTCTCCTGCTTCACCACTGTATTCAACTCATCGGTGTTGAAGCCAGGACATACTTCCTGCAGAGCGGCATGCGAACTGAACCCAAAGTTTTAGGGTAAGTTCACACAGTGTTTTTTGGTCAGGATTTTGAGTCAGCATCCGCCTCAAAATCCTGACCAAAAAGACGGCTCCCATTGAAATCAATGGGAGCCAGTCAGTTCTTTTTTTCCAGGAGTCGTTTGCTCCGGCTCCCGGAAAAAAAAGAAGTGAGATGCTTATTCTTTCAGGCGGTTTCACCTCGCGACATCCGCCTGAAGGCACTCCCTCCCGATTAGGCCCATTCATTTGGGCCTAATCCAAAACGGATGCACCGGCATCCAGTCGCAGTTACCAGTATTTTGGACCGGAACCAGAGGCGGCCTCCGCCTTAGGTTCCAGTCCAAAAAACCCAGTGTGAACTTACCCTTACTCTTCCAGCTCCACTTTTTTTTATTTTTAATGTGTACATATTACACTAAATCCCCAGTCCATACGGACCTGTAAGTGGTTTAGTGTCCCCCAAAAATCCTGCCAGGTTAAAGTGTTGTCCCATTACAGACATCTCTTATCCGCAGGATGGGGGGGGGGGGAAAGTGTCAAATCGCCAGAGGTCCGACCATTGGATCCCCCATTGATTAGGACAACGGGGGTATGAAATCCCCTCTGTATTCTACTTGTGAATGAAGTACCGTTGCTCCATTTACTTCTATCTATAAAGAATACTTTTCGGAGCACAACCCTTTTAATAGGGGACATTCACTTCCAACCCTGTACTATCCCGTGTGTATAGGGGGTAAATAGCTGATGACTGTATATTACAGATTCAGTCTTGTATCCTGCTGTCCGCTGTGCAGTGACCCTCATACCCCGCCATATCTGATGCTACTTCCAGACTGTATATGTGCTCATTGAACTGATTCTATAAAATCGTATTAATGAGGCCATCTTCTCGTTTGCCCGTAGCCCCAAGACGATGGAAAACAATACAATTGGCCTTGTCCGATGTGAGCGCACACATTTATTAGGCGGGGGCGGAGGAGCTTGTTACTGCACAATATCCAGCCATCATAAACCCGCTAATATACTGGACTGACAGCGGCCCATCAGAAGCGGGGACAATGGTATATATCATAGGGACGGGATCAGTAACACGAGGGCCGAAGAAATGTACAAGTCACAGAGGTCATTGCAAGTGGAGACAATTATTAGAATAGGAATCGGAGTCCCTGAATCATCTTTTCTACACATACAGGGTCAGGGAAGTTTACACCCAGCTTTCCGCAGACCCTGAAACCAATCTGCATTGTTATGAAAGATTCTCTGTTGCTCTGCCTGTGTAAAGCTGGTTAATGTTGACCAAAAACTCTAAATTGTCATGGGATTGAAATATGGTGGCCTACCGACTCCAGCCCAATGGCAGATGTTGGGGGAGAGAAGGATCAGGCAGTTGAGTTTCAACACTCCCAATCATTTTACTTTCGGCGACATAAACTGCCAAAGGAGGTGCCAGCAGAAGCCGAGGATGCATGTGTATGGGAATTAGAAGGAATAGCTGCCGGCTGAATGGGCTAGTCCACACGGGGCACGGGACCGCGTATTTTGGTCCTGATTTTGATGCAGGAAGATGCATCAGAATAGGACCAAAAACCGCCTGCAGCGACTGTTGCGGATTCCGACAGTCACAGCTTCCCGCTCTGGAGTCGGCCCAAATGAATGGGCCTAGTCCGGAGGCTGCTGCCACAAGGCGGACGCCGGGGCTGACTCAGCTGCAGAATCCACCTGAAGAAAGGACAGCTCGCTTATTTTTACCGTGAGCCGGAACATACCGCTCACGGTAAAAAGTAAGCTAGCGGTCTACTTAGTCCTCTATTGTGAGGGGCGGACTCTGAGGTGGATCTGGTGTCAGAATCCTCCCCGTGTGAACGAGCCATAAAATTGTCCATGGCCAGCCTAAATATTGCCATTTTATTAAAGAACCAGAAGGCGCAGGATGAACAGAAAGCTAGGCCTCATCTAATGATAGAAGCCTGGATTACATATTTACATTATAGTAAGAAAAACATGGCACAAAACCCCCCCAAAACAATTAAAAACACAATTTTTTTTCTTAATAAAACCTGCTGCAACTTGGAGTGGATCTAGACGATAATATTCACATGTAGCATATTTGTGGCAGAAATTTTGGCGAATTTCCCAATTCATCTGAATGCAGCAATTTATGGGAACGCTGGACCAAAAAAAATAAAATAAAATGCCATTTAGAGGTGCCCAATTTTTTGCAACGAGTCTGCCGTGTGTGTACCCCCATATGTATACTGTGTGTACAAGTTACTGTCACCTGCATGCCGGGAGTTGTAGGTTGTAAACTGCAAATTTACAGCAGAAAATAAAAAACTGTTCTTGGGTCCATTCACACAGAGTAACGTGCCGCGTGATGTGGCACGTATACGGCGTGTGAGACTTTGTGTGCCATAAAATCATGGCTGCAAAATAACGCAGCGTATACGATCCAGGCTCCCATAGAAATCAATGGGAGCTTTTACGGCGCGCAAAGTCTCGCACGCCGTATACGTGCCACATCACGCGCCACGTTACTCCGTGTGAATGGACCCCTATATATAAAAAATTCTCATCTTGCCAGCTCCTAGCTCACAATCCAAGTACGTTTTGTTAGTGTGGAGGCGGAGGGTGTGGTACTACAAGTTCCAGCATGTCCTGCATACCCCGCTCTCCCCGCACATCACACATACGGCAGCACAGTACACCGCACTCGTCACGTAACATCTAGTCGCCTCATTCCGTGACTCGTCCTCTTCTCATTATTTTTGCGGTTTGTAGAGTTTTACAGAATGACGGGCACAGAGTAATCGCAAATTATTATTTCACATTTACAGAGAGAAAATCAGCTTTGGAGGGTTTATAAAAAGATGAGCAATCTGCCTCCCCGGCTGCCGGAGTCCGTGTAACTGTGGGCAACAAGCGCTGGGGGTTAACCCTGTAAGGGCAAGGCAAAGCTTTATCCAGGTAAGGGTCTGACGTAACGGGACAAGACCATCAATGTAGTATTTAAAGGGGTGGTCTCTGGGTGACTACTGCTAGATATGGCGGAGCTATTCAGAGGTAAGGTGTAGGAGTATTGGGCACCCATTTCAATCACAAGGAAACAGTGGTCGTATGCTACATGTGTGGCTAATACAGGGAATCTTGCTAGGTTTCTTATTAGCATTGGCATAACCAGACAGATTATTAAACATTAAGACTCCAATTATAATATAAAATTAGGCCCTAACATATTGGAGAACACTCCAATAAGAACAGAGGTGTCCCCCTTTACCTTTCTGCAGGGAGTTGTCCAGCCCCAAATGTATATTTCATATATCCCATATAGATCCGCTGATTTGGCTATCAAACGCAGTAACAATGGAGAGGGTGCAGAGGTAGCTCTCCCCCTATTCAAGTAATAAGAGCGGAGCTGCAGTTCCCTGGCACTACCACTAGGTGGTGGATGGCGCTACTGCTCTACCCCTATTACCTGAATACTGGCTCCGTCCACTGCATCTGCTTGAAGGACTCCAACTTTACAATGCAAATTCAATCTGAAATTTCAACATGCTTGCACAAGCTCCAGTACCTACCACCACCACTAGGTGGCCACACACAGCTCATGCCCCAGCAGAGTGGCACAAAATCATGTTCTGGTTTCCAAAATTGGCACAATGGGCCACTTGTGTTGAGATAAGAGGATAGAGATAAGAAAGAACACATCTCTGTGCATGATAGGAAGACCTGTCACCATCCGTCAGGGCTATGGCGCAGATTTTTAGCTAATCCTTCATTTTAGAGGTGTTGCATCAAGTGCCCAAATACAGTAAGGTCCTTCTGGGCAGACAGGAACAATCTAAAGGATCGGTTAGGTCTATGATCAGCAATACTCCCAACCACCTGTAGTGGGCGCTGTACAACAAACCTAATATTCCTCCAGCTGATCGTCGCTGCAGCTCCTAATAGGCTTAATTATCTCTTTGCTGGAAAATAATACAATTCTTAGAAAAGCCCTTCAAGCCTGCAGAGCTAGATCTAACAAGCTCCTTAGAAGACGCAGTGCTCATAAATAATGGCACCAGTAGACGCTCAGATCTATAGAAATCTGCATACAATTCCAGAATATTAGATTATTGAAAGCATTCCTTTATAAGCAGGATCTGGGGAAATGTAACCTGCCGGCCTGCTGGGGGGAAAGTTGAGTCACTTCCTAAATATATAATGTTTCCTATATTGTACTGAAGCTGAGCAACAACCTTTAGTATCCCTATGGACAATATAACCTGTATTTTACAAGGTGGGCCATAGAAGGCGGACATTCGGGATTCTGCCGCAAATGCTCTATTGTTGTATAGTAGACGGGATCTGAACAAGGGTTAACCCTATTGTCATTCAATGTGGTGAGTCTGCTGAAATATCAGGCATGCTTACAATTTTTACAATGATTTTTAGCACGGCAGAGACGAAATTCCGCATAGATATATTATACTCCAGAGCTGAAATAATTCTGCTGGTTGTTACTAAAAGCGGTTAACAAGCTTGTTGTCACCCACAATAAACAGGGCTATTGTTCTTAAAGGGAACTTGTCGAAGGGATTTAGGGCACTAAACCAACCACAGGTCTTTATGGAATAGGGGTTTGGTATCCGAAATAGCCGTGTTGTAACACAATCCGCAGCCACATTAAAAATAAAACTACTTGCCTAGAGAGGAGTCTGATGAGACATTTTTGGTGTTCCTTCTACCTGCGCTGTTCTTCAGTGAACTCAGATGAGTAAATCCTAGATTCAATGCACATGCGCCAAAGTGTCAGCACATGCGCACTGAAGCCGGGGTGTACCTATCAGGATTCATTGAATGGGGACTACACCAAACAGGGCTATTTGGGAAAATAAACCCCCAGTCCATAAGGAGTAGGAGTGGGTTAGTGAACAAATTACTCCAACAGGTTCCCCTTAAGGCAGAATGTTGACCCGGGGATCGGTCTGATTGCCAAGAGGGGGCACAAATGAAATTTCCCCACTTAATGCTAAAGCTCCATGTTGCGGAAACGCAGCTCTTTTGGTCAGAGAGCTAGGCGATTTCAGCTCTGAAGCATGGAAAGATGAATACAGCTCTGAAGTACAATACAGGCTGTAAGTCAGGATCAGTACAAAATGAGTGAAGTAAAGTTACTTAAAGGGGTTTTTCGGCCTAAAAATATTGCTGATTTATCAAGAGGATAAATCAGATTGGAGGAGATCCGACACCAAATGCCTCCACCGATCCATTGTTCTTAGTAGGGGATACACAGAGACTTGACCAGGAAGCAGACAGCACTGTTCTCTGTGTAGTGGCCAGATCAGGTACTGCAGATCATCTCCTAGTCACGTGTGAGAACCCCTCCAATCTGATATCCTTAGGATAGGTCAGCCATATCTTTAGCCCAGAAAATCCCTTGTAACTTCCACATAGAATATTTCTAGTTTCAGGTGACGTTGAGCGGTTATTACCAGATGGCACCTGCCTGTATCACCGCTATATATGTGACATGTCATCGACAGGAGATTGTAGCACAGTGTCTGAGGAAGACAGGACAAGCAGGAAACAATAAGACACCGCTGTGTTCCTACCTCATTTATCTGTACCCGCACTTTATTAATAGCTCGGAGCCAGCGTGCTTTGGCGGGGGAGAAAGGAGGAGGACCGACATCTTCGTGGTAGCTGCAGAGGGGAAGAAAGTCAAAATATAAGAACGTTGTAAGCAAATGTGAACAGCGACAAATATCTGCTTTATAAGTGGCTCTCGTTTACTGGTAAGTGTTATCACTGGGGTGAGGCTCAGACAATCTGTCCTTGTATATTAGGAGTATTGGGCTAATGTCCATAATGGGGCCCCAGCAGTCGGGCCCCTCCAACCACACAGTTATAGTCTAGTGTACAGGTGATCGGTCTACTGTACAATTCCTCAATGGTTTCCAAGATCTAGACTTGATAGCAGTGAATGCATTGTTTATATTCATAGGCTGAAAACCTGCGCTGACATAGCATCGCTGAGGATTTGTTCCTATGTATCCCATCCTACACGAATTGGCTATTTCTTCTGCCCAAGATCCAGAAAACCGATACCTATGGTCAAGGAGAAGCATGTGCTGACTGGCCACTCAAGGCAACCTCCTGTTCCTCAGGGCATGTTAACATGCGGACAATTTGTCCATTATGTTTTTGAGGGGCATCTTTGGCCGACATCCATTGGGAACACTGTAGCAGAACTATAGCTATGGGATGTGCTGTAGCTGCAGACAAGCAGCTATGGGGAGTGCTGCAGCCACAGACGAGCAGCTATGGGGAACAATGCAGCACACAGCTACAGAGAGCATTGTCATGGACAAGTATGGGGAGCATTGTAGCGGACATATAGTTATGGGAGCATTGTAGCGGGCATACAATTATAGGAGCACTGCAGCAGACATACAGTTATGGGAGAACTGCAGCAGACATACAGTTATAGGAGAAATGCAGCGGACAATCGGTTATAGGAGCACTGCAGCGGTCACATGGTTATGGGAGAATAGCAGCGGACATACAGTTATGGGAGAACTGCAGTAGACATGCAGTTATGAGAGCACTGCAGCGGACATACGGTTATGGGAGCACTGCAGCGGACATACAGTTATGGGAGAACTGCAACGGACATACGGTTATGGGAGAACTGCAGCGGACATACAGTTATGGGAGAACTGCAACGGACATACGGTTATGGGAGAACTGCAGCGGACATACACTTACGGGAGCATTGCAGCGGACATACACTTAGGGGAGCATTGTAGCGGACACTATTGTGTTATCCATGTAATCTGTGTATGTATATATATATATATATATATATATATATATATATATATATATACACAGTCCTATGAAAAAGTTTGGGCACCCCTATTAATCTTAATCATTTTTAGTTCTAAATATTTTGGTGTTTGCAGCAGCCATTTCAGTTTGATATATCTAATAACTGATGGACACAGTAATATTTCAGGATTGAAATGAGGTTTATTGTACTAACAGAAAATGTGCAATATGCATTAAACCAAAATTTGACCGGTGCAAAAGTATGGGCACCTCAACAGAAAAGTGACATTAATATTTAGTAGATCCTCCTTTTGCAAAGATAACAGCCTCTAGTCGCTTCCTGTAGCTTTTAATCAGTTCCTGGATCCTGGATAAAGGTATTTTGGACAAACAATTCAAGTTCAGTTAAGTTAGATGGTCGCCGAGCATGGACAGCCCGCTTCAAATCATCCCACAGATGTTCAATGATATTCAGGTCTGGGGACTGGGATGGCCATTCCAGAACATTGTAATTGTTCCTCTGCATGAATGCCTGAGGATTTGGAGCGGTGTTTTGGATCATTGTCTTGCTGAAATATCCATCCCCGGCGTAACTTCAACTTCGTCACTGATTCTTGAACATTATTCTCAAGAATCTGCTGATACTGAGTGGAATCCATGCGACTCTCAACTTTAACAAGATTCCCGATGCCGGCATTGGCCACACAGCCCCAAAGCATGATGGAACCTCCACCAAATTTTACAGTGGGTAGCATGTGTTTTTCTTGGAATGCTGTTTCTTTTTGGACGCCATGCATAACGCCTTTTTTTTATAACCAAACAACTCAATTTTTGTTTCCAAAATGAAGCTGCCTTGTCCAAATGTGCTTTTTCATACCTCAGGCAACTCTATTTGTGGCGTACGTGCAGAAACGGCTTCTTTCTCATCACTCTCCCATACAGCTTCTCCTTGTGCAAAGTGCGCTGTATAGTTGACCGATGCACAGTGACACCATCTGCAGCAAGATGATGCTGCAGCTCTTTGGAGGTGGTCTGTGGATTGTCCTTGACTGTTCTCACCATTCTTCTTCTCTGCCTTTCTGATATTTTTCTTGGCCTGCCACTTCTGGGCTTAACAAGAACTGTCCCTGTGGTCTTCCATTTCCTTACTATGTTCCTCACAGTGGAAACTGACAGGTTAAATCTCTGAGACAACTTTTTGTATCCTTCCCCTGAACAACTATGTTGAACAATCTTTGTTTTCAGATCATTTGAGAGTTGTTTTGAGTAGCCCATGATGCCACTCTTCAGAGGAGATTCAAATAGGAGATCAACTTGCAATTGGCCACCTTAAATACCTTTTCTTATGATTGGATACATCTGGCTATGAAGTTCAAAGCTCACTGAGGTTACAAAACCAATTTTGTGCTTCAGTAAGTCAGTAAAAAGTAGTTAGGGGAATTCAAATCAATAAAATGATAAGGGTGCCCATACTTTTGCACCGGTCAAATTTTGGTTTAATGCATATTGCACATTTTCTGTTAGTACAATAAACCTCATTTCAATCCTGAAATATTACTGTGTCCATCAGTTATTAGATATATCAAACTGAAATGGCTGTTGCAAACACCAAAATATTTAGAACAAAAAATGATTAAGATTAATAGGGGTGCCCAAACTTTTTCATAGGACTGTATATATATATATATATATATATATATATATATATATATATTTTACAAATAGCCTCACCATTATACCAAGGTATAATGACTCCTTTACATGGGGATTAATCGGCCCTACAAACAGTAGTAATTGTCTAAAAATATCAAGCTGATCAGTGCTCGGCGAATGCCTTTAAACTGGGCAATGATCTGTAATGAGAAGTCACACTAAAGGCATCTAAGCAGAATATACAAATATACAGTAAGTGGCTAACAGGGACATGAAAAGCGGCCTTTAGGGAGACTTTAATGGAGGTAATTCATTCCTACTTCACAGAATATGAAGACGCTGGGCGTAGATCTTTATCTAATGCATAGATTTCCATCATGCCAAATGTCCTGTCCACCCACTGTGTGTGGGAAGTGCAGCTGTACGCGGACCCCCCGCCGCACAATGACATGTAGTAAGAGTGCCCAGCAGGATGGAAGAAAAATTATGGCTGAGCACTAAAATGTGTTAATCAGGATCAGCCGCGTCTTATGTTATAAAGATTAAAAGAGAATAAAAGGAATAAAAAATACATCCTGAGGCGCGGAGCACAGGACAGAATCCTCAGCTTGAGTGCTGGAGACCGGCACAAGACGACTGCAGATACTGTAACAAATTTGTCTTAATAACTTGGCATTGTAGGTTGTGTGCGGCTCCGAGCCGGGATAAGGAATAAATGTGCAGTACCGCGCTTCTCCGACGCATCCTTTATTAGATTATAAGCTTGATGCTGGGAACAATCTTGGAGCGAAAGCTTTCATCTTGCTCTGCAAATGCACCAAGCGGGTGTGTGTTTACTACAGACGCCATGGGAATACTGATGTCTTTATATAAGTCAGTCCCTACACTCCTATACCCTGTGCCTCCAACGTCTCATCAGCTTCTTATATATATGTAAGCAAGCTGTGCAGTGACCTGTTCAAGAACCAGCCTCAAGTACAGATGCTAGAATTATAGCGTCTCCATACAAAATAATCTCCAGGGACAGGGCACCATTGTATCAGGCACATACATGTACTGTATTTATAGGCCCCCATACTATGTCATTTCAAACCGAGGCATTGTCTGCATATCATACGTTTCACAAAGCCTGATCAGCTGATATATTTGTGAAGGTTCTAATTATGTAATGTATGAAAACCCTTGTTATCCTTAAAAGCGGAATGCTAGATATAGTTGTTTATGCTTGAAACTGGTATAATGCTATAGGATAATATGGCGCCTGCATCCACGATGGGTGCAAGAAAAACAAATGCCAGAAGACAGCTCCCCAAGGTGACCACGCAGGACCGGGAGTAGCTGGCTATATATGTAACTGCTTAAAATTTTTCTGTTTGATTGAGATGTACCATACCAATCAGGAATGAATATGAAAACTTACGTTGCTGTTATCTCTCTTACTTTCTCTGCTACTATTTAACCCCACTTTGTTTTAATAAAAGTGCGTCAGTATTTCCTCCTTGGTTGAGAGAGGAACTAATACCAACATCGTGTGTCTGGAGTCATTTCCTTACTGCTGGCACTCAGCCTAATTAATTAGGACGACGACAGTTACCCCGGATTATTGGTCAATTAGTCATAAACACATCTTATTATATTTAAGCTCATTTTAGTGTGAGTTACTTACTGAAGAGCTGGTATATCTATCCCCATTATGAGCAAACTAGTCTTGTGAATTGCTCTAAGCTTATGAATTGAGATCCTGTCTGCTGAGTCAGCGTATCTAAACTTAGGTTTGATGTTGTGTTGCGGTACTACCTGTCTAAGCCTCTCATATGTAAACCTCTTCAATACGCCAGTATACTCATGGGCATGTGTAATAAAGGGTGAGTTCACATGGTGGACTTGTGGTGGGACCATCCATGCAAAATCCGCCACAGATAAGATTTCCTGCTCCCAATCATTTTAATGGGATGTCCGGGTAGAATCCACCTGAATATCGAGCAGGGCGCTTATTTTTGGATTTTTCAGCTTGGTAAACGAAGCTTTTATTGAAAGGGGGGGGGGGGGATTCCATAATAAAAATCCCACCATGTCAATTTACCTTCAACCTTTAATGTGTAACATTGTGGAGCTGAGGCTATGAATTTTTGTTTCTGATCTTACCCAAGATACTGCCTGTTGGACTGATGTATTTAAGCTTCTGATGTGGGGTACGGTCTCAGACAAACAGTAATACAAGTGAGCATTAGAATGACCATTGTGCACAGAATACAACTGACCTCTCCCGTTTCTCTAGCTGAACGTCTTTGGTTCGTTCTAGCTCTTGAGGTGATTTGGCGGCGACTTCTTCGGGTTGCGCCTCTCCTCCCTGAGGCTCTCCTGTTCTCTTGGGCTCATGACCATTGTACCATTCTTGGTCACTCTTCCTCTGGTTCGCAGACCCGCCGAAGCAGTAATTTGGGTCGTGTCGTTCTTCTTCCATGTCCAGAGAATGTAGGCTCTCGTGGTAATGGTCAGAATCACTAAGCTGGGAGCTCCCTTGGCTGACATTACCGGATGAGCCATACCGACTACTCCCAGCGGGACTGTGGGGAAGGAGGGATCAAAGATCAATTATATAGGGAATGGGAGAGAGAACCTTTACCAAAATGCTACCAAAACACCAGTGTAGAGAAAACAGCAGAACACCATCAAGACTGTTGGATCATCAACTGTATGAATGTTTTTTATACTCAAGAGCTGTATTCAGAATTCTGCTTGTTTCCCTGTTAGCTCTCAGTATGTAGGGCCCAACATCTCAACACTGACCCTTGCAGGATGAAGTGTTATTCCCCTGCTATAATACATTGTGGGAGATCCAGCGTTTATACTAGTATGAGACAATGCTCTCCGTCATAATGTTGCGCATCTCAGTTTAATGCACGATCACTCCGATTTATGATGACAAATTACTTAATATATCAGTATACAAAACATCTCCCACAATGCAACACAGCAGACCAACATATAATGAAGTCCTGTCATAGAAATCTACATAGACTACATGCCGTGTGTGACGTAGTCTGACTATAATCTACCGTGACAAGTTAAACGGAGTTAATGGAACGAGTCTTACTTTTCCCATGACACACGGGATAATGGATCCTGTCTGTTCTTACGTGTGACAGTGTGGCGTTATGCAATCTGCCATGGATGTAATTTACATGACACATGCCTCTCCATTAGATCACGTAACAGGACATGTGATGACACTTATATGAACGGTAGAATGGCAGGAGTATCGTGTACCATTATACTACAATAATATTGTTATAGATAGATTATATCCTTCATGCAGACATGTGAGGTGGGGGTAAAGATGTATATAGATAGATATATACATGTATACACAGTAACGTGCAAGTTTTAGGCAGGTGTGGAAAAAAATGCTTTAAACTAAGAATGCTTTCAGGAACAAAAGAGTTAAATTGTTTATTTTGCCAGTTAACGAAATGAAGAAAACAGAAATCTAAATCCCATCAATATTTTCTGTGACCTTTGCCTTTTGCCTTCCATCAATGCTTCTCGACAATTTTTGGTAGAAGTCAGCATGGATGTTATTCCCGCCATCTTGAGGCACTAAGAACAAATCTTCTGTGGCTTTAGGCTTGTTCCAATCCTTCTGTCGCTTCATGTCATCCCAGACAGACTGGACAATGTTGAGATGTGGGGGCATATCATCATTTCCAGGACCCCACCCCCCCTCCGAAGGGTACTCACACCAAATATTGATGGGATTTCTATTTCTGAACGCAATGTTACTATGCAGCATTTTTTTTTTTTTACACCCATCTAAAAAACTTTTGCATAGATGGAGAGCCAGTCGTGAAGAAATTGGTGGGTTCGACCAATGTTCATCTAATTTGTATGGCCATCTCTAGGATTGGCAGCTGTAGGTCATCCCTTCCTTCCATCACATAAAACATATGAAGATCCCTGGGATGGTTGCTCCTTTGTTTGCAAAAGATTGGTTATACAAAGAAGAAGCCCATTATTTGTTGGCTGCCTCTCCAGGGGTCCAGATTTTAATAAGTTAGCATTAAGTTCTCCAGGAAAAATAAACCTAAAACCAGACCTCCCACCTTTGGAAGAAACAATGTCATGTACATATAGCTTAATTCAGCCAATGACCCTGTAAGACCGAGCGCTCAGACTCTTAGAATTTGCACATTTATCCAGTGTTCTGCATATTTTACCCTACACCATTTACAGATCTGCAAAATAACGGTTACACATTTTATAGTCCATTAGTACCGAAAGCAAAATGCTAAAGAGGGCACCGAGAAAATGAGGTTACATTGTGAACAGTGTTCAGCATCTTTTAGAGATCTACTCAGATGCCACATTTGGAGCAACTCTACCAAAATGGGGCCTTTCAAAGATCTCTGGACATCAGTGGTCCTGAACCTTCATTTCGTTAACCGTTTCAAAAGGAACCAACTGGTATCACCCTGTTGGATGTTGTAAGCTTACAGAATTCTGTGTACGGCGTCAATGTTTGGCAGCTGAAGGAACGGGACGAATAGAAAGAGTTTCACGTAAGCACAATCAACAAAGATGTGATTGATTGAGAAGTTGACGTTGTTTGCAAGAAATTTTCAACCTCATTGGTTTTAACGGTGACAATCATTTTCCTAATACCCTCTTCAAGAAAGAGCTAGGTATATTCGCAAGACAAGCACAGACATCGAAGCTTCAATAAAACAGACATCACCAAATACCAGGAAAGGCTCCTAGGCAAGGGCACTTTGAACACAGAGCAGAAAAAGATTTCTAAGACCCTATCAATTTGTGATGGGCTTGCAGAGTGTCCTCCTACATTGGTCATCAAGAGTGTCCCTGGGCTAGGACCTTGACCAGCAATAATTTTCAACCTCTTCATGGAGACAATTATTGGTGGTCAGATACAGGAGGTATAAGTGGGTACAGAGAACAAGTGAAAAGTGGGGCTGACCAAACAATTTTGTCTCTATAGGAGAATGTGGGGTGGGATTGCCATAGTCACAACCTAAAACATATAAGCTAGAATACTTACTAAATCTAAGACTATAACGCAACTCAATAAGTTAGCAGGTGACTTCACTACGTTAGAACAAGCAACACAGCACTAATTCTAAAGGCGCATTATAAATGGCCGCATGATAGACACCATTTATTATGCCCAAATAACTGGCCTTGATTCCCTTCTACTCAATTTTTCTGCCCCTTCCTTGGCACATTGGGCAGCTCCGGCACTAGAGGTTGTCGCCAAATCATCGATCTTTGACTCAGACTGATCTTCGTCATCCAAAGAACTTGCCGAAATTATTTCCAGACTTCCTAATCTAATATCCATACATGGTGAAGGACTCAGACTCAGGTCAATCATTTGGTCTTTGTTTTGAGGATCATCTGAAAAATTTGTTAAAATACTAGAGGATTCCGAGCGGAGGGAACACACATCCAATGTGTCTTTGGCTTGTAATAGGCGTTGCCCAATTATTGCACCTTCATTTATTTTTGAGGCTTGATCAGAATATGTAGTACCGTTTTGACTTTCATGAAAAGATAAGTCCTCTGCACTGGTTTTCATGAGGACAGGCAAGTTAGAAAAGTCAATGCTAGAAGGACCTCTCCCGGAATCCACCTGCAAAGCCAATGACCATTCCTTTTTCCCGAACACGGGGGACTGGCTGTTGTAGTGACCGTTTACATTTTCTACTTTAGTGTCCTCAATTAAAAGGGTCTTTGTAGACGTCAATTCTATATCGGGTGAAAAGGACCTTGGAATGGATGGTTGCTTGATCAACGGAACAGGCGGAATTGAACTACTGATGTCTGGGATAACTACAGAGGATTCATCCATAACTAGACTTCGTTCTGAAGGACAAGTCAACATTTTATTGTCAAGAGAGACTTCATCTGATGATTTTAGGAGGTCTAAGGATGAATCAGTTCGAAGTGTCTCTTTACTGCTAGCTTTTTCTAAGTGGTGAACATTAGGTTCCCCCTCCTTCGAAGTTACGGTGTCATTAGCTTGAATGATGTCACCTCTAAGAAAATCTTTGGGCACGTTATGAGATTCAGCTGTCAAGATAGATTCCTGTTCTGTCTTGGCCCCTTTATTTGCAAGCAGATTAGATAAGTCAGCTGGCCCTTTGTCAAAACCAGTTGGTCTTATTAAATTTGTGTTTGTCTGAA
The DNA here is from genome assembly GCF_031893055.1 of Leptodactylus fuscus. Classification (NCBI taxonomy): domain Eukaryota; kingdom Metazoa; phylum Chordata; class Amphibia; order Anura; family Leptodactylidae; genus Leptodactylus; species Leptodactylus fuscus. The sequence continues at coordinate 37,781,950 of NC_134265.1, forward strand.
CAGGTGATTTGGATTGACTAGCATTTCTATTTGGGGGGACCATTGCTGGAGGTGGTTTATTGGTCACTTCACTAGAAGATTTAAACATACCAAAGAAGTCACTAGAAAAGGTATTTGTCTGAGGAGAAGAGAAGCCGAATAATGAGCTTTTCTTGGGCGTTGAAGAAGATGAAGGTTGAGGGGTAAAGTAGAAGTTGGATGTATTTTTCTGGGGCTCACTGGGTGTTGTAGAGAACACACTGATTTTCGACATGAAACTAGAGAACATTTCAACTGAAGAGTCAAACACAGATTTTTCCTGCTCAGGCTCCTTAGATGTATTTGTGGAGGATGGTTGATCTAAAGGTTTTAGAACATGTGCATCTTCTTTTGCTGGCTGTGAAGGACCGAGGTTACTCTGAACAAATTCCTTTGTAGTTGGTTCATCCTTTTGCAAAAATAAGTCACTAGAACTGGTCTCACATTCAGGAGCATCGTCTTGGGATTTTAAGAGGATTTCCTTATCTGACCCATAAGTGCTTGGGGCTTCAATAAAAGAGGATTCTTGTTCACCAAGGAGAGAGCTAGAATCATCTGAAATTTTGGCAACATCAGCAAATACTTCATCGTTCATGCTACTACTTTCGGAAACTGGGGCTATTTCTTCAATTGAAGGTTCTGTTATGTAACTTACCGTGTTGTCTGCATGCTCAACACCTATCACTTGGCTAACATTTTCAGGAAGAGAGTCAAACTGTTCGCTGGTATAATCCTCATCATACTCACTTGGCTCCACCATCTTAACATCTTCGTATTCATACTCCTCTGGCTCAACTTCATCATTCTGAAACTCATGTACTTGAGGCGTTGTATCAATTTCAGAATCTTCTACCAATGAACCAGTGTCTGGTTCCCTAGAGTCAAAATCTGGTCTATCAGTAGAAACATATGGTTCCTCTGGTTTTGTACTATCACAAGACTCTGGCAGAGGACCATCTTCACATACTGGCGACTCACATTTAGGAGTTTCTACATTCAAACCTAGTTGTTCCGAAGCCATCGTATCTTCCCTGTATTCCATTTTCTGGACAGAATGATGAAATTCTGGACTGTTTTGTTTTGGTACAGATTTAATAATGCCATCTTCCCTGGTGGTTTTTAATATTCCAGGATCAGGAGTCTTTGTTTCTTCAAACAAAGAAAAACCAAACAAGCTAGAAAACGTATTGGTGCTGGCTGGTGGTTTCTCACTGGGTTTACTCGAAGAGAAAAAAGTAGGCATCTTAAAGAGACTCTGCGGTTCAGCTTCTTTGGGTTGAGGTTTTTGTACTTCTACAGGAGCCGGTTCAGCTTTGACTGATCTACTGAAAAAATTAAAAATGCTACTGGCGGTCTGTGAAAGACTGTCCCCTATTTGTGTACTGGTTTGCTGCTCTGACTTCGGTTCTTGAAAACCCTTTTCTTCTGACATTTTTGGAGGTTGAACCTTAGACATGAATTCTGGTTTTAAGGATTGTTGAGGGGGAATACCAGGCAATACACGTTTGTTTGGGGAAGCTGCAGGAGTGGATTCTTTTTCCTGATGCTCTCTAGGTATAGGCACATTTATAGACACACTACTATCTGCACGGTGAATAGATGGAAGGGAGGTTCTCGCACCACTCTCTTGAATAGTCTCTTGTTTCTTAAGTAGTTTATGCCTTGGTGCTTGATCAGCACCAGTCTTCGCATCATCTGTCTTAAACCCTAATGGCTTCTTATTGGATGGGCCAGTCTCCTCTGGCGGGAGCATGGCTTCACAGGGTTGCTTAGAAGACACAGACTCTGTTTTAAAGAGATCACTCAGGGACCCAAATATAGATGAAATGCCAATGGTGTCCCTCTGCTCAGGAGCGGCTTCTGATGTTTTATTACTTTTCGTAATTTCCTCCGAGGGCATTGAACGGTTATGCAAATTCTCCTGTGATGGTGTTGGACCTGATGTTACTGAATCGATCTGGGTTTTGAAAAAGTTCAAGAAGCCAGAAGTAGTGTTTTTATCAGTACTGGTTTTGTCGGAGCTGCTGTCACCGATGCTAAAAATTTGTAGAGCACTCTTAAATAAATTTTTCTCAGGCTCACTTTGCGGGGGGGCATTATCAGTGCGTTCTGCAAGCTGTTGGCTTGGTTTACTGATATTTTCCTTTACCTGAACGGTTGGTCTTGGAATAGATGGGTCTTTATTTTCAGGTTCTTTGGTCAGATTCTGCAAATAATCGTATGTGTTTATATTTGGACCTCCTGGAGTTTCTTGTTCTGGATGTTTTTGTATTTTGAGAGGCATCTTTCTATTATCTGAATCATCATCATCAAACCTTGGTTTTACATATTTCTGCCTTCCACGGTCATCAGTAGGTGCAGCTGTTCCTCCACCCTTTACAGCAAGATCCCCGACTGCCTGTGATTTCTCATCACAAGTAGTAGCGGGAAGATCTGGGTTTTCACTTTTACTCAGTAGACCACCAAGAGAAGAGAATAAGGAGGACACGGGGCTAAATAAACTCTTCTTAACATCACTTTTTTCAGTGGACTGCGGTTCAGTTGTTGATGACGGTTCAGGATTGGTGACTGGGCGGGAAGCAAACTTGGAGCTTTCAGTAACTTTTCGATCAGAAATCTTTTTGGGAGGAGGCTTTGTTTGTGCCAAATCAAGAACTTCTACTTTCGAGTGCCACTGGGGACATCTAGTCAGGTCAACAGAATAATTATCTGAAAAGATATTTTCACCATCTGGTCGAAGATCTACTTTTAGTTTTTTAAGCTTGCATGTTGAGAAGTCTAAAGGCTGGTCTCGCTGGGAGTAAACAGATTCTTCAAACATGTGAGAAAAGGTCTCCAAGTTCATCAAGTGGTCATTTCTATTTAACGCTAAGTCAAGGGGGCTATTTAAGGCATGGTTATCCATTTCTTCATCTACATCAAACCAAGGAAGCACGCCATTGTTTAATGGTACCTTGAATCCACACAAGATGACAGCTTCATCTGACATATAACTTGTTTCTAAGTAATCTTCATAGTCAAAGTATGGTTCTGTGTCTGGTGTACAAACATAGACATACTCCCCAGTAGGATCAGTTAAAAGGGAGTAAACATACATACCATCACTGTACATATAATATCCACAGTCTCCATCTTCAGATTGCCACCATAAACCAAACTCTAGTAAGGCCAACCATTCTAAATACTCATCGTCAGGAGAAAACAAGGACGTTTCATTCTGAATTAAAGAACCATAATCCACCAATTTCCAAAGGGAGTGGTCATATTGAGAAGAAAAGCTCAAATCTAGGGGAATTCCTTCATATAAGCTATAGACATCGGCTTGTATTGAGACAAGCTCAATGTCCTGGTCATACAACGCATTACCTACATGGAAATCCTTTGAGTGTATATATCCTTCTTCCAAGTGTGAAAAGGATATCCAATCCATGTTAGCATTCCCATCCTTCTTGCACAAGTTCATGACTGTACCATTCAAATCAGTTACAGCTACCACATCGCTAGTTGTGCTCATGACACGACAAGCAATAGGCTCTCTGGCATCCATGGTGATACCCCAATCCGAAACGTCATAGTCCCACTCATAACTCGAATGGCTCCTGTTGTCTTCAATGTTTTCACAAGTGATTGATCGACCTAAACTATTCTGACCAGGATAGAAGCCGCTTTCAAAATCATCCATCCAACATAAACCAGGGTCTTCAATTTCCGAATCAAACTGGACAGAAACATCCCTTGAGCAGATTTCCATATGACCAGTATGTCGTTCTTCAGCTTGCTCTTTCAAATGTTTTTGTGACTTGTCTAAACTCGAACCTTTATCTGATGTTTTTACAACCAATTCGCTTTCTTTTTGCACAGGTAGTAAGTTTTTGAGTTTGCTAAACATACTTGAATCCTCACTCTGACCACCCAAAATCTCAATCGTATTGCCCTTTTTAGTCTCCTTTAGTGGGTTAGGTAAAACATTTGTGGAACTTTCTTTGCTACTTGATAAGTTTTCACTTGATGCAAACCTAAACAACCCTGAAAATAAACCTGTAGTTTTTTTATCCTCAAAACTTTTGCTCTCCTTGACGAGATTTTCTTGAGACCCAGGTTCACTTGAAGAAAAAGTAAACAGTCTAGAGATAAATCCTTTGGAGGATTCTTTTTCAAGATTCGGATTTGGCTTTGGAAAGCCACCGTCAGATGATTTTTGGCTAAATGTAAGGTCTTGCTTTTGCTCTTGCACGCGCTCTACATTTCGACTCAGTGGGTGCTCTGTAGCTTCACATTTTGCCTGCGGAGTCTCATCATATATTCTTGAACAATCCATTTTTAATATAGGTTCGTGACTTTTAATTTCAGCTCTGTCAAAAGACGCACCTGGTCCTATTTCGTTCTTAAAATTGTCATTCTCCAGCTTTAATTCAGTTCTGTCTTTTTCACTTACTTTGTTGTTAGGGGACACATTGTCAGCAGGTGAAAACTTAGGTAAAGAGATTTCACTTTTCTTTTCAGTTTCCCTCTTTCCTGTCAAACTAAAAGAGTTGAAAAAGGGGATTTTAATTTTCCCTATTCCAAAGGGATCGTTGTCTCTAATGTCGGTTTCGGATTTAAAGACTCGTGAACTTTCCATGTTGCTAATATTTTTATCCACAGTGTTGGGCGTTTGGGTGAAAAACTGGCTAAAAGATTTTCTTAAAGGGTGTAAAAATTCTTTATTAGACTTTGTGTAGTCCTCAGTTCCGTCTGGCTTTAAGTCAATGCCATGAGTAATGTAATTCGTTAAGTCCTTGGTGCTACGTGTAGATTTTGGTAAACTAGAGTCAATCTTTTCATGTGTTAACGGTATGTTTGGTGGTTGTTCGGGATTGAATTTGTTGACTGCAAGCGGCGATTCTTCACTTGCTTCTAGATTTAACTCATTCTTACTTAATTTGTTGGTAATTTGCTCAGATAGGACATCTTCGTTCTCACTTGATTGTTGAGTCACTGAATGAGCAACTTCCACAGCTTTGTGTTCTGGTGGACATTCTGGTTTTAATACCTCTGAAGAACATCCAGTGTTACTCAGTTGAAGGTTGTTTAGAAGATTACTACTAAATGTAGAGGGACGGTCAGGTCCTTTGGTTGGTGGCTTGGTGCACTCTTGGGTCTTGTTGGGTTCTTGTTGATAGGTAGAACAGGAAGGTTTTGTTGAAGGTTCAATATTGGATTTGTGGCCAATCTCAGCACTCATTTTCTGTTCATTACTTTTTGTATTCATAAAATTCCCTCCAAACTTAAACTTATTGCTAAAGATTTTTGATATCCCACCGGTAATGGGATGCTCTGGTTTCTCAGGAGCGGCCGTAACTATTTTCTCTACGGATGCTGTAACTAGTGTGGCCCCTGAGCCGACCTTCTGCGTAAATGAACTAAACAAAGAGTTGACCGTTGTTTTTATACCAGACAATTCTGGTGTAGACTCTGAAGGAGTTTTATCGTCAACGCTTATGTTTGGTTTCTCAACATTGTTGGCCAAATTCTCTATTTTATCAGTTGAAGGAGGTTTACTTGCTATAATGGGGCTAGTCACCTTGCTAATCGGTAAAGTGTGGAATTTATTAATTTCTTCTTCTTTTTCGGCCAGATATTCTGAAACAGACTCAACTAAACATTGTAACTCATCCATGGTATCTACGTATTCCTCAGTCGGTTCCTCAACTGGAGACAATGGAAAGTTGGGGTAGCTATATTTACTGAACGGTCCCCTGGAAGAGTTTTTGTATTGGAGAGGTTTTAGATTACCAAATGAATTAGAATTTATTGGACTCAGAGCAACATTACTGGCATAAAACAGACTAGGACCAGCCCAGGACTGGGAAGTCAACGCTAGCTCTTCCAAATCATCATCGGAAACTGGTGAACATGGTTGACCATCAGAAGCACTACTGTCATACTCCTCCAGCGTATCCAGGGAAGAGCTGTGTCCAAGAATGGCTGGCTTCTGCTCATCTAGGTCCTGACAGATTTTTATGTGCAATACATCTTTAATGGGTTTGCAATTGACATGTTCCCGTCGCCCACTCTTTACCAGCAAACCATTTTTATAAGGTCGTAAAATTGGATAGAAAGAAAGAACAGGCTCTTTGTTAGAGTCAAATTGTGCGTCAGACCATAAAATATCTTTTTTGGATTGCACATTTGTTTCTGAACATATGCCATTACTAATTCTTTCCTTGTTTTTAATCCTAGAATTCTTTTTCAGTTTTCGCCTATCAATGGTATTATATTCCTCCGGGTATTGAGCGAAGCCAGATTTCCGAATTAGGTCTTGACCGGAAGTCAACTTTTCTACTCTCCGAGTCATTTCAACATTCATGTTTTTCTTTGAAGGGTTTGCTTCCTGCCAGTTCTTTTGACTTTCTTTTAGAAAATCTTCAATGAGCTGCTTGCCTAATTCTTCGCACTCGTCTTCCCAATCCTTTTCCATAGAACCTGTCTCAACGGGAATGATCCTAACTTTATCTTTAACTACAGAGGGATTTCTACTATGTGTATAGAGATCAAAAGGAGAAGAATGGGCAGAAAAGGGGAAAAAAGGATTGGTGGACAAAAGAAAAACATAATGAAAGACATAAAAACTTTGCCCAAACAGTTGTAACAACTGTGTAAATTACAATACATACATATATTATGCATGTAAATAGACATAACATTCATCGAGGTTTAGCTGTCTATATAGTTTTCCAGTCTTACAACAATCATAAGTATGGATTTCTTGATCACCACCAAAGTCATGGCTTCAGTGGGCTCAGTATGGATCTAATGTACGTGCTTAGGTTATGTAAACTATTAGGGGTTGTCCAGGATTAGAAAAATATGGCTTCTTGCATCCAGAAACAGAACCAAACCGGATTGCTTTACAGTGAATGTAACTGAGCTGCAATACTGCACCCAGCCAGGTGTAGCGCTGTTTCTTGAAGATCCATTTTTATAAATCCTAATCAACTCCTTTAACATGGTTTTAATACGTATTTGTTTTGGTTTCCCCTCCTCTTAAAGGGCTTATCTTACCCTTATTCCATCTCCTTTACAAGTCATGGAAAAAAAAAGGGGATTTCATAAATTTACCTAATCCTTTGCAAAGGGAATAACTGTCTAATCCTCATATGGGACTGAACACAGTACACGCTCATTTATGGAGTCCCCAGTTACTTAAAGGGATTATCCAGAACTAGAAAACATGGCTCCTTTCTTCTTCTCAGGAAATAACATCATGTCCATTGGTCACATGGCAATGCCTTCAAATGAATGGGGCTGAGCTGCATGATGGCCATGTGACCAACGAATGTGATGTAACTTCCTGAGAAAGAGGTCATGTTTTCTATTCCTGGATAATCCCTTTAAAGGGGTTGTTTTGGATTAGTAAACATGGCTGCTTTCTTTTCAGGTAGTGACCTCACATCCACTTTCCATTGTGCCTTTCATTTGCTGATTACCCCCATTTCATCTGAGTGAATGCCATAGCAAAAAGATGTAGGGAAGTGAAAAGTGTGGAATTTGGTGCCGATTTATAGGCGGAATCTGCTTCAAAATCAGCACCAATTACGGTGAACATACCCTTAAAGTTTAAGCAAAGCACAAACTAAAACATGCGGAGGACGAATTAAAGCATAACTATCAGCCATGAAAAAAAATACTCAAAGCTGTTTCAGAATCCTTACGTTTTACCATCAACAAAATGATGAAGCCTCCGATACTACAAATAAAAAAAAAAAAAAGCACAATCACGGCCAACTACGCTCCAGTGTGCACTGCAACACCGAAGACATGCAGCTACCACAACACTGGACACAACCACGGTACAAGCCAAGGACACAGCATGGCACAGAGAGAAGGTTGACCCACCTATCGGACAGATCTAGAGAATGCCTGCTTTCTAAGGAACAATGGCGGCTCGTCAGCTGACTAGATTCTGATGCAGACTCTAGATCGTGACGTCCATTCGCACTGGAATCTACGCTATCATATCGCCTTGAAAAGGAAAGAAAAGGCAAAGTAGGAAAACGGTAGAGGAAGAGTCATGTCATGAAAGTCAAAGACAACACTGTAAAAATATAGACATGAGAATGAACCAAATCCCTGGAGGTAAAAAAAAAATAAAAAAAAATGGTGACATTAATAAGCGACAGATCAAAGATAAGGAGAATCGGTACAAGTTTACAGACAAATGCAATAGAACAGTGGAGGTTTTATTATAAACCCCAAACTTTGTGATATCTGTTATTAGAGGAACGTATCATCTTCTTGACCGGTTAGTAGCCTGTAGGGTTTCTGTGAAAGGTGAAAAACTTTAAAAAAAAATTGTGATACACAAAGTCGTGGTTGGGGGGGAGGGGGGATAAGCAGCTGCAGTTACTCACTGTTTTCTGCTCTTCCACCCAACGAGTAGCAGTGACAGTATTTCTGACTGGTGTAGAGTGCGGAATATAGCCCTACCATCGCATAAGGAAGCCCCCCACCCAGATGACATGGAGCAAGGAAAAAAACACAGGGGCAAAAAACTAAATCAGTCTAAGCTTAAAGGTTTAAATATGCCAAAAATTTTGAAAATTGTGCCTGATGTTCTATTGTTTCACAGAGCAATAGAAAAAGATGATCAATCAATTAATGATCATATGTCCTATGCCAGTTCAGAGGTGGTCTGTGATTCTGCAACCAAAATCCACATTTGCCTATAAGATTCTATGGTGCAATCTAACCACGTCCCTTTTTCAGTTGTAACTACTGAATCCAAAAATGGAAAAAAAAAAAAATCAAATTTTAGAAGCCATTTTAGAAGCCACTTGGCTCATTTCTGAATGGTGCAAATCCATCTAAGACAGCTGTTGGCCACTAGCTCATCCTACCGATTCCCTGATCTTGGTCGCTTTAGTGTGCATGTGTTTTCAAAGGGGAGTGGGGAGTATCTGCTACTAGATACCTAAAATGAAACGTTATAAAGAAATATAATGAAGATGACTCCATGATAAAATAATCCAGATGGCATGGTAAGGAATGGAAGTAGGAATAACGTTAGAACCATTACACCCATACGGAGTTTAAAGAAGTACCATGATGCCTGTCTGGAATACAGATGGATTTCTCCTTTGGATTGCCAATGGTGAGAATGGCTACTTGTGTCTTCAGGGATACAAAAAAACTTACAAAATGCAGAAAGCGATAAGACATCAGACATTACCTCATTGTCCTCCTCTCCCGGAAGTCCAGGTCATAACTCTGCATAGAGTCAACACAGGACTCCCGAGAACCTCCTTGCTGCTGCAGTCGAGGCTGCACAGGGAACTGGTGTATGGAGGCATTGGGTTGAGAGGTTGTATGATATGGAGGTGGCATGCTGTTGCTGGTTTCGCTACGATAGTCACTATCCCGGTCATCAACGGCACTGTCATGGTCTTCGAAAGCTGAAACAGAGGACAGGTTACAGGCCATACACAAAGTTTCCCAGGTCAACTGTAATCAAACATTAGTTATACGGCGGGCAAAAAGAAGCTCCAAAAAGTTTGGGAGGAACCGATCAGATAGGTGTGCCCTGTACCAACAAAAAAAGCGGCGAACATCGCACTTCGAGATTCCTCTTCTTCACATTTTCATGTAACACAATAACGGAAGATCATTTTTAATGCACAGTTCTAGAAAAAGAAACCAGGATTCACGTGCACTGCAAGGAGAGGGTCACCCACCACCACGTCATAGACAGTCTATGCCACCACCAAGGCTGGACCTTTGATGGACAATCAGATCTCTGCATGTGTACTGGATGAGGGTTTAACATAGACATTTTTTAGGAAGGGTCATTTAAATGAGAAGTGATATTAATATTCTTTGTGGAGCAAAATCACAATGTTAAGTTTGCAAACCGATACAATGGCCGGCATTGTGACTTTGCAAAATTGGTTCCTTTGGTTCAAATCCAATTCAGGGAGTCTGTCACCAGCACCCAGCCCCAGAGATTCATTTCTTGACTCAGATGGTCCTAACCTTATGAATCAGTGCCAAGATATCACCTGTATTGTCAATATGCAAATGAGATCTTTGGTTTAATTACATAGTCCCTACGGTTGAAAGTAAACAAAAACATATGACCATTAAGTTCAATCAGGTGATGGGAAAGGGCATGACATTCTATGCACTACCATAAGCATCAATGCCATTTTTCTCCAAAAGGGCATCTACCATAATACTTTTTTTACGCTATCAGCCATGACCAGCTCCTGGGTAGGCTATTCCACACATTCACAGTCCTTACAGTGAAGAAGCCTTGTAGGCTCTTGAGATTAAACCTTAAAGAGCTCTGATGACTGTATCTGTGGCTCCAAAGAGCTCATTTGCATATTGACAAATACTGTAACTTCTTGGCAACCGAGGCAATGATTCACAATGAGAAAACACAATTTGACTCAAGCGATCCTAAACTATATTGGCAGGGCTGGGCTGATCTGCTGGGTTCTGGCAACAGAACTTAAACACCTGCATAGGGTTTCTATTTTTTAGGTTTCCATTCACATTCTGAAAAAAGTAGGGTAATGCAGATCTGTTATCTTAAAGCGGTTGGCCAGGAATTAAGGATCTCTGATAAGTGTTCGGGGAAGGTGAAAAATTATTTAAAAAGAAAAAATTTTGTAAAAAAAAAAAAAAAAACCTGTCCCCCAGTGCTTCATTGTCCCAGTGGATGTCCTCACCACATGTGACCACTGAGGCCAATCAGTTGCCTCAACGGTCACAGGAAAGGGCAAGAGATGTTGCTCACATATGTCACCCCTTTCCTGTGACCGCTGAGGCCAATCGGTGGCAGTCACGTGTGGCGAGGACTTCTGCCGGAACAAGCCCACAGGCACCATTGGACTGGAGAGTGGTGCGGAACACCAGGGACAGAAGAGTATGCTTTGGATTATAATTCTTGGACAATGCCTTTAATTTGCACCATTTTTTACAGCAACTGGTCTATATTTCTCATAGCCAAATGGCACAAAAAATGTAGTGCTGTTTGGCTACTACGAGAGCTGGAAGAATACATTGGACACAATTTATGAGTCTAGTAAATTCACCAGGTTGCTCTCCCACCTCTCTCTACAGCCACCGACAGACTGTGGTCAGCCTGGCTGTCACTGTAGAGGGAGGCAGGGGGAGTAGTCTCCTTACGAATATGTCGGAATTAGAGATAAGCAAACACTGTTTGGATCAGCCTTTCCGAGCAGCACGCTCCCATAGAAATGAATGGAAGCACCTGGCACGTACACTTTGCCAGCGGCCGGTCGCAGTGCCAGGTGCTTCCATTCATTTCTATGGGTGCGTGCTGTTCGGAACGGCTGATCCAAACAGTGTTCACTCATCTCTAGTCGGAATCAGTTTGATGAATTACATCTCTCCGAACAGCCAAACGACACAACTTTTTAAGTGATTTTTGCTACTAGTAATATGGACCTGTGGTTGTGATATGCTGCCCTTACATAAGGCAACATAATAAACTGAGACATCCGCTTTAATTGGTTCTTGTTAAATTGGCTCAAACGTCTATATCCAAGATAGGGATATTAAATTATAAGCCCCAATGGGAACAGGGAGCGAGAATGAAGAGAATATCTGCAGAGCGCTGTGATAATACGTTCACCAATGGGAAACCAAACAAAGGTGGCCAAAGCTGTACATACCGAAAAACTATAAGGATACCATCTTATCATTTCTGAAGGAAACAAACGCACAAACACTCCTCATTTACAGACCTCGGAGAGCCATATCCATATCCTTTAAGAGACATGAGAGATGTGATTGTCCCGGGAATATCAAAAGCTTCTTCACAAGGTCTGGTCCCATTGACTCACAAGAATTTGCTTTACGATACAGATATGTAAAATCACGAGCCGTGACTACTTTACAAGCCGTGAAACTCAATTTCGGGATGCTTCTGATATGATAGATTCACAAAACCTTTTGAAGAAGCAATGAATCGAAATAAAAGGATTGTTAACATTGTTTTTGGAGTAGTCCACCTGCTGTTACCACATTGAGCGCATCCCTACTTATATCATGGTATCGAAGCAGCTCAAGACCAGGAAAAGAGATCGGACAAAAGCATCGAAAAGAAACTCAGCTCAAAATTAATTAAAAACACAAAAAGAAAGAAAAAAAATTGTGGCAATTCAGCAGTGAGGGGGAGGGGGGGAGCGGCAAAAATAACTGCACCAGACTGAATATACAGAACAGAAAAGTATAAAATGGGCAGGAAACACGGCAAAAAGATCCAGCACAAGGACTAGAGGACTGTAAGGCTAGTTGGAAACTGCTGCATGCTTGGCCCTGTGAACAGGAGGATATTCATGCATACGGGACATTGTTACCACGGGACACACAAACCGAGAAGAGAGGCAAAGACTGATGGAGATGGTACAGAGTCTTGGGAAAAGGGAGGGGGGGGAAAGGTCTCATAACTTTTTGTTCCTTTGACAGTAACTATGGAACGGTCTATGGAGGAGTCCTGCTCAACTCCTCCAATGGATATGCTATAAATGTCTGATAGGTGCACGTCCCAGACTCAAATTTAACTTCATGCACATATCTAGGTGGAGAACCAACAGATGGCACTATGCTCAGTCGACGCACACATTTGCAGCCACCTTGCCATCTATTCTCCATCTAAAGGCATCACAATATCCAACTGGTCGGGTAGGATACCGGTCTCGTGTTCACCACATAAGGTTGGACCTGCACCTATCAGAAACTGGTATTACAAAAGAGTAGCAATGGACACCAGTAAGTACGCTGACCACCATAGATCAGACTGATGAATGCTCCACTGACCACAATGTTAGCGGACCTGCAGCCTAAAAGTATCACTGACCACCATAGTAACTCAGTAAAAACACAAAAACTCACAAAATATAGTAAATTACGATATCTCTGCTTTGGTTTTCAGGTTGTGTCAGAATAGCGATGAAGATTTCTAGGAACATGAAGTAAAAGTCTTCTTATTGTGTCTCCAGAACCCATCACCACAGAGAGATTGATTTAGGTGACCCTAACCTTGTCTTTCCCTCACAAATTGGTGCCCAAATTGTTAAAGGGGTTGTCTCATATTAAGGATTCTATCTACACAGCTTACGTAAATGAAGGACTTTTATTGGTTAAGAAATGCTGCTTTGTTTGCCTGCTATGTGAACTTATGCCTCATTTTTTACACAGCATTACAATAAACATAGAACTGTGTGATAGGACAAGGGACATCACTCACTGCTCTATCGGCAGGACAATCAGTTCAGCTAATTGCAGTTTACTGATAAAGCCGAGCCCATTCTCTACAAGCATGTGCATATTATCTGATCTACATCAGTATTGTGATATTACAGTGTCCGTTCAGCAGGGGGGGGGGGTGGAGGGGGAGAATTCAGGAAGTGTGACGAATAGTGAGATGGGAAAACCCCTTTAAGTTATCACCTTTTTTTGTCACTATGCAAATAAGCTCTTTGGAGCAATGAGGGCGTGGCCATTGCTCCAAAGAGGTAATTGCCAACACCTTCATTGCTTCAAATAGCATATCTGCATATCGACAAAAGCGCCAATACCTCCGCAAGGGAGGCAACAATTTAGAAGGGGAAAGCTCTGTTTGATAAAAGTGACACACTTCCTTTAATTTAATGTCACTGAAAATACATGGGGCTTAATAATATGCAAAGATGTTCAGAAGTGAGGCTTTTTGGATTGATGGGGTGACACAGTGACCCCATATGCATGAATATCCACACTGTATATCACATTATGAAGCATGCCGACACAGGTCCAGCAAGAAAGGGTTACATACTCTGGCTTTCTCCCCATCCGAAATATTTCCAGCTGCCTGGAAGTTGCGGCAAGGAAGGGGAAAAAGAGAATTTCAGCATAAATGAGGCAAGAAGAGTATTGTACTGTGATGAACGGTCAGCATGGTGGGCGATGACAGGCGGACACAGATACCTGCTGAGCCATGGGAAGGCAGAGAGAGGTGTAGCCACAAGCAGAATGGACAGCAATGAGGAATAGAAATACAATGCATCAAGAACAATATACAGACTTATAGTTACAGGGATATTCTCCAAGTCTCGGCAAGTGATGACATCTCAATGAACAAGCTGCTGCAGGGGCCATTGTGCATAAGGAGAAAACATTCTGTATAATTCTGCAACAATAACATTCATGGCGGCTTTTACCTACAGTCCTCAACTGTTCACAAACCATCAATATGGAGAAATGTCATCATAGTGTGTATAAAAGTCCCACAACAAAAAGGTTCTTGGCATGAAATGGTTTTTATTGTTCATTTGCTTACTAAATCCGAAATTAAGTAACTTTATCTGCGGTACAGTCTGTGTAACTCCTTCACTTAGCTGGTTGCACTGGTTGCTAACAAAATCAGGCAGTATAACCTCATGGGTCATCCACAGAAAAAAATAAATAAATCATTGCCACCCCTCAGATTTCTCCTACATTGGATTTGGCATTGGCAAACATGTGACAAACTGGAAGATGTCACTCAAACAACAAGTGGCGATGGGTAGTAGCGATCAGAGAGAATAAAGCCCCAGAAGGAAACTCATTAAAGCTCTTTTCATTTAATTTGCATAACAATAAAATGCCGATTTTCATGAAAATAGAGCTGCAATGCAGAATAAGAAAGTCATCTTTGGAAAGTGTAGAAAACGCCCTATAAGATACGGTCATTAGTTTGATACCAATTTTCCTGCTGAAAGACTCCATGTAAGACCTATAAATGTGTTCTGGGCAGTTGTCTCTTCCCTAAATCAATACTGTACCCCATAAACCATTTATTCTCCAGTAGGGGGTAACGGTGAGCACAAGAATTGGAAGGGTTTTTTTTTCTTTTTTTTTTTTCTTTTTTGGTAGAGTTGGAAGGGACCTCAAGGGCCATCGGGTCCAACCCCCTGCGAGTGCAGGTTTTCCTAAATCATCCCAGCTATGATTTAGGAAAACCTGCACTCGCAGGGGGTTGGACCCGATGGCCCTTGAGGTCCCTTCCAACTCTACCAAAAAAGAAAAAAAAAAAAAAAAAAAAAAAAAAAAAAAAAAACACCAATTCTTGTGCTCACCGTTACCCCCTACTGGATAATAAATGGTTTATGGGGTACCGTATTGATTTAGGGAAGAGACAACTGCCCAGAACACATTTATAGGTCTTATATAGGTGATAAAACTTTCTAAACACTTAAATATTAAGGGTATGTTCACACAGATTTTTTTTTGCAGGTGGATTCATTTCAATGGGAGTCAATAGCAGACATTTTCCTTTAGATATTTTTTCCTTTCTGCTGGGGGGGGGGGGGGGGGGGAACCATGACCCGTGGCAAAGTCATTTTTAACTAGTCACATCCTTGCATAGGCTTTAGAAAGTCTATTCCACACCTACCTTTAGTATGTAAATTGCCTCAGTGGTTTCTGAATAAGTCCGTTTTTATTCATATGCTAATTAGACTGGTGCACGATGCACCGTGCACCCCCGTTGCTATTGTTTCCTATAAGTGTATACAGCACAGGCTGCTGCTGATGATGACTCAGCTTCCTGTTTGCACACACACATAGGAGATAATAGCAGAGAGCAGTGCTGCTGGGAACTTCCTGTGCTGGCTGGAAGCTCATTAGAATATGAATAAAAACAGATTTATGCAAAAACCACTAAGGCAATTAACATACTAAAGGTAGGTGTGGAATAGCCTTTCTAAAGACTATGAAAAGATGTGTAGGTTAAAAATGACTTTTCCCAGTGATAGAGCCCCTTTAAGGCAGATTTCACTTTGAAAAACCCTGTTGCAATCAATGGGACACATCAAAAACCACTAGTTTTTTATTTTTATTTTTTTAAAGGGAAGTTTCCGGGTCCGCACAGTGTGCTTGAGTGAAAAACAGCAACAAAAACCACATCATGTTAAAAAAAAGTAAAAAAAACATTTCCTAATTCCTGAAGCAGATTTTTTCAGCCTGCAAAAAACGGTGTGAACATACCCTAAAACTTGCAGTAAGCGAAGCCGAGTAAAAACAAATGAAAAACATTAAGAAACAACTTGATACCTATGAAAATAACTTCATGAATCACCATAGAAACTGGAACACCCATTAAATGAGCGCCACAGATATTAACGCTTCCCTGGCGGCGGCCATCAAACACGTACATTCATTTCCTTCATACACTGGCCAGGGAGATAACCACCGGTTGCTCCGTACCTAGCAGCAGCGCCGCCACCGCCGCCTGACTTATCTTTTATAGATTCAGACTTCAAAAGGACTTTTTAGCAGAAAATATTTAAGTAGGGATTCTTATAAAACAAATGTTGAGACAATTAAGTCAGTTCCTATGGCAACTAATGGCAGCGCAGCAAACGGGCACACTTCCAAGGCAAATTTATCAAGACTTACTGTACTGTACGGGAACAGAAGGGGCTCTTTACGACCTACCTTGTACTTACTTTACCCCTTTATGCCTTATTAGTGCTAATGTCAGGAGCGGGCGTGCAACTAAAACACTTGCGGCTCTTGATCTGGAGGACTCAGAACTTCTGTACTTAGAAAGTCAGGACATTGGTATTAAAGGGATAGTCAAGAAGAAGAAAAATATAGTTGGTTTGTTCTTGAGTGCCACACTTTGGTTGCATTTGGAACTGCTGCTGAGCATCACTATAAAAATATAAGCATAGGTTGTAATACCATTTATGACCTGTGCACAGGGGTGGCACTGTTTCTATCTAAGAGCAATGCTACCGCTCTTGCTGCTCTAGTAGTGATGTTACAGCAGTGGGAAGACCAACTTTCAGAGCACAAGGTGGCTCAGGCAAGAAATGGTAGGGGGTATGAGTGACGAGCCATTTTCCCAGGGCTGCAGACAGTCCAGGAGAGGGTAAAGTCAGAGGTGCCAAGGGAGAAGAGAGTTTTTAGAAAAAGGGAGTGAGCTACAGTGTCAAAGATAGACGACCGTTCTAGAAGAAAGAACAGAGGAGCATCAGTGGTGGTTTCAGTGGAGAGATGGGGTCTGAAGCCAGATTGTAACTGGTGATGTAATGAGATGGACAAGAGGTTGGAGGATAGCGCAAGGTGGACGTTTTGCTCGAGGAATTTTGAGACGAAAGGAAGTAATAAGATGGAGTGATACTTTGACATAGAGGATGGGTCAAGAGGTGGCTTGTTAAGGTTGGAAGCAAATGGTTGCGTGATTAAAGGGACAGAGGAAGATGGCAGTGGTTAGTGATAGGTTAGGGATGGAACAAACACAGTAGTATTCTTAAGAAAGCATTGCTCAACCCACCCTTTCCATCCAACTACCGCCCTATATCAATGCTCCTGCATGCCTCAAAATTTCTTGAATAACACGTCCACTTTGAACTAGCCAATGTCTCATCCAACTTACTGTTTGACAGACTACAGTCAGGCTTCTGACCCCATCACTCCACAGAAACTGCTCTAACCAAAGTCACAAATGACCTATTAATTGCCAAACGCCAAATGGTACTACTCTGGACTCTTCTTCCTTGTCGTGTCCTCAGCCAACAATTCCCTCTTGTTACAAACTCTCCCATTCCTGTGTTATAACTGACCTGGCCATATCCCAGACGTTCTTCGTCTTTGCCCTACCTCGCACGGCCCCTCTACCTAATCTAGCTTTCAAGGTTAATGGGACCACATTTAACCCAGTCCCAAAGGACCATTGCCTTGGGATAACCTTTGATTCTGACCTATCCTTCAAGCCAAATATTCAAAGCCCTTAACACCTCCTGCTACTTCCCACTTAAGAATCGAATCTGCTCCTTCCTCACCCAGGAAACTACAAAAGTGCTAGTTCAAGCTCACCTTTAGGCTACACCCTTCTCCATGGCCTCCCAACAAATGCTCTCACCCAACACCAGTACACCCTAAACTATGTCTCCCAATCCCCTGCTTTTCATCCGCTGTTCCCCTCTGCTCCTTCACTGGTTACCCATCGCCCAGTGAATAGAGTTTAAA
Source organism: Leptodactylus fuscus (assembly GCF_031893055.1). Taxonomy (NCBI): domain Eukaryota; kingdom Metazoa; phylum Chordata; class Amphibia; order Anura; family Leptodactylidae; genus Leptodactylus; species Leptodactylus fuscus. The sequence goes on from NC_134265.1 coordinate 37,799,974, forward strand.
ATGTTAACACTGACATACAAATGTATCCACAACCTGTCCCCTCCATATATTTCTGACCTAATCTCCCGCTAACTGCCCAAATGTAACCTCCGATCCTCTAAAGACCTCCTACTCCGCTCTGATCTTATCCACTCATCCAAGACTTCTCCTATGCATGCCCCAGCCTCAGGAATTTGCTACCATGACCCAGAAGGATGTCTCAAACAATCACAAACTTCAATAACACCGGGGCCACATGGTGGCTCAGTGGTTAGGTTATGCCAAAAACTAATCTGAAATTTGCACCAAAAAATTCGCCATGGTGATGAAACTTAGCCGAGAGCCCTTTCACACAAGTCATTCGAGCCTGAAAAGTGTCTAAAAACACCTGATAAATGTGGCGCAAGACGTGTTACACGGTTATTTGGTACAAGTTCCACTAGAATTTTGGCACATTTTGACCTCCCCCATATTTTTATCCATTAGTTATCCAGTATCTTAGGGGGTGCAAGTTTATCCACACCAAGTTGAGGAGGACATTTCTGTGCCCCACAGAGTACATACTAGTGAATTTATGTCCCCACATAGTCATTTTATGTCGCCCTCCTGAGCGGGCCAGTTCCCATCAAGAATAGATAGGTCTCTTCTTTTTGGCTGGTATAAGCCAATTTGTATACATTGCCAAAAAATGTGTCTTCCTTCCTCTTCAATGAGTTAATGTACCCCCGCTTATTTTTAATAATTTTTTATGGTCCTAGGGTTGAGGATTATCTGAATTATAATGGATAACAAAAAGTTCCAGATCTTTCTCATGTACTTTGTTTTTCACACTCGGAGGAGAGGAGTTGATTAGAAAATAAGGATTTGAAGAAAATGACTATTTGAGTTTCTTATTTTTTAATAAAATGGGATCATCATCGGTCGTTCTGTGCCCCTGACCGCAGAGTTTTAATTTTCTAGAGCGATGTTAAATTTGCATATTTTCCCAAAGACGCAACTTTATGTTTACCGAGAATTTTAGTTCTGCAGTTTTAGAGCAAGGACGTCAACACTACAGGCAGCTAAACAACCACCGAGTGAGCAAAAAATATGACTGCCGAAAGATTGGAGGATCCTTCTTAAAAGGGATCCGATCATTGGATAACCGTTTTTTCTTACTAACATGTAGGAATAGCCTATTCTTCTTCCATCGGGCCTCGGGCAGAGCCGACTGCGCTTGCCCACGGCCACAAGAAAATGGCCGTTTACACCAGCTTTACTGTGTAGGCGGCCACAAGAAAATGGCCGCCAACACAGCTTACTGCGTAAGCAGCCATCTCCTTGTGGCCGCAGACATGCGCAGTCGGCTCTGCCCGAGGCCCAATGGTAGAGCCGACAGCACATGCCTAGAAGATTGAAACCCAGGACGGAAGAAGACACAGGGAGAGGCCATTCCAGAAGAAGAGGCGTCGCTGGAGATTTCTCTCGTAGCATTAGGGATGCGCCCAGTGCTGTTTGAGCCCTTGGACCGCCCCAGTGCTGCGAGAGACCTCATATGCATACTGAACAAAACCCAGATTTCTAACGAACGGCGGCGTGGAGAAGACATCTAAAGGTAGGAGAAGAACCGCCTTTATTAAGGCTATTCCTACGTTAGCCAGAAAAAAACGGGTATCCAATGATAGGATCCCTTTAAGCAGGAGAAACCTGAAAATTAAGCTTCTCTATAAAGCTTGTACCTCTACTGACATTTATCACCTGTCCATAGGTTAGGCGATAAGCATCAGATCAGCCTTGGTATACACACCAATCTCCAAGATGGTAGTCCTTTAGCTCTCTACTTGAATGGAGCAAAGGATGGACGTCTGTTCCTCTCTATTCAATCCCATGCGAATGCCAGCGATAGTCAAGAGCCATTGTATTTTTTATTTTATTTACATGCATATATTATAATTAATGGTCTACTCCGCTCTGCTCTGATCCGCTCCTCACACAACCGTCTTCAAGATTTCTCCCGTGCATCCCCCATACTCTGGAACTCCTTACCAAGACACAAGACTGACCCCCACAATCACAGGCTTCAAGAAGGCCTTGAAGACTCACCTATTCAGGAAGGCCTACAACCTCCAATAACACTATCACCGCACTGCCATCTGTACAGTCTCCCCCTCTCCTTCTGTCTCTACCCCCTTCCCTCATAGAATGTAAGCCCTCGTGGGCAGGGCCCTCTATCCCACTGTGCCAGTCGGTCATTGTTAGTATTATATTAGTATATTTTATGTACTGTACGTGAACCCCAAAATGTACAGAACTATGGAATTAATGATGCTACGTAAATAAACAAAAATAATTAATGGTCTATTAAAAATTTTGGAGCACTTTGCTTCTGTAGCCTTCATGTATTCCAACAGAAAATCTGTCAGAGTGGCTGTCTGACGTCTTGGTCTCCAGTCTCTCTTCTCCTAAATGATCTTCAAAGCTGATCAGAGTTCACATTTGTTGTAAATCCAATTCCTGCCACCACCTTTTATTTCATCCAGGACTCAGGGTAAAGCTCCTTTTTTCTGCTGTACTTTACACTGCAACTCCCCTTGCTCAGACTGGCTCCTATATAAGAGCATAAGCTCAGCAGGAACTCAAAATGTGAATAATATGGAGTAAAGATATTGTAAACTACAAGCTAGTATACCACCAATGAGAGGAGAAGAAAAAGAAAATCGGGTGATTGCTGCACGAAGACGGAAGGGAGGAGCCTCTAGAAGAAGGAGGAGCCTCTATATGAAGGAGGAGCCTCTATATGAAGGAGGAGCCTCTATAAGAAGGAGGAGCTTGAAAGTTAGCATTATAGGTATATTTCAGCCAAAATTGCAGCTACCAGGGCTGTGGAGTCGGTAGGCCGAGCCACTGACTATTTTTTTTTTTTTTTTACAGGCCGACTTTAAGAGAAAGTCAATCACTGTTTTTTCCTGAATTAAAGTGAATATGTAGATCTAATAATTATACAATATTAATAAATCGTAAAATAGAATTCAAATTATTATTTTAGTTTGAAGCCAAGTCTGAGTCAGTAACTTTTTCCGACTCTTGACTCTACCCAAAACTGGCCCCAGCTTTGTATACAGAGCCCTGGTGGCTAGGGGGAGTTTTAATAGAGTAGGTCAAGCATACACCCTACTGCTCCATGCAATGTCTACGGCACTAACATTGATAGAACCAGAGATTTCAATGGACCATAGACTCTGAATGGAGCGGCAGGGTGTGTCTTGCAGCTGGAGGGAATAGGGATCAGGGTTCTCGATTCTGGCACTTGGTGGTTAGACCTCCATTAGCACATTTTGCTTATCCAGGTACATGTAAGGAATGATTCTGGCCGGAATAACCTTTAATATACTTCTGGTACTGGGACTGAAAATAGGTCTGTGTGAACGAGTTCAATTCACCAAATCAGACCCCTCCGGAAAAAAAGGGACCAGGGATCGGCTCGTGTGATTCTCCATGGAGACATAACCCACAAACCCCCAGCGCTGACGGGTTAACAAGACCACACTGAATGATTCTTTCGCATTACTGAGACAATGTATGTCAAGCAGAAAACAAATGTGAAATGCTCCAGGATTATGCAAATTCTATTATAAAAGCATATGCAAAAAAAAACTGAAGTTAAAAATTCATTTTTTCCCCTCATTTGCATCTTCTCCCTTGTCATTTCAAAGCAACGGTAAAAAATAAAATAAAAATGTATACGTGTCAATTCATTATATTCTAATTAACCCCTTCCCGTCATCCGTTTCCTGGGTTGGATCAGAACGTGTAATAAATAGCCTTGCACTAGTTCATTTTCTCCATGACAACAGGATGCCGGCCCTGGTAATAATATGGTGTTGTCACCCGACGTAGCTGCCATCTGCCTCCTCAATTATAAGATCTCTCTCCTAATTACAAAGTGGCGGAGAAGATTGTTCTCTCGCGTTTGTCACAAAATACATAGTTTGGAAATCCTTGGCCTGTCTTCCCCTCTGAGCAGCGATCGGCCCATCCCCGGAGTTCAACCGATTTGCGCTTTAATCAGCCGCCTAAGCAGTCGGAGCCCCCTGTCATGTCCGCAAAATCAAAGGCGACTTATAGAAATGTATTAAATGAAAATTAGAGGAGTCAGCAAAGTCTTTCCTTCTCGGAAAGTTCTATGAGATGATTGGGTTTTGTCTACTGAGCCGCTGGAAGAATGAGCTTTTATCGTGTGATTCACCTCGAGTATCTGCAGGAGACGTGGGAGTATAGAGACGTGCACACCTGCCGCCCCCTCACGGTTTATATATAGAATCAGGGGGACGCTACCCGTAACTTGTGGTCAAGGTAAAGGCGAAAAAAAAAATAACTTTGTCGTGAATTGATACTGATACAGCGGTAGTCATGTATACCAAGCTGAACACAAAAGTGCGCCCTCTAGAGGTTTCCATGAGTTATAACTATATCCAGATGCCAAAATCATCCACGGTTTTGGAACCAATGATCGCACTTGGAACATTACTCAGCTTTCCTGGTGACAAGAAGGGTTTCTAAAAAGGGCACCAGGTTGTGTCTGGTATTGCAGCTCAGCACCAATGAAATGAGTGGGGCTCAACTGCTGGACGTGTCTTTGGACAGGTAACACCATTTTGGGGAAGATAGCATTTCCTTTAAAGGGTTTGCCCACAGTGTACAGCCCCTTTAGGGTACACGCACACATTCAGGATTTACGTCCCATTACTCATGTGGACAATCTGCACAAATTCACAGATTTTGATGCATATCTTTTTATACACCCATTGGCAGATTCTGACATGCAGATTTTAAAACCATTGACATGTGCATAGGTCTGTGCAGGAAAAAAATCTGCATCATGTGCATGAGAAATAGAATTTCTCAATGAATTTAAAGGGATCCTATCATTGGATACCCTTTTTTTTCTGACTAACACGTAGGAATAGCCTTAAGAAAGGCTATTCTTCTCCTACCTTTAGATGTCTGATCCGCGCCGCCGTTCGGTAGAAATCCCGGTTCTCTTCAGTATGCAAAGGAGCTCTCTTGCAGCACTGGGGGTGGCCCTAAGCGCGCAAACTGCACTGGGGACATCCCCAATTGAAATCTCCATCGCTGCCGCCATCTTCTTCTGGAACGCCCTCTCCCTGTGTCTTCTTCAGTCCTGGGTTTCAATCCTCTAGGCCTCGGCTTTCGGCAGAGCTGACTGCGCATGCTCGGGCCACAAGAAGATGGCTGCTTACACCAGCTTACTGTGTAAGCAGCCATTTTCTTGTGGCCTGTTCATGCGCAGTCGGCTCTGCCCAAGGCCCTCCAGAAGAAGATGGAGACGTCGCTGGAAATTTCTCTCGCAGCACTGGGGACGCCCCCAGTGCTGCGAGGGGAGCCATTTGCATATCAAAGAAAACCCGGATTTCTACTGAACGGTGGCACAGAGAAGACATCTAAAAGTAGGAGAAGAACAGTCTTTCTTAAGGCTATTCCTACGTGTTAGGAAAAAAAGGGTATTCAATCATGGGATCCCTTTAACTGCTAACGGCAATGTTTAAGTGCAGATATTTCATATTGGAATCTGCATGGAAAATCCACCTGGAATCCCGATCGTCTGCAGATTTCACTCCAAAACCAGATTCCAACCGGATTCTGCCTCCCATTGTATTGAGACGCGGAAGTAAATCCGTATCCTGCACGACATTACGACAGACTCCCTGCTGAGAAGTCGTGGTGGCGGGAATGGAAGAGGAATCTGCACAGAAAATAAGCATCAACTCATCCAGATTTTGAAGAATGCAGTCATACATCTTGATGTAGATTTTGGTGTAGATTTACACCTGTACATGTAGCCTTTCTTGCAGCTTTTGAAATGCAAGCTGGAAAAAAAAATTGAAAAAAACTACAGATTTTAAAATCCACACCATGGTCAATTTTTTTCAAGGAAAAAAAAAATCTGCATCATGTGCACAAGAAATAGAAGGAATCTTTGTCTTTAATGCTAATGGACTACAATCGTGTGAACGTACCCTTAAAAGGGCATGTGACAGACAATACTGTAACGAACCCTCAGCTGTGACAATTCGTAATGTATGTTTACCATGTATTCTTCTGATGCTAGAAGTATCTATAGGGCTACATCAGGCACATACAGGGCATGAGAAGGGTCCAGGGCCGTAACACTGCGAAATAAAATACATGCAGCGGGCTATTCCATACAATGGTCTCTTATTGGTGACGGATGGCGCTGTATGGCTGAGTATACATTAAACAGAGGTCATATATATGCTGTGAACCCCGGCCCTATAGGTTTCCATTCGTTCCCTGCAGATGATCTGGAAAACGGACATCTATTCGACACCTAGCGATGTACACACATCTATGAAAGGGTTAATACTACGCCTATTCTTCGCGCGGCCCGCTCCCGTCTTCAGGCTTCTTCCCTGACACACAAGTGATTTCTGCTCCTTTTTAAGGGCTTATTAAATTATGCAGAATAAAGGGAGCGAGTGGAGCGGAGGCGCAGAGACGTTCCCCCGAAGCCGGCCTCTTATTAATCGTGAAATAAATATAATTGAAAAATATGTATTCACAACCCAAGTTTTATCCTGCAACAGACAAAACCGACATAAATCGGATACAGCGTGTAATGTGACCGCCGCCGCTTATCCGCCACCTGTTTATTACCGTAGCCGCCGAGGCGATATCCGCAGGGGGGAGATGTTTCATTTTATTTTCTGTCTTCCGCTGAGCAAGTTTATAGTTTATGTGGAGTTGTGCGAAGTAAGTAAAGGAAAGCTTAGAATTCAGCCGTGGTCGTGAAATTAGGGGAAAAATGGAAAAAAAAATAAAATATGATTTAACCTTTACTGTGCTGGTCAACAATCTGACATGGCGCACAAGGGCGTTGGCCTGTCTGATAACCACAGGCATTGTTCCTACAGGTATGAAACACATGAGATGACTGCCAGCTGAACTCGCCAAGGTTGATGGACCAGTCTACCACCTAATGGGTATGGGGTGTCCCGACATTTCATCTGAAGCCAGATGTTTGGGTGAAAGAAGAAGTGGATAACTGGATCTCAACAGGCCCGTTCCTTTTCTTCTTGAAGGGTTACTCCCTTTCCCTACTGAAAACACTTGCACGCTCAGCTGAGCCAAGTATGCAAGTGTATGGGGAGATATGAGGAATAGCTTCAGTTCAAAGGGGCATCTGGCAAAAAAAACGGCTTATGGTTAGCTTAAAGGGGTTATCCACCTTCACAAAATTGATGGCCTATGAATTTAAAAATGGCGCTTATGAACAGATGCTGAGAACTAGAGTTGGTGGAGGTGGTGAAAGGTCCTCTTTTACCGCTTTAAAGTGATTCTATCATTATAATCCCATTTTAATCTAAACCCATGTCGGAATAGCCTTAAGAAAAGCTATTCTTCCCCTACCTTTAGATGTCTTCTCCGCACCGTTGTTACTTAGATATCCCATTTTTGTCCATATGCTAATTAGTTTTCTCGCAGCACTGCAGGCATCCCCTATGCTGCGAAAAAACTATTTAGCGCAGCCTTCTTCTTGTTCACCACCTCTTCTTCTTCTTTGTCAAGTCACGTCTTCTTCAAAAAAGCACCAACTGCGCATGTCCGTCGCAATTTTCCTGTGGTGAAATGGGAGAGCCAACAAGAAAATGGCAGACGGACATGCACAGTGGGCACAGTCGGCCATTTTCCTGTAGCTGAACAGGAAAGTAGAGGTGGAGGTGGCGAACAGAAGAAGGCGGCGCTGGATAGTTCTCTCACAGTACAGGGGACACCCCCACTGCTGCAAGAAAACTAACTAGCATATGGACGAAAACCGGGATATGTAAGGAACGGCAATATGGAGAAGACATCTAAAGGTAGGGGAAGAATAGCCTTAGAGGGACGCTAATGATAGAATCCCTTTAAGGGCATGCTCACATACACTTAGTATGGATTCTCTGCAGATTTTTGCTGTTTGAAATTTAGTAGACTTGCAAATCTTATCTTATTGCGTCTGATGATGTCTTGGAGGATGTAAACTCTACATATGTTGTGTCACATTCAAATGCTAAGGGTATGATCACACGGTGGAAAATGAAGAGAAATTTGTTCACAGTCTAGCCGCGATGGGACGCCGATTCTGTTGGTGATTAGGTCCAGATGAATGTGGGTCAGTCTCGAGCCGCAAAAAGATCAAGCAGGACACTTATGATTTTCTGCATCTTGGAACAGTCTCTGCCTTCCATTGTTTTCAAATTCGTGCTCAATGCTGTCTTGTGAACATACAATAATGGTGTCTATACTAAGGGCTAGTTCACACGTAAAATACGTGTGGCTTATTTTGGAACTGAAAAAAAAAACGCTTCCTAATTAGGAAGGAGCTTTGGCTTCAAAAAAATGCCAGGCGGTTTTCCCCTCCCGTAAAGTGAATGGGCCGCAAAAAACGTGTCGCGTTTTTTTTTCGCGCGGGTTTATGCAAAAAAAAAAAAAAAAGTGGCGCTTTTTTTGCAAAAAAAATATGCAGAAAAAAACGAGCGTTTTTCGCCTCCCATTCACTTCTATTGCTTTCATCAGGCGGAAAACGCCTGAAGAAAGGTCATGTCGCTTCTTTTTTCTGCCAGCGTCGAAAAACTGCTAGCAGAAAAAAAAAACCTAACAGTCTACATAGACCACTATTGTAATGAGGCGGATTTTGAGGCAAAATCCGCTGTCAAAATCCGCCTCTTTGCCCCCGTGTGAACTAGCCCTAATAGATCAAGTTTTCCACCAACCTGAGTCTCTCTTGAATAACTACAACTTGGCATTATGCAGAACTATGGAGCTTACACCAATTATTTAAAGGGGTTCGACTCGTGAACACAACCCTCGTCTATATACCCTATACCAGTGATGGCGAAGCTATGGCACGGGTGCCAGAGTGGTCGCCCAGAAACTTCTCTGTGGACACCCATCTGTGGCACAGATCATACCATGTGGAGGCCACTGTGGAGCAGATTGTTCTATATGTAATCCACTGTGGAGCAGATTGTACTGTATGTAATCCACTGTGGAGCAGTTTGTACTGTATGTAATCCACTGTGGAGCAGTTTGTACTGTATGTAATCCACTGTGGAGTAGATTGTACTGTATGTAATCCACTGTGGAGCAGATTGTACTGTATGTAATCCACTGTGGAGCAGTTTGTACTGTATGTAATCCACTGTGGAGCACATTGTACTGTATGTAATCCACTGTGGAGTAGATTGTACTGTATGTAATCCACTGTGGAGCAGATTGTACTGTATGTAATCCACTGTGGAGCAGATTGTACTGTATGTAATCCACTGTGGAGCAGATTGTACTGTATGTAATCCACTGTGGAGCACATTGTACTGTATGTAATCCACTGTGGAGCAGATTGTACTGTATGTAATCCACTGTGGAGCAGATTGTACTGTATGTAATCCACTGTGGAGCAGTTTGTACTGTATGTAATCCACTGTGGAGCACATTGTACTGTATGTAATCCACTGTGGAGCACATTGTACTGTATGTAATCCACTGTGGAGCACATTGTACTGTATGTAATCCACTGTGGAGCACATTGTACTGTATGTAATCCACTGTGGAGCACATTGTACTGTATGTAATCCACTGTGGAGCACATTGTACTGTATGTAATCCACTGTGGAGCAGATTGGACTGTGTGGGGGCTCTTCACTATTTATATCACACAGTATTTGTTATATAGCAGACGTGATATTATTATAGGTCATAATAACATTGCATGATCACTATAAAACAGGTCTGTGCGATGTAAATAGTGAACATTAAAATACCAAATGCAATACAAAATTATATCTATAATTGAAAGCTCTGTAAAGCCTCATTCACACGACTGTATTTTGTGGTTCCGCACAGTATTAAGGTTAAATCGATCTGTTGGCACTTTGCAATAATTTAGTGAGGTTTGGGTTGCAGTTTGGGCACTCGGTCTCTAAAAGGTTTGCCATCACTGCCCTATACGCACAAGAAGGAAGAAGAACCCTAGGCCAGGAATCGCAGGTCCCATTCTGGAGCACTCAAGTCATTCTTGTAGTACAAGTCCATTCATCTGCAAGGCAGCTATGTCATCCTACATGGCTTCCCCCAGTCACTTGCTGGGTGTCCCAGGAGCAAGGCCAAGGCCAATGAGAGTTTTTTGATAAAGGGTTTAGTTGATAAGACAACACCTTTAACCTAATTGTACAATATCATCAGGGACTTGCCACAAGGATGATGTAGCGACAAGCTCTTCCTATATGGACCCAGGTGGCGGCAGTAACAAGAATCACATAATGAACAATAATCGATTGTTCTCCACTAAAATCTATGGAGCCGCCGTGACCTCAAAGTGGATAAATCCATTCATCTAATAGTCCAATATAAAGGGGAAGAAACAAGCATTTCTAAAAATCTATACAATATATTGCAACAGAGATCACTCAATAATAGACATAATATAAAGTTACAGATGAAGACTAAAAACTTACAGCACTGAGAGACGGCCATGGGCAGCGGCTTATCCTGTACATCTTCTGTGTAGGAATACTACAAACAAGACAGGAGGGAATATTAAATCTACGTAATATAGAGCTATACAGATATAGAGAATATACCGAGAAGGAGCTGAAGGAATGAATGGACCTGTCTCAGTGTGATGCAATGAGGATATTGCAAGAAATTACAATATTAAACAGAAAGAAGACATTTATTGGGGAAACCTGTAGAATTTTAAGGAGGTGTTAGTGGGCCCTCTAGCCTGGATACAGGATGAGATATGGTCATGGAGGCTTACAGCTTCTATATGGTCTTGTGTTGTAACCCCTGCTCCCAACACCTCCTAACAGCAAGATCAGAAGGGCCTAGATGGTGGACAATTACCAAAATCCACCATCCTGCCTCTCAGTCTAACTATGCACCCCCTTTTTAACGTCTGTCAACTTGTAGAGACATTTCTAGCAGTCCTGATCCCTTAAAAAGAAAGTTACACTACCCAAAAGTTGCCTTTGAGAGCTTTTTAATAGGGCACCAGGGGAAGTACTTTTACGCCCTCTTGTGGCAAGACCTAATATCTGATCAGTCCACACATGTAATCAATTACATATATGCATGCCAAGTCAATACAGCCAGGGGCATAACTACCGTAGAGGCAGCGGAGGCGGCTGCCACAGGACCCAGGCCATTAGGGGGCCTGGTGACAGCCGCTACCGCTGCGTTTTTATTTTTTTTTAATACGCAGTTACGGGCCCTATTTACTTGCCAATCCTGGCAGCGCCGGATCGGCAAGTGACACCGCGGGCCCCACAAATACTATCATTATACTCGGGGGTCTTTGCAGACCCCTGAGTATAATGATTGGCGGACCGGGAGAGGTAAGGGAACGTAAAAATAGTGTTACTTACCTCTCCACGATCCGGTCAGGCCTCCTTTCTGACGTGTCTGACGTCACATGAACATGGCCTGCGTCCCCAGTTATGTGACGTCTGACATCATTTCAGAAGGACAGCAGCGGAGAAGACAGCGTAGGAGCCGGGGACAGGTAAGAAACAGTAATTTTTAATGTTTTTATTCCCCCGGGTCTCTGATTATTATACTCTGGGGTCTGAAAAGACCCCAGAGTATAATAATTGTTTATGGGTGTCACTATGGGGGATAATACTGTGTGCAGGGGCCAGTAAGGGACATAATACTGTGTGTAGGGGCCACTATGGGGGATAAAACTGTGTGCAGGGGCCACTATGGGGGATAAAACTGTGTGCAGGGGCCACTATGGGGGATAAAACTGTGTGCAGGGGCCACTATGGGGGATAATACTGTGTGCAGGGGCCACTATGGGGGATAATACTGTGTGCAGGGGCCACTATGGGGCATAATACTGTGTGCAGGAGCCACTATGGGGCATAATACTGTGTGCAGGGGTCACTAAGGGACATAATAGAGTGCGGAGGAGGGGGCCGGTCGAGGTCTTCGACGTCGGTGTCAGTTGGGGGGGGGGGGATGTCAAAAGTTCGCCATGGGGCCCCGCCATTCCTAGTATGTAATAGATGCCATAGTTATACATATATAGTATATTATATATATAATATATAAATTATATGGAGGGTTAGTTATGTCCACTGCTACACCTATATCTACCAATCTGTGTATGTAATACTTGGCCTATCAGGGAAGGAGGGGCTGGGGCGTGCTGAATTTCCAAATTGCTATAAAAAACATTAACACTTGACCAAACCAAGTGTGCAAGTCTGTAAGGAGTTGGTTAGGAAGACCTGTCTTTTGACTTACAGCGACTGAAAGTGCATGAGAAGATTTATTCAATTGAATTGGATTAGCTGTAATGCCCGAAACAACCTATAGATGAAAGTGGCGCCGTTTTCTAATTTCGTATGACATTAAACACAGTACCTGCCCAATATATTACCAAGTAGAGATATGCTTGTTTACGTAATTTTCAGTAACTTACATTGATGAGCTTAGATCCAAGTGTCCCCCGCCCCCTATACCCTTTGTGGGGGGATGGGACAGAAGTCTGCTGGGTACAAACTGTAAGTATGCTGTGACATGCCCTGTAATTGTGCCGTACACAGGAGATATCCAACATGTGCGGTGTCACATAAAGCGCCCAGCGAGCGGCTGCCTTCACAGCGAGAGGCGAGTTACTATTATTTGCAGTACGTGATGAGATCCGCTGCGAGATGTAGGAGGATAATTGCCGGGTAGGAGGAAAGACGAATTCTGCTTTACTTGGAAGATTTTAGGTTTTGATCTATCGCAAGTCACAACAAAAAGGAAACCTGTCGACTAACATGACCCACTCTCACTAAATACAGATATCAATGCGAGATGTAGAGCAGTGGTAAACTGCAATACAAGTCATACGAGGCTGAATTCAAGATGGGAGAGAAGTACGGTACTCCAGAGCTGTATTCATAATTCTGACGACTGATATGGGAAAGCATCAGCAAAACTGTAACAGAAACCTAAAAAACCTTAGTCGAGTTCCATGAGCAGGGCAGATATTACCCAACCTGCCCACATGAAATGATATAGGGTCCATTTATAAAATACACAACACCAAAGCAAATTCAGTGCAGACACTGAAGAAGCAGGGAACCGAAGGAATAAGACTACATGCCCGTGGCTGGTCCAGGGTTGAATGGCAACTGTAGGTGCTTCAACACTGCTCCATAGACTTCTATGGGGCAACACTGCAGCACCAACACTTTCCGTTACAGTTTGTACGGCGAGTGAGCAGTTCCGGTGATCTGTGATTCCGAATGTTGGACCCACACAGATCTAAAGGACCTTATATTATAGTAGCCGGAAAACCCCTTTAACTAAGCCAGGATTCACATTACATTGATGTATGGTTAGCGTTAAAGCTTCGTGTGTAAATGCTAATCCTTACCATAGAGTCAGGCTAACCAGACGTGGGCAGAAGGAGCGTCTTTTCTACAAGTTGGCGGGTTTACATCAGAGGTACCAGTATTTATTTTGTATAAACATCCAGGCACATACCGTATATACTTGAGTATAAGCCGACCTGAGTATAAGCCGAGGCCCCTAATTTTACCACAAAAAACTGGGAAAACTTATTGACTTGAGTATAAGACGAGGGGGGGGGGAAATGCAGCAGCTACTGGGAAATTTCAAAAAATTAAAATGGTCGTAGTTTTTGGGTGCAGTAGGTGCTGGGGAAGGGGAGGGGGTGTTTTGATTGTCTGTCTGTCCCTTCCCTGAGCTTCAGGACTGGGTTTTTTCTTCCCCACTTGGAATTCAGTCTGGCTGAATATAGGGTATCTGCAGTGCTCCTATTAACCCCTTCCTGACGGAACAGGAGATCTGCAGATCCCCTATATTCAGTAGACCGGGCACTGTCAGAGACAGGGATACCTAATGTGTTTGTGTGTCACAGTCATTTTCTACTTTTATATGTATTCTAGGGAAAGGAGGGATTTACAACTTTTATTTACTTTATTTTATTATTATATATATTTTTTTAAAGCTCCCCCCCCCCCCCCATTTTATAGGAGATTCTATACATTACTATTGTGGCTGGTCATAGACTCCCCTCCCCCCTCCCCGCAAAAAAACAAAACAAAAACTGTGCTGAAAAATTCGGCTTATACTCGAGTATATACGGTACATCAAACAGAGGCCATAAACATGGTGTGAACAGACCCTAAACTACATTTAAACTTTGTATACCCCTTATAAAGCAGACATGACAGTACGCTCTACGCTATTGATAACAGGGATGCCCCGCGGGTACTGGAAGCAGATTCCATGGATACGGAGATCTCGATGACTGGCAGACGCAGCACGTTCAGTTCTGACCTTGACTTGTTCTATTTCTACGGAGAACAAGGAACTAAAAATAAACCCACCTCTCCGGCCTCTCCCAGGGTGTTGAGCTGCTCCAGCTTCTTTGTCCAATATTTTGCCTCCTCCTCTGGGATATCTAGAGAAGGACACAGAAAAATCAGTCATTGGGATATATCTGGGGAAACTAGAGCAAGGACAAATCCTCTCCCACCAATACGGATATAGTGGGGGCAGGAAAAATGGTCTTCAATAGTGGACACCTGGATGGTGGAGGGGTCGCGGAGGTTATAAGAACACGTCATGCACATAAGTATGGATCACACCTCATTAGAACCACACGTAAAACCCAACCGCACACAGTACTCGAGGTGGACTTACCGCCGGCGGTGCTGGGAACATAACCAATATAAAAGGAGTTGGTGAAAACCTGTGGGGTCGGGTTCTACTGAACATGGAAGGTTCTTCTGTTTTATAGGAATTAGTTCACTAAAACTCTGTCTCGTCTGTCCATAGTATACAGTATATATGCTAGATCATTGGTGGTCACTACTGATCTGAAGAGCAGGGGATATTATATCCCACTGTGAATGCAGCTGTAGTGAATGCAGTTGTTCCCCACTACCATTCAATTCAATGGGGTGCAAGAGATAGCAGAAATACAGCACTCGACTATCCCACTGAAATGGGAGCGAGGTCGTGTCTGAAATTATTTTGCTTACGCTAGGTTAACACTAGCGTTGCATTCCCCCAAATGTAAAGCACCATGGAATTAATGGTGCTATATAAATAAATAATAATAATTCCCGTTGATCTCATCCACTGGGGAAAACGAACAAGGTAGATGCAGACAGGTAAAAGAGCGGCAACACATGGAGAGCGGTATACTCCATTGACTTCAAGGAGTTCATAGGGTGTCTGTCTTTTTTAAACTGAATCCAGTGGAGGAAAAAGTCATCCGTGCAGGCATTTTTCCTCTGCCGGCATTCTCTGCAGAATCTGCAAAGGAGACTTTGATGCAGATGTGAACATAGCCTTACTTATATTGTGCCAACATATTCAGCAGCGCTTTACAGACAATGACAGTCACTGTCCCATATAGGGCTCACATTCTACATTCCCTATCAGTATGTCTTTGGAGTGTGGGAGAAAATCCTCGCAAACACAGGGAGAACATACAAACTCCTTGCAGATGTTGTCCTTGGCAGGATTCGAACCCAGGACTCCCAATCTCACCAACATTACAAAGTTGTATTGAAAAAAGCAACTACAAATCCAAGGAGTATAAAAATCACATCACAGCAAAACAAGCGGCACACTCTCAACATACCACTATATATAGGATAAACAATCAGGCTGAACAGTGCCACCTGTAGGAGAAAGAGTGAGAAGATGGACCAGTGCAACAGTAGAATAAAGGAGTCTTAAGCCATAAGTTAAAGATCGAAGAGACATTGTGGTCTCCGGCGTCAAGGTTGTGCAGTAGGAGTCGAGGCCAACCCACATGGACCCCACTGGTAGTATACTGTATACTTACAAAGCAATTGCGGACCTAATAATTATATACAATGAACAAAGCAATTCCTAATTTCTCTCTATATTGTAAATACCGGGTTGGACACTCTGCAAAAATAACACTTTTCAGGTTCCTGGGGAAATAGAAATGTAAATGTCTGTAATATCAGCAAATGCTTCAAATGGCTTCATATCAGGATTCTGGGCTGTAGATATAGATCACGTATCAATAGGATCACGTACAGATTTCTAATATACAAAAAATATTAGCTGTCTGCAAATTATTAAACTGTACAGAAAGAGTAAATAACCAGGTTGTCAAACCCGCACTGCTGTCATGCTTCAGGATGGTGCCAAAACTTCATACCCTTAGACATAGGTGCTTTATTTGGTGCTCAGTAGTGCCCCCTACAGTGTTAAGCTCTAATCAAGCTCATTCTGCAACTGATCAGGAAAACTGAACTGAAAACTATGACTACACCACTGCTATAATAGTGGCCCCATGTACAAAATATAACTACTATAATATTGCTCTCCCCTATGTAGAAGAATATAACTACTATAATACTGTTCCTATGTAGAAGAATATAACTACTGTAATATTGCCTCCTATGTACAAGAATATAACTACTATAATACTACTCCTATGTACAAGACTATAACTACTATAATACTGCTCCTATGTACAATAATATAACTACTATAAATACTGCTCCTATGTACAAGAATATAACTACTATAATACTGTTCCTATGTAGAAGAATATAACTACTATAATACTGCTCCTATGTACAAGAATATAACTACTATAATACTGCCCCCTATGTACAAGAATATAACTACTATAATACTACTCCTATGTAGAAGAATATAACTACTATAATACTACTCCTATGTACAAGAATATAACTACTATAATACTGCTCCTATGTACAAGAATATAACTACTATAATACTATTCCTATGTACGAGAATATAACTACTATAATACTGCCTCCTATGTACAAGAATATAACTACTATAATACTGCTCCTATGTACAAGAAAATAGCTACTATAATACTGCCCCCTATATACAAGAATATAACTACGATAATGCTGCTCCTATGTACAAGAATATAACTACTATAATACTGCCTCCTATGTACAAGAATATAACTACTATAATACTGCTCCAATGTACAAGACTATAACTACTATAATACTGCTCCTATGTACAAGAATATAACTACTATAATACTACTCCTATGTACAAAAATATAACTACTATAATACTGCTCCTATATACAAGAATATAACTACTATAATACTGCTCCTATATACAAGAATATAACTACTATAATACTGCCCCTATGTACAAGAATATAACTACTATAATACTGCCCCCATGTACAAGAATATAACTACTATAATACTACTCCTTTGTACAAGAATATAACTACTATAATACTGCCTCCTATGTACAAGAATATAACTACTATAATAATGCTCCTATGTACAAGAATATAACTACTATAATACTGCTCCTATGTACAAGAATATAACTACTATAATACTGCTCCTATGTACAAGAATATAACTACTATAATACTGCCCACTATGTACAAGAATATAACTACTATAATACTGCTCCTATGTACAAGAATATAACTACTATAATACTGCCTCCTATGTACAAGAATATAACTACTATAATACTGCCCACTATGTACAAGAAAATAACTACTATAATACTGCTCCTATGTACGAGAATATAACTACTATAATACTGCTCCTATGTACAAGAATATAACTACTATAATACTGCTTCTATGTACAGGAATATAACTACTATAATACTGCCTCCTATGTACAAGAATATAACTACTATAATACTACCTCCTATGTACAAGAATATAACTACTATAATACTGCTCCTATGTACAAGAATATAACTACTATAATACTGCTCCTATGTACAAGAATATAACTATTATAATACTTCTGTGTACAAGAATATAACTACTATAATACTGCCCCCATGTACAAGAATATAACTAATATAATACTGTCTCCTATGTACAAGAATATAACTACTATAATACTGCTCCTATGTACAAGAATATAACTATTATAATACTTCTGTGTACAAGAATATAACTACTATAATACTGCCCCCATGTACAAAAATATAACTACTATAATACTGCCTCCTATGTGCAAGAATATAACTACTATAATACTACTCCTATGTACAAGAATATAACTACTATAATACTGCCTCCTATGTGCAAGAATATAACTACTATAATACTACTCCTATGTACAAGAATATAACTACTATAATAATATTACCCCAAGTACAAGGATATAACAACTATAATACTGCACCTATCATATATAGTACATGGGAAACATAAGGTGAGTTAGTGCCGGCACTATGGTCAGTATACCA
Source organism: Leptodactylus fuscus (assembly GCF_031893055.1). Lineage (NCBI taxonomy): Eukaryota > Metazoa > Chordata > Amphibia > Anura > Leptodactylidae > Leptodactylus > Leptodactylus fuscus. The sequence goes on from NC_134265.1 coordinate 37,818,244, forward strand.
CCGCAGTACTGGACAGGCGCTGGGCCTTCTCTTCCAGAAATAAATAACTATGTGAGGTAACTGGAACGAGAGACCCTACAGATGTACTGAGGTGTATAGACATTGTGCGCTCATATGATTCCCGTTACACAACCCTCAGCACTGGTTTTCTCGCTCTGCTCCTGGCTCTGTGTCTATGTACGACTGGCGAGCATCACGTACCGACATCCAACACAATCCTACTCTTCTATGTGCAGTCACTGGAAAGTGCGCCTCCGCCTTCTTATAGGGATTTTCTAGGATTTCATAGAGAGGACTCAAACAAATGCCACTAAAACCGGCACAAAGGACGGGCCTGTACATTGTCACAGTCCACAGGGAAAGTGCAGATAGTGACATCTTATGTACACCATACTGCCAGAATATTAAAACCACTGACAAATGAGGGGATAACAGTTTATGGCGCCTTTCAAGAGCAAGATATATATATATATATATATATATATATATATATATATGTATATATAGCAGCATGTCTACAGTCTATTCTTGCAGTTGATGTTATGGAAGCTGGACAAAGGGGCAAGTGTGAGGATTTGAGGGACTATATCAAGGGGCAAATTTTGAAGCTTAAAGGGGCCTTTCCAAAATGGCAGTTCCTTTGGTGTATTCCTGGTATGCAGTAATCAGTATCTACCACATGTGGTCAAGGGAAAGACAAACAATGACAAGGTCATGGCATACAAGGATTACTAAGATGTGTGGGAACTGAGGCCTAGTCATTCGGACCCAATCCCACAGAAAAGTTTACTTCTGCTCTCCTGATCGCTGGACCCTCCCTCCTTATTATTGGACACTTATTCCTTGTGTTAGAGGATATGTATCTATTAACACAACCCCTTTAAAAAGGTTGTCCAGGTCTCTAAAAACAAGACTTTCTTCCAGAAACAGCGCCACAACTGTTCACAGGTTGTACCTGGCGCTGCAGCTCAACTCCTAACAAGACAAAAATACTATATTGAAACATACTTCTACTTTGCCCAGGTGTATTGGAGATTATTCTAGGATCATCCATTATGCAGCACCTCTGTTGTCAGGGTACTTATGTCATCACCGTAATCTCACCTCCCAAAATAATTGTCAATTTTCCTTCCTCAATCAGGAACTGAAGAGTTGCTAAATGATCTCTGACAATATCAGCAGAATCACAGGCAGGACCCCTGCTGATCCCTGTCTTCCTGTATACATCTTCAGTATGATCAACGTCAAGGCCTCCTCCAGAATAGGAACAACCCAATTCAGTCATGACCTCCAACCCTACAAACTGCTCCCCAGTAATAAAGTCCGATACAATATACATGCAGAAACGTAGCTTTCAGTATAATCTAGTGACTTCTTATACTCTAGTCACCTCCAGAGCTGCATTCAGAGCTTTGATGGCAGTGTGTTTTAGTGCAGTGAAGCAAACCCAGTGTCGGACTAGGTGAGCCCTGGCTTTAACACAAAGGTCCAATTTGAAAGGTGCTTTGGAAGAGTTGTGAATGCAGCTCTGGATGTGACTGGAGCAGAATGACTTGAAGAGTCAGTCATGGACAGTCAGTATTTAGCCCTATAGCCTTCCTTTATCGTGTTTGGATTGCTTGACCCTGTATCTAAGACAAAATGAATGGCATGCCAATACCAAAGACTTACCAAAAGGCAGCTCGAACCTGGTGTCCAGTAAGATCTTATGTAGAGTTGGGTTGCGGGTGCCGCAGATCTCGTCGTCCTTCATCAAGACCTCGGCCTCCAGTGCTGCCCACTCGCCAGGACCCTCCTGATGGAAACAACATGATAGGTGCTGTGTATCCAAGGGCACAGGTCCGGCTTTATATTCGACTTTCATGTGAGTTTATAGAAATATCTTCGACAACCAAGACAGAAGAAAATGAAAGTTTTTTTCTGTAAAGGCAAATTTTATGGACAGTGGCGGCCATTTTGCCTGAACTTCTTTGTTGTTAACAGCATTTAGTGCTACGCTTTACTGTGACGTCATTGCCGTAGGTCTCATGTGTGCGTCTAATGTGGGGCCGAATTTGCAGCGGAATACAGTCATATGATACGAACACATCATGGAAAGCACTCTGATGTCACTCCGAGTGAAGGATGGGTCAGTGGTGTTATCTATACAAGTGTTAACTTCTATTGTAATATTGTGATGAAAATGAGGTGACTGCTGCAAAGGAAACCCTTACAGAATTAACAAATATCAGTCTATAATTAGGCTTAGTGGCTAGAGGAAAAAAATGCTGAATTTTGTAGGTTTTGTATTTTTTTAATAATTATTAATAGTTATTATTTAATAAATATTAATAGTGACATGACCAATTTTAAAGAAGTTCTAAAAAGAAAAATTCTTACATTTCTTTAACAAAAAAAAAAAAAAAAGTAATTTCCTATTAACAAATTCCCTTAAACCTTTACTGTGCCAGATGAATTTTGGATGCCGAGATCCAATTGACTCTACACCATTTTTGTTCGTTAATCTACTCCGTGATCAGTGACGGCACACAATGGCAAACAGTTTGGAATGTTTTATGGTTTTTGGCAAACAATGGTTGGTGGGTTTAATGGTTTTTACAACGAAGCGATCACGTCACCAGACCGCTGCAAAATGGTTAAGATTTCTAAGATGCGTCACCTTCAGCGGGTGTCAGCAGATCACATTCCGAGGAAACCCAAAGGAAGAAAGGTGAAACTTTCTAATATTGAAATTTCTCACCATTTCAAAGATCTCTGCTTGCTGTCAGTGACTAGACGTCTCTATTCACTGATCCAAATTATGGCCCACGGTCTTTTATGTTCAGTCCTCACCTCATCTGACTGTCGGATTGTCTGCAGTGGAATCCAAAGGGTCCCCACCATGGTATCCCAGATGAGGCCTTTATTCCACATTTCCACAATGAGCCCCAGATCCAGCCGACTGATCTCACTGCAAGATAAACAAGGCTTTAGTGACTTACAGGGGCCTAGAAATGCCAGGATACCTGCCAAAGTAAAATGAATGATATGGATAAGAGACAACCAATGAGACCAATATGCAGTAAGAGTGCATGCAAATTATTCTATGTAGTTCTCGGCCACTTGGCACAATCCACTTCATGGCCGGCTTATGGCTTGTATAACCGAGACTGACAGAACATCCACAGAAGACTGAAGGAAGAATGTTAAATATGTTAGTAGTTCTGGCCTGCAGGAGGCGCTACATCACAGGCTTCAGAAGTGTTGCCCAAGTAAATGGCTGAACCACAGACTGAGAATTACGGTAATACAATAGTGTGCCTCTACTGCCCCCTAGTGCATTCAGGCGGCATTGCAGCGATTTTAGAAAGGACTAAGAATCCTACACAAAAAATGCAGAAATGATTTCTTTTACACTCTTTAAATGCTAAAACATTGCAATATTACGGAAAAAGAAATTACTTCTAATAAGCAAAAAATAAAAAATAAATAATAAATAATAATAATAATAATGTCTTTATTTAGATAGGTTGGTGGGTGGGAAAGTCAAGACTGGTGTTCTGTACACCAGTCTTAATCTATGCCACCCTTTGGCAAGAAACCATATACAAATATATGTATTTATATATTATAATTATTACACACACATAATATTATATATATATATATATATATATATATATATATATATATATTATGTTATATTATTTAATATACACACAAAACATTTAAAAAAAAATGAAATAGTCACATACAACAAAATTTTAGGAAATGCTACAGATTTCGGGTATACCTCACACCAGCTTCCCTGTCATATCAGTTTCTAACTGCGGTTCACAATGGCAATTCTGAATTACTATCCCCATATATTTGGAGTGTCAGAGGAAAGCGGAGTACCCGGAGGAAACTCACAAAACATACAAACTCCATGCAGAGGACCCCGGCACTGCAAGACAACAGGGCTAACCACTAAGCCACCATACCATGTGCCCTCCTGAAAATCCAACCCCCATTAAAGGGGCTGTGCGGGATTGGACAACATGGCTGCTTTCTTTTTCTCAGGAAAAGACATCACGGCCATTAGTCACACAGCCATGCTGTTGCTCAGTCCCTTCCCTGAGAAGAAATCAGCCATGTTTTCCAATCTCGCACAACCCCTGTAAGGTAACCCTATCCAAAATTAAGAGGTATTCCGCTTATTTTAGGTTCCCTACTTTCCAAAGGAGAGAAACGTTTCTCCGTTCAGTTATTTCCTCCACTACTTGGGGGCAATGCATCTGCCATTCCTATTAAGTTGAACAGAAATCATAAACAACCATATGCCCTCTCGTGGTAACAACAGGCAATTGCACACAGTTACAAATCTTTTTGTTGGAGAACTAAGGAATAGGGCTCTGTACTAAAGAAATGAAGGCTAGCAGTTATCAAGTTTATGAGAAATAATTTATACTGCTGATTCCTTAGAAAAACAAAGAACAATAGACAATTCCTTTAAAAACAAGAAGTGCAAGCAATGAAACACTAGCGGACAAGTCAGATAAGGAGGTTTAAAAAAAAAATGCACGAAAGTCAAAAAGGGACACAAAGTTCTGATCGGAGTTATATCCTGGCTACAGTCGGGGGTATTTCCAGGGCGCAGTCACATTATCCTAATCTGCTGCCGCTCACAATGTATTAGCGCTTCCTCCGGATTACTCTGCTCTTTCATGTCCTGATCACTGCAGAGGTAAACGGCGCCCCCGTCATCTAGGAGGAAGCTGCTTAAGACACCTGCTGCTTCCTACACCGGCCTCTATAATGTATGTTGGGTTATTAATGCTGGAACTTGTTAAAGTCATAGCCGCATAGTAATCTGGATTAACAATTTACATCAATTTAATCTAGTATTTCATTATTTAGCACAAGGCTGTTTTAAAATGGATAAGTCACCAATATCAGAATATTGGAAATCCAAAACTATGGATCCCCACCGATCAGCTACTCGAAGTGGATTGGATGAATGCCACAGGTCAGTCACATCACATTCATTGTACCCATGTTTGCAGCTCGGTGCAATTCCAGTGAATAGAGCTGCAATACCAAGTGCAGCCACTATACAAAGAATGGCGCCATGCTTGGTAAGTAGTAAATAGGCCACAGCACTCAGTGGTCTCTTTAGACAGCTGATCAGTGAGGGTCCCAGGAAGTGGCGTTTTAATCATAGGGCAAATGGTGCATGTGCATTGTGTCCTCAACCAACCTGGATTGAGTAGGACATTCCCAAATTTCAGGTACCGTCTCACTTTTTCAGGTGACCGGTAGTGATTTCTCTGTCTACGTCCTTCGAAAACCAACTCCATTCGCTGCGTTTCAGGCTTCAGTTGATAATGCTGCGGCAGGGAGGCGCAATAAGGGCCAAGCCAAGACAACATCGAGGAATCGGGGGTAGAGGAGTATACATTTTTTATTTGTATGTAATATGTTCATGGAATGGTCAATGATTGGGTATCATGTGGGGCTACTTGAGGTGACACTATATTGTGTTGGCCACTTGAAGAGACATTGAATTATATGGGGATGGGCATTTAGGAAACCTTTAAATGGAACCCACAAATGTGTAAAAATGGCCCAGATGTCAGGGCATCAATATTCTAATATCAGAAACCCCTTTATTAGGTTATTAGTATCCCATCACAATCCCGCCGCAGATCCGGTCTAACAATCTGAATCATATAAACACATCAAACTAGGACAATGACTGATGGCGACAGAGAATAAACAGGTAACGGACCTCCGGGACCTTCTCCGGAGAAGACTTGTCATCCATCAGTGACCCAGCACACCCTGCCACATCATCGTCAATACTGACAGCACAACATGACATCAGATGTCCAGAGATCAGACTCATACGTAAAGCAGAACACCATCAATCATCCACATTAAAGGGGGTGTCTGGGGAATTAAAATTATTTTGATTCATCCGGCAGATTTTAGATAATGGACCTGGGGGTTCCGGTCAGGGTCACATGATTGTGACTATAGTAAAGTCATCCCTCATAGCACAGGTAGAGGGGTTGTCCAGAATTATTTCTTTTTAAAGGGATCCTATCACTCAATCAATTTTTTTTCTAACTAACACATTGGAATAGCCTTTAGAAAGGCTATTCGTCTCCTACCTTTCATTGTCTTCTCCGCGCCGCCGTTCGCCTAAAATCACGGTATGTAAATGAGTTCTTTCGCAGCACTGGGGACGGGCCCCAGCACACAGACAGCACTGGGGGCGGCCCCAATGCTGCGAGAGAACTCTCTCCAGCGCCGCCTCCTCTTCTTCTGCAGCGAGGTCTTCACCGCGTCTTCTTCCGGTGGGGGCTTGTAACAGCGCATGCTCGCGGCCACAAGAAAAATGGCCGCTTACATAGTATTGGCTGCGAAAGAACTCATTTACATACTGAGAAAAACTGGGATTTTAGATGAATGGTGGCGCGGAGAAGACAACGAAAGGCAGGAGACGAATAGCTTTTCTTAAGGCTATTCCGACGTGTTAGAAAAAAAAAAAAGTGATTGAATGATAGGACATTTTTCAGTTAGTGGAAAAAAAGGAGAGCCTTCCTCCTAATGAAATGAATGGGAGAGGAGATTTTGCGGCAGATTCTGCTGCAAAAAAATGTCACTGTGTGAACTTACCCTTATACTCAATCAGTTGGGTCGCTACATAGATTAACATGATAATAGCTATAACCTGGTCACCAAACTCAGGGCGCAGCTTCAGGTCCCTGACACTTGAACACCACTATATCCAGTAGTATATATAGTGGCGGAGGAGGGATCCACTGTACGTATTCACATGATGCAGGTTTGTGGTATAATCTACATATAGCTGGTACATTAGATGCAGCTCAGCCACAACCAAACATTATGACAGGACTGGCTGCCCATGTAACATATATGGGGCATGACTCCCCCCCCTAGTGATAAATGATGAAATTGGCCATATAGGATTTCAACACACCTGATCCTTTTGTTCTTAAGAAAAACATCTGGCGGTTTTCTCCACCATGCGCATTCAGAAAACTGAGCCAAGCATGCATGTGTATAGAAAAGTGACGTGAACGACCCACCTTGGAGATCACTTCATCTATCTCCACTATTGTACATTGACCATACATCCTGGTGGTAATATGTAGATTGTGAGCCCCATATAGGATCACAATGTACATTTTTTCCGCTGTCAGTATGTCTTTGTAGAATGGGAGGAAATCGACGCAAACACAGGGAGAACATACAAGCTCCTTGCAGATGTTGTTCCTGGCGGGATTCGAACCCAGGACTCCAGCGCTGCAAGCTGCAGTGCTAACCACTGAGCTACCGTGTTGCCATGGTAAATAAATATTTTTTATTAAGGCCGGTTACCAGTCATTGTATGGCTAAATCTACACAGTGCAGAGGACGGGAGGTGGCTCAGCTCGAGCAAAGTCATGACTTTTCCGGGCACAGATGGCCAGAGTAAAGAGTCCCACATTTCTACAGATTTCCATTACACATTTAGTAGTAAAAAAAATGGTTCATTTTTGAGGATGGGAAGTAAAGAGCAGTAAGTAATAAAACCCGACCCAGAAGAAGATAAAAACCTCAACAAGGTAGAAGCCAATTGTTGTGATCTTGGGTGTGGGGGGAGGGGGGAATAAAATTCCTTCACTAATTCCAAATCTAGCCTCCAGAATAAATCCCTGGATCAAAGAACCATCTCCAGGAATCTATCACACAAGATAACCAGTGCCCAGGACAGCTTTCTCCTGGCGCTGCGCTCCATAACCTCACTACTCTTACAGGAGAGACTTTGGGGGGGAATTCCTTCCCCAGATAGTCAGAGTTCATGTGAATAAAACACTTTTTTTTGCTTCCTGATCGGTGCCTCCGTTGTGGAGAGATTAGCTTTTTCCTGATATGCTAATGAGCCGTTTGGTGCAATGATGGCGTCACCAGCGTTCCAAGAAGCTCATTATCATACCAGGAAAAAGTTAATATCTCATTAATGGAAGCAGAAAAAAAGCGTTTTATTCACGTGAACATCTACGATTACCTGACTATACGTATACCCTTCGTTCACATCTGCGTTCGGAATTCCGTCCTGGAAACCCCACGAACAGAATACTGAACACAACTGCAAGCGCTGTGCTGTAAAAGCACACAGACCTCATAGACTATAATGGGGTCCGTGCGCTTGACGCACACTGCCCGCATGAATCATGCTGACAGGAAAGTAGACTGTGAACTAATTTTATGTGCATGATCCTTGCGGAGACCTGGCGGCAAGCACATGGACCCCATTATAGTCTATGGGGTCTGTGTGCTTTCACTGCTTTTCACCGCTTGCAGTTGCGTTCGGTATTCTGTTCAGGGAGGTCCTCATGCGGACTCCCCCGGACGGAATACCGAACGCAGATGTGAACAAGGCTTTAGACTGTTCTAGGTACAGATTCCGTTTAAAGAGAACCTTTCATCACCTCCACCATATCCAGATTTTCCCATCATTTCCAGCACAGTTGGAATTTTTTCTCTAGCCCTTTCCATTCCTGATCAATAACTGCTGCTCTAACACTGTCCACTGCTGAATCGAGCATAGAGTCACACCCTCATGCCTGACACCTCCCACCTGACGGTACAGAGCCAAAACAGTATATCCCAGCTCCAAAACTAATAGCACTGATTGCTCAGGAACAGGCGGGTCTAGAGAAAAAACCGCCAACTGTGGTGGAATCAGTGCAGGGGACGCCTATTAACAGATGCTAAGAACTGAAATTGGTGAAGCTGGTGTAAGGTCCTCTGAGATCTGTGTACAAACCTTTTTTATTCTAGATATCCCTTTGTTATAGTTGCAGTCTGGTTATGAAGACATTGATATATTTATAGCTATTAGGTCGCCCCACTACAATATTTTATCTAAACTAAATAACCTTTAATACTTTTTATCAGATCTCTGGGTATTGTAGTCCACCCATTCATTCATTACATGGTAGCCTGTCTTTCAGTCTTCTCATACTCCCATGTCTCACTTGAAATCCTACATTACTTGACACTTTTATAGGACGGCTTTTTTGGGGGTGGATTTTTCAATTTTAACCATAAAACTACCGCAAAAGTCTGAATGACACTTTAACGGGGAACTTTCACAATCTTCGCAAATTTTGGTTCTTTGTAAAGATTTTTTTTTTTATGTAGCCCCCACCAATTCTGAGTATTCGTTGCTGTTCGTTTCAGGACCTATAATTAGGTTCTCTAGGTGATCTGCTCAGACCATCTGCTCTGGCCAAGAACCAGGGGCGGATCCAGGGCCGGGCGAGCCGGGCAACCGCCCAGGGCCCCGCGCTTAGCGGGGCTCCGCGGCACGGCCGGGACCTAACAAAACGGTCCCGGTCGGCATGTCCCGACTCCAACTGAGCTCAGCGTTAAAGCAGGAGCTGAGCTCACAGCTCCTGCTTTAAACGCCTATGTATTTCAGCTCATCGGCGGTAGGACGCCGATGCGCTGAATACATAGGCGTTTAAAGCCGGAGCTGTCACAGCTCAGCTCCTGCTTTAACGCTGAGCTCCGGCATTTGTAGCCGCGATGTGATGACGTCATCACATCGCGGCTACAATATGTGTATGAGGGAGAGAGCTGCGAGGGAACGAGGAATGGTGAGTGTGTGTGTGTGTGTGTGTGTGTGTGTGTGTGTGTGTGTGTGTGTGTGAGTGAGTGAGTGAGTGAGTGAGTGAGTGAGTGAGTGAGTGAGTGAGTGAGTGAGTGAGTGTGAGAGAGAGAGAGAGAGAGAGAGAGAGAGAGAGAGAGAGAGAGAACGTGAGAACGGCATGACACTGGGGCAGATGAAGGGGGAGAACGGCATGACACTGGAGCAGATGGAGGGGGAGAACGGCATGACACTGGGGCAGATGAAGAGGGGGAGAGAACAGCATGACACTGGGGCAGATGAAGGGGGAGAACGGCATGACACTGGGGCAGATGAAGGGGGAGAACGGCATGACATTGGGGCAGATGAAGGGGGAGAACGGCATGACACTGGGGCAGATGAAGAGGGGGAGAGAACAGCATGACACTGGGGCAGATGGAGGGGGGAGAATGGTATGACACTGGGGCAGATGAAGGGGGGAAGAACAGCATGACACTAGGGCAGATGAAGGGGGGAGAATGGCATGGCACTGGGGCAGATGAAGGGGGTAAGAACAGCATGACACTGGGGCAGATGGAGGGGGGAGAACGGCATGACACTGGGGCAGATGGAGGGGGGAGAACGGCATGACACTGGGGTAGATGGAGGGGGGAGAACGGCATGACACTGGGGCAGATGAAGGGGGGGAGAACAGCATGACACTGGGGCAGATGGAGGGGGAGAACGGCATGACACTAGGGCAGATGAAGGGGGGAATGGCATGACATTGGGGCAGATGAAGGGGGGAGAACGGCATGACACTGGGGCAGATGAAGGGGGGAGAACGGCATGACACTGAGGCAGAGACGGGGGGGAAATGAAACTGTGGGCAGATAAAGGGGAGAATGGCATGAAACTGGGGACAGAGATAGAGGGGGGGACATGAAACTAGGGGTAGATGAAGGGTGTATATGAAAATGGGGGGGAGATATAATTTACGGGTGACTGTAGGAGGATTATACTGTGTGGAATCACATGAAAATTGTGGGCGGGGGAAAATAAAAGTGGGCGGGGCCTAATTTGCTGTGGCGCGCGCCGCACGTTTTGTTCCCTCTTTCTAGTCTTCAACAGTTGGGAAGTACAGGTTAGAAGTGCGAGACCCCCAGTAAGTAGGGCCCCGCCAAAGTCAATTGCCCAGGGCCCCGCAAACCCTGGATCCGCCACTGCCAAGAACCACCCACCTGGTAGTAGACATCCGAATTAGCATGCTAGGTGCTGAAACTAACAGCACTAGCTGCTCAGGAATGGTGGGGGCTAGAGAACAAATTCTAGCAGCTCCAGAATCATGTTGTATGAAGCTCAATGGACTCTTGTAGCCAGACAACACCTAGAGTGGAAAGAAAACTTTCCACAATCTTACTATAACCCCAGGGCAAGTCTTCTGCAGGCATAGATCTATTAGGGAATCCTGGGAGATGTCAGCTCTGACATTTTGAATGCAGCTCTGGAGTATAGTACAAATTGTAATTCAGGATCCATACGAGACAAGTGATAAAATACATATACAGCTTTTCACGTAGATCAATTCTACATGGAAAACTGAACACTGAAATGGGGAAGGGGGTTACGGACAGGCACATAGAGGGCAATGTAAATCCAGAGTTTAGGGTATAGTATCACAGAGGATACACTCATCCAGCGAGAGGTGGCAAAGTCATTATCTACTCGATACAAAAGTAAGATTACAGCTCTGAGGATGAGATAAAAACAAACCCTTAATGTGACGGCTGTTCTTTGCTTACAGAATACTATATCTGGAGCTGCTACATATATCTGGCTCCGTATACTTGACATGGATCCCTGTCAGATTATTGGATTACTCTGTTGGGAAGGGATTATGGTAAGTGGTTAACTAAACTGTCAGGCAGTACATGACAAAGGTAGACAGGGGAATCGGGTGTGGATCACAAGAGGAGGCAGATATTACCTAGGTTTAGCTTGTTCTGTCTTTAAAGGGGTATTCCAGGAAGTTTATATCATGTCGGGGAGAGTCCAGGCACCCCCACCAGTCAGCAAAGGCAAACATGGCGATCTCTACTTAACTAACAGATTTGACATCAGTCTCTATGTGATACGTCTGCAGGTCCCATTCAAGTAAATGAGATTGAGCTGCAGTACCAGGCACAACCACTCCGTTATGTATGGCGCTGTGCCTGGCATACAATGCACACATACAATAGGCCATCAATATAAAAATCCTGGAATACCCTTTAAGTACAATATCCCTTGATGGACAGTATTGAATCACGTAACTTTTTGATTTTATAAAGACTGGTTTAAAAGTTAAAAAAAAAAAAAAATTACGCATACAATGTAGTTCAATGAGATGACCACTAGATGGCAGAAAATCACTTATAGAATATGACGCTGACATTTACTAAACTATATGAGATAGCGGGAGTGATGTGTGCCCGGTTTGTTCATTGGCACATGCCGCTTAATAAATTTGGCGCATATGGTACTGTCAAACACTGGGATGGTGTCGATTTAACATCTGCAATTTTCAAGAATTTCATGCCTAAAACTGTCATGAATAGATATGGCCAACAGGATGGCTAGGGGGTGTAGAGACCGGGTTGCTGGATTTGTTGGACAGCCCTCCAGATTGTGGCTCAGCAACTGACGTGCTCAAAGTGTCGACTCGCGATTTCTGATTTATAGGATAGGATTATCTAAAGTGTTTCTTTTGGCTAAGTTTAAAAAAAAAAAAAAAAAAAACATGAATGGAGGCCCCACTATCACTTCATCCATATAACTGGGAGGGCCAGGAGAAGTCCCTTCATATCATTCAATGCTGCAGATAAGGTGATATGTCCATATTTACCCATGAGGTCACTCAGGGCGGCTGCCAATATTTATAATGTTGGTGTGATCCTGGGTGACATCACGGGAAATATGACAAGTATGCTTAGTCAGTGACTCAAGTTATACAGCAAGAGCATGCAAGCTGATGACATGGGCACAAGAGTTACTTTGCGTGATATACAAAAGCGGACATGCCATGGCCTAGATCCGTGATGGCGAACCTATGCCACTGGTGCCAGAGATGGCACTCAGAGCCCTGTCTGTGGGCACCCATCTGTGGAGCAGATTATACTGTGTGGGGGCAACCGTGGAGCAAACTGTACTGTGTGGGGGCCACTGTGGAGCAAATTGTATTGTGTGGGGGCCACTGTGGAGCTGATTGTACTGTGTGAGGGTCACAGTGGAGCAGATTATACTGTGTGGGGGCCTCCGTGGAGCAAATTGTATTGTGTGGGGGCCACTGTGGAGCTGATTGTACTGTGTGAGGGTCACAGTGGAGCAGATTATACTGTGTGGGGGCCTCCGTGGAGCAAATTGTATTGTGTGGGGGCCACTGTGGAGCTGATTGTACTGTGTGAGGGTCACAGTGGAGCAGATTATACTGTGTGGGGGCCTCTGTGGAGCAAATTGTATTGTGTGGGGGCCACTGTGGAGCTGATTGGACTGTGTGAGGGTCACAGTGGGGCAGATTATACTGTGTGGGGGCCTCCGTGGAGCAAATTGTATTGTGTGGGGGCCACTGTGGAGCTGATTGTACTGTGTGAGGGTCACAGTGGAGCAGATTATACTGTGTGGGGGCCTCCGTGGAGCAAATTGTATTGTGTGGGGGCCACAGTGGAGCAGAAAGCTCTATAAAGCCCCTTTCGTATGACCATATTTTGCAGGTCTGTAATTGTGGATCAGCACATTATTAAAGGTTAAATTACTGTGTTGGCACTTTGCGATAAATTAGTGGGTTTTGGGTTGTAGTTTGGGCACTCGGTCTCTGTAAGGTTCGCCATCACTAGCCTAGATGCTCCTATAACCTTCTTCCATAAAGGTCTTCTCCAAAGCTGCCCCTATCCTCTGGAACACTCTTCTCTCTTCCATTAGACACAGTTTTAATATGTGGGGTCCTCTCTATTACCAATAGAGAAGACCCCAACAATGGCCAGGACACTGCACAGTCTGAAAAGCCACTTTACTGGATACATTACAAGGAGTGATTTTAGGCCCTGTGCACACAGAAGAATCCAGGCTGAAAAATCCAGTCTATACATTGGCCTGACTTTCCGGTCGACCAGGACTCATTGCAGCATAGCTATGTATAATGCTGAGAGCTCCTGCCCACAGTTTCACCGCCCTGTATCATATACAGTATGGACAGCAGAGCCGCGAGGAGGCAGAGACTCTAAACAGCACTAGAACGCAACGCACTCCCCGTCACCGGAATATATGGAGCAGATTTTACAGACTGTGTTTGCTTGGGGGCCTCAAGGGCCAATATGGAGTTCTTCATTTTGTCTGCCAAGCATTCCCTTAACAACGGTCACAATTCTCCTAGTGGTTACCTCATGTTGTAAGAGGTCACATCAAGGCCCTGCTACAGAACAGGGACATCAAATATACACAATAGTGCTTCAGGTCAATGCACTGCAGTGGAGTATGGGAGATTACCTAAATAAATGCAGAATTAAAGGGGTTGTCCCATCACAAGGATCCTGTCTATACTGCTAGTTTATGTGGATTTAAGACTTTTCCTAAATACATTGCTTCATCAAAACTGCTTTGTTTGGCCGCTATCTTAATTTATTTACTTCATTGTTGACACTGCATTTCTATGGGCACGGGGCTTATATGCTCATTTCCCAAGTGATGTAGCTGACTGCTCTCAGGGGGGGAAGCGGACAAGCAACAGAGCTCCTCAGATAGGGGAAGGGGGAGGAGAGAGCTCCGGGATTACTGTGCTGTCAATCTTCAGCTTTTCCACTTATCAGCCGGTTTAATTGAATTTGGCTGATCAGGGCTGAGATAAGGAGTCCGGTACCTCTGTATGTAATGCAAGCTGACTCAAATCCAGCTCTGCTACATCAGTTTCCACATCAGCTTTGGTAACACTGTGGTAATGCATTTACAACCAATCCCTCATTACTGACTACAAACATAGCAGATAGCAGAGCAAGTGAAACCCTACCCACCAATGTGCCGAGAAATCCAGGAAGTGAAGAGAGCCCAACAGCCTGCAGGTTGCAGAACAAGAGTTATGGGAATACCCCTTTAAGAGTGCAGCTCAGGAGGGTAATTCAGCAATCGCAATGTACATTTCATTTCCCTTCAGAAATTACCACAGCTTCCTTCTGCAACCTCAACAAGATCGCCAGTCATTGGCTTATCTTCATGGACCTAAAGATGTCCTATATGTCCTAAGCAAAGGACCCATCAAAGCTACAAAATCATGTCAGTAATCTCTATTACAAAAGGGTCTGACCTTTGTATAAGCAATGCCGCCCCTGCTACCTCTTGTGTCATCCTCTCTACCTCATAGACTGTAAGCTCTTGCGAGCAGGGCCCTCAGTCCCATTGTGTGAAATGACGTTCTTTGTTATGTATCTGTCTGTATTTGAACCCTACAAATTGTACAGCACTACAGACTATGTTGGCGCTATAGAAATAAAATTCATTATTATTATTAGACACTGACAACCAATAGAGAACCATGATAGTGCACCTATGGATAGTGATAGCGTTATCATACGTTGCAGAGCCCAAGAACATCCGGCAGTTTACAGCAAATCACAATGATGGATTATTTAACGGTCACCACCACCTTGACAGCGACACTTACAACATGAAGTCTTGCTCCCAGCAGGGCTGGTCTCCTCTCACCGTCACCGTCGTGCTCTTCACATTTTGCACTTTTAACGTCACATAAGTATTGAATTTATCTATGGGGAAAAGAAGGATTAGAGTAAGTAAAGGGGTTATCACAAGAATCATTCCAAATTTTTACTTTTTTTAAATTCCATGTAATTAAGTTTCCCTTGGTGTTCTACCTAGAATCAGTCTCCTTCCCCTTCTGTCAGCTGATACTATGCTCCCTTCTCAGTTATACTGCCATCTACCGTACAGTCTCTGCTAGCTATTTTTATTGTCTGTCCTGTAGTGAACAGAGGATCACTGTGAAGAGACCCAACTAAAGCTAGTGTGCCTGAGCAAGTGTGTCCGCTACCACTCAGTTTATTTGGTGGACATGCACTCTGAACACTAGGTGGTGCCATCTAAGTAAATGCAATAAATGATCACTGTAATGGGGAATGGGGGGTAGTTGTCTTTTTTATAACAGCATGTAAATGAGAACAGTTATCCAGAGGGAATAGTAAATGCCCCCCATTGTTAAAGAGGTATTCCAGCTACATGCATTGATCATCAGGATCCTGCTCCCTTGTTCCCCCTAGCCACATGACTGGTAGCCAAGCCTGCGCTCCACCATGCCATGTTAAGTGTATGGCACTGGCAGAAACCGTCCATCTTCAGCTGGAGAGGGTAACATGAAACAGGGGCCCTCCATTCTGGCAACGGGTGAGGGTCGCCACCGATCGAGCACTGATGATCTATCCAAAGTTTTTGGCTATGATACTTCTTTATAGAGAGTCTCCCCCCCATCTCCAAGCATATTCAACAGACACCCCCGCCCCATCACAGTGATACACATCATACCTCTGTTCTGTATGCTTCTTTTATAGATTTGGAGAAAAACAACTTTGAAATTTTATGCAAATAAGTCAGTGGGTGCACTGGGGGCGGGGCTTCAGCCTTGAGAGCACTGCTCCTACTGATTAAGTAGGATGGGCGATGACGTAGAAAAGACTGGCACAGGCACAAGATATTCAGGGTCTGAGCATCAAGAGTATTACTCCTGGGAGCTGAAGTCCCGCCCCCAGTGCACCCAATGCCTCATTTATATAAGACTTCAAAGCTGTTTTTCTCCAAATCTACAGAAGAGACAAACATAACAAGGGTATGCTGTTTACCACTGTAACGGTTGGGGCAGGTGGATATGCCTGGGGAGGTGATGGAATCCCTTTAATGTTTTATGATCTGTAAATATAATATGACAACCCCTTTAACCTGTCACTTCATGACCTAAAAACTAAGACTCCTCGCGACCAGGGGTATCCGGCCTGGACAAACCTTCATTATAAATAAAAAAAATGTTGGATTTGGTTTGGTTCCCCACCCAAGGTTGCAGAACCAGATGCCCAGGTCCCTTCTGCCCCTATTAACCCCTTCAAGCTTGGGATAGAGGAAAGGATTTGTATTGCACCCCATCGTACCGTTTTCTCTGTTCGCAGTGGGCGGAGCCTTTGATTGCCTCCACAATCCCCTACCTGTGAATGAACGCTGCGAGGTATTTCACCGCTACGCTCTGCATTTCACACTTCACCCTTCTGCATGTATAATTAAATACCCTGTCAGAACGAATGCCAAGAATAAGGCAGATTTATGGCCCAGAAACAGCTTGTCAGTGTGGAAAGTGATTACCGAGGAGCGGAGGTGACATCTGGGAGCCGCGTCTCACATGGAGCAAGGCTGGCCTTCACATGACCCAGCAGAGGGCTTCCTTTATTTGGGGTGCACAGGTCATAGAGGCAGCTGCTAAGGATCTTGTATTGGGGTGTCCTTGCTCAGTTTTGCCCTTGTTCCAGGAATGTGAGCAGGAATCCCCATGTCTTCGAGCCCATGTCCTAAAATAGTGGCCAAATACCAACCCAATTTAATTTTTTGCTCCTGGGACCCTTGTCCAGTGTCTTCTCCTAGGTCGAAGCAGCTGCCATAAAGCGATTCAAGGCAGTAAACCACATGCTTATTAATATTGGTGTATGCATATATCAACTGTGCGCTTGGTTTGGCAAAGCTGAGCTTGCATGTCCATGGGGAGGTTGGAAGAAATGGCCAAATGAGCATTCAGCCCGCAGGTATCTAATATGTCTGGCCCGCCTAAGACTTCATTTCCTGCGCCATATCACTGCAGATGGCAGCAACAGATTAACTCCTCGCTGGAGAAAATGCAATTTCAACTAAAGCTAAAATCTTAAAGGGGATGTTGTATTACAGACAGCTTCTTAAAGAGAATTTCTCAGGTCTGATACGTTTCCCAAAACCAATAATGGTGTTGTGCAGGGAGTAATAGGAGTAGAAAACACCGTTCTGGGCACAAACTGAAGAGGCAATGCAGATATAATCTTTTTATGGATATGCAAATCAGCCAGGAAGTGCACTGGAGGTGGAGCCAGGTTTGTCTATAGATCGCCAGGAAGCAGACCGGGGCAGAAAATGTAACTCATGGTAAAAGCAAAGACATTGGGCACGGATTCCAGAGGACAGCCATAGCACTTACAGCTGTCTATAGGCAAATCTGATAAATCAGGCCCCGCCCCCAGAGCACTTGCAAGCATATCCATAAATAGGTGATTACCTCCGCATTGCTTCATTGGTTTGTGGTCACAAATGTAGGTTTCTGCTCCTATTAAAGGCCCTTACATAGCATTTAATTCAGAATTCATATAATATACCTTGGATTTGTTTATAGGTTCTGGGTTTATAGGTAAATGATTTTCTTGCCTAATAACGTCGTGGTCTGTTTTTTTCTTTGACAAGCTAATCTGTTTTTTAAATTATGTCTTTGTATATTCATGTTTTTTATACATATACTATATTTATCGTTTTTAACTAGTTACGCACTTGATAAAGGGTTCCGACCCGAAACGCGGCAACTGTTTTTGCGTTGTGCAATCTTCTTTTTGAATAAATTCCTTTGGACCTGAGAGCGCCGTCCTTTTGTTCTTCCATTGGTGCATCCTCCTGGTTTTTGACCAGTGTTATAGAGACGTGCTGCCACTCCCACTCTGACAAAGCCTAATATTGCTTAAAACGGAGTTGTGAACGGAGTCACAACCCGATCAGGTGAGAGGCCACCAGGTCCTGAGTTCTTTTCATAAACACCAGATAATTCATCTATATATTTATAATAGACCATCTACACTATAAGTGTGCTTGGTGTCTCTCTATTCTCTTACATAGCATTGTTATGGTCTGGAAGGCACTGTATACTCTCTTTCATATAAGAGCCACCAACTCCCTAGGCTATATACCAGGGGAGAAGCCACCAGATGTAACGGCCACTTCAGGGGCAATGACACGGTATATGCTGGGCATTCAGATGGCAGGTAGTCCATAAAATAACTAGTTTACCCCTTTAAAAATAAGAAATGAATCGGATCTACTCTGCGATGTGATCATACTGCACTGAGGAGCATGCATGTCATCTAAGACTGTAGGAATAGGACAAGATTTATTCCAGGAGACCCCACATATCACAGATAATGTTAATTTCATCCTCCCTGGGAGAGAACCTATAAGCTGTTCATCCTGACCTTTCTGGCTCTTGAACAGAATGCAAGAACTACAGTGAAGACTGACACATATGGCGTCAAACAGAAAAAAGAGATATACTCAGGAAACTTATTTTTTAGGGAATACCATGGGAAGTTATTTGTGATACCCCATATCCCTGACCTTGGCTTCAGGGAGGGATAGTAGAATAGACACAATGTAATGCATTTGTAGCAGGATAGAGGAGCAATGGTATAAGGAGGTGGAATTATGGTCAATGAAAGGGTTACATGTGAGGGGGCAGGATAAGGCTGAGGATTATGGTACTAGCGAGGACACAGATCTCTGGAGAGCATCAGTAAGCAGGGTGTTATCCTGTGAATTCCTTGGACATGGCAGCCAAGAGTCCCTACAGACCTGACCACCAGTCCGCAGTGACCGTATAGCCAGATATCCGTCATCTACATGCTAAACAAAATAGAATAGAGAACAAAAAAACATTGCTGCACTATCAGGAGGATGAAGGAAGCTCCAGACAGAACAAATCCTATAAAATCCAAGCCTTACACACTACACTTTGTGGGGTCACCACTAGAGGTCGCCGGATGTGATTGTAATGTTTAGTGCACTTTAAGGGGTTATTTAAGACCTACTACAGATCTGCATATAACGGGAGGTCGTCTTATTTATTACTCTATAGCACCATATATAGTATAGCTATGTTCTACCACTAGGGGGAGTGTCAACAAAGAGATAGGACTATTGTATATGAAATGTATCAGCAGCGAGGTCACAGCATCAGGGAGCGCTCTCAGGGATCTCACCTTACCTCCATATAAAGAGATCAGTAGTCACATAGGAGCCAAACACAAAAAGAGAAGAGCAATGCAGAATTGTAGTGACCAGGTGACAGGCCGGGCTCACTGGGACTTCAGTTTTTGCAGTTGTACATGAATATGGAGGGTGGGGTGGTGACATACAACTGATGTGGTATACTGTGCCATATTATACAGTCCTATGAAAAAGTTTGGGCACCCCTATTAATCTTAATCATTTTTAGTTCTAAATATTTTGGTGTTTGCAACAGCCATTTCAGTTTGATATATCTAATAACTGATGGACACAGTAATATTTCAGGATTGAAATGAGGTTTATTGTACTAACAGAAAATGTGCAATATGCATTAAACCAAAATTTGACAGGTGCAAAAGTATGGGCACCTCAACAGAAAAGTGACATTAATATTTAGTACATCCTCCTTTTGCAAAGATAACAGCCTCTAGTCGCTTCCTGTAGCTTTTAATCAGTTCCTGGATCCTGGATGAAGGTATTTTGGACCATTTCTTTCTACAAAACAATTCAAGTTCAGTTAAGTTAGATGGTCGCCGAACATGGACAGCCCGCTCTCAAATGATCTGAAAACAAAGATTGTTCAATATAGTTGTTCAGGGGAAGGATACAAAAAGTTGTCTCAGAGATTTAACCTGTCAGTTTCCACTGTGAGGAACATAGTAAGGAAATGGAAGACCACAGGGACAGTTCTTGTTAAGCCCAGAAGTGGCAGGCCAAGAAAAATATCAGAAAGGCAGAGAAGAAGAATGGTGAGAAGAGTCAAGGACAATCCACAAACACCTCCAAAGAGCTGCAGTATCATCTTGCTGCAGATGGTGTCACTGTGCATCAGTCAGCAATACAGCGCACTTTGCACAAGGAGAAGCTGTATGGGAGAGTGATGAGAAAGAAGCCGTTTCTGCACGTACGCCACAAATAGAGTTGCCTGAGGTATGAAAAAGCACATTTGGAGAAGCCAACTTCATTTTGGAAACAAAGATTGAGTTGTTTGGTTATAAAAAAAGGCGTTACGCATGGCGTCCAAAAAGAAACAGCATTCCAAGAAAAACACTTGCTACCCACTGTAAAATTTGGTGGAGGTTCCATCATGCTTTGGGGCTGTGTGGCCAATGCCGGCACCGGGAATCTTGTTAAAGTTGAGGGTCGCATGGATTCCACTCAGTATCAGCAGATTCTTGAGAATAATGTTCAAGAATCAGTGACGAAGTTGAAGTTACGCCGGGGATGGAGATTTCAGCAAGACAATGATCCAAAACACTGCTCCAAATCGACTCAGGCATTCATGCAGAGGAACAATTACAATGTTCTGGAATGGCCATCCCAGTCCCCAGACCTGAATATCATTGAACATCTGTGGGATGATTTGAAGCAGGCTGTCCATGCTCGGCGACCATCTAACTTAACTGAACTTGAATTGTTTGTCCAAAATACCTTCATCCAGGAACTGATTAAAAGCTACAGGAAGCGACTAGAGGCTGTTATCTTTGCAAAAGGAGGATGTACTAAATATTAATGTCACTTTTCTGTTGAGGTGCCCATACTTTTGCACCGGTCAAATTTTGGTTTAATGCATATTGCACATTTTCTATTAGTACAATAAACCTCATTTCAATCCTGAAATATTACTGTGTCCATCAGTTATTAGATATATCAAACTGAAATGGCTGCTGCAAACACCAAAATATTTAGAACTAAAAATGATTAAGATTAATAGGGGTGCCCAAACTTTTTCATAGGACTGTACATGTATAGATGTAGTAGAGCCAACCTGTACTACTCCAGCCATCACAAGGCTATGAACAACATTAGGCCATACATATTACTTGCATAGATGTAGCAGAGTTATATGAGGTTCACACTAGCGTTTGGGTCGCCATCATTCGAGTCCGAATGGGAACCCAAAAAATGGAGACGCCACTTGCTTAAAAAGTGGTCATTTGTGGAAATAGACTATAATGGGGTCCGCCATTTTTCCACCAGTTCTACACTGAAACTGGTGGAGGGAAAAGTCTGCTGAGGGTTATTTCAGCGTTCTGGTTACTGGGCTGGATTTTTAGGAATGGCAGGTAGGTTGGTATTGGGACCTGTCATACCACCCCCCTCCAGTCCACACTTTGGGGATGTTCCGGCAGCGACTCAGCTGCAGAGAGTCTGCTCATCAAGGGAGGCTTAAGAAGTCAGTTCCAGCAGCAACACTTTGACAGAGCTTGGCTGGAGAGCTGACAGAGAGGTCATATTTTTGGAGCTGTGTCCTGAATGATTCTACTGGCTTTGGATTGCTGTTATTCTAGGTAACCTATTCTATGTTTAGTTAGAGCCTAGCCGGGCAGGTATTTATTTTTGTATTGTTTCCTTTTGTTGCTGCACTACCTTTTTCAGTGAAAATAAACATTACCTTTGTTTTGGACTAAAGAAACTGGACTTGTGTGTCTATGCCACCCCACCTAGTAACCCCAGACCCTGACTATATAAGATTATATATTATATATATATATATATATATATATATATATATATATATATATACACATACACACATATACATACACACACAGTCTAATTTTTTTATTTTTTTTATTTTTATTTTTTTACACACTTATTTTACTTTGTTGTTTTTCTTCAAACGGCTACAGTAAAATCAATACATATGGATGGGGATTTTTACATGACCGTTTTCGCTGTTCCATGTCCTGTTTTTAACTATTTGGATCCCTAAATAGATTACAATTTCAGAGGGACCTGAGATAAAGGGCACCCCACATATGCTAAAGGTCCCCATTTCATGGCTGTTTTTGCATATTCGTAGTCTGAACAGAGGCTTACACTTCAATCCAGCAAAGTATAAGCATTGCAGATATCCGCAGTGGATTACCTCATTGTTGAGGAAAAGTCCATTTCAACTTAGACTAAAATCTTAAAGGGGATGTCCCATCACAGCCTCTTATGAGAGCCACCGGCCACACAAAGGGCCACTTTATTAGAGACCTCCAGGACTGCAGCACCTTGTTGTCCTGTCATGTGAATAAGCCCCATGGAGACATCTCAGGTAGTTCATAAAGGACCAAAACTTCTCTACAAGCGGAAAGAAATTTATGGGCTTGATCACATGGGGCAAGAGGGTGCGGATTCTGACGCCAAATCCACATCAGAATCCGCCCCCTCACAATAGAGGACTATGTAGACCGCTAGCTTCCTTTTTTCCGTGAGCGGTATGTTCCGGCTCACGGTAAAAATAAGCGAGCTGCCCTTTCTTCAGGCGGATTCCACAGCCCCGACGTCTGCCTCGCGGCCGCAACCTCCAGACTAGGCCCATTCATTTGAGCCCATTCCAAAGCGGGAAGCTGTGACTGTCGGAAACCGCAACAGTCGTGGCAGGCGCATTTTGGTCCTATTCTGACCCTGTTTCCCGCCCAAAATCAGGACCAAAATATGCGGTCCCGTGCCTCGTGTGAACGAAGCCTTCAGCACCTGGACCACTACGGTTACAAATAATACCTGACACCACTTATTGGAGGAGAAAACTTAACTTCACTGGTTTCTGGGCTACCAGATGGGAAATTGTAGATAAAAGTGTCATTTTTCACCTCTTTTTGTGGTGGTGATCATTCAAACATGGTATATAACGTGCAGATATAAGACATGGCTTACCTGGCGGACCCTGCAGTTTGGCCTTTTTAACTGCAAAAAAAATAAAATAAAATTAAGTTAGCACAAAATATATAGAAGATATAAAGCGACACATCTAATGGATGCAAAATTTGCAAGAACTACAAGCATGTTTGATCCAAGCAGATTTCTCTTTAACTGCATGTGAACAGGGTTATAAAAATCCTCATTCACTTGCATTGGATACGGAAGATTTATTGGATTCGTGCCAAAATCTGCAACAGGTCCCTAATGTTAATTTCTGATCCCATTCTATAACAGATCCTATAACGGTTCCTATTAGATCCCACTGACTTATGAGAGATACATCAGGTTTTGGTTATATTTTTCTTTCATAGATAGAGAAGTCGACACCGGAAAGATTCTGGATGAACACGTGACGACATCAAAAACATCGGATTAACACTACTGAAAGAGGAAGACGGCTCCAGATACATCAGACGGAAGACAAACAGATTATACCGAGGATAATATTTACAATGAACGGCGTCCATGAAGCAATGACGCAGAGAAGGAGGAGGAGGGGGGGGGGGGGCAGAGTAAGAGAGACAATAACAGCACCCCACAAAATCATACAAAGACGTCGCTCATGGACAGGGAAAGACCAAGATACAGACAGTAGCTCTCTGTACTTATCCGACCCTCAGGGAAGCCATTATTAAAGGGCCAGTACCTCTAAAATTGACATCTTCTAATAGTAGAGCGGCTAATGTCGTATGATAGAAGTATAAAGTTATCCCCCGCACCCACAAGGCTCTCCATAATGCCGCACCTCCCTACATTTCTTCCCTCATCTCTGTCTACCGCCCAACCCGTGCTCTCCGCTCACTCAATGACCTAACACTTACATCCTCTATTATCAGAACCTCGCACGCTCGTATACAAGACTTCTCCCGAGCTGCACCACTTCTCTGGAATGCTCTACCCCGGACAATCAGATTAACTCCCAATTTGTACAGCCTCAAGCGCAAACTAAAGACACATCTTATCAGACAGGCCTATCACAATTCCTAACCTAAACCCTTCCATAGTTAGAATCCCTGCTACCCCGTGTGTCATTCCCTATACCTCATAGATTGTAAGCTCTTGTGTATAGGGCCTCAGTCCCATTGTGTGAAATGGCTATTACTTTATTTCTCATTTTGTGGGTTCTTGAACCCTACAATTTGTAAAGTGCTGCGGAATATGTTGGGGTTATATAAATATAATGTATTAGTATTGTAGCAGGGAGCAATAGGTTGTATTAGTGTGTCCTATAGTGTCAGCATCTTTTAGGGTGATCTTACATGTTATGGCCCAGTTACATTCTGATGGTTTAGAGGAGTGAAAAGGCTCGGCCTACTTTCAGCCGCAAAAATCAGTTCACGTGTTAGCCATATTTACCGACATGAACGCTATATCAGGACATGCACTCCTAGCATTATAGTAACCTAGGCTAGCAGTCCCTCCCTCACCGCTATATACAACCCCATACTGTAATGACTAGAGGACAGTATGTCACTGGGGTGCAGGGACTCCTAGCAGCATAGATAACTATAACACTAGGAGTCTGGCTTCGGACGTACCATTCAGGCTGGTAAATAAGACTCAAACAAGCCCAAAGTATCACAGATGAAATTCGGTTATGTGAATGCAGGCTTGGCTTATATTCACATGAGGGCTATGTGATGGCGTTTTTGCATCACACGGCAATGAATGTGAATGGGGCCGACGTCCAGTTTTTGCCCGTTTACAAGGACACCTCTGGTGGATGCAAAACAGCAGTTTGTCCATTTTTCACATGCTTGTGTGAATGTAGCTTTAGAATCTGCATCTGCAAGGGGTTAATGTCTCAGTCACCGGTAGTCTACAGATTTAAAGGGGTCTTCCGGACTAGGACACCGAACCGCTCCTTCTCTTTTTGAGTAGTGACATCACATCTATTGGTCACATAGCCATGTTGCAGCTCAGTCTCATTCGGATAAATGGAGATGATCTGCAATATCCTGCACAGCCACTATAAAATGTACGGCGTTGTGCTTGGTAAGTAGTAAAGAGGTCACAGCAGTCACTATCATAGTCCAGGAAAACATCTCCATCTCAAATCCTGCTATCCACCCCTTAAAATAACGAGCCTGTAGCTTTTTAAGGACTTTTTAAGTTTTTATTTATTGTGCGGTTTTCCCTTTTTAACCCCATGATGAACTGAGACCTAACAGTTAAGTCTAAGACTGGAAAAAGCCATTTCCTGGCTGGCGGCTATAGCGCGTTTCATGCCTATGGCCCCAGCTGTCACATAATAAACCTAAGCGTAGTACAGTAAATATCCAACCGTTCCAAGACTGAGATCAATGCATGACGCCAGCGCAACGTAAAATATGTCAACAATTCCACAGCAGGTTCTACAAGGCAACCCAGCTAAGACAGGCAAGAAGCCAACGTCACAGACTCTTAAGGTGACAGCGACAGATGAGAATGGCGCCTGGATCCACCCGGGATGTGACAGGCACAGAACAGGAGACCAATGTGTGACTAAGCAGCAGGGGTAATGAGTGGGGGGATGGCAAAGTAACACCTCCAATCACTTGCCAATTAAAAGCAAATGACGAGCAGAACGCAGAGGAGCCATGTTAGTACACATTCATCACCCGAGCTTACAGGTGAAGGCACCCACAGGGACGGATGCAGAAAATGAGACCAAGTGCTGGTCCTATTCCCATTATCAGATTTGTGGGGGGTCCAAGTCATGGCAGCTCATTGAAGACGCCATAGAGCTCATTGTTTACAAGGCTCTACAGCACCCTACCTTTAGTAGTGGCTATGCCTGGTATTACCGCTCGAGTCAAATAGGAGTGCGCTGCAATAGCCTGCGATACCAGGCAGTCACTACAAAAAGTATGGTGATGGGCTTTGCAAACAATAAAGGGGGCACAGCACCCCCTTCAATCAGCAAGCAAGAGTGCAGGGAATTAGACCCCTTCCCATTTCTTCCTCCCCCCAACTCCCTTGTAAAAAAGCTATGCCCTAACTGAGGGCAGGGCTCCTTTTCCCCAAAACCGGCACCCTTCACCAATTCCTATTGTTTGCCTCCTGTAACTGGCACCTCTCTACGGATTCCGGTGCAGTTGCAATTTTTTCTCTAGCCAGCGCCATCGCAAGCAATCAGAGACAATAGTTTTGGTGCCAGATAGGCTAACTAGACTCTCTAATGTCAAGTGGGTGGTGTCAGGCAGGAGCAGGCAAGGGGGCGTGACTCCAACAAGAGGTGGAATCATGGCCATTGTCTTGTTGTGCCAGACAACACCCACTTGACATTAGGGAGCATAGTTAGACTATCAGGCACCAAAACTACCTACACCAATTGCTCAGGAATGGTGCGAGCTAGAGAAAAAATTCCAACAGTGCCAGACTCAGTGACAGATTAGAGGTTGCAAAGAACTAGCGATGGCGAAAAGTCCGCTTTTACGGATACCATGATCCTAATTATTATACAGGGGTTCCCTAACCCTAGTCAGTGCTATAGGGAGCAGACACAGTATAATGGACATTTTTTGGAGCTGCAGCCTTACGACAAGTCTCCATTATCTGCTCCTTCCTTAGGATGACAGGTGACACTGGCTGTCATGGGCGGCCGGGTTGCTGCAGCCCGTGACTGACAGGGGCTTTATTCCTTGTATGACTCCGGGTCAACAGTGAAAGAGAGAAGCGTCCACCTGCAGAGACAGAAGGATATTGCACACACCTGGACATGTGTATACACACACTATATACAGAGGAGGAGGTCAGGACTAAGCACAATAGAACATTGTCTGCCGTTTCCTCAATGGCTTATAACAATTGTCAAACCTGACAAGGAGGAAACAGCCATTCTCAAGGTAAACAGAGCGTCTTCCAAGGATGTACAGAAACTTCTCAGAAATAAGGGCTCCTCGTATGAGGCCTATACAAAGAAGTGCAATATACCGCCAGTGTTAAAGGGACATGTACAAGTAAATACAATCTACTGCGCCCTGATTTCAGCCATTTTAGTGTATTAGAGATAAATTAATTTTATTGACACCTTAGGAAGAGGCCAAGACTCTGGACAAAATCAGTTTTCTTCCCCTTCTGGAAGCCGATTATGTAATTCCATGTTATCTAAAATCTCATCTATACTGTACAGTCTCTGCCCTGCAGTGAACAGAGGATCACTATGCAGAGACTTGGCTGTAGGGGGAGTAACTGAGCATGTGTGACCACCAGCATTCAGTTCATTAGGTGGACGTGCATTGGTGGACAACAGAATAGGATTTGCTAGGATCCCACTCACTTTGCAGTGGCCGTAAATGGTAAACATTGTGTATTTTAGATGAAGTGTATAATGAATTTGAGCTCTCATGGTGAGGCGACCTCTTAATGACGACGCCCTCAATGCACCAAACAGTCCATTTGCATATTGACAAAACACTGATGTGTTGTCAATGGAGTCCCCCTTTCACATGGGAAAAATATTAAGATTCAGGTGACCCTAACCTATCCATCTGCAGGGCTGGGCGGATATGCTGGGATCTGGTGACAGACTCCCTTTAAAAGGTTAGTTGCCCTTTAAGCTACAAAGCAAACCTGAAAGTCTCTTTTATAAATATCGCTTCGCATCTCCTGCAACGGTGGCTGCACCCTGCGGGGAGAAGCCTCCGGATTTCCGTGCTCTTGCAGAGATGGCCTTGTCACTCACAAGCAGTGCAATGGCAGGTGGTGGGCATCCTACATATCACTGTCAATGAAATTAAGGAAGATGGCAGCAAACATCTCTAAATTCTAGATTTCAAGGGATCCTATCATTGGATACCTTTTTTTTCTCCCCAACACATAGAAATAGCTTTAAGAAAGTCTATTCTTCTCCTACCTTTAGATGTCTTCTCTGCGCCGCTGTTCGATAGAAATCCAAGTTTTCTTCGGTATGCAAATGAGTTCTCTTGCAGCACTGGGGGCGGGCCCCAGCACTCAAACAGCACTGGGGGCGTCCCCAATGCTGCAAGAGAACTCTCCAGCGATGCCTCCATCTTCTTCTGGAACGCCCTATCCCTGTGTCTTCCTCTGTCCTGGGTTTCAATCTTCTAGACCTTGCGCATGCCCGGGCCACAAGAAAATGGTCGCTTGTGGCCGCTTACACAGTAAGCTGGTGTAAGCGACCATTTTCTTAATCGCCCAGGCATGCGCAGTCGGCTCTGCCCAAGGCCTAGAAGATTGAAACCCAGGACAGAGGAAGACACAGGGAGAGGGCGTTACAGAAGAAGATGGAGGCGTCGCTGGAAAGTTCTCTTGCAGCATTGGGGACGCCCCAGTGCTGTTTGAGTGCTGGGGCCCTCCCCCAGTGCTGCGAGAGAACTCATTTGCATACCGAAAAAAAAAAAACCGGGATTTCTAACGAACAGCAGAGCAGAGAAGACATCTAAAGGTAGGAGAAGAATAACCTTTCTTAAAGCTATTCCTATGTGTTGGGGAGAAGAAAAAAAAGGTACCCAATGATAGGATCCCTTTATAATGCCAATCTATTGACCCAACATGCCGTGTCATACAATCCAGCACTCCTGGTTCATAAACAGAATGCCAGACCTGCAGTTTAGACTGACACCACCACCCACAGGCAGGTCAATTTGCATAATCATGCATATTCATTTTCCATTTAGCATCTGTAGAAAGTTTGGGGATTACACCGAAAGAAATAAAATAATACCCATGACATGAAAGTTGGCATAGACACGGTGCCAGTCATGGGCAATCCCTCAGTTTCCAAACATAACATTTCCACCGTGCCAAGATTTTTGGCATTAACGTAACCGTGAATCGACTGTGTCTATATTTACGGCATCACCACAGCAACAAGCAACAAAATCCAGCACCTGCCTGAAGGTTTGAGTGTAAACATTAGGAGGCCGTGCGCCATTCACAGCGGGCGCCGCCGCCTTCACCCCGATGCCAAGAAGCATTTTAATTAATTAGAGAAACGTTTAACTACGAGGCTTTTCACTCCCCTCCTCCGGGCCACTTCTGACGTCGCGGTTTATTATGTGCGCCATTGTTGCTGGAGACTTTCACCGCCGTCTATCAGTCCAATTTGTTGCCCGGGAAGCAAAAAGCTTTATCTATAAGACAATCATTGAGGATAAATGGACGAGTGGGGCGGCAGCCTTGGAAAAACACATTTCACTTAAGAGCAGGATCTGCGCTCACGCGCTCCGCGCCCAAGATGGTTAGGAAGCAATGGAAAAGGAAAATAAAATAATGAAGAGAAATTTAGTTAATTTTCGAATAAAAAAGTGACGCGTAGAGGTACACGGCACACCAGACCCTATAAACAAGTAACACGTAGATGAAGACGACCGCCCGGATCACACCTGACCCTATTAAAAAAGTGGTCTGCTACCGCCATAAATCTGTGGGGCAGGTTTCGTGCCCTGACCGCCCCTTGTTGGGGGGTGAGCACAGTGGAAGGACACCGCATATTAATGGGGTGAGACACAGTGGTTTTTATCAGGATCTGCGGACAGATACAGACGTAGGATACCGCTCGTCAGACAAGAGGAACCTGCTAAGGGGCTACTATAGCATGGCGCCTCTTGTTGGGTAGCACAAAGGCATGGTGGCTTTTGTCAGTGGGCATAGTCAGAGCTGTAGGGTGAGAGTGGTAGGGTGGTAGAGTGCCCCATAAGCCCTTCCGGATTCTGAATGTAGGTGCTCTCCTTTAGGAGCATTTCCCGCTTTTCCCATGACACAGAGTTGAATACAATGGTGGGGCAGCGAGTGGTCAAATCCCTGCCCCACATTCACGAGCAATCGTAGTTAATTTCACCTCTCTATTGTCAGGTGGGCATTCCCAGTGTCTTCTCCAACCAAGGACCGCCCACCTGACAGTATAATTAGCATATCAGATGCGGAATCTAATAGCACTGGTTGCTCAGGAATGGTGGGGGCTAGAAAAAAAAAAAAAAAAAAAAACTGTGCCAGAATCAGTAGTGCGTTGTCTCCTGAAGGAGGCAAAGGAGTGGCGGTGATGAAGAGTTCTCTTTAACACAAAAAATTTGCTAAAGCGTGCTGGGTGCCTCTTGACAGTGGAAAGGGCACAGTGGGAGGGCGCCACAACGACACAGCTAGGAAGGCACAGCAGAAGGTCACGCACGTCAAAAAGAAGTTTTCCTTGGACAGACAAGTCAGTCATCTCACTCCCGCGGCTAGGAAGTTTTCACATTAGATTAGTGAACCTAGTTAGAGATCTCTTCAGGATCCCAGTAGATCTCAGCCCCAGATATAGCCCCATTACTGATCATCACAGGGGTTATCTGATATCATGGATCCATCTCCACACCACTAAATGCACCAGACTTCCCCGTATACTACATCTTCGTGCAAAGAAAAAACAAAATGTCAAAAGGGCCATTTTAACACCTTGTCTGTCGTCTGAGATCACACCAGTGTATATATAAATTCAGTCTGACTCTAGCACTACCTGGCCTATCCCGAGTCAATGGAATTCTAGGATGACAGTGAAGACTGACCTATACAGATGCGGAGCACAGTAATATTATATATACATACACACACAGTTATATATATATTATATACACACAGCTCCAGATGGCTACCAAAATGGGAAATAGTTGCCAATTTGACTACAAAGTTGCAAATGGCACCGAGACTTTGTAGTCTGTGCAAGGGCATTGGGAAGAGCAACATATATAATATGGTGCCACTGAGGAGAGCATTACATTGGTGAAGGGGGGGGGAGAGAAAGATAAACGGGACCCTATTATTGGCAACTAAAGATTTGGTTTGGCTCCTAAATTGTCTAGGTGGCTCCTAGATGTCGATTTTATATATATATATATATATATATATATATATATATATATATATATATATATATACACACATATATATTACACACACACACACACACACACACACACACACACACACACATACACACACGTTATTCAGGATCTATTGCAGAGCTGGGTGACACAACCTAGAAGTACAGTAATGGCAGAGACCAGCAATAACCGGGATAGCGCGCTCCATGATGGACTGTCATCCAGCCTCGGCTGCTGGGATATAAAAGGACATCACATCATTATCACCTATCACATCAGTGCAGGCGGTGGAGGAGCAGGACATGGGCTGCGGAGGCAACCGACCCTAATGGCTGTGCTGAAATATTCACCTAATCTGCTGCTATTTCGGGCACCGATTTGCATATCGCCAGGAAAGCCCTCTCATCTCTGCGGAAAAGCTGAGCAACAAGCCCTGCATGAGCCAGCTGTCAGGGGGATAACGGGACTCCCTGCCGGTGCCCCTGGCAGATGTGGGAGGGGGACACCCAAATACTAGGTCACATTTATAGGTTATCCTGCGGTCACATCACAGGAACGGGTGGAGGAGAAGGAAGAAGGATACTTGCATTTCTATGTATATACTGTATGTAACTCCAGGCACACCCATCAGCAATCTGAAAATCTCAAAGCTTTGCAATAATCCCCAATAATCTACAATAGACACTATTCACATTGGCAGGAGGCCCAGATCCCCAGCCCCACCCTGCTACACTCATTCAGGTCACTAGATCCCTGTTGATCCCCTGTACAATAAACCTGGAAAATGCACAAAACGTAACGTATCAAAGAACTTCCTTCTTTACCAAATTTGTCTCAATGAACATATAAAAAAAACCTTGAGACCTTCCTTCCTATAAAGGAACTTTCTCTTTATTCCCCCAAGGGATCAGCCATGTCTCCGCTCCATCTCCTAAATGTCCTGAGTCTAAATGTCTGCAGCAGGAGCCTCTCCCCCCCTTTCTGCCCTATCCGTTAGTACTGATGCCTTGCAGCACTGGAGTCTAATCCAGCCAATGACAACATCTGCATGGAGTTTGTATGTTCTCCACGTGTTTGCATGCGTTTCCTCCAGGTACTCCAATAAACTCCAGCTTCGGTGTGCGCCAGATTACGGCTAGGGCTACACTGGGGTATGACCAAAGTCGCAGGGTGATATGGTGGTCAATGGGTGCAGTTGTTTCCCATCTTGTCAAGTTATCACTCTTCAATAGAATAAGGGAGAACATGTAGACCAATGGGAGTACGACCACTAAGGATGGGGAGGCAGTACGACCACTAAGGATGGGGAGGCAGCACGCCCACATTTTTGTTCACTGCAATGGGAGTACTTTGTACTTTGCTTCCTGGGGCGTCCATGAACTGCCCGACCTCTGCTCCACTCAAAATAGGTGACTAATCTCTCCTGTTCTCTGGTGGGGTCCCGTCTTGAAACTGCAAATTATTCCCTATCCTGAAGATAAGGGGAGACAACCACCACCAAAATCTCTTCTAAACCCCTTATATTATGCTGTAGGACCAATTCATGGACAAACCTTTTTGTGCCAAAATACCATCTCGCTGCCAATAAAATCAAAATGTATTCGATATGCAAATGAGACGTTTGGTGCACCCGGGAAGTGGCTACGTCTGCCGGAGCAGTGCTTTTCGCCTGTAGTCATCACTCGGTGCCACCCTAACAAAATGACTGACAGGTTCCAATGGGCAGCAACCACAGGTGAAAACGGGTGTTCTGGCCTACGCACCCAGGCCAAGGGGCACCAAACAGCTATGGATTCAGGCTAGGGCCGCACATCGTGAGTGTGCAGATGAAATCTCATTTCCGTTGCTGGGACTGTAAGACGCTGCATTTTTTTCGCTGCGTTTATGCAACCGCCAAAAATGTTGCATATTCCGCAATGTGTGAACTTGTCCTAAAAGTGGATTTTCTCGTCAGCAAGATTACACATTGACACAAAATGATAAAGTAAATACACCACTAAGGCCCCATGTCCAAGGGGCAATCCGGACTGGAAAATCCAGTCTGTAGGACCGACAAATTTCCAATCTGAACCAATTCAGGAGGCGGGACTCCTGGTATCATATAGGTATATGGGGTTCCTGCCTCTGCTCAGCTGCATGGTCCTGTACTACCCTGTTTCCCAGAAAATAGGTCATACCCCAAAAGTAAAACATAGCAGAGGTTTTGTTGAATTACCTAAGGCACCCCCGAAAGTAAGACATCCTTCAATAATAATGTTTCTGCACATAGATTGTATGAAGAAAAACATTGCAGCC
Source organism: Leptodactylus fuscus (assembly GCF_031893055.1). NCBI lineage: Eukaryota > Metazoa > Chordata > Amphibia > Anura > Leptodactylidae > Leptodactylus > Leptodactylus fuscus. The sequence continues at coordinate 37,851,727 of NC_134265.1, forward strand.
GGCTGAACACTGTGCGATGTTCTGTGTACACAGATATGCTGGCTTCTGCCGCTGCTGCGATATGTTGTATCCACTTGTCCTGCTGCTATAGGATGAGCTGGGAGATGCCCGCTGTACATACACTAAGCATGGTATGTGGTGGGGGCGTCCACTCTCCCAGCTCATCCCACAGCAGAAGGAACAGTGGATACAACGTACGGTATCACCGCAGCGGCAGAAGCCGGCATACCTGTGCACACGGAGCACCGCACACAGCATTCAGCCAGCTGCAAGGTTTTTCTTCATACATTCTTTGTGCAGCAAGCACATCTCAGCGTAGTGCAGTGATGGCAGCAGAACACAAAAATAAAATAAGACATAGCATATCTTTAGGACCAAAATTTAATATAAGACACTGACTTATTTTCAGGGAAACACGGTATATATAGTATAGGATAAGGGCCCCATAGATCACTGTGATGCAAGGAGTCCTGTCTTCTAAATCTGATCAGATTAGGAAATCCGGCCTACGTACATGCATGGTGCCCTACAGCAGTGTATAAGTGGCTTACAAGTAATTTGGACAGTTGGAGATTCCCTTTAACCCCTGAGTTATCAGGAACATGCAGAAAGTCTTGCTATTCAACAAACCCTTTGTGCAAGATTACCTTGTATTTGTAGCTGGTATCACTTCGTACTAGGGGTACTGTTACTTTAAAGGAAACCTATTACCAAGGCAGACTAATGCACACAACCAGATTATGGCTCCCAATCAATGCCGTATAATACCGATGTTCCTCCACAGAGGTCAATGGAGATGGAAAAAAAAAAAAACTTGATCGTTGAGCAGATAATGCGGACCTGCTCAAGACGATGAAAAATGGTCAACTGTTACATACACCACATAATATGGCTTCATGCCTGTGCCAGCCACATGACTGACCCCAAAAAGTAATTCTTCACCCAATAACAGTTCATGATATTACCAGCCAATGACTGGCTAAAAGCCGAGAGCCTACAATAAAGTCTAGGAACCAAGCAAACCTAAGGCAATAAATGGTAGAGGATAGGTCGGCCGGCCTTCGACAATAGGACGCACCCTTGTACCACCAAAACAGCTTTGACCCATTGCCGCATGGACTCCAGGAGTCCTCTATAGGTGTCAATAACCTGGAAGACTTGGCTCAAGTGGCCACTGTAGTCAGTCACTGACCTCTTGGTGACGTCACTGCTAATACGTCACCATTACATGTCACCATTGAGAACAGAGAGCGGTTTCGTGAGCCTTTATACTTTCGGCTCAGCCAGTGCCTGCCTGGGATAGAAGTGAAGCGGCTCAGGTAACCACCACAGCATTGCCTGATCTCAATGGTCATATGTTGGGTACCGGTGATGGAAGAGGGGACCCAACCACCCAACGGAGGGTCAGGGGTTGGCAAGTAACGCTTCTTATTTTGTTTCACCTCAACCCTGGCCCTCCTGGGGTCTCCACTTCGGTGGGAAAGCATCAGACAAGCGTGCCTTTGATGCCCCTTTCCAAAACGAGTCTTTGGTCATCCAAGACCCCATCTCCAGTTTAGCAGGCATCCTTTTCTGGGCCACTTTTAGTAAGTACCATAGGATACTAGGAACACCACATGCAACCTGCCATTTTGGAGTTGCTCTGACCCAATCATGTAGTCATCACAATTTGGGCCTCATGCTTGCCCGTATTTCCTACTCCCATCATATCAGCAGGATGTTCACTTGCTGACTAATATATATACTTCACCTTCCCCCAGTTTTAATGCCTCGGTGTATACAAATCCCCACCATAGCTCAGCCTGGACACAAGTCTTGTCAGCAGAAAATTCAGTAATGATGTAGATAGTCTGTGTACGTTTTGGGAATTACTCTGCACTGCACCTGAGAGGGTTCCTAGTGGCCCCCATGAGGCTTCTGAGATATAAACAGTCGCCACATTCAGCGCCTTACGTCAGACTTTCCATACGGTGGAAATAGCAGATGAGCTCATCACATGCCAGAGCGTGGCTCCTCGGCCGACAACCGCACATGTACAACAATAAGCCGCATTACGACCGGCAACTACTTCACGGAGTGGGGTTATCAAGGCCCTGTCTTGAAACGGGGCTAGATGGCGACTTATTGTTCCACGTTGATATTGCATCTGCAGTGCCAGTCGCATCTAAAGAGAAACGCAAAAATCCAGCAGGGTTGGCTTTCCGTCAACTATGGTGACGTGGTTGTATATACACACAGTGATGTCACAGTACAGAGATAATACACACAGTGATGTCACAGTACAGAGATAATACACACAGTGATGTCACAGTACAGAGATAATACACACAGTGATGTCACAGTACAGAGATAATACACACAGTGATGTCACAGTACAGAGATAATACACACAGTGATGTCACAGTACAGAGATAATACACACAGTGATGTCACAGTACAGAGATAATACACACAGTGATGTCACAGTACAGGGATAATACACACAGTGATGTCACACACAGTGATGTCACAGTACAGGGATAATACACACAGTGATGTCACAGTACAGAGATAATACACACAGTGATGTCACAGTACAGAGATAATACACAGTGATGTCACAGTACAGGGATAATACACACAGTGATGTCACACACAGTGATGTCACAGTACAGGGATAATACACACAGTGATGTCACAGTACAGAGATAATACACACAGTGATGTCACAGTACAGAGATAATACACACAGGGATGTCTCGGTACAGGGATAATACACACAGGGATGTCTCGGTACAGGGATAATACACACAGGGATGTCACAACTCATAATATAGCCCCATTTTATGACCCCTTTTTTTGGCCTCCAACCAATATAAGGCCCACTTTTTTTGGCCAACAACCAGTATATAGCCCCCAAATAGTGATATGTTGGGCTACTACCTACTGGATAACTTACTCACCTACCCACACCCCTGTCCAGGCCGGCCTCTGATGCCACCACCAAGAATGCCTACCACCCCCTTCCAGTTCATGCCATAAGGCACTGCCTGAGGCATCATCACTTCATGGCAGATGCAGCCCTGGGCCACAGGCCACGAAACACAAGACCACGACACTGTCGCTCTAGCAACTTTAATAAAAGTAGTGTAGACGCAGAAAGGCATCCAGAGCCGACAAGGTTTTATGCAAATGTTATCCTAATTTTGCTAATAACTAATCCAAGTTGCGCAGATTAATCCAGGCCTCAAGAATAAAATACTCCCAGCTGTATCTGCAGATTAGGACTTTCCATATTAAATAAGGGAATTAATGGCGTCACGATGTGGCACCAAGACTCCAATCCTTAATGACTATTTTATAGAACCAATCTAATATTACACAGTAAGACCAGAGTCTACTCACCATACGGCCCCAGAGCAAAGGACAGGATGGGGCCCCGCTCCACCTGTAATCTCAATACACAGGGATAATACACACAGTGATGTCACAGTAAAGGGATAATACACACAGTGATGTCACAGTACAGGGATAATACACACAGTGATGTCACAGTACAGAGATAATACACACAGTGATGTCAAAGTACAGGATAATACACACAGTGATGTCACAGTACAGAATAATACACACAGTGATGTCACAGTACAGGGATAATATACACAGTGATGTCACAGTACAGGGATAATACACACAGAGATAATACACATAGTGATGTCACAGTACAGGGATAATATACACAGTGATGTCACAGTACAGGGATAATATACACAGTGATGTCACAGTACAGGGATAATACACACAGTGATGTCACAGTACAGAGATAATACACACAGTGATGTCACAGTAGAGGGATAATACACACAGTGATGTCACAGTACAGAGATAATACACACAGTGATGTCACAGTACAGAGATAATACACACAGTGATGTCACAGTACAGAGATAATACACACAGTGATGTCACAGTACAGGGATAATACACACAGTGATGTCACAGTACAGAGATAATACACACAGTGATGTCACAGTACAGAGATAATACACACAGTGATGTCACAGTACAGGGATAATATACACAGTGATGTCACAGTACAGGATAATACACACAGTGATGTCACAGTACAGAGATAATATACACAGTGATGTCACAGTACAGGGATAATATACACAGTGATGTCACAGTACAGGATAATACACACAGTGATGTCACAGTACAGAGATAATATACACAGTGATGCCACAGTATAGGGATAATACACACAGTGATGTCAAAGTAAAGGATAATACACACAGTGATGTCACAGTACAGGGATAATATACACAGTGATGTCACAGTACAGAGATAATACACACAGTGATGTCACAGTACAGGGATAATACACACAGTGATGTCACAGTACAGGGATAATACACACAGTGATGTCACAGTACAGGATAATACACACAGTGATGTCACAGTACAGGATAATACACACAGTGATGTCACAGTACAGAGATAATACACACAGTGATGTCATAGTACAGTACAAGGTTAATCCAATCTGGCCACATCCGATTTTCCATGTCACTTGTATTGCCCACTGACTGCAGTCTACCTCTTGGTAGAACCTGTTATACCTACTACTACTAGTTACACCCATATACAAAACCCAAGGTCGCCCCTTAATATGTTATTCCCTCTTTTTTGAGTCATTGAGGCTCTTAGGTAACAATTGCCGTTGCAATATACAGTATATCTCCGTTGTTAAGATTCATTCTTTCCCATGACCTATACTCATCTACCGCTTGGCCTGTATCCACGTGTCAGTCTTTACTGTAGATCCAGCATTCTATTCAAGAACCTTAGGATGAACTGGGCACCCAGACAGAATAGTAAAAGACACCGAAACCATGAACAAAACAGACAAGACAATTCTCTAATAGAGGGAGATTAAGCAGTGATTGTCGCCAGTAACAATGCTGCAGCTCCGGGTGTGATCTGTGGAGTGGAGATGCTCTTCAATGAAGATATTTACAATCTGCATTCTCCGAATACCTGGTTGGATCATTTTTACAAGCTGTGAAATTCTACATAATTCTTCAGGTTTTATTGAGTTAAAAAACAGCCTAAATCCAAGTCCTGACCGCCCGGCAGCAAAAGGGCCACTTGATGTGAAGGGGTTACAAATATTCGGTAAGCCTCTTCAGTACAGCACTGTAACTTCCTGGTTCACGAACTGAATGCCAAAAATTACAATAAAGACTGACACAAAGGGACAACAATAGGAGAGAAGATGCCGGAGAATGTAATTGCTTAAAAATGTAGAATTATAGGTCATTTTGGGTGGGAGGAAAGCTGGGTGACAACTCCTACAGGCACACCCGGTGTCACATAGCCAAGCACTGACCTATACAACACTCTAACTATGGCCATAGAGCACTGTGTGAGTTAGGGGGGTCGTGACCGCAGCTACAGGAGCCATCCGCCACAACAAAAAAAGCTGCCAAATGGGTTTAGTACAAACCAACATTAAAGCGTACCGCTAGTTATAAACCACTTTATATAAATCAATAGTACAGGTGACCATAAGAAACTTTGTAATATATCTTATTAAGGAGATCGGTTTCCTTTAACGCTGGGTTCACACCTGCGTTCATGTCTCCGTACTATGGGTCCGGCCGTGAGTGGCGGTGAGCGTTTTAGGCTCTCCGCCGCGAAACCAGATTTTTTTTTATCCGGACACAGAGTAGTGCATGTCCGACTCTGTGTCCGGATTATAAAACCCGGTTTCGCGGCGGAGAGCGCAAAACGCTCACTGCCGCGCACGGCCGGACAGCTTTCTCACCCATTCAAATGAATGGGTGAGAAAGTCTCCTGCAGGCTTCCGTCTCCTGCATCTGTTTTATGCAGGAAACGGAAACCTGCAATAAGGACCGATGAACGCAGATGTTCTCCTGCTCCTTATCTTCTATCTCAATGCTTGTCTACGTTATATACAGCTCTGTATTCATGCATTGGGCTTTATGGAGAAGGAAGAGATGGAGTAGCATTCTCCTGTCGAATGGTTATGCTAGGTTCACACCTGCGTTCGGTTTTCCATTCCTCAGGTCCGCTTGGGATATCCAGAAATGGAAACCTAATCGGCTTAAAAAAGTTACCCATGTACCTCATAGACTTGAATGGGATCCACCAGGTTTCTGCCCAAAAGTGAGGAGAGAAAAGTCCTGCTTGCAAGACTTTTCTCTACACATTTTTTTAAGCAGGATGGGTAACAAAATCCCCGAACTGACAAGTGCAGGTGTGAACCTGGCCTGAATGGAGTTATTGCCTAATTCTGTGCACTTCTGGCCTCTTATCTACAACCTAGCAGTATAAAACAGCAAAGGATAGCAGAGTGTAACAGCAGCCATTATTATTGTCTTTTCTATCCCCTCTCCTCTCTGTAGACTGGTATAGAGAAATTACTGTAACTGCCTGGAACAGTGGAGAAGGACACAGATATCTTTAATAAGAAACTATTTAATAATCCATATATTGACCAGAACTATCCATCTATGAAAAGCGGTTTCTCACTAGAGGTTATCGTGGAAAACACCACAGTCATGTGCTGGGGAAGGGGGGGGAGGAATCTTGGATTTTCTGCTCCGTATACCATACCAGATAGGCCGCATGGTGTCCGTTACCTGTGTCAAGTGTCAAGACCTTATGCGCCATCCCCCGAAACCTGATGTGGCATGGAAACCTATGGGACCCCTGGATTAAGGAATAGGTCTCAACGGCGACCACTGCAACCCCTATAGTTACGCCATTGCCTTGAGTCGTCGCATGTGCAGGTCATCGAATATCACCAGAGGACGCAAAAACCAAACAAGCGCAAAACTGGCCTCGAGCCACAAATTTTAGTCTAATGTATCATACACAGCATGCAAGTATATACAAAGTGTACTGCACGTACACACGGGCCAGTGATGTTGCAATACACAGACAGGACCCAGGCGACAAACCTACAGTCCACCTCCTCCATCCCTAGAGAGGCCTGCACAAGAATGGTGGATTATCGTACACCATGTGACCTGAACCGTATAATAACCAGACAATATTAATCTGGGGAGTGTTATGCGCGGCCCTATTGTCGTCTTAATGGAATTTCCCTTCCCCGCAGAGGACTCCTCAGCGAGCGGCCAACACAAGGCAGTAAGTAAATCCTGAGCAGGACAAGAGTGGAGGAGAGCGCTGTGAAGACGTTACCGTCCCGGCACATCTCGCCGCCTACTGTGACATATGGATTGAGTATTGTTTTTCTTCTCCTCTCCAGATAAAAGACATTCAGGAATTGAAAACCTCTCAGTGGGGATTTATTCCTAACAATACATCACAGCGCAGGATGTACGGTTAATAAAACCGCCGAGGCGAGAACGCGTAACATCGACTGAATGAGACTAATGATTGCACAATACTGAAAATTGTAATAGAAAAGGCTATAGAAGCGGCGCCGCAGGAGGCTGCGGGTATAAAGGGCACGACATAGATCTCGGGAGAAGAGTGAAATACACGGCAGCCGCCATATTGTGCGACAGGTATGTGCAAGGATGGATACCGGTTTAGGAGACCTGAGTTTGAAGAAGTCAACAGACATAGTAGCTGAAAACAGAACAGTAAGATCTCATGGTGGATATTGCAGCAGGACAAGCAAAATTTCCTACTCCTACTGACTTCAATAGGAGTTTCAGGCCTCGTGCACATGGCCAAGCGGAAAACTTTGACGCTCCATTCTGATCTTATGATCTATCTATCCATCCATCCATCTATCCATCCATCCATCCATCCATCCCTGTACCCACTCGCCCACTGTGCTTCATATCGAGTGAAGAGGCCACAAAGCTCGTCCGAGCACTGCAACAAACTCTCAGCTTTGAAAAGCGTTAGGCCTATACAGGTTTGCAAAGACGAATCACAATCACTATGTGAGAAAAACAAGATAGAAGAGCGGTCACTACAAGTACGGGTGAACAGGGTCCCCACTGCCTAGGGCAATGGCGGACGGCAAGGGCAGATCCCCAGGTGACAGCTGCAGCCGCCACCCTGCACTGAGGCCTTGAACAGGGAGCAGACACAGCTCAGCGGCCGGATCCACAGGATAAGAGGATTAACAGTCTTTAAATGGAAAGGAAAAAAAAAACCCCATAAAAACTGATTTTACTCTTCAGAAAACAATTGTTGTGGATTAATAGATAGTAGGGAAAAAAGAAACTTATATAAGAAGCAGCAAATAACTATAACCCTCCCTCTCCGTGCAGGACGCCGCCATGTCTCGTGGAGGGAATGGTAACTATAGCTAAGTCATCTGCAAAGGAACAAATAAAAATCTTGGCCAGTTCTCTTATATTATTGACCTGTGACATGGTGCATACGTCACTGGGGGGGAACGACACCTCCTGAACGCAAAGCCGCTCCATAAGCCTCTTCTGAATGGCTGCCATGTAATACTACATTTAGCCCGAGGAGTCGGCTGCAAGGGAAACGTCTGGCCAGGGACGGCTTCCCCCAGCAAGATCAGCAACTTGCCGGGAGCTGGACCTGCGGCGATGAGCTTACTGTCACGGCAGGTGACGGTGATGGGAAAATCCCTTAAAGCAACACGTAAACATTACATGGGGAACATATAGTTAAAGTTCCTTGTGTCCTGATACATAGGTCATAATCACCCAGCCCTAATGTAGCCTAAGGCTAGGTTCACACTAGCACTCGGTCTCCGTTCTGGAATTCCATCACCCATTATGCTGTAAGCAAGACGTTTCTCTCCGCATTTCTCAGGTGGAAACCCCACAGACCCCATTATAGTCTATGGGGTCCGCGGGTAACAGCTTTCTAAGCGGATTGGGTTTCCATTTGGAGACCTGAAGAACGAAAGCCCAAACGCTAGCATCAGTGGCGTAACTAGGAATGGCGAGGCCCCGTGGCGTAGTTTTGACATACACCCCCACACAGACTGACACCGAAGACCCCGACCGAGCCCCACCTCCACCCCCCCGCATTCCTGCACGCACTATTATGCCCCATAGTGGCTCCTTCACACAGTATTATCCCCCATAGTGACCCCTGCACACAGTATTATGCCCCATAGTGGCCCCTGCACACAGTATTATGCCCCATAGTGGCCCCAGCACACAGTATTATCCCCCATAGTGGCCCCTGCACACAGTATTATCCCCCATAGTGGCCCCTGCACACAGTATTATGCCCCATAGTGGCCCCTGCACACAGTATTATGCCCCATAGTGGCTCCTTCACACAGTATTATCCCCCATAGTGACCCCTGCACACAGTATTATGCCCCATAGTGGCCCCTGCACACAGTATTATGCCCCATAGTGGCCCCAGCACACAGTATTATCCCCCATAGTGGCCCCTGCACACAGTATTATGCCCCATAGTGGCCCCAGCACACAGTATTATGCCCCATAGTGGCCCCTGCACACAGTATTATGCCCCATAGTGGCCCCTGCACACAGTATTATGCCCCATAGTGGCCCCAGCACACAGTATTATCCCCCATAGTGGCCCCTGCACACAGTATTATCCCCCATAGTGGCCCCTGCACACAGTATTATCCCCCATAGTGGCCCCTGCACACAGTATTATCCCCCATAGTGGCCCCTGCACACAGTATTATCCCCCATAGTGGCCCCTGCACACAGTATTATCCCCCATAGTGGCCCCTGCACACAGTATTATCCCCCATAGTGGCCCCTACACACAGTATTATGCCCCATAGTGGCCCCTGCAAACAGTATTATGCCCCATAGTGGCCCCTGCACACAGTATTACGCCCCATAGTGGCCCCTACACACAGTATTACACCCCACTGTGGACACCCATGAACAATTTTTGGACCCCAGAGTATAATAATCAGAGACCCAGGGAGGTCACAAACATAGAAAACACTGTTACTTACCTATCCCCGGCTCCGCTGCTGTCCTCAGTGGTGTCGGCCATCTTCGATGACATCTGGGACGTCACATGACCTGGGACACAGGACCCGGTCATGTTATGTCAGGGACGTCACAAAAGTAGGCGCAAAGCCTGCTTGGAGCCCGGAGAGGTAAGTAACAGTGTTTTTTATGTGTCTTACCTCTCCGGTCATTATACTCGGGGGAGGGGGGGGGGGGGGGCCTGCCAGGATCAGTAAGTAAATAGGGCAAGTTCAGCCTTTTTTTTTTTTTTAAAACCCACACAGTGGTAGCAGCTTTTGCTGGGCCCCTAATGTCCCGGGTCCTGTGGCAGCCGCTGCTGTGGTTACTCCGGGACTTACGCACCTGGCTAACGTGAACCTAGCATGAATCGAAATCCCGAGGAATTGGGCATTTTACAATCAATGGCGATTATTTATGTCACGTCCCATTTACAGCATGATTACGTATTGGGCGAACCTCACCAAACAGCAGCGTTACAGGAACAGACAGCCCCCTACATCGCTCCCCCAGTGGTTGGTTTCCATATGGCTCTATAACTGATGCCTGATGAAGGGTTCTTACCCAAAGCATTGCATTGCCTTGATACTTGAAATTGTATGTCTATGCGCATGCGGTGTTTGATGAAACACTAAAAACCTGGCCAAAAAGCAAACCTATATCCAGACGGCTGTTCTACTCTTCTAGCACGGGTGTTCAGTGGAATCGTGGGGAAAGAAACCTTTGCTTCACTGCACATGCACAGAGGTCCGGCGCATGCGCACTGAAGCGAAAGTCTACTTTTACAACCTTCACTTAACAATGGCAATTTTTATACGGACGACCTATTCACCAGATAGGCCATCAGTATGTGACCAGTATGGGTCTTTCGGCCGAACCTCACAAAGATGTGAATAGGACCTAAAGATTTGCAACAACTGCCCCGGTCAGCTGAACAATCTGGACTTGAGGCCGACACATACGACCTGCGCTAAAACATTGTAACTAGTGTTGAGTGAATAGTATTCGAAACTATTCGCCGAATACCTCCGCTCCCATAGGAATGTGTGTAAGCGGCCGAACACCAAGGGGTTAAGCACTGTGAATCTTTGCCGGTCGCTAACACGAATTCCTATGGGAGTGAGGTATTCGCATCAACTATTCGCTCAACACTAATTGTAACGAATTATCAGAACTGCAAACTTTGGATTGTCTACACTGACACACTGTAACAAGCTCAGCAGCTGTGTAAAGGTAAGAACCAGGATCCATTTTCATTCCAGTAAATAGTGAAACGGTAATGGAAAGTTCGACAACTTACTACGTTTTCAACCCCGGCTGGGACACAAAGGGTTAACGCCTTAGCTTAGCGGAAGGAATATAGAAAACTGGTGACTAAGACCTTCCAGGGAGCAGAGCCAGAACTCTTAAGATCCATAGCTTTATATTGTCAGAGACATAAGAGGAAGACAGAATGCAGCAGCGGGTGGGGTGGATGAACGTGCGGCCCCCCGATCCTATTGATGTGACCCTTTTATCTATGCAGGTGGACGATGCACACAGATCTAATACACAGAACATAAAACGCAGGCACTGGGATCTGTCGCTACTTTGACCTATAAAACAGAAGATTTTTTTTTTAGTATTTCCCCGTCGTTGGAAACCAGTGTTCCAGAAGGAGTCAATACCGACCTCTTAAAGGAGCAGAGACACTACTAAAACCTATATACACCTACATGTAACATCCCTCTGAAACCTCAGCTAACAAAGCAATAGACTGTATACTGTATATACCTACAGCCAGCCCCCACTCACGACAGACCGTGATCGATTATATGCATTTTTGCAGAAAATGTAAAAAAGGGTAATAAATCACTTTTACAGGGGAACTCTACCTATAAGAAATAGACAAAAGGCTGAAATGTTAGCGGCATCTCTTTGAATTCTATACTTGCTCTACAGGGGAAATGGGAACCTAAATTTTTGCCACTGCTACAGTAATGGAATTGTCCATTTTTAGCAAATCCCATGACCTACGACCGCAGAGGAGGCCAGAGCAGGACCCGCAGGAGGAGGCCGGCGCGCGGGACCCGCAGGAGGAGGCTGGCGCGCGGGACCCGCAGGAGGAGGCCGGCGCGCGGGACCCGCAGGAGGAGGCCAGCACAACGCTGGTCCATACCCGAGGCCAAAATCATGATGAAGCTCTATGAATGTTGGTGCACTGGCCTAGCGTTCTTATCTGAAACTCCAAGACACTCAGCCATTCTTAAAAGGGGATGTCTACTTTAGTAAAAATCCTCTATTTAGGAATTCCCAATATGGATTTCTGTCTGGGATCCCCAATTCTTTGACAGCCTGGATAGTGGTTGTAAAGAGAGTGTCTCAGTCTGGAGGATCTGACCTGTCCTGTATTACACATACAACCCAATACGTGATACTCACTAACACAGATGATCATAGAGCAGGTTGTATTCTGCTCTGTGTTAACAGAACGGAATGGATCTGGACATCTCATAGAGGTGAATGCACTTGGATGTCACTCCAAGTGTCATCCGACTGAAATCCCTGACAAACTCTGCTCCCAACTCATATGCACACTCGGTCATGTGCATGGACCCCAAAAGTATGATCCCACAGGACCGAAATGCTGCAGATTTTCTGCGGTGAAACCTTAGGGTACATTTACACGGAGGAAAAAGAAGAGGAATTCCTCATTTTCCCCCACTGTCCTCGGCCGTGAGCAGAGAGTCTCGAGACGCCAAATCCACGACTGTATCAGCCGTGGCATCTGGGGCTAGATCATGCTAGATCTGGGAGGAATCTGCTGCAGATTCTACCATAAGAGACAGGAAAGTAGAAGTATCCCAAACGGCCTTTGTGTTGAGAATTTTGTTGTAGATATTGCTTCTGCAGATTTCTTTGCATTGATTAATTTCTGCTGCAGTTTTTTAATGGCGTTTTCCGGCCCTAAACTGATTTTTCCTACCAATGACCTGTCCACAAGATAGGTCATCATTATGAGATCTGTCTGGTTCGGACACCAGGACTCCACACGGATCCGCAGCTCCATTAGCTTCTGGGTATTGGAAGCTGCTGGGGAATGGAAACCCGGACGGATTTAGCGCCCTGTGTACTGTATAACCAGGGAATGACAGCGCCGATGCTTGCACTCCCTGTCCACTAGCAGCTTCCAGCACCTGCTAGAAGAGTTGATCTGTGTGGGGTCTGTGTGTCGGACCCCCATAATTCACATACTGATGGAAGAAACAATGGGTACATGGACTTCATTTCAGTCAAAGGGTCCCTTAGAATCTGTTGTCTATCATAAAACAGATCCATCTTTATGGTTTCATCAATTCTTCTGCTACGACGACGGAATAGAAGATCAAACAACACAAGTGTGAAAGCAGCCTGATCTGCAGTGTGTGAACATATCCTCAAAATGAGACTTCCAAATACCCACACAGCAACATTGCCCAGGAAAGCAGAAAGACATCCAAACTACGAAGAACGGACATGTTGGGTGACCACACACAGCAACAGGACCCCAGGCTGGGATACAACGGCATATTAAAGGGATTTTTTCGGTTTTGTGTTTCTCCCATTTGAGCATTTTGCAACCATCTCCCTTTACACACACAGTGTATACACCTGCTAGTCTAATATGCTCAATAACTGAATATTAGTAAATCTCTGAAGTGGTTCCGTCTGTTTTGATGACAAGAATAGCGCAGCATCCGCCACTATATTGCCATCAAATTGGTAGCAGCTAGAGTTGAGCAAATAGTATTCGTCAAAGACCTCGCTCCCATAGGAATGCGTGTAAGCGGCCGTCAAATATTCACTGCGTTTAACCCCTTGGTGTTCAGCCGCTTACACGCATTCCTATGGGAGCAAGGTATTCGGCAAATACCATGTGCTGTGTGAGGCAACAATTCGCTGTCATGGCATATAACTAGTAAAAGCGCAAGTTCTCTTTTTACACATTCCTGATAATCGTATTGTATTCCTGTCACAGCTGCAACTCTATAGTGGCATTCACAAGGTGGAAGTTGGTGCTGATTCTGGCTCGATAACTCGCGTTAGAATCAGCGCGGAAATAAAGCCTCCCATTGACATCAATGTGTTACGTTTTCAGCGCGAAACCCATTGAAATCAATGAGAGGCTTTTTTTTCCCCCATTGAATTCCCAATGGGTTCCGTGTGGAAAACAGAACCCATTGAAGTCAATGGGAGGCTTTATTTCCGCACAGATTCTGACACAAGTTATCGCGCCAGAATCAGCGCCAACTTCCTCTGTGTCAATGCCTCCTAAGGCTCTGTTCACACTTGGCATAATTGCAATGCATATTCTAGGCAACACAAAGCTCATGTAGCAGAAAAAGTGACATAACATACATGTCAGTTATATTCGGCATATTGCAAATTTTCACAGAAACTGCACCTCCTCAGTGTACAGGGGTGTATCTGTAACATACTTGCTGCAAAATCCACACTAAGGGAGCCTTCACACGGAGTAAACACACGTGTATTTTTGCAAAATACACATGTAAAAATAAGACTCCCATTGACTTCAATGATATTTTTTACACGTGTAAAAATACGCCTGTAAAATGTCATTGAAGTCAATGGGAGTCTTATTTGTACACGTGTATTTTGCAAAATTAGACGTGTGTTTACTCCGTGTGAAGGCTCCCTTAAAAGGGTTGTCCAGAAAAACAGTTTCTGGCAAGGAGGCCGAAGAAGGTGAAAATAAAGAAGATACTGCAAGTGTTAAAGAGGTTGTTCAGAATAAACCGTTTTTGATGGTGAGGAGGCTTGGGAACATGACCCCCACCACCACCACCACCACCAAAAAAAAACCCATTCTCATCAGTCCTTGGTGCTCCGGTGTCTCCCACCCATTCGGTCCAGCGATACTCCGTTGCTTCTTTTGGCGGAAGTCCTCGGTGTACGCAATATGTGTCACCTGTGACGTTCCTTGTCCTTTCCTGAGGTAGATGATTGGCCTCAGCAGTCACATGGGGCGAGAACGTTTGCCGGAACAAGACCCTGGGAACATCAGGACTGGACTGTGATGGTAGAAACCAGAGCATCGGCAGAAGCTTCTCAAAACGAAAAAACGAACAACCTCTTTAACGCTTGCAGCATTTTTTTCTCTTTAGATTGTGAGCCCCATATGGGGATCACAATCTACATTATTTTGTTTTTATCCCCCTATCAGTAGGTCTTTGGAGTATGGGAGGAAATCCACACAAACACCGGGAGAACATACGAACTCCTTACAGATGTTGTTCCTGGCAGGATTCGAACCCAGGACTCCAGTGCTGCAAGACTGCAATGCTAACCACTGAGCCACCGTGTTGCCTCACGCTTGCAGCATTTTGATGTGGAATTGCCACAGATTTGTCAGGTGTTTGAGGCAAAATTCTGCCATGTTTGGATTCAGTCATACAATACAATATATGTAGTTGGTACATAAGTATGCTACAGAATTTCAATGTATACGATGAAATGTGCAACAAATCCGCAGCATGATCTGCTGCAAGCTTTACATGTTACATGTACCCTTATGGCTACAACAACATGTGATATACATATAGCAGGTAACCCGAACCAGCACAGTGGATCAGATACCTTACCAACTCCCATACCCCTGCTGTGTCTAATACCCGGACCCCATAAAGGTCTGCCAATTTGGCTGCTGGAAGTTACAGCAGTAAACAGGGAGCGTGTGCAGTCAGCTCCATCCTCTGTATAGCGGTAGTACCAAAGAAATGCAGTTCTGCTACTATCACACACCCAAGGCAATTTAGTGGATTGGTGCTGGGATGGGTGTTGGGCCCCACAGTACAGATACTGGCGATCCACCATGGGTTATAACACCTTGAGATTCCGGCAGAAATGGCAGCACCACAGCCACCGCATTTCGTGTGCCTCACTAAGTTTACATGGCCTAACTTTTACGATTAGTAAACCGACCGGTGATGCGACTGAGAATCCGTCAATGTCCAATCACTAGATATCGGATTATTATATCCCGTCTTCCCTTTCCTCCCAGTGACAGGCAGGTGATACATGACAGCTCGCCATCACGTGGAGGCGCCACTGCATAATAAACCTTAACAGTTTACATTACAAGTCATGTGGGAAAACCGTCATTACAGAAGCGCTATATCCAGCGCCAGAAATAGGAAGATGCAGATGATGGGTGTTGGAATCCTCTCCTGTGCAGATGACAGATCGCACATTGCCTGCGCTGTTGTCAACACACAGGACACGACGGCCGCAGACAAATCACCAGTGGTATAAACCCTATTCACATACATGCATTTTACACTGATCCTCTTTGATTTAAAGGGAGCCGGTCATCTAATCTTGCAGTCAGCCCTATCTGTAGACCCCATATTATAGGGCAGGAGGAGCGAGCAGATGGATATATAGTTTTATTGGAAACTATTCAGTATAATCTGTCATTTTTTCTGGGCTCAAGAGTCAAGCGGGCGGTCCTATTCACTACAAGACCTCCCACTGGACTCCTTTAAGGGGAGGCATCAGCAAGGGAGTAGAGAAAGAGAAATATATGCCTTGTTAGGGCTGGGCGATTAGGACCCAAATCAAAATTGTGATTATTTGGGAATTTTAACTTGATTGCAATTAATGGCGATTATTTAAGCCACACCCCTTTGACAGTATGAATGTGTGTTGGGTGATTTTGTTCAGACCAAACAGGGCTGAACCAGAACTGGTGTTATAATCTGGGGTCTCTACAAACCCCAGAGTATAATGATCAGAGGCCCAGGGAGGTGACAAACCAGTGTTACTCACCTCTACTGGGCTCTGGAGCAACTCCCTGCAGTCTTCTTACTGACATCGGTCAGGGACCACTGAGGCCTGTGATTGGACCTCAGCGGTCACATGGCTTGCACAGCATAGTCACCCTTGCATCTATGTGTCACAATGCCATGTGATCACTGAGACTCAATCACAGGCCTCAGTGGTCCATGACATCAGTCAGAAGACAGCAGGGAGTCATGTCAGAGCCCAGGAGAGGTGAGTTTTTATGTTTGCTCACCTTCCCTGGGCCTCCACTTATTATACTCTGGGGTCTGAACAGACAAAATGTACAAAAAAAAAAAAAAAAAAAGCTGAGATCTGTATTGCTGTTTGCAGGGTTCATACACAGTCACCAGCGGTATAGGTAGAGAGTCAGCTCTTACAACTACGATTACACAATTACTTCCATTGGGCGACCAAAGAGCATCATGTCGACCTGCGTCGGCTCCGTCAATGACTTCCAAGGGTGCTGTAACCTGTAGTTGCAAAAGGTCAAGCGCTGCTTTTTTGGGAGACTACAAGTTGCAC
This sequence comes from Leptodactylus fuscus, assembly GCF_031893055.1. Classification (NCBI taxonomy): domain Eukaryota; kingdom Metazoa; phylum Chordata; class Amphibia; order Anura; family Leptodactylidae; genus Leptodactylus; species Leptodactylus fuscus. The sequence goes on from NC_134265.1 coordinate 37,869,006, forward strand.
CATCACACCGCAATGTGACTCCATTCACATACACTGGTGAAGAAGTACCAAGGCGATCTTTGGTCACACGACAGAGGTAGGGGCCAAAGTCACCATGTAGCCCTAGCCTAAAATTGATAGGGAAATTGGAAGATAAAAATGGGCAAGCATGAGAAACTGAACGAGAGCATCTTCAAAGTGACAGGTCGTGTGGGGTGTTCCCAGTATGCAGTATTCAGTGTCGGAACCAGCTCAGAACCCTGGCTGCAACATCTAAAAACCCGCAAGTGTATTTCCTGGAGATCCCTTTTAATGTTATGGATGATCAGGGTATGTGTGTGTAACTACTGTATATACTCGAGTATAAGCCGAATTTTTCAGCACAGCACTGTGAAACACATACACATTAGGTATCCCTGTGTCTGACAGTGCCCGATCTACTGAATATAGGGGATCTGCAGTGCTCCTGTTCCGTCGGGAAGGGGTTAATAGGAGCACTGCAGATACCCTATATTCAGCCAGACTGAATTCCAAGTGGGGGGGAAAACAAACCCAGTCCTCAAGCTCAGGGAAGGGGCAGACAGACAACCAAAACACCCCCTTCCCCTTTCCCAACAACTACTGCACCCAAAAACTCCGACCATTTTAATTTTTGAAATTTTCCAGTAGCTGCTGCATTTCCTCCCCCCCCCCCATCGACTTATACTCGAGTCAATAAGTTTTCCCAGTTTTTAGTGGTAAAATAAGGGGCCTCGGCTTATATTCGGGTCGGCTTATACTCGAGTATATACGGTAGGTTCATGTATGTAAGTGTGGGTGTGTAGTATATACAGTATATTTTACAGATAGCTAAACCCCTTTCTCTTGCTCATACATATATAGTATTGGATATAACCCAGTAGCTGTATCATCATTATAACCTATCCTCCTTACTGCAGAGAAATCAGACCGCTACCATAAAGGGACGCTGCAAACAGAGGTCTAGATCTCAGCTTCCGCTACATCTGTGAGTATGGAGAACAGGATCATTGCCATCATTTCTGCACTTTCATTACTACAGATCAGGATTAAGACGCTTCTGGGGGTTCTGGGTAGGAGCGGTCATGACCTACGCCATCACTCGGCTCTATGTACCAGACGGCTGGAATTGACCTCCTCTCTGCAGGCCATGAATAATATCAGCCAGGAAATCTGAGCAGACAGACAATGCTACATCACAACAAAAGCAACGTCAGCCACCTGGAAAAGCAACATCCCGCTTGTCACAGCGCCCTGTGCTGCGAATATACGGCGTCCTATAGAAGATCCAGGCGAGGGACGCTAAATGGGAAAATTCCAATAGTCTGGCATCACCGGGACTACGGATATGATCTGAAAATCTATATACATGGACACACGTAAATAACACATGCACATGTATTTCGGGACAGCATTAACATACATGCACCCCAGTCAGCGGCTTGTATTATAAACATTGGGGACCACAGCACTGGCCGGGGGGGGGATTTTGTTAATTCTGGTGCACTGTTGTCTCTTTATTATACCTGGAACTCTCTAGCTATGGAAAACTACAACTCTCAGCATGTGGTTTCGCAACAGCCGGGGACCAATGTGTTAAACTATCTCATAACGCAACTTTTTAAAGGGTTTCTTTACAACTTAAGGGTTCTCCAAATACCTGAGAATACGGGAGAAGAGGGAGGTGGAGTGACTGGGGGTCTGGTTGCTTATTCCGATCATGTCACCCATGGTCAGAATCAGCCCGAAACCCCTATGTACGGCATCTAAGGACCCCGGAGGAAGAGAGTGTGCACAAACTCCTTGGAGAAACCTTTTATTTTATCATCATTTCCAAGATCTTGCTTGCAGTCAATGAATGTTCTTGTATCCGTCCAGATACTAAAAACCCAAACAGATTTAATGGGTTGTCCAGGAGTGTGAACTGATAGATCAATATGAGATCAATGGGGTTCAGACAGCCGGCAACCCACTGATCAGCTGTCTGGAGCATAGGGTAAGGAGCTAGATCAGACAGCTCTGTACACTGTGTAGTAGCTGGGTTGCAATACGGCCACCATTCACTTCTAGCTCCATACACTGTGCTGTTTCCTGCTTTGATTTCTGTTTCCTATTGAAAACAATGGGAGACGGAATCAGGGTGGGAATACAGCACCGATTCTGAAGCAGAATCCGCCGAAAAATTGTCACCAAATTCTGCCACGTGAACATTCCCTTGTTACCATTCCCTCCAGCTATCTAAGTCTTGTCCACCATCTCAGGGACATGTGATTTGGGTGGGGGTCACAGTCACATAAATGTGCATGTTGCAATGCGATGACATTAGTTGCGATTTAGGCCGGGTTCACATCTGCATTCGGGCCATACCGTTCCCCTTTCTGCATGAACGATGCGGCGACGAGTCCTGCAAGCTGCACCTTCCTCTCTGCATTTCTCCTGTGGACATTACACAGGTCCCATTATAGTCTATGGGGTCTGCGGGTTTCTTTAGATCACCGCTTTTTTATGCAGATTAGGTTTTCGTTAGTGGACTCCCCAAACGGAAACCCACGCCTTCGCAGCCAGGCAGTGCAAGCTCTAATTTGTGCAGCCAAATTCGCGGTGTCACCCTAGCCTAATACTTCTAGGAGCTGAGGGTTTGTTTTATGTGTATCCAGTCTATATGGCACTGTGTAACAAGTTCCTCTAGTCTGCAACAATGTATCAGTTAGGTTCACATTACTGCTATTTAATGTCCGTTGGTCTCATCCATCACACGATAAGAGCAATGGACCTTAAACGTGAGGTGCAGTCGGTGCCCCCTTCTATCTGGTGTCCATCTGCATTCAACCCCATATAAAAACATGATAGAAGCCATCCTGGTTTTTATTTACTTTTCTGATGGAAGCAAAAAGTTTTTCTTTCTGACGAACAAAAGTATCTGTAAAGTTTTTTTATACATTATAGTCAATGGAAACAGATGCAGACAGAGGGGGCTACATCTGTGTTCGTGACTCTCGTCTTATGATGGATGAGAACGGACTGTAATAATGATAGTGTGAACATAACCTTAGGCTAGATTCCCATGACCACGATCAGGCCGACAAGCACGGTCTGGGTACTGGCCCCTTATCGAAGCCTGACCACGGCTCACATGACACAGGACTCCCAGCCTCATAGTCAGTGGCATAACTAAAGTCTTGTGGGCCCCGATGCAGTCTTTTGTCCGGGCCCCCTACCTGATTCCTTTAGTGAATACTTGATAGTGATGGTTACGAGGGCTAAGGAGTTTAATCCACCTTAGTGTGGTTAGGGGTAATCTATGGGTCTCCTTGGCCAGATGGAAGCTGCAATCTCAATACTGATGCCAGTGCTAATGGACCCTCTAAGGCTCCTGGGCCCCGATATGACTGCACCCTCTGCAACCCCTCAAGTTACGCCCCTGCTTATAGTCAAGCATGATGCTAGGAGTCCTGGCCTTGTCATAGGACTACTGTTCCATACTGAAAACATACTGGGACTTCTATTATCATAGAGGAATACGCGGTGCTCCAGGCTACCTTCTGAGAATTGGGACCTGGGTCCTGCCCGATATCGGGAGGTTCACTGTGTAGGGAAAGCTTAGAAGGGGATATATTGCTAACCCAGACAGTCAATCAGATGGCACAGAGCCCATCTAAAATATCTGATGATAAAATCCTGCAAGCGTCACTTTCATCTTAAGAAGAAAAAAAAAAAAGTTCTGAAAACCTAAATTTTTCATCTGGCTAAGTCAAGACAAAGTAACGGACACCCGATGGACCCCAATATGGCCAGCGTGGTCCCACGGGATCCTTTGTTGTCCATCATTACAGGGATCACAGAACAGAGACAAGGACGCAGAAGTGAACGCTCCCCTTCATCCTATAAACAAGACCGCCGCTATTCACCGACAGCAAGCAGAGATCATACAAAATAATGTGAGCAAATACAGATAGCAAGATAAAAGAGGGCGACCACGGGGGAAGACGTCCGGGCAATATCAGAACTGTCCCGGCTAAGCGGCACACAGAGGAACTCACTGCAAACTCTGTAATCCTGGGATTTGCAGAGTAAAGATGCCAGCGTGCCCAGAAAACCACTAACTCTACAGGCTAACAATAATGACATGTGGCCAACAATGAGCCGGCAAATCTCTGCGACAAGCCCCGAGAGCCGCCAATCCATCATCAGACTGGAAACTACAAGGGCCATAAAACTACCACCAGGGGCATCTGGCTAACCGTGGGGTGAAGGGGGCAAGAAAGACATAAGCACTCACCTCGTACACACAGGAGAGACATGGCCTCTGTCAGTGGGGATCACTCCAAGGAACATGAGGTGAGCAGGGTGATCCTGCAGGAGGATTAATTGGTATTAATAGCCGGGTATTACTGATGCCACCTGGGCACAGAAGTGCGAGACGGCAGACCAGGCAAGGAAAGGACACAGGAATGGGTGAAGGCGATATATACGGGAAAGAGGAGTAATAAGAGTATATACAGAGCACAGGGGAGATATAACAGCAGATTATATAGAGGAGGGGGAATAGAACAGCAGATTATATAGAGGAGAGAGAATAGAACAGCAGATTATATAGAGGAGGGGGATATAACAGCAGATTATATAGGGGAGGGGGATATAACAGCAGATTATATAGAGGAGAGAGAATAAAACAGCAGTTTATATAGAGGAGGGGGATATAACTGTAGATTATATAGTACTGTTTTTATATTCTTCCTCCCCTATGAAATCTACAGTTATATCCCCCTCCTCTATATAATATACTATTATTCCCTAGATAATCTGTTATATCCCTATCCTGTATATAATCTACAGTTATATCCCCCTCCCCTATATAATCTGCTGTTATACATCACCTCCTCTATATAATCTACAGTTATACTCCCCTCCGTTATATAATGTTCTCTTCTCCCCTATATAATCCACTCTCATGTCCCCCTCCTCTATATAATGTTCTCTTCTCCCCTATATAATCCACTCTCATGTCCCCTCCCCTCTGTATAATGTTCTCTTCTCCCCTATATACTCCACTCTCACGTCCCCCTCCTCTATATACTCCACTCTCATGTCCCCCTCCTCTATATAATGTTCTCTTCTCCCCTATATAATCTACTCTCATGTCCCCCTCCTCTATATAATGTTCTCTTCTCCCCTATATACTCCACTCTCATGTCCCCCTCCTCTATATACTCCACTCTCATGTCCCCCTCCTCTATATAATGTTCTCTTCTCCCCTATATAATCTACTCTCATGTCCCCCTCCTCTATATAATGTTCTCTTCTCCCCTATATAATCTACTCTCATGTCCCCGTCCTCTATATAATGTTCTCTTCTCCCCTATATACTCCACTCTCATGTCCCCCTCCTCTATATAATGTTGTTATCCCCTATATAATCTACTCTCATGTCCCCTCCTCTATATAATGTTGTTATCCCCTATATAATCCACTCTCATGTCCCCCTCCTCTATATAATGTTCTCTTCTCCCCTATATAATCCACTCTCATGTCCCCTCCCCTCTGTATAATGTTCTCTTCTCCCCTATATACTCCACTCTCACGTCCCCCTCCTCTATATACTCCACTCTCATGTCCCCCTCCTCTATATAATGTTCTCTTCTCCCCTATATAATCTACTCTCATGTCCCCCTCCTCTATATAATGTTCTCTTCTCCCCTATATAATCTACTCTCATGTCCCCCTCCTCTATATAATGTTCTCTTCTCCCCTATATACTCCACTCTCATGTCCCCCTCCTCTATATACTCCACTCTCATGTCCCCCTCCTCTATATAATGTTCTCTTCTCCCCTATATAATCTACTCTCATGTCCCCCTCCTCTATATAATGTTCTCTTCTCCCCTATATAATCTACTCTCATGTCCCCGTCCTCTATATAATGTTCTCTTCTCCCCTATATACTCCACTCTCATGTCCCCCTCCTCTATATAAGGTTCTCTTCTCCCCTATATAATCCACTCTCATGTCCCCCTCCTCTATATAAGGTTCTCTTCTCCCATATATAATCCACTCTCATGCCCCTCCTCTATATAAGGTTCTCTTCTCCCCTATATACTCCACTTTCATGTCCCCCTCCTCTATATAATGTTCTCTTCTCCCCTATATACTCCACTTTCATGTCCCCCTCCTCTATATAAGGTTCTCTTCTCCCATATATAATCCACTCTCATGCCCCTCCTCTATATAATGTTCTCTTCTCCCCTATATAATCCACTTTCATGTCCCCCTCCTCTATATAATGTTCTCTTCTCCCCTATATAATCCACTCTCATGTCCTCCTCCTCTATATAATGTTCTCTTCTCCCCCTCCTCTATATAATGTTCTCTTCTCCCCTATATAATCCACTTTCATGTCCCCCTCCTCTATATAATGTTCTCTTCTCCCCTATATAATCTACTCTCATGTCCCCCTCCTCTATATAATGTTCTCTTCTCCCCTATATAATCTACTCTCATGTCCCCCTCCTCTATATAATGTTCTCTTCTCCCCTATATACTCCACTCTCATGTCCCTCTCCTCTATATACTCCACTTTCATGTCCCCCTCCTCTATATAATGTTCTCTTCTCCCCTATATAATCTACTCTCATGTCCCCCTCCTCTATATAATGTTCTCTTCTCCCCTATATACTCCACTCTCATGTCCCCCTCCTCTATATAATGTTCTCTTCTCCCCTATATACTCCACTCTCATGTCCTCCTCCTCTATATAATGTTGTTATCCCCTATATAATCCACTCTCATGTCCCCTCTCTATATAATGTTCTCTTCTCCCCTATATACTCCACTCTCATGCCCCCCCTCTATATAATGTTCTCTTCTCCCCTATATACTCCACTCTCATGCCCCCCCTCTATATAATGTTCTCTTCTCTCATATATAATCCACTCTCATGTCCCCCCTCCTCTATATAATGTTCTCTTCTCCCCTATATACTCCACTTTCATGTCCCCCTCCTCTATATAAGGTTCTCTTCTCCCATATATAATCCACTTTCATGTCCCCCTCCTCTATATAAGGTTCTCTTCTCCCCTATATAATCCACTCTCATGTCCCCCTCCTCTATATAAGGTTCTCTTCTCCCATATATAATCCACTCTCATGCCCCTCCTCTATATAAGGTTCTCTTCTCCCCTATATACTCCACTTTCATGTCCCCCTCCTCTATATAATGTTCTCTTCTCCCCTATATACTCCACTTTCATGTCCCCCTCCTCTATATAATGTTCTCTTCTCCCCTATATACTCCACTTTCATGTCCCCCTCCTCTATATAATGTTCTCTTCTCCCCTATATAATCCACTTTCATGTCCCCCTCCTCTATATAATGTTCTCTTCTCCCCTATATAATCCACTCTCATGTCCTCCTCCTCTATATAATGTTCTCTTCTCCCCTATATAATCCACTCTCATGTCCTCCTCCTCTATATAATGTTCTCTTCTCCCCCTCCTCTATATAATGTTCTCTTCTCCCCTATATAATCCACTCTCATGTCCTCCTCCTCTATATAATGTTCTCTTCTCCCCCTCCTCTATATAATGTTCTCTTCTCCCCCTCCTCTATATAATGTTCTCTTCTCCCCTATATAATCCACTCTCATGTCCTCCTCCTCTATATAATGTTCTCTTCTCCTCCTCCTCTATATAATGTTCTCTTCTCCCCTATATACTCCACTCTCATGTCCTCCTCCTCTATATAACCTCCTGGTACCAGCTAGGATGGAGGCAGATAATGAAGGGACAGAGAGTAAAGCAGCAGCAGCAGTAAAAGTGCGGGGAGAAGAAGAGCCGGAGCCGCCGCCAGCACCGGAGACAAGTCTAGCGAAGTTCTAAAAGAACGGAGCCCGGTGTCCGGGAGTCGCCGCTCACCTTCCTCTCCGCGCCGGTCCTGGCCGCTGTCACTCGGCGGACAATCGCTGACAGCAGGTGCTCTCCAGGCGGACACAACAGTCAGTGTGAAGAGAAAGATCCTGACTCCCGGCTCCTCCTATTCCAATACCCACAGCACACACCCCTCTCCTCCCTGCATGGTTCAGCTCACCTACGGCAGCCCCAGGGGAAGGCCTGACCCATCCCACAGCCACACAGGGGAGTAAAGGCAGTAGAATGACACCGCACAGGTGACAAAGATGATTGACGTGGAGCTGGTATGTCAGCCAATCGGACTAGAGAGGCGTGGTTATGCGGCAGGTGGGCGGGGCTCTCGGACAGTAATGTTGTGAGGTGGTATAGTGGGGAGGTTCACTGTTGTGTCCGTGCGCGGGGCGGAGCACACCTGTCTATAGGACAGCGCTATATGGGGAGTGATACGTACACCTGAGGAACTACTTTGTGTACGCTGAGTAAGTTTACCGTGTGTGATAGTGTCCCCTGAGCTGGAGTATCTAAGACTCTTATATGTGATATAATCTCCTGTGTCGGTTTGTGTCTATCAAATATAATACTGCCTAATGACGTGGTGTAAGAGTGTTATATGTGATACTCTATGCGACAGCTGTGTATCTAAGCCTATTATGTGTGATACTGTCTCCTGAGCTGGTGTGTATCTAAGCCTATTATGTGTGATACTGTCTCCTGAGCTGGTGTGTATCTAAGCCTATTATGTGTGATACTGTCTCCTGAGCTGGTGTGTATCTAAGCCTATTATGTGTGATACTGGCTCCTGAGCTGGTGTGTATCTAAGCCTATTATGTGTTATACTGTCTCCTGAGCTGGTGTGTATCTAAGCCTATTATGTGTGATACTGTCTCCTGAGCTGGTGTGTATCTAAGCCTATTATGTGTGATACTGGCTCCTGAGCTGGTGTGTATCTAAGCCTATTATGTGTTATACTGTCTCCTGAGCTGGTGTGTATCTAAGCCTATTATGTGTGATACTGTCTCCTGAGCTGGTGTGTATCTAAGCCTATTATGTGTGATACTGGCTCCTGAGCTGGTGTGTATCTAAGCCTATTATGTGTTATACTGTCTCCTGAGCTGGTGTGTATCTAAGCCTATTATGTGTGATACTGGCTCCTGAGCTGGTGTGTATCTAAACCTATTATGTGCGATACTGTCTCCTGAGCTCGTGTGTATCTAAGCCTATTACGTGTGATACCGTCTCCTGAGCTCGTGTGTATCTAAGCCTATTACATGTGATACCGTCTCCTGAGCTGGTGTGTATCTAAGCCTTTTACGTTTGATACTGTCTCCTGAGCTGTTGCGTATCTAAGCCTATTACATGTGATACTGTCTCCTGTGCTGGTGTGTATCTCAGCCTATTACATGTGATACTGTCTCCTGTACTGTTGTGTATCTAAGCCTCTTACATGTGATACGGTCTCCTGTACTGGTGTGTATCTAAAGGTTGGTTCACATCTGCATTGGTATTCTGTCCAGGGGAGTCTGCATGGGGACCCTCCGAATGGAATACCAAACGCAATTGCAAGCGCTGTGCAGTGAAAGCACACAGACCCCATAGACTATAATGGGGTCCGTGTGCTTGCTGCCAGATCTCCGCAGAGAACATGCGGACAGGAAAGTAGATTGTGAACTACTTTCCTGTCCGCATGTTCTCTGCGGAGATCTGGCAGCAAGCACACGGACCCCATTATAGTCTATGGGGTCTGTGTGCTTTCACTGCACAGCGCTTGCAATTGCGTTTGGTATTCCATTCGGAGGGTCCCCATGCAGACTCCCCTGGACGGAATACCAATGCAGATGTGAACGAGGGGTCAGGCTGAATTCACACCAGTGCGTAGTTTGCATTCAAGTAATCCGTCCCTGAATCCGCCCTAAAAATGCAGTGAGAAAAGTCCTGGACTTTTCTCTCCGCATTTTTTGGGCAGAAACACGGCATACCGCATTATGGTGTCCATGGGTTTCCATGGGTTAATGCTTTTTAAGCAGATTGCGTTTCTGTTTCCAAGCAGACCTGAAGAATGTAAACCGAAGTGCAGGTGTGAACCTAGAGTAAGGGCGGGTTCACACCAGTGCCCGATCTCCGTTTTGCAGGTTTCCGTTTCCTGCCCGAGAAACTGGACAGGAGATGGAAACCGGCAGGCAGTTTTCAGACCCATTCATTTATATTCAGTTGGACATGCAGGACTTTGTGTCCGCTTAAAAGAAAAAAATATTTTGCCGCGGAGAGCAGAAGACGCTCACGGGCGGAGACCAACATAACGGAAATCCGGCGCTGGTGTGAGCCCACCCTGAGCCTATTACATGTCAGACTTTTTCCTGAGCCGGTGTGTATCTAAGCCTCTTAGATGTGATAATATCTACTTAACAGGTGTATCATTACACTGGCCTTAGATACAGCTCTCTGTTGACTAGTGTATCTAAGCTAACTGTGTGATCTGCTGCTGAGCTACTACTGTATCTAGTAAGGGTATGTTTACATGGAGTTTTTTGCAGGCTGAAAAAAATCAGCTTCAGGAATAAGTAAAACTTTTTTTTTTTAAATGTTCTATTACATGGCCGCGGTTTTTACCCCGTTTTTTTCACCTTACATTGATTTCGATAGGTTTTTCAAGGCACATCCGCCTGAAAATAGGTCATCACTTTTTTATTCTCTTGCTGAAAAGATCAAAAAGATCATCTAGAAGGGGGGGGGGGGGAGAAAACTGCTACTGACTCCATTTTCAAAATCCTCCTGCAAAAAAAATCTGAGAACTCACCTGAAATATCAAAACTAAAAATAAAGCATCAGGAACCATGTTGTCAAAAACCCTGAACTAGATATGAGCGGAATCTGCCTCAAAATCCTCTGCCAAAAACGGCCCCCATTGACTTCAATGGGAGCCACTCGCTTCTTTTTTTCTGGAAAAAAGAAGTGAAATGCCCTATCTTGCCGCGGCGGAAAGGCGTTGCTGCATCAGCGTTCAGTCTCCGCGAGCGCTGCAGCATGTTCACACGGCGGAAAAGGTTTCCGTAACCTTTTCCTCTGTGTGAACATAGCCTAAATGTATCTAAGCCTATGCTCTCTGCTTTGGCTTATAGAGGGTTCCTCTATATACTACACCACACAGGACAGATCCTCTATATACTATATCACACAGGACAGATCCTCTATATACTACACCACACAGGACAGATCCTCTATATACTACACCACACAGGACAGGTCCTCTATATACTACGCCACACAGGACAGATCCTCTATATACTACACCACACAGGAGAGATCCTCTATATACTACACCACACAGGACAGGTCCTCTATATACTATACCACACAGGACAGATCCTCTATATACTACACCACACAGGACAGGTCCTCTATATACTACACCACACAGGACAGATCCTCTATATACTGCACCACACAGAACAGATCCTCTATATACTGCACCACACAGGACAGATACTCTATATACTGCACCACACAGGACAGATACTCTATATACTACCCCACACAGGACAGATCCTCTATATAGTACACCACACAGGACAGGTCCTCTATATACTACCCCACACAGGACAGGTCCTCTATATACTACACCACACAGGAGAGATCCTCTATATACTACACCACACAGGAGAGATCCTCTATATACTACACCACACAGGACAGGTCCTCTATATACTACCCCACACAGGACAGGTCCTCTATATACTACCCCACACAGGACAGATCCTCTATATACTGCACCACACAGGAGAGAGGACAGATCCTCTATATACTACACCACACAGGAGAGATCCTCTATATACTACCCCACACAGGACAGGTCCTCTATATACTACCCCACACAGGACAGGTCCTCTATATACTACACCACACAGGACAGATCCTCAATATACTACACCACACAGGACAGATCCTCTATATACTACACCACACAGGACAGATCCTCTATATACTACCCCACACAGGACAGATCCTCTATATACTACCCCACACAGGACACATCCTCTATATACTACACCACACAGGACACATCTTCTATATACTACACCACACAGGACAGGTCCTCTATATACTACCCCACACAGGACACGTCCTCTATATACTACCCCACACAGGACACATCCTCTATATACTACCCCACACAGGACACATCCTCTATATACTACCCCACACAGGACACATCCTCTATATATTACCCCACACAGGACAGATACTCTATATACTACCCCACACAGGACAGATCCTCTATATACTACCCCACACAGGACAGATACTCTATATACTACCCCACACAGGACACATCCTCTATATACTACCCCACACAGGACACATCCTCTATATACTACCCCACACAGGACACATCCTCTATATACTACCCCACACAGGACACATCCTCTATATACTACCCCACACAGGACACATCCTCTATATACTACCCCACACAGGACACATCCTCTATATACTACCCCACACAGGACACATCCTCTATATACTACCCCACACAGGACACATCCTCTATATATTACCCCACACAGGACACATCCTCTATATATTACCCCACACAGGGCACATCCTCTATATACTACCCCACACAGGACACATCCTCTATATACTACCCCACACAGGACACATCCTCTATATACTACACCACACAGGAGAGAGGACAGATACTACAGCGTAAGGGCTCGCTCACACGGGCACTAAGGCGGCAGATTATGGCGCTTAATCCACGTCATAATCCGCCCCCTCAATGCAGGTCTACTTAGACCACCAGGCTACAGTCGTGGCAGGCGGGTTTGGACCGGAGAGTGATGCGGCTTCCCACATCACTCTCAATGCCAAAATCCGCCTATATGCTCCACGTGTGAACTTAGCCTATCAGCTACCTGAAGGCTAAGCATGCCCATTTGGATGCACATATGGCATCAATCTACAGTCTGATCTGTATACAGCACATTATAGAGCAGGAGATGCATATAGAGATAGCTATCAGTCTTTGGCATGGGCCACCCCCTAGACCTCTGTCCCCAGAATAAGCATTGATGAAAATTATGAAAAAGTTATTCAGAATCTTTTCTCCCAAAGCTTTACATAAATAGTTACAAAGATTATAATCTGCTCCACCTGTATATGTGTGTGATACTGTGCTGTGTAATGTTTAGTTATTATTATACATTTTATATCTTGTTTCTGCAGATTACTATTCCACAGCCGCTTCTCATTGTGTTATGGAGTCCAGCTGGAGGTGACAATTTTAGTACTGACAACCCTGCGTTCACATGGTGCGATTTTTCCAAAAAAAAGACCTTACGTTACAAAAAAGCGCATACGTTGAATATTATGTTGGGTGCTTCTTTTGTTGTGTTTTTTTTTTATTTTTCAGCAAAACCGTTCTATGTCAATGTAGCCATAATGACATAGTGACCACCATGTTAAGAACGCATGACCTCTTCCGCAAAAATAGACAGGTTTTGGACTTGGCCTCTGCTCCCAGATATGATATTTGCCAGACCATCCAAAAACAGATAATTTGGCGGGGCCACACGGTGGCTTGCAGCGCTGGAGTCCTCGGCTCGAATCCAGCCAAGGGCAAAAAACCATGTGCAGAGTTTGTATGTTCTCCCCGTGTTTGCATGGATTTCCATCCCATACTCCAAAGACTTACTGATAGGGAAAAATGTACATTGTAAACCCAATGTGTAGGGTTCACAATCTACAAAAAAAAACAAAAACAGATAATTTCATAGAACAGGAGAGTGATCCACTGCACCAAAAGGCAGATTCTGGCCTCGGTTCTTTCCAATGGATTTACTGGACTTTCTGCAGATTTTTTCTTTTTTTGAATTAAGAACTGGATGCATTGTAAGGCTGTGGTCACATGGTGTGCATTTGCTTAAAAAAAATGTTTGTTTGTTTTTTTTTAATTGAAAACCACACAGTTTTTAAAAATTTGTGCAATTTTTTTTTTTTTTCAGAAAAGAAATGCATGAAAACGCATACACACTGTGTGAACCCAGCTATAAGATCTGCTACTTATCACGACTACAATTAAAAGAGCCTACAGTTCTTAATGCGTAAAGCACCATGTAAACTGAGCCTCGGATGTATTCAGAAAACAAGTGAGTCGTGTTGCATCAAAAGACTCGGTTGAATCCAGGCTCGGTCTCTGTTCTCAGCAATGGATGTGGCATTTACGGGACTTTCCATAGATAGATGTATTTACAACCAAGTCTCGTGCATTGAGAGCTGGTGCACTCTGGGCTTGGTCTCTATTTTTTAAGTTCACATCTGCACCAGAGTCACAGAGTCCACCTGAAAATTGGCGGAGGAAAAAGTGTTTGACGGAGGTTTCAGTTTTAAAACGATGGACACCCAACGGCCCCATTATAGTCAATGGGGTCTGTGTGTTACCGCTATTTTAGCGGTTTGCTTATAAATTGTTTTGGTCCTCTGACGGGCCAAAACATCGGAGAGGCGACGCTAGTGTGAACCTAGCATAATGATATTTACCAGACTTTCCACAAATGTATTCATAATGCAGGTGAGTGTAAAGCAGATTTGGGGCTTGGTCTCTGTTCCTACCAATAGACATTTTCCAAACTTTCTGCAGCTAATTCACTTGTTATAAGAATACATTATCTTCTGTATCAAATGGTAGATTCTGGACTTGATTTCTGCATTAACCATACCCTACACCATTTTTTTCTATGGCCCAGGGGTGAGGCACTCCTTCAGCCATGGCATGCCAGCGGCCACTAGAAAATGGCCATTTTCTTGTGACCGCTTACATAGCTTACTGAGTAAGCGGCCATTTTCTTGTGGCCCGGGCATGTGCAGTCGGGTCTGCCCGAGGCCTAGAAGATTGAAACCCAGGATAGAAGGGAGAGGGCGTTCGAGAAGAAGATGGAGGCGTCGCTGAAGATTTCTCTTGCAGCATTGGGGACACCCCCAGTGATGTTTGAGCGGTGAGGACCGCCTCCAGTGCTGCAAGAGAACTCATTTGCATACCGAAAAAAACCCGTGTTTCTACCGAACTGCAGCGCAGAGAAGACATCTAAAGGTAGGAGAAGAATAGCCATTGCTTAAGGGTATTCCTACGTGTTAGTCAGAATAAAATAGTATCAAATGATAAGATTCCTTTAAGTTTATGCCACCTATTATTTATCTTAGGCTTTGTTCACACTAGTGCTGCGCCTCCGTTGTTCTGGTCCATCAGAGGTCCGTCCATTCACAAGGAGGCTCTCAGAGATCTGACCCTCATTCCCTATCTTGTGGGTAGGCAACAAGTGTCCTTAATAGATCAACTTCTCCTTAGGATAAGTCATCATTTTATTTTAAAATTAGATTTTTATTGAAGAAAAATTTTTCAAAATACAATAAAAGCAAAACAACAACTGGCCAAAGGGAGGAAAGACAAAAACCTGTGGCCAAATCGGGCCGTACAGTACTATGCGTGAAGTACAAAAATCCAAACAACCTCTTATCCAATATAGACACTCAGGAACATACACAATGGTTACAAAAGCATGAACAGTAGTCCTATCAGTTCTCAAGTGGCAGCCAATAACGTTCCGAACAGGGCCTGGGGCAAGGTAAGGGGGGGGGGGGGGAGAGAGGGACAGGGAAGGCGGTGGAAGAATAGGGCAGGGAGCAAAACAAACATTGTTAGAAGTAAAAACTAATTTGGCATAATAAAGTGAATAAGTATCTAAGAGCAAAAAAAAAAAGAAACCCCGCATGTTCAGAGCAGAATGGTGCAATTCAAATGGGAATGGCAATGATAAGGAGGTCAGTATACAAATAGAAGTGCAAACAGCCATAACAATTGGAGTACCAACAATAATATTAGCAATAACGATCCGATGCGCGTGACCCGTTATGGAATTGCACTAGAGGTGGAGATGGGAGTCTTGGCCCAGGGATTTCTCCTATCTTCCATAAAAGCGGACCAGAGGGCCCATCTGGAGCAGAAACTGGAGAAAGTATGGTTTTTGGTGGCCAACATCCGCTCCAGGGTGAAAGCCAAGTCCACATGATGGATCAGCTCATTTATTGTCATACAGGGTGTAAACTTCCACTGCCTCACTATCATGGACCTGGCCGCTAGAATTATCTGACCCAGCACCACATGCATAGCTGTGGGGAAAGAACCAGTATCTAGAAAGCATAACGGGTAAGTCATCATTATCAGATCTCGGGCATCCGAAACCTGTGACCGCCACAGATTAGCTGTTTGAAGTGCCAGTGGGTGAGCACCGCTTCCACTTCACAGCCCATTGATGTTATATTCATTGCTCACATGGCCTGGTTGCAGCTCAGTCCCATTCAAGCGAAGTGAACTGAGCAGAAATACCAAAACTCGGAAAGTAAAGGTGTCACCCATTTTATGTATGTTATTTTGCTGTTAATGCACCCCAAGACTGTACACTGTATGTAATATCGGTCCCTTATTACATCGCACATGCTACACTTAACACTGCGACTGGGCGGCCATGCCCCTTGTCTCCAGATGTTCCTACAAGTCGAAAACATCTGGCATCAAGTCTCAGGCAAGTCCTATTAATACCGGCTGCTATATTAATATCTCCATTCTCTGAGGCATCACGTTCCTGCGCAGATTCCTGTCCACATTAATTACCCAAGCAGCAGAAGCTGTCACTTCAATTCTCTGCTCTCCGGGACGGAGAGAATTAAGCGTTCGCTGTGCTACGGAAACTGCCAAATAAAAGGATGTTCAACTGATGCGAACCAGGACACCAGGTGCTAGCGAAGGAGAACACTCTACGACAATGAGCCCCTGCCATTGGAAATTGTCAAATGATAAAAAAAAAAAAAAGAAATTGTGACATTTCCAAATAATAAGAAAACCTGTGTGGCCGAATATGTTCTATCACTGTACAATGAAGCAGGCGATAGTCAGCCCTAACTGTATCTCTACCAGTTATATAACTAAGTCTACCCAAAAAGGTGAGTCTCTTCGTATAATGCGTATACCTCATGTAATGATCCAAAGTTACTGGCTGTATTATACTTCAAAGCTGCATTCACAATTCTGCAAGCTTCAGAGCTGTGCTATCCCAGGACTGCCTGCTTGCTCAGTGTCTTTATAGGCCCTAAAACAGGGGTAGGGAACCTTCGGCTCTCCAGCTGCTGTGAAACTACAACTTCCACCATGCTCCATTCACTTCCATGGGAGTTCCAAGAACAGCAGAGCAAGTATGCATACTGGGAATTGTAATTTTGCAACAGCTGGAGAGCCGTACGTTCCCTGCCCTAGGGCATGCTCTAGTGAACTGAATTCTAGGAGGTTTTGGTAGTGCTACACCAATCTATAGAAGTTTGGACACACCTTCTCATTCAAAGATTTTTCTGTATTTTCATGACTATGACAATTGTAGATTCACACTGAAGGCATCAAAACTCAGAAGTAACACGTGGAATTATATACTTAACAAACAAGTGTGAAACAACTGAAAATCTGTCTTATATTCTTGGTTCTTCACAGTAGCCACCTTTTGCTTTGATTACTGCTTTGCACACTCTTGGCATTCTCTTGATGAGCTTCAAGAGGTAGTCACCTGAAATGGTCTTCCAACAGTCTTGAAGGAGTTCCCAGAGATGCTTAGCACTTGTTGGCCCTTTTGCCTTCACTCTGCGGTCCAGCTCACCTCGAACCATCTGGATTGGGTTCAGGTCTGGTGACTGTGGAGGCCAGGTCATCTGGCGTAGCACCCCATCACTCTCCTTCTTGGTCAGATAGCCCTTACACAGCCTGGAGGTGTTTGGAGTCATTGTCCTGTTGAAAAATAAATGATGGTCCAAGTAAACGCAAACCGGATGGAATAGCATGCCGCTGCAAGATGCTGTGGTAGCCATGCTGGTTCAGTATAAATCCCCAACAGTGTCACCAGCTTGGCACCCCCACACCATCACACCTCCTCCTCCATGCTTCACGGTGGGAACCAGGCAGGTAGAGCCCATCCGTTCACTTTTTCTGCGTCACATAAAGACACGGTGGTTGGAATCAAAAATCAAATTTAGACTCATCAGAGCAAGGCACAGATTTCCACTAGTCTAGGGGCAACACGGTGGCTCAGTGGTTAGCACTTCAGCCTTGCAGCGCTTGAGTCCTGAGTTCAAATCCCACCAGGAGCAACATCTGCAAGGAGTTTGTATGTTCTCCCCATGTTTGCGTGGATTTCCTCCCATTCTACAAAGACATACTTAAATGAGAAAAAAAAAATGTACATTGTGATCCCATATGGGGCTCACAATCTACATTAAAAAAAAAAAAAAATTTCCACTGGTCTAATGTCTATTCCTTGTGTTCTTTAGCCCAAACAAATCTCTTCTGCTTGTTGCCTGTCCTTAGCAGTGGTTTTCTAGCAGCTATTTTACCATGAAGGCCTGCGGCTGCACAAAGTCTCCTCTTAGCAGTTGTTGTAGAGATGTGTCTGCTGCTAGAACTCTGTGTGGCATTGACCTGGTCTCTAATCTGAGCTGATGCTAACCTGCGATTTCTGAGGCTGGTGACTCGGATGAACTTATCCTCCGCAGCAGAGGTGACTCTTGGTCTTCCTTCCCTGGGGCGGTCCTCATGTCAGACAGTTTCTTTGTAGCGCTTGATGGTTTTTGCAACTGCACTTGGGGACACTTTCAAAGTTCTCCCAATTTTTCGGACTGACTGACCTTCATTTCTTAAAGTAATGATGGCCCCTCGTTTTTCTTTACTAAGCTGCTTTTTTCTTGCCATAATACAAATTCTAACAGTCTATTCAGTAGGACTATCAGCTGTGTATCCACCGGACTTCTGCACAACACAACTAATGGTCCCAACCCTATTTATAAGGCAAGAAATCCCACTTATTAAACCTGACAGGGCACACCTGTGAAGTGAAAACCATTTCAGGTGACTACCTCTTGAAGCTCATCAAGATAATGCCAAGAGTGTGCATTCTGTTAAAGAAAACGGATTCATGATGGGCGTCAGGCGTCCATTATTTTTTAATAAGATGAGCGAGTACTATTCGAAACTCCTGTTTCGATTAGCATGCACCCATAAGAACGAATGGACGCTTCCATTCATTCTTATGGGTGCGTGCTATTCGAAACGGCCGTTTCGAATAGTACTCGCTCATCTCTAATTTTTAATATTGAATTCTATGAGCAATGGACAGTAACAATGCACCAACACAGTATGGATGGGCTCAACACAGAATAAAAATGCCCACCTTTGCGATCCCTATAAAGTAATTTTGCTGTAATAGTGTGCATAGTCTTGGAATAGAAGAGGATAATAAGTCCCAGGTTACATGGCATACTTATGTAGTATAGTGTAGGAAGACAGGTTTAGGGCCCCTTCACACGGAGGATACGCTGGCTGATTCTGAACGTGTAAATGTTCCGAATCAGCGGCGTTTAAAACAGATCCCATTGCTTTCTATAGGAGCGCTCCCCATAGAAATGCATGGGCTGCTTTTTTCCATTTATTTCTATGGGGAGTGCACATATGCCGGCTCCCATAGAAAGCAATGTCCTTAGCGAACTGAACTGAAAAGTTAAAAAGTTATGGCTCTTAAAACGTGAGGAGGGAAAAACGAAAATGCAAAACCAAAAATGGCCTGGTCCTGATTCGGAATGTTTACACGTTCAGAATCAGCCAGCTTATCCTCATTGTGAAGGAGGCGCTTATACACTGTATCTGTCATTATAGCATACCGCCACGGAGAGCTGCAGGTGAGCCCAGCTCCTCATTATTGGTATTTATTATATTATTTTAGGGCGAAAGATCTGATACTGATGAGTGCATAGGTTATCAGAATCTATTATATCTGTGTCTCTGACTTTCCTATAGAACATTTTAAGACCAGGCTGGCTGCTGTATGTAGGACACTCTAAGGATTAGGGTCTGTTCACACAGAGTATTTTGGCAGCAGATTTTGACATGGAATCTGCCTCAAAAGCCGCTGCCAAAAACGGCTCCCATTGACTTCAATGAGAGCCACTTACTTCTTTTTTCCGCTAGCTAGTAGCGGAACAAAGAAGTGAACTGCCCTATCTTGCCGCAGATTCCATGACTGACTCAGCGGCGGCGTCTGCAGCGCAAGACTCCCTCCCGGTTAGGCCCATTAGGCCTCTCTGCTTGTCATCTTCCAGAGCTGGGTTCAAACTTCTGGGCCGAGCCGACTGCGCATGCCCACAGGTCACAAGAAAATGGCCGCTTACTTACTGTGTAAGCGGCCATTTTTCTTGTGGCCGCGAGCATGCGCAGTCGGCTCGGCCTGAGGCCTAGAAGTTTGAACCCAGCTCCAGAAGATGACAAGCAGAGAGGCCGTTCCTGAAGAAGATGAAGGCGGTGCTAGAGATTTCTCTTGCAGCTTTGGAGATGCCCCTAGTGCTGCGAGAGAACTCATTAGAATACCAACCAAAACTGGGATTTCTACTGAACGGTGGTGCGGAGAAGACATCTAAAGGTAGGAGAAGAGTAACCTTTCTTAAGGATATTCCTACGTGTGAACTAGAAAAAAATGTGATTTTAATGGTAGGATCCCTTTAATTTTCGATAAATTTTTACTTTACTCTATTCTACTCTTTACTTTACTCTACTTTTTAATGCATTGTGTGATATTGTTGCATTCCAAAAGCCATAACTTTTATTTTTCCATTGACGAGGGCTTGTTTTTTGCTGATAGGATACATATTTTCAATGGCGCTCTTTCTAGGTGCAAGTTCCAACTGGATTAAGTGTTGCTCATTTTATTGGGGGTGGGGGCTGGTGATGAAAACAAACCTGCAATTTATTCCTTGTCTTTTTTTTGTTTTATTTTTTGCCCTGGTGTATAAAAAAGACTTACAGGAATGCTTGTATTTATAATGCAGCACAATAAAACCATTTTTTATTTCCTAACTTTCCTAACTTTTTTTTATATTTTCCTGCCCACTTGTAGCTTCATGTGCGCAGGAACCTGAGGGCTTTGCCATTGTATTTGTCAGGATGGGGGGAAAGGTTCGGCACTGTATGGCATGGTAATATGTACATTGTTTGGCAGTAGTAATAATGGGGTGCCAACAAAAGTTACGACTTGAGACGTCATTCATTGTCCAGCCGGCCCCATTATTAGGCAAAAGTTTTCACTTATTTTTTTGCTGTCCATCAATGAATTTTCTTCTGGTAATGGAGGCAGGTATGAGTTGTAATCCCAAGGAGCAGGACAGAAAGAGATGTGTGCTACGCGCTCCATTGGTTGCCATAGTAAAGGAGACCTTTATATCTGAGAGTCACTGACGTAGGTCAGACTAAGGCTTTTAAGTGAAGTATTCTTTCGTGTGGCCTCCTGAGCCAGCTCTTATGTGCAGAGTGCCCCTCCAGCTGCAGAGCGCCATTAAAATCGGATTATTTTTGTAACAACTCTTAACCCCGTCAGCACCACAACTATCATAAATGTCAATGTACCGATTTGGGTAAAAAAAAGAAAAAATAAAGGACAAGCTGGGCCACAGAGACTTGCAACGCATAGCGCTACCATTGCAAACTCTAATCGATGTCAAACTAAGCAGAGGATTTTCCTGCGTTTTTGTAACAGATGACCTACTGCTGCAATGGCCAGGATCGTGGTTAACTCTGATCGCGACCATTTAACCCCCTTAGATGCTGCAGTGAATAACGATGGTTATGTGTTAACCTCTGCAACATGTCAATGGCTGTAAACAAAGAGAAAATTGTTAATAACTCATGAAAGAATAAAGATACATTAAAACCAAGCACATCATTGTTTTTCTTGTGAAATTCTCAGTAAGTTTGATATATCACACGACCCTCTTCCCAGTGAAAAAACTAAAGTTGGATACAAGATGGCTGAGTTCAAAATGGCCGCCATGGTCACCACTCATCTTGAAAAGTTTTCCCCCTCCCATAGGCTAATGTGCCAAAAAACAGGAAGTTGATATCACCAACCATTCCCATTTTATTTAGGTGTATCCATATAAATGGTCCACCCTGTATTATAGATAAGATCAAGCAATCACATAGTAAAGTGGGACAAAAATTAAAAAAAAAAAAAACACATACAATTGGTAGTGACACATCTATAATGACTATACAATTGTGTATAGATAAACTCCATAAAACAATTAAATTAAATTACACCATTATTGCTATTTCTTGGTCATCCTGCCGTCCCCAAAAAAACTGAATAAAAAATGATCCAAAAGTCTTATGTCACCCATCAGCTCTCAGATTGCAACAAATCTAAAAAAAAAAAAAAACGCATTAATATTGTGCAAAAGTGGTCAGACAGCAAAACTATAAAAAATTGTTATCACCCCTTCTTTCTTTGCTCCCCTCCCCCCCTCCCCTTTTTTCCCTTTTTGTTATGTATAAGTTCCTTGAAAAATTTCAATAAACTTTAATGCTAAAAAAAAATTGTTATCGCTGGATTGCTGGACTGACCAGAAAAATGAGAATGATGTCCTTTATATTGCATGTGGAATGCCATAGAAGCAAAACCCTTTAACCGATCAGGCTTCCGAAAGACGTATAGATGGTATAAGGGGAAGCCTCAAATGCACTCCACAGTTGTCCAGCTTGTCACTATACGCAACACCACTAATTCAGCACTGCTACATGAAACATGGCTGACCGACACTTCTACATCCGTGTCCAAACAGGCCTTACATGAGTTATTGGACAATTGCTCAGCGGATCTCCCACACCCATTGTGAACACATCAGCTTTGCTTTGGGTCAGGGGATGTTAACCCTTTACAAAGCAATACATTACTGACCCTGGTTTATATTCTGTGTCTACTACAAAGTAATATGAGGCTTGTCTAAGATGTGGGCACAAAGCAGACCCCATCGCTGTCCCTAATTTTTAGAATAATTATGACTTTAACATCAATAATCTGGGGGCTGACACTGTAACAATAGAGTAATCCAGGTACAATGTATAGTCACAATCAGCAGCCAGCCCCCTTCCATCCACTCCAGACCCCTCTACACATCCTATGACCATTATGACACCATAGTTATCGTACCCAGTTATCATTACCATACGGACTATAGGAGCCATCACAACCTTTTATCTCTGAAGTGTAAGCAGAATTTGATTGTATAATGTAGAGATCAAAAAACATGTCCGCCCTCATCCTAAGTAGCCTATTTACATATATGAATAGGATACTATGGGATATCTATCAATATTCATGGAGTCCTATTAACATATGTATCAGGGTTTTTCAGGACGAGCTGCTTCCTGGCCAATTTCACCTAATATGGTCCTTAGAGGGGAAAAATCCTTCCTGACCTGACATGATAGTCAGATAATTTCCCATAACTCAGCTCTATGGTTATTCTAATATCATAAGTCATGATAAATGTCTTTTTTCTAATTTTGGTAATTGTACATGTCATTACTATGTCTTCTGCTTGGATATTAGAGTTTAACTCCTCTTAGTGTAAAGAATAGAGATGAGCAAACAGTAAAATGTCCGAGGGTCGATATTCGTTTCGAGTAGCCCCTCAATATTCAACTACTCGAATCAAATATCGAACCCTATTATAGTCTATGGGGGGGGGGAAATACTCGTTTCAGGGGTAGGCAACGTTCGATCAAATTATACTTACCAAGTCCACGAGTGAGGGTCTGGAGGGCTGGATCCTCCGAGAAGTCTTCTCCTTGCAGCGTCCCCATGGCATCTTCCGGCTCTGAATTCACTCTGCCAGGCATCGGGCCTGGGCAGAGCCAACTGGGCATGCCCGCACTACAAAGAGTGAATGAAGTACCGGAAGACGCCGCAGGGAAGGTGCACGGAGAAGACTTCTAAAGGTAGGAGAAGAACCAGTGTTGATTGGCCGACTGTATAGCATTCGGCCAATCAATGCTGGTTCTGCATCAAACTTTTACATTCGAATAGCGAGTGGTACTCGATCGAGTACGAGTATTTCGAATACCGTAGTATTCAATCAAATACCTACGCGATCGAGTACTACTCGCTCATCTCTAGTAAAGAATCCTTTCCTATGTTCATGATGGAACCCCCTTCCCTTCTCCATGTATTATCCTGGTATATCTATATACTTCTTAAAGGGGTAAAGTTAAGTTAATATCTGCACCATGGCCTATTGAACATATTGGTGGGCCCAGTGAAAAAGTTTCAAAAGTGGTAAACCATGTCCCTAACTCCACCCATGTCCCCTTTGACTCCTACCCATTTCTACCATGTACTCTTGTCCCCTAACACGCCTATAACACACAATGATGATGCCTATTTAGCTCCTACTTCACTAAGTGGCCCCATACAATATAATGGCCCTTACACAGTATAACGTCAACTTAGTGGTCCCCATACAATATAAAATGTGAGAGCCAGTAAACAGGGTTTTATATGGTGTGGGAGGTCATAGAGGGGCTGTTAAACTGTATGACGGCCAGGGGGGCCCCAGTCAGAAGTTTGCCATGAGGCCCGGTCTTTCCTAGTTACACCACTGCTTGGTCCTGCTCCCATAGCACATGGATTGTTATACCGTATCAGTGCAAGTGCTCACTGATTCGTTTACAACTTCTGGTAGTAAAGGAAAAAAAGCCTCAGAGACAACGACAATATTTGCTATAAGAGAGGTAGATTCCATGCAGATGATGGAATAACTTAAAGGGCCCAGTCCTGTCCTGAAAATGCAGTGCGATCTACTAGCAGCATGTTATAGAGCAGGAGGAGCCGAGCAAATTTATATATAGATTTACTAGCTTCTGCCGCAATTTCGTCTACGTGTTGTTGGCGTAGATGATCTGCCTATATTCAGGAAATTGCTGGCGTCGATGGTTTACCTGCTCCAGCGTTTCGTCAGCTCTCAAGCTGTCCTGCTGCTTGACTTGTTCCTTACGCCGTGCCTGTGATTGTTCAGGCATCTCAACAGCTCACTGGGACATAAAATGAGCGTGTTGTTGGCGTCGATGATCCACCTGCTCGGCCGTTTCAGCTGCTCTAAGAGTCGCTTGACGCCTAGCTTGTTCAATCCTCCTCAGTTCTTCTTGAGGAGAACTCTGTGACTTCTGGCTTCCTTCGTAGCTTTTAGAATTTTGCGACAAATTAGATTTTCTTTTTCCTGGCTTGTTTAAAATTGGGAAACTTCCAATTTGGATTAAAGGTGTTTTCTCATGTCAGTGTCTCAGCACTGGAGCAGATTAGATAATATGCAGATGCTTGTACAAAATGGACTCTGTATTGTCTGTGTGTTTACATAGAGACATAACAGACCTAGCTTTATCAGCAACCTCCAATTAGCTGATTCGCCTGCTGGCAAGAACAGTGTATTATAGTATATGAACATAAATTCATAACAGTAGCCTATGTGTTAATCAAGGTTACAAACTATCTATGTGCCAGATTTCATACAAATCCTTTCAGACATTTTTGCGTGATTGAGTAAGAAACACACAAACATCCAACATACAAATTATCACATTTATAATATTAGTAGGGTTGGCAAATCTTCAGTTTAAGGGTCCGTTCACACAACCAAGTTTATCTGAGTTGGGGGCCAAGTTTATCAGAGAATGCTGTCGGACTGCTTACCATGATGAATTCATGGCTATGGGGCTTCCCAATCCAATCTGTTCCGATAACATGGAGTATGATAGGACCTGCTGCATCTGTATTATCGGAATAGAATTGATCCAGAAGCTACTGCATTTTGTGATAAACTCGGCCCCCAACTCAGATGCACACTCGGCCATGTGCATGGACCCTAAGGGCTTATTGAAATGACAGTGACAAACAGTCAAGTGACCAACTTTTTTTTTAACATCCATTACACAGCTGTTTTAAAAATAATAAGGCTATATTCACACAAGCGTGTCCATTTCTTGGCCATAAAAAATGGAGAAATCGCTACTTTTTAATGATTGTTCTACATCTGTTTTGCATCGGTTCTGTGTCCGCTCATCTGTTTTTGATGGGCGATCTTGTGGTCATCAGTAACAAAATGCGATTTGTGGCTAGAAATCCCCTTTAACGGACATTAAAATGGCTTGATGTTAAACATGGAGTACAGGGTTGGGTGAAAAGAGAAAGAGATGAACAATGGCTGTAAAAACTGCCTAGTTTGTCCATTTATCATGGCTGAGAAGTGAACACAGTCATGTGAATAAGCCCTTGTTCACATCAGCGTTTGGATTCCGTCCGGGGGAGTCAGCATGGGGATAGTATATGGGGTCCATGTGCAGTAGAAGCACATGGACCCCATAGACTATAATGGGGCCCGTGTGCTTGCCACACGCTTCCCGCACAAATCATGCGGACAGGAAAGTAGATTGTGAACTCCCAGCGGAGATCTGGCGGCAAGCACAAGGATCCCATTATAGTCTATGGGGTCCATGTGCTTATACTGCCCCAGTGCTTGCACTTGCGTTTGGTATTCCATTGGGGGGGGGGATCCTCATGCGGAATCCAAATGCTGATGTGAACGAGGGATAAGGCTTAACTTAGCACCATATCAGTCTGCTCAGCTCCTCCTGTTTTATAACATTGAGCCAAAGTCAAACATGGATCCAGCAGGAGGACGAAGTATAAATGATAGATAGATAGATAGATAGATAGATAGATAGATAGATAGATAGGAGACAGATAGATAGATAGATAGGAGATAGATAGATAGATAGATAGATAGATAGATAGATAGATAGATAGGAGACAGATAGATAGATAGGAGACAGATAGATAGATAGATAGATAGATAGATAGATAGATAGATAGAGGATAGATAGATAGATAGATAGATAGATAGATAGATAGATAGATAGATAGATAGACTGTAGATAGGTAGATATAGTATATAGATACAGTAGATGGATAAATCAAAAACTTTATTTATCCCTGATCGGAAAATATTGTGTCACAGCATCAGATAAATTTCCTAACATATAAAAAACTGTAATATACACATAAAAACATACAATATATACACATAGAAAATTATGGGGAATAAATACATGAAATCACATGCCAGTAATCGCCTGACTAATCTATTCCCTATTCTTTTGAACCCACTTCTGACATCTGCAGGACTCTTGTCACGACCACTTGGATGTTTTTCACACAGTCACTTTGTTGGCAGTTTCTAAACCAAACCCAGTGTTGGATATAAAAGAAAGTAAGCGTCAGGCTTTCCTTTCTAATTTTTGGATCCCCTCCTGACTTTGGTCTGAAAAAACAGCAGAACCTCTCCATGTGTGAATCCTGCCTGAGATGAGCACCAGGGGTATTTCTGTATTGAGATGATCAGAGCCTCCATTGTGACCCCGTCCGCCCCGCACACAGAGCGCTGCACCTGATCCATCCACTTTACTCTCTGCAGCTATTATCTGAGCCTGATGTATTATGTCACATAAAAACAGCACGTACATCAGATAAGAAGAGGAGAGGTTTATACTGTTTACTCATGGTGGGGGATGTTGTTCCTTTTATTTTGGTCAGTACATAGAGCGCCTTAAGAAAACCATTGTAAATACGGCAGGTGAGGCACCCATTGTGTTAGAAACCTCTTATACATCATGTGAACGCTATATGGTACTTTGTATCGAATGTAGACTTATACTACATACATACTTAAAGGGATTTTCAAGGCTAAAAATAGGTCATTGTTCGTTAGTCAGATCGGTGAGGATCCGACACCCGCACCCCGATACGCAGAGAATAGAGCAGGAAGGAGACAGCTCCATTCTCTGTGTAGTGGCTGAACTGAGTCACTGCAGTTTAAGGCTCATTAAAGTGAATGGAAGCTGATCTGCAGTACCCAATCTGACCACTACGCAGAGGACGGAGCTGTCTGCTTCCTGCTCCATTCTCTGTGTATCAGATACTAAGAACAGCTGATTCCTGGGGGTTCTGTGTGTGGGACCTCCACTGATCTGATATGAATGATTTACTTATAGGATAGATCATCAATATTTTTAGCTTGAAAATACAATTTAAGTCACCTTTTGAATTCATTACATTACTAATAAAGATGAGCAAGTACTATTCGAAACGGCCGTTTCAAATAGCACGCACCCATAGGAATGAATGGACACAGTCGGCACACTATAGAGTGCCCGGTGTCCCATAGAATCCCATCCCCTTGCAGAATATTGCACCCATATTTTTGGAAGACAATGCATTGTATGTCACTGCAGTACATTGCACCATGTTTTTTGCAGCATACTCTGCAGGACATCTACTGGCAGAGTATTGTATACCACTCTCATGCAGAGCTTTGCACCCTATTCTTGAGCAGTCTATTGGTCCGCATTCCTGTGCAGAACATCTCATGTTGCTCCCCTGCAGCACAGGGGTTGTCATATGTGATTAAGCCCTTCCTGACACCCCCTGCTAAGCCATCTGGATCTCCAAGCGGGCAGAAATTCTAATTGTCTCTAAGCTGGCTTTATCACAGAGATACATTTAGCCCCAGTCACATGTTTGGGTTCGCTTCCCTAGACTCACAAAAAAGTGTCTATTTATATCCGGGAGAGCATGTCAGTGTCATCTACTGAAGATGCGGCCTGGTGCTTAAATACAGATTGTTACGATCTCGGAGGGCAGAAAAAAGAGCAAAACACTGAAGTTTTCTTAAAATAGATATACACAGGGCAGGCCGCCATTATATGGTCTGAACTAATAGACATCCAACTGAGAACAAGGTATTAGAGGGACAAGGACCACCAGG
The DNA here is from genome assembly GCF_031893055.1 of Leptodactylus fuscus. NCBI lineage: Eukaryota > Metazoa > Chordata > Amphibia > Anura > Leptodactylidae > Leptodactylus > Leptodactylus fuscus. The sequence continues at coordinate 37,897,638 of NC_134265.1, forward strand.
AATCAGAGATCACATCTACAGCAATGGGACAGGTTCAAGGTGTTAATGGAAATCAAATATATTCAACAGGGATCAGGAGGTGCTGACTCTGTGCAGTGTCTGGAGCAGTCTCTTCTCAGAGGTTACTCTTTTCTGTCTGAGCACTCTCTTTCCTTAATACTCTCTTCTCTACAGATCACTTTCCACTTTCCTGTGTACTCGGCTCTCCTGCTCTTGCTTAGTTCTCTCTCCTGCTTTCCTTCCTCTATTTCCTTCCTTCACTGTCTTTTATATCAGCATTCCTGGATAACCTCATCTATCTCAGCTCGTAGGGCTCATTCTCATAATTATTCTTTGCTCTCCACTGGACTCTGCTCCTCTGCGCACTCTCTGCTCTCCTGTTCACTTACTGTCCACTTAATCACTCTCTGCTCTGCTGATCACTCATTGCTCTATTGTGCACCCTCTGCTCTCCTGCTCACACTTCACTCTCCTGTGCTCTCCTGTGCACCCTCTGCTCTCCAGCTCACCTTACACTCTACTGTGCACCCTGTGCTCTCCTGCTCACCATACACTCTACTGTGCACCCTCTGCTCTCCAGCTCACCTTACACTCTACTGTGCACCCTCTGCTCTCCAGCTCACCTTACACTCTCCTGTGCACCCTGTGCTCTCCTGCTCACCTATACTATCCTGTGCACCCTGTGCTCTCCTGCTCACTTATATTTTTCTGTGCACCCTGTGCTCTCCTGCTCACTTATATTTTTCTGTGCACCCTGTGCTCTCCTGCTCACTCTCTGCTCTCCTGTGCTCTCCTGCTCACCCTAAACTCTCCTGTGCACCCTCTACTCTCCTACTCACCTTCTGATCTCCTGCTCTCCCTATACGCTCCTCTGCACCCTCTGCTCTTCTGCTCATCTCTGCTCTCCTGTGCACCCTGTGCTCTCCTGCTCACTCTACACTCTCCTGTGCACCCTTTACTCTCCTTCTCACCCTCTGATCTCCTGCTCTCCCTATACACTCCTCTGCACCCTGTGCTCTCCTGCTCATCTTACACCCTCCTGTGCACCCTCTGCTCATCCTCTGCTCTCCTGTGCACCCTCTGCTCTCCTGTGCACCCTGTGCTCTCCTGCTCACACTCTGCTCTCCTACTCACTCTTTGCTCTCCTGCTCACTCTCTACTCTCGTATTCTCAGTCACCCTCTTCCTTCTTGCCTCCTGCCTGCTTCCTGCTAACCCGTGCGCTCTCTGCTTTCACACATAGTCACTACTTCTGCACACTGTATACTCCCTTGTACTTTCTCTGTTCTCCTGATCTTTGCTTTCCTGCGCATGCTCAGTTCAGTTGCATATCTCTTAATTTTCAGGGGACATATAGAGGGACAAAACAGAATAGAATAGAATAACTATTGATCCCTGGGGAGAAATTGGATTGCCTTTATGGCAGCTGAGCACAGTGGATGGCTAGTACAGCTGGGCAAATGCATAACATAATGCAATAATTGTTGTAGGGGAGGGGGTGTAGGGGGAGAGCAGGGAGTAGGCAAAATACAGTCAAGACAACAGTACAGCGAGGAACACAATGGGAGTATAGCAAATGTAAGGTGAAGCAAGGTAGATGTATGGCAATTTCAGGACAATACAGCAGTGCACTACAAACACAGCAACATTATAATACGGGGGTCGAGATGCTTCAGGGGAGAGAAGTCCATTAAGTGGGGTGGCTGCATAGAAATAGTAGGTCATAGTGCCTTGTAGTAGTTGGACTGTCTTGGTGTAGTGGGGTGATAATTTTTTTCCATATGTAGTCCATCACCTAATATCCCCACCAGTTGACTACATAGTGGGGTGTCCAGACAGTACCTGGTCATTGGTTTGGTGGAGGATCTGGAAGGCGTGAACAAGCCTAGGTGCATCATCTGTGCCCAATGCAGTGCTCTGTGAACAAGAGGCTGGTGGGTACGTTCAGAAAACATCAATTGGCCTCATCATGGGGCTCCAAGGCAGAACATAGTCATGACTGTCATGGGGACTCTGGACCAGGAAAGATAGTACCTGATCGTTGGCATGGTAGGGGCTCTGGTAGGTCTAAGATAGGCCTTTGCCCATCCCTGTCTGGTAGGCATCAGACCGGTTGGTGACCTTTCTGGAGACAGTTATGGTCCAGGCGTCAGGCTCATACTCTTCACATCAGTTGGTCGAAATGTGGGTTCTAGATTTGCAGAAAGATAGGAACCGGGGCAGGACACATCTTCTGTCATCTGTCCACAGGTGGTCAAGGAATGAGATTACGAGGAGGAAGGTTATGTTTTGGAGGAGGGTATGAGTGGGGGCCACGTACCGGTGTCATGGCTTGATGGGGGTGTGAGTTAAAAGGAGAATATGAGGGAATTTGGGGGCGATTGGTTTAGATGCCGAAGTAGCATGCAGCCATGATGGCCCACTGGAAGTAAAATATCTGAAGGACACAAACAGGATTGAAGCTGAGAAAAACACCCGTTACATGGTACACTGAATCCAGTAAAATTGGGAGGAATGGACTTGATCTTGACCGCCCTCAGTTTGTCTTATCTTGTCCACCTCAAATCACTCTCAGCTTGTACTAGAAATAGCAGAAAGGTCACTCTGGAGTAATAAGACGAGTTGACCTTTAGTATGGACAGCTGTCATCAGAAGGAACATACTAGTCACCATCAGACCATTCACCATGTCCCAATGTTGAGTCAACCGCATGACACAGACTTGAAGGAGCAGCAATCAGGACAAAGAGGTGGTGGTGCAACTTATAATATTCTCTGAAGACAAACAGAAAAAAAAACAAATGACAAAAACTCTTAGAAATCCTAATGTTTTTTGACCCTACTGTTTTCCATTTCTTCCAGGATTGGGTGAGGATTGAGCGTTCCCTCCTCAGTATAAATAGATACTTAGTATTCAAGGGGTCTGGCGAGAATGTAGATATTTGGAAAACAAAGAAATGAATCTTGGCGTGAAACGTAGAGCGGCGTCAATGTGATCCAAGAAAGCGCTATATTCCGATGCCACTTCAGTAACAGCACTTAACCCCTTAGCACCCGCCTCCATTTAGCCTACGATCTGCCTTTTTACAGCCAATAGGAACCCAGCTGCACAAACAAATCTGCCAAACAATAGCAAAAAACAGAATCTTATTCCAGTTTTTTTTTACTACATTTCGGGCTATAATGTTTGCAAGGAAGCAACAAGAAGGCTGGGAGCGGCGAGGAGGGAGCTGTCCGAGTGCTGAATCAGATGCAATGTGTCTATGCCCTGTGGTCAGATAAGAGGCCGCAGACAGATGTGCTCTCTGCTCTCGATGTGCTGACTCAATTACACCATAGAAGCCTGGCTCGGTAATACCCCCTCCTAGGCCCCCTCCTATAATCACTTCATGGATGACATTAACTCATTCCTTGCCTGGCTGGTCTCCTGTACAGAGACATGGGAGAAGTTCTGAGTCTTAGGATTAACTATATAACCTCTGCAGAATGCATACGTATTTGTGTCTATGAGCGGAAATCATGGGTCAATGTATTCTTGTCTATTTGGGTTAGGATTCGGTAATCCCTTCTAGACACAATGGTATCAGATGCGGAGAGCACGGCGGATCTGTGTCATATCTGACAGCGACGGAGACAGCCAGTGATACTAATCCATAGCAAACGTTAGACAGAAATGTATTAATATGGTGTAATATTCATAACAATAATAATCGTGAAATCTTATTCCAGATTAGGATTATTAGATTACCCCAGGCCATACCACAATATCATAAATATCAGGTCTGAGCACCATAACTTGTGACTTTTCTCCACCGTAAGGCTACTTGTATATGACCATGTGATTTCCATGATTTTTTTTGGCTAGCACACTGGTCCATTCACTTCTATGGCCTCATATATTCAGTGGCGTAACTAGGAATTGCGGCACCCTGTGGCGAACTTTTGACATGGCCCCCCCCTTCCTGACCACCCCCGCTGCATTCCTGCGTGCTCTATTATGGCCCATAGTAGCCCCTGTACACAGTATTATCCCCCATAGTGGCCCCTGCACACAGTATCATGCCCCATAGTAGCCCCTGTACACAGTATTATCCCCCATAGTGGCCCCTGCACACAGTATTATGCCACATAGTGGCCCCTGCACGCAGTATTATGCCCTATAGAGGCCCCTGCACATACTATTATGCCCCATAGTGGCCCCTGCACATACTATTATGCCCCATAGTGGCCCCTGCACATACTATTATGCCACATAGTGGCCCCAGTAAACAGTATCATGCCCCATAGTGACCCCTGTACACAGTATTATGCCCCATAGTGACCCCTGCACACAGTATTATGCCCCATAGTGGCCCCTGCACACAGTATTATGTCCCATAGTGGCCCCTGCACATACTATTATGCCCCATAGTGGCCCCAGCACACAGTATTATCCCCCATAGTGGCCCCTGCACACACAGTATTATGCCCCATAGTGGCCCCTGCACACAGTATTATGTCCCATAGTGGCCCCTGCACATACTATTATGCCCCATAGTGGCCCCTGCACACAGTATTATCCCCTATAATGAACACCCATGAACAATTATACTCTGGGGTCTTTTCAGGCCCCAGAGTATAATAATCGGAGACTGAGGGGGATATAAACATAAAAAAACACTGTTACTTACCTATCTCCGGCTCCGCTGCGGTCCTCGGTGGTGTCAGCCATCTTTAATGACGTACTCACATCACATGACCCAGGATGCAGGTCCCGGTCAAGTGACGTCAGGGACTGAGATGAGGAGGAGGTTATATTTAGTGCTGACTCCTGATCATTCATATATATATGCTATGCGCATTTAACAAGAGATAAGGAGACCACGATGCAGAGACTTTTTCTGCCCTGTTAACTTCCATTATACTGCAGGAATCATTGTAATGTGAAAATCCCGGTCCTCTGTTCTGTCTCCATCATTATTCCATTCACTGCTCATTGGTAATATGGACAATTCATGTCGTTATTATTAAGTACCTTGTCTTATGGTCTCCGGTGGATTCATCTGTGGAAACCTCTGCTCCGACTTCCACAGCGGCTCCTGGAGAAGAGGAATCAGCCAGGATTATAATAGAAACTCTCATCTGATACTGTATAATAATAATAATGAAAGGGCTGGTCCAAGATTAAAAAACATATCATGGCTGCTATGTCTGAACACAGTGCCACATCAGTGCAGAGGTTGTGGGTGGTATTGCAACTTAGTCCTTTCCATAATAATAAAGTTGAGCTGCAATGCCAGATACAACCTATGGACAGGTGGGACGCTGTTTCTGGTTTTGTTTAATATTGAATAATTTCTTTAATAATTAACACCAAATAAAAGATCTGTACTGCAATGACATAAAAGGGTTCTGTAGTATCCAAATTATAACATTATATAGTTCCTGCTGTGTGGAGCCCCAAGAGGAGATTATATTGTGTGGGGGCCACCATGAGGGAGACATTATACTGTGTGCAGGCCACAAGGGGACAATAAGCTGTGTGGAGACTACAGGGGAGACATTATACTGTGTGTGGGTACATGGAAGGCATTATACTGTGTGTGGGGTACAGGGGAGGCATTATACTGTGCGGGGGTACAGGGGAGGCATTATACTGTGTGGGGGTACAGGGGAGGCATTATACTGTGTGGGGAGTACAGGGGAGCCATTATACTGTGTGGGGGTACAGGGGAGGCATTATACTGTGTGTGGGGGTACAGGGGAGGCATTATACTGTGTGCGGGGTACAGGGGAGGCATTATACTGTGTGTGGGGTACAGGGGAGGCATTATACTGTGTGCGGGGTACAGGGGAGGCATTATACTGTGTGTGGGAGTACAGGGGAGGCATTATATTGTGTGTGGGGTACAGGGGAGGCATTATATTGTGTGGGGAGTACAGAGGAGGCATTATATTGTGTGGGGGGTACTGAGGAGGCATTATACTGTGTGGGGAGTACAGAGGAGGCATTATACTGTGTGGGGACCATTAGGGCAACATTATAATGTGGTTTTATTTTGATTTTTACTGTTTGGAGGATGCAAGGGGGACATTATACTGCATGATGGGGCACAAGGAGGGGCATTATAATGTGTATTTAATATGAATTATACATGGTTTATATTAGGGGTTTACTAGGGGACTTTATAATATATGGGGCACCACATATTGCCATTATACCGAATAGGGCTACAAGGAGACATTATACTGTGTGCAGGCCACAAGGGGACATTAAGCTGTGTGGAGACTACACGGGAGGCATTATACTATGTGGAGAGTACAAGGGAGGCATTATACCATGTGGGGGGTACAGGGGAGGCATTATACTGTGTGTGGGGTACAGGGGAGGCATTATACTGTGTGTGGGGTACAGGGGAGGCATTATACTGTGTGGGGAGTACAGGGGAGGCATTATACTGTGTGGGGGAGTACAGGGGAGGCATTATACTGTGTGTGGGGTACAGGGGAGGCATTATACTGTGTGGGGTACAGGGGAGGCATTATACTGTGTGGGGGAGTACAGGGGAGGCATTATACTGTGTGGGGGAGTACAGGGGAGGCATTATACTGTGTGGGGGGGGTACAGGGGAGGCATTATACTGTGTGGGGGGTACAGAGGAGGCATTATACTGTGTGGGGGGTACAGGGGAGGCATTATACTGTGTGGGGAACACTAGAGCAACATTATAATGTGGTTTTATTATGATTTTTACTGTTTGGAGGATGCAAGGGGGACATTATACTGCATGATGGGGCACAAGGAGGGGCATTATAATGCATATTTAATATGAATTATACATGGTTTATATTTGGGGTTTACTAGGGGACTTTATAATATATGGGGGACCACATACTGCCATTATACTGTATAGGGGACATTATATTGTGTGGAGGCAACAATGGGACATTATACTGTATAGAGAGGCACAAGAAGGAGACATTATGTGTATTTAATATGACTTATACATGGATTATATCTGGGGTTTACAAAGGGACATTATGCTATGTTGGAGCCCCAAGAGAACCATTATACTGTGTGGGGCCACAATTATATTGTGTGGAGGCCAAAAGGGGACATTATGTTGTTTGGAGGCCACAAGGGGGCAATATATTGCATGAAAGCAACTTGGGTAGGTTATTCTGTGTGGGGGCCACAAGGGGCATGGTACTGCTTTGGACACTAAGGGGGCACTATACTGTGCAGGGGTTCAAATGGACTGAGTGGGATTGGGCACAGTCGAAGGGAGGTTGGACGTGGTTAGAACTATGGCTTATTATACATACATTTTCCAGATTTTGTCCCTCCCATTCTCTGGAGCACCTACTTATGGGTCGGACTATGGGACCTATAGGTAAAATGACCTCCATTTGTTATGATTGGTTCACACAAATGGTGGGATGACCGATCACAGTCACTTAGGAGAGACATATAGGAAATAGGGCGCACAGTCTTACAATACAAGCACGTTGTGATAAGTGAATGGGAACCCCAAGTCCTCGGAGTCAAGAAACTCACAGCAGGATGTCTAATAAAGCAGATTTCAGGCCTGGCTGCGGCGAGCGAGGCGAGCGGCACAGTGTGTCCTAGTTTAAGCAGTGATAGAAATAGCATGAGATGAATCGTGTACTGTCGATGTAATTTGTCTCTCTCCTTTCGTGCTTGCCGTCTTGGGATTATATTTGTACTCATGAATATGCAAATTAGCCTATAAGTATAAGGGAACCTATTGGAATATAAGACCGGGCCCCTGGGGGCTTCTTGCCAGGATTCCCAGTTAAAAATAAGCAGTTAGCACCATTGTATTTATAACTCGCAGGATTATCGGAAGCCAAAGCTCTGTAATATCTGGTACATGTGAATAAACCACAAAAATGGCAAGATTTTTTTCTTAAAGAAATTAGCTGCCATTGGAACTGTTTTCTACACACTTGATCGCCTGGGGAAAGTCTATCGAGACTCATTTTTTGAAGCTCTGTTGGAATCAAAAACTGACCTGTGTCTACACAGTGAGGTAGGACATGGAGGGTGCCTGAGCAATGAGGTTCCTGGTGCCCTGCAAAGGTGTTCTCCATAGTACTGGCTGTGTTATCTGTTGCCTGCTTCTCTAAGGCCTGGTTCACATCGGTAATCCTGGTTCACGTCGGTAATCCGTTCGGGGAGTCAGCATGGGGACGTCACCTAACGGACTACAGAATGCATTGACAAGCAGTGTGCAATGAAAGCACACAGACCACATAGACTATAATGGGGTCCGTGTGCTTTCTGCATGGTGTCCGCATGAGTCATGCAGACAGGAAAGTAGATTGTGAAGTATTTTCTGTCCACATGTTCCGTGCGGAGACTGTGCATAAAGTACACGGATCCAATTATCGCTTGCCAATGCGTTCGGTAGATGTGAACCAGGCCTAAGATCATTGCTGATATTGTTCCTCTTTTGCACTGTGTTAAAGGGTGAAGCATATTAAACCAGCAACACCAATATGTCAGACTAACATAACTGCAAAGCTTATTTCTCATGAAAATATTCAGTTTCTGAATATGCAAATGAGCAATCTGGAGCACCAGAGGTGGCTTCATTGCTCTAAACTGTTACACCCCACACTGGTCAGGAATGTTCCCCTTCTCTCTTGCCTGTTTTAAGTGACATGACCAGGGAGTTAAGGCTGGGTTCATATCTGCAACATGGGGCCTTAACCTAAAGAGGTTTTCAGGGTGTTAACCCCTTCCCGACGTCCACTGTTATAGTACAGTAGATGTCAGGTATTTAAATATGGCAGATGGATATTGTAGCCGCTTGGTCTCTGCTGTTTTATACGGCAGAAACCCGCCACTAACGCCTGATCATGGCCATTAAGACACCTCCGTCAGCTTTACAGCCATTTTGCATTGTAGCAAGAAAACAAATCAAAAGTTCCAAACCGCCATTTTGTCGCTATTTCGCAGACGATAACATTTTTAATAAACAGTATAAGCAATGGTGGTTTATGTAGATAAACTGTTTTCCCTTACTCATAACAGCAGCACAATGTGGGGTATTTCTGCCCCTGTGTGCTGGTAGGACAGATGGAATATTTTAATCAGCAATTAATTTAAATATCCATGACTAGGACCTATAAGAGGGCACTGGAACCTACCCCCCCGTGTGTTAATACAAGAGTATAAGATGAATAATAGGGAGGGAAGCCTTGTGCTGCTGTTAAAACTAAGGGAAAACAGTTTATCTACATAATCCACCATTCCCTGTCGTCATTCAGCAGCACAATGTGGGGAGATGTCAAGTACCGTATTTTTCGGACTATAAGACGCACTTTTTTCCCCCAAAATTTTGGGGGAAAAGAAGGGTGCGTCTTATAGTCCAAATGTGGCGCCTGGCATCCGCTGTAATAGAGAGGCGGAAGCCGGCAAGGGATAGATGCAGGTGCCGGGGCCTGAGACATCGCTACGCTCCTCTGCCCTGCATGAAGCCAGCGGCGGCAGGGGCGATGCTATTCCGCTCCTCCGTCCCCCCGCCGCTGGCTTCATGCAGGGCAGAGGAGCGCAGCGATGTCTCAGGCCCCGGCACCTGTGCCAGCGTCTATCCCTCGCCGGCATCCGCCTCTCTAGTACAGCGGATGCCGGGTCAGTATCGGTGGCCCCTTCTCCCCTGGGGCCGGTCCCCACCGGCCCCATACCTGTGAAGTTGCAGGCCGGCTCCTGCGCGGCGATATCGCAGGAGCCGACCTGTTCTGGTGACAGCCGGGAGCCTAATGAGGCTCCCCGGCCTGTCACTGCTATATTAGTATTGCGGCTGGGTCTATGACTTGCCGTAATACTAATATACAGAATGTCTCATAGACGGCAATACAGTTGTATTGCCGTCTATGAGACTTGCAATCAAGTGACTGCAGGTTCAAGCCCCTGGGGGGGGGAATAAAATAGTAAAAAAAAAAAAAAAAAACTTTAAAAATATATAATAAAAATATGAAATAAATAAAAGTTCTAAATCACCTCCTGTCCCTAGAACATATATATATAAAAGTAGAAAATCATATATCATAAACCACCGGGGTTTTTTTTCAATACAAGGTGATCTAAGAAATAGATATTCCCCAAAATGGTATAACTAAAAAGTACTTCTGGCCCCGCAAAAAAAAACACTCTATGCGTCCCCGTACAGCTGCAGGGTCACCTGTCAATGTGGCCTTGCAGCTGTTGCAAAACTACAACTCCCATATATTAAATATTTTACCAGTTTTTGCTTCAAAATTTTTTTTCCTTATTTTCCTCCTCTAAAAACTGGACTCTTATAGTCCAGTGCGTCTTATAGTCCGAAAAATACGGTAATCCCCTTAGGGAGGGTTTCCTCAACTTAACTTACAGAGCCCAAGACAGAACGGCCAAAGGCCGTCGCGTCTGAAGCACATGAGCTCAGCCTATAGTTCTTCACAAAGGTGTTTTTTTTATAACTCAAATTTTTATTGAAAATTTTTTTAAACAATAAGAAAAGAAAAAACAATTACAAGTTACAAGGCGAACACCCGCCCTGCGAACAGAAAAAGCACACAGTGCAACACAAAATACAATCAGAAGAATAAAATAAAAAAAAAATAAAAAAATAAAAAAAAAATTAAAGACAAAGAAAGCAACATAGAAAAAAAAAGAAAAAGGAAAAAAGGGGGGGGGAGGGAGGGGTTAGTGGGACAGATGAGTGGGGGAGAGGACTAAATGTGGGGGGTGAAAGGGTAGGTAGGGGTGAGTGTGAGCAGTCAGGAAACCAGTGAGAGCGCTCGCCAGGTCATCCATACCACAGCCAGTTGGGAAGGGCTCGGGAGCAACCACTGGTCAAATACCTGAGACGAACAACAAGAGTATCAATCAGAGGAGGGGTCAGAGCCCAGGAGCGTCCGGTACTCTGCAGACTGTTGAAACCTGAACCAGTAGAACCAGGTTTTGATGTACGCCTCAGTCGTGCCATGCAGGAAAGACGTGAGATTTTCCATGCGCATTATCTTGTTGACCTTCAAAATCCAGAGGGAGAGAGGAGGAGGATCCACTCGTTTCCAAAAAAGGGGGATACAAGCCCGGGCAGCGAGGATCAGGAATCTAAGTAGGGAACGCTTATAGACCTTTACAGAAGACTCACAATGATTAAGGAGGAACAGGGCAGGGCCCAAATGGTGAGAAGTTTCAGTAAGCTGGAGGGTTATCCGCTTGACCCCCTCCCAGAAGGACGAAAGGGCAGGACAGGACCAAAAAATGTGTAGCAGCGTGCCTTCCTCGTCGCCACAGCGCCAACATAATGGGGAGACCTGAGGAAACATAGCATGGAGTCTCGTAGGAACCCTATACCATCGGGACAAGATTTTGTAGCTGGCCTCCTGGTGGCGAGAGCTGATGGAAGCAGTATGAGAAAGGCGAAAAATGCGCCTACGCTGCTCCTGAGAGAGGGAAAGGGATAAGTCAGATTCCCATTTCAACAAGAACGGCGGAACAAAGTCCTCCGGAGGTTCAACCAGGATCCGGTAAGTGAGCGAGAGGGAGTGGCGAAGGGGGCCAGCACCAACAAAAATCTTCTCCAAGGGGGTAGGTTCGACGCGGAACTCTGCAGGAGCAGGGAGAGAATGTAAAAAGTGACGAAGTTGCATCCCCCGCCAAGCATCCAAAGGGGGCAGCTCAGGAGGGGCCTGGGAATTCAGAAGTGTAGTCCATCCCCCAGAGTCCTGGATTCACAAAGGTGTTATCAGATGATCATGAAGCTGCCGAGCAAATCTGTTCCAGAGCTACTGGCTTCTTCTCCGCCCATGTAGTTGCGACAGCCCTCGTGGAGTGAGCTCTTAGATAACCTGGAGGAGAAAGACCTTGGGAGGAGAAAGCCAACCTGATGGCCTCTCTGACCCATCGCGAAATGAAGATTTAGAAGCCTTCAGGCCCCTCGATTTCCATGCTAAATTACCGTATTTTTCGGACGCACTGGACTATAAGACGCACATCTAGGTTTTAGAGGAGAAAAATAGGGAAAAAAAATTTTCAGGCAAAAAATGGTAAAATATTTAATATATGGGAGTTGTAGTTTTGGAACAGCTGCAAAGCCACATTGACAGGTGACCCTGCAGCTGTACGGGGATGTATAGGGCGTTTTTTTTGTGGGGCCAGGTGTAGACCGGGCATTTTCAGACACAGGGATACCTAATGTATATGTTTCACAGTAATGTTATACTTTTATATGTATTCTAGGGAAAGGAGGTGAACTTTTATTTATTTTATTTTTTATTATATTTTTTTTAAGTGTTTTTTTTTTTTTTTTACTATTTTAATATCCCCCGCCTAGGGGGCTTGAACCTGCAATCATTTGATTGCAAGTCCCATAGACGGCAATACAAGTGTATTGCCGTCTATGGGAGATTCTATACATTACTATCGCGGAGGGTCATATACCAGCCGCGATAGTAATATATATCTATGACAGGCCTGGGAGCCTTCATTAGGCTCCCGGCTGTCATCGGAACAGGTCGGCTCCTGCGGCCTCGCTGTGCAGGAGCCGGCCTGCATCACTAAAGGTATGAGGCCGGGGGGGGGCTAACTAACTGTCGGGACCTGCGGAGGAGCAGTGGGTTTGCAGCATGGCCGTGCTACTGCCACCGCTGGTTTTCTTCAGCGGCAGTAGCGCGGCAATCCGCAGGCCCCGGCAGCTAAGACAGTCCCCGGCATCTGCTGTAATAGACCGGCGGATGCCGGGGAGTGTCTTAGCTGCCGGGGCCTGCAGTATTGTCACACTCCTGCCGCTGAAGAAAACCAGCGGTGGCAGTAGCGCGGCAATCTGCAGGCCCCGGCAGCTAAGACACTCCCCGGCATCCGCCGGTCTATTACAGCAGATGCCGGGGACTGTCTTAGCTGCTGGGGCCTACAGATTGCCGCGCTACTGCCGCTGAAGAAAACCAGCGGTGGCAGTAGCGCGGCCATGCTGCAAACCCACATTCAGACTATAAGACGCACCCTCATTTTCCTCCGAAATTTGCATCTTATAGTCCGAAAAATACGGTAATCAGGAGATTTTCAGATCTCCTGAAAGCTTCCCCCATCTTATCCATGGGGAGTATGGGTCTGCTGGAATTGACATCCTTTTCCAAAGAAACAGTTTGGTTGTCCATGGTTAATCCCACCAGCGATGGCAAGGACAAAGAGCGCCTATCAGTGCGCTGTTTCTTGGCGATGTGGGAGATGGAATCCCTGATGTCCTTAGAAAAGAGAAAGAAAAAAGGGCCGTCCAATGGCTGGACGGTCATGAAAAAGAAAAAAATCACCATAAAGTCTCTTACCCAGACAATAACATCTCGAGTAGAAATGTTCTCGGGAGGAGGGCCTCTGCAAGAACGGCAAGCGGGCCCATACATGGCCTGGGACAAAGGGGAAAGAAAAATATTTATTTTCCCTGTTTTTTTTGTTTTTTTTTTGTGAAAAAAAAACTACCATCAGGCAGGGGAATTTCGCGTCCAGCGCAGGCCTGATGCCTCCTCTTAGAGGAGATTTCCGTCTTCTATGGTCAAGCCACTCACTCTACGGAAGGAACAAACACGTTAGTGTATCACCATAAGAATAATAGCAAGACCTGCATACTCACGGAAGAGGCCACCCAGCGCTTGAATAATTGAGCTGAATAGCAAAAGAAGCTCCAAAGCAATGAAGCAACCGCTACACAAATACAGGCTAGTGCCAGCAAGCCCCACTAGTAACTAGTAAGGCCCAGAGCCTCCAGAGGAGGGATCTCCTATAAGGAAGGGGCCAGAAGGGGCATGGCCACCCGCTGCCAACAGAGCCCTGCACTCCAAAACATAATGAGAACAAAGGGGCTCAGCACCTTGAGGCCCTGCAAGAAAAGCAGGGATAAAACATAAAGATCTTGCCCCACAAGCAAGGAGCTGGCCACAAGGGGCGGGGAGCTAACAAATACCGCCCAAGGCCCACCCCTCACCAGACAGACGGCCTAGCAGCCGGCTGGAAGTGGGGCCAAGCAACTGGAAATAGGCCGCAAGAGCCTGGCACTAAGGTAAGCGGCAAGTAAGCCAGACTAGGCTGCAAGCGCGGCCGGAACAAGCCGCAGCAAGGCAAGACCACGAGTGTGGCTAAACAAGGAGGCAAGCGAAGTCCAAACAAGGCCGCAAACGCAGCCCAACCCAGGCCACAGCGCGGCCAAAACAAGGCCGCACAAACGTGGTCTAACCACAAGCGGGCGGAGAGCCTAACCGGACCAGGCCACACTGCGGCTAACTGACCCAAACTGAGAAAACAAAGAAGATGAACAAAAGAAAAGGACCAGGACCTCATACACAGGCCGAGGAGAGGTAACAAAACCCCCAAAACCCTGGTCAAGGAGGACACAAAGTCCTCCCCACCTGTCCTACCATCCAAAGGACAGAAAAAAAACACACGGGGGGGATTTCCAGTGCCCTCTTATAGGACTTAATCATGCATATTTAAATTAATTGCTTATTAAAATATTCCATCTGTCCTACCAGCACGCAGGGGCAGAAATACCCCACATTGTGCTGCTGTATGACGACAGGAAATAGACATTCCCCAAAATGGTATAACTAAAAAGTACTCCTGGATCCACAAAAAACAAAAAAGTTTCAAAGTTTTCGATTTTTGGGATTAAAATGTAAATAAAACTATATAACTTTTGTATACCCGGAATCATCCCAAAACATAGAATACAGGTACAGGAGTGAACACCATAAAAATGAAGCCCATAAGAAAGTCGCACAAATGCGATTTTTCTCCAATTCTACCCCATTCTGATTTTTTTCCATCTTTCCAGTACATTGTACAGAATAGGGGCCAGGATCGGTAAGTGACGCCGCAGGCCCCACAAAGACTATTATTATACTTGGGGGTCTTTTCAGACCCCCGAGTATAATGATCGGAGGCCCGAGAGCGGTAAGGGAACATAAAAAAATTGTGTTACTCACCTCTCCGGGCAGGCTTGTGTGTGACGTCCATGACATCATTGAAGATGGCCGACACCACCGAGGAGTGCAGCGGAGCCGGAGATAGGTAAGTGACATTGTTTTCTATGTTGGTTCCCCCCCCCCCTTCTCGATTATTATACTCTGCAGTCTGAAAAGACCCCAGAGTATAATAATTATTCATGACTGTTCACAATGGGGCAAAATACCGTTTATAGGGACCACTATGTGGCGTAATATTAAGTGCAGGGGCCACTATGGGGCATAATAGAGCGCGCAGGAATGCGGGGGGGGATGTCAAAAGTTCGCCACGGGGCCCCGCCATTCCTAGTTACGCCACTGGTTATGGGGTTTACAGTGTTTGCTTGAACGTGTCTACTTCTTCACACAGTAGATGGGCAGTGGCATCGCGCGTTGGACCCCCACCAATCTCATATCGATAACTTATCCTATGGACAGATCATCCGTATTTTAGCTCCGGAAACCCTTTTAAGGAATCATCTGTGCTCCCTTTCTCCCCGCAGGTGCTGCTCTCGCCCCCTCCCTGCATATAATAAACTTTATCTCAGTTTTCTCAGCTCTGTTTCCTGTTCGTCAGCTGTTCGTGAATTATGACTCAGGTCTCGTATGTGAACTGACATGAGAAAAGTAAGCAGCAATGGCTGAACTTTGGACCGTGGCGAAAGCGCTGAACCTCGCTAGCGTCCTGTCAGTCTCATTCCCTGATGTTTCCTGTACGGCAGGGTTAGGATTTCACCTCTTCTCAACTCTGTGTCCGTCTCCTCCACATTATATCAAGCTGCTGATTATATCTGATTTTGGGTAGCCCCACGTTATAAAGTCCTAAAAGGATATTCTAATTTAGAAATTGGATAAATACAACTTTCCCAGCAACTTTCTTTCATGTGGCTCCATGACTGCTAGTGGCTGCAGATATGAAATATTCTGGTTTTATGTAAAAATAAAAAATTTAAAAATTTAATTATTGTAAAACATTTATATAATTTGTGTTGTATCCTTGTATATCGCAATGTGAGGTTGGAGATGTGGTTGTTTTCTTCCTACATCGGACTACTCCTACATAAGCAGATGAGAAAAGAGGAAAAACAGGAGATATCTGATGCAGCTCTAGATGTGACTAGAGTAGAAAACACGAACCCATCAGTACAAGATGGCTTTGTTATGTTTAGATTATACAGAAAGGTCAGATGGTGTCAGAAAATTGAACCTGAAAAGTTTATAGACTTCGGACCATAAAGCAATGAAACAGGGTGGGGGTACAGCAAATTACATCTGTGATGGCCGCCATGAAAAGGTGACTCCGCCGTAAGTATATAGTCCTTCTATTACTCTCCTTACATTCCCTGTACGTTATCTTCACTCCTGACACTCTAGGGAAAACAGATTGGTTTTATAAGAGCTCAGCAAAGCTGATAGGGAACATCTGGCATCAAGCTTGCTGATGGTTTCCAGTAACAATCAGCAGAATTGTGTTTGCAGTTCTGCAATAATACAGTATGGAATTCTGGATCAGTAACACGTTCAGTATCAGGACACGTTCATATGGGGGAATTTGGAGAGGAATTGAGGTGATCTTCCACTTCAGTTTCATTTCCACAAAGCTGAAATCGAGTCTCGACTTTCCGCCGCAGATTTTCACACCGATTAGACACATATACAATAGGGTTAATCTGGGGTGAGGCCTCACATGGGAGTTTTCATGGTCATTCGGCAAGATTGACGTAATTTCCTATAGAACTCATTTCCGTTTTTTGCCATGAGTTTGTTGGGCTGTAGCATCCAAAAAGTGGGTGCATAAAAAGGCTCCTGTGCGTACAGCGCCGCACCTCCCATGAGGCGACCTGAAGCGATCGCTTCAGGCGGCGCTATGCCAGGGCCCCGGGGAGCGCGGCATTTTTGCTTACCTAAGCCAGTCCAGGACAAGCTGTCCTGGACTGGCTTAGCGTCACCGAGCGGTGGATTGGGGAGGCCGCTGGAGCAGTGGCCTCCCCTCACGCTCAGGCACAGAGCAGGTCCTCTCCGTGCCTGCTCTCTGCCTGCTAACGCTGCTTTGCCCCGCCCCCTTCGCTCCGCCCCCTCCTCCGGGGGGGGGGGGCTCTCTGTCGTCCGCCTCGGGCAGCGAAACAGGCAGGTTCACCACTGTGTGCATAACTAATCCCATCTATACCAATTTTCTGAAACACACGCTTCACTTTACCTATTGGAGGGCACCGCTCCCGATGTCTGTGCGACCTGCTCTGCCTCCGATGTCTGCCACGCAGACATAAGGAGCAATGCCCTCCTGTGGCATAAAAGCGATGTGGCAGGAGGACACAGGCGGATCACCGGAAGCAGTGCAGGTCGCACAGACATCAGGAGCAGTGCCCTCCAATAGGTATAGTGAAGTGCGCTCCATGGCCTGGCCCGATCTTTCCGGCAGGTCGGACAGAAGTGCTTGGCGGGCCGCATGTGGCCCACAGGACACTGTTTGAGAACCCCTGGCCTATGTATTCAGCTCATCGGCGTCCGTAGGAAATCGGGACATACCTCCCGCCAACCGGGACCGCAGGACAGGACACCAAAATCGTGAGTGTCCCGCGGAAATCGGGACGGTTGGGAGGTATGCAAGATTACCGGCTTTTCAAAACAACATGGCTTTGCAATATTATGAAATATCTTTCCTTTCTATGTGGCCACCCAGTGGTTGTGATGTGGATTGCGGCCTGTCAAAGCTGTCACAGTATTATATGGAATTTGTTTAATGAGAAATGGAAGCCCCTAACCAGACTGGAGGTAAAGTGATAGGAGAGACATGTGTAACTCAGATTCTTATATAGAATAATTGGACATAACATAGGACATTGTAGGACATTGTTTTAAAGTCCTAGGAAATATTCCTCCTACATTACCCAAAACTGATATGATGAGGGGTTAAACAGACACCCCCAGTGTTTGGCTGAGGCTCCGAGAAGCAAATTACAAAGCTGCAACCACAAATTATATCAGGCTCTAAATAAAGCGAGAACAGAATTAGAGATGTCAGGAATCCTGTGGATCCTTCTTACAGAGAACCGTGCGCCCTGGAACAGTGATGGCGAACCTTCTGAGCATGGCGTGTCAAAATCCGAAAAATAAAACCTAGGTTAACGTGGATGCAGCATCACATCTTTTTATGGCCCCCACATAGTATCTGACCTCTTTTTTATGGCCCCCACATAGTATCTGACCTCTTTTTTATGGCCCCTGCAAAATATCTGACCCTTTTTACGGCCCCCACACAGTATATGACCCCTCTTTTCTTTCCCCCACCCCCTTGAGGGTGCACAGTAGCCAGCGCTGAAGAATGCAGGGACACTGTAGCGCCGCCTAGAGGAGGTAGCAGAAGTTGGCCAGGAAAAGAGCCTGGAAGGGGAGTACAAAAAATGTCGCACAGAGTCAACCACTTGTTCCAGGATTCTGATATTATGGAAACACGGCGCAAGTGTTGTGCTTTTTATATTTTGTTGCTAAGTCCTGACCATAAAATAAATGCATTAGGACGACGGTTTGATAAAGAAGATAGTGATTGCATCCAGGTACTAGAAAGCACCAGGACGGAAGCAAAACTCCATATAATTCTTGTAGTATTATGCAGGGTAACGCCTGCCCGATATCTTAGATCTTATAAGTCTTTCTTTTACATGTATAAAGAGAGCAGACTCTGCCACCTAGTGGTTTCTTAGGGTAAAAATATTGAAAGATGCCACCTAGTGGTAAACAAGGAAATTATATACCATATAGATATTTTTATGTAGTTTATGTTCACACATTGGATCGCTGTGTATTGCCTAATTTATAATAAACGTATAAACTATATAATTGTAGGTCAGTAGTAGAGATGAGCGAACACTATTCGAAACAGCCGTTTCGAATAGCACGATCCCATAGAAATGAATGGAATCGGCCGGCACGCAGACTTTGCCGGCAGCAGGTCGCTTACCCCCTCCCCCCGCATGCTGGCTACGTCCATACATCTCTATGGGAGCGTGCTATTCGAAACAGCTTTTTTGAATAGTGCTCGCTCATCTCTAGTCAGTACAGGTTCAACCCCTGGGACCCTCACTGATCATATGAATCAGGGTCCTTTAAAGCTCAAAATATTATAAGGACCCCATAAGTCAACAGATAAATAAAAAAGTTATGTATTTCAGAAGGTAACAAAGGAAAATACGAAACCAGTCGCTGAGTCTTACAGATTCTGCCTCAAAATCATCACTAAATTCCGTCCAGATTCCACCTTCTATTGTTTGCTGTGGCAGGGGGATATCAAAGCAGGACTCTGATAAAAACAACAATTACACCGTGTGTACATAGCCTAACCCCCCCCCCCCCTTTTTTTTTTTTTATAAGGAAACCCAGCAGCAAGATTTGAATTGTTCTATAGCACCCCCACTGGAGAGTTAAAGCATTACACAGTGTCCATTGAAATCATTGTAATGCACACACACTGCATAGCCTGTCTCTGTTCCATCTAATACACAATTTCACAATGGTGTAACCAGTCCTATATAGACCGTGGAGCAAACTATGAACTGGGCCCCCGACCCTTTGCCATGGGTACTGCAGCTTTATAGGACACAGATGTAATACCCACAACTGCCATTATCAGTAGGGGGAGTAAGCAGCGCCCCATACAGACAGTGCTGGGAACTTATTTGCTCTGGGAAACCATTGGGTTGCCAATCTAAACTTGCCAACTTAGCTTATTGATAAGCCCCCAATTTATGAAAGGCAGATGACCCCTTCATGCTAAGGCCCCACGTGGCGTCTTACAGCAAATAAAACGTTGCAGGAAACACCGCAGTGGCAACGCAATGCAGTTGTTCCTGCAGCGCTTTAAAAAGAAAGTTCAATTTTTTTCCATGGCAGGTAAATTACAACATTTACGCCATGTGGGCACCGGTCTTAAAGGGTTTTCAGCTCCTTCTTATTGATGACCTATCCTAAACATAAGCATCAATAAAATGTCAGGGGGAGGTCAAACACCTGGGACCCCTGATCATCAGCTGTCTCATGGGGGTCCACAACAAAGATCACGAAAACTGGACAGTGTTGGACTCCCACTGATCAATAAATTACTTCCTATCTTTTTGAATAGAACTTCCTGTTGCTGGAATACCCCTTTAAGGGTGCACTCACACTATGGATACGCTGACTGATTCTGAACGTTAAAACACGGTCAGAATCAGCGCGTATAAAGCAGTTCCATTCATTTCTATGGGAGCCGACATATGAGCGCTCCCCATTGAAATGAATGGGCTGCTTTTTTTCTCTACGAGTGCTCCATTGAAGTGAATGGGAAGCGCTTGCGTGTACGGCTCGGAATGAACCGAGCGCCGGGCCCCTTCACATGGTGAGCCGTACATGCGAGCGCTTCCCATTCACTTCAATGGGAGCGCTCGTAGAGAAAAACGCAGCCCATTCATTTCTATGGGGAGCGCTCATATGCTGGCTCCCATAGAAATGAATGGAACTGCTTTATACGCGCTGATTCTGACCGTGTTTTAACGTTCAGAATCAGTCAGTGTATCCGTAGTGTGAATGCACCCTAACATTCACTTTTACATCATATTTAATATACAGGCAAAATTACTTTCTTCATGTGCCCATTTCTTCACAAGTGTCTTTATGTGACAACTTTTGTCATCTTCATATTATATTATTCGGGTCAATAACTAGTAAGATCCACATATGAAAAGAATATAGTCAAAACCTTCATAGATTTTTTTATTATTATTATTTTTACATGTAGATTGGGAACCCCATATAGGGATTACAATGTACATTTTTTTTCCCTATCAGTATGTCTTTGTAGAATGGGAGGAAATCCATGCAAACACTGGGAGAAAATACAAACTCCTTACAGATGTTCCTGGCAGGATTCAAACCCAGGACTCCAGCGCTGCAAGGCTACAGTGCTAACCACTGAGCCACCATGTTGCCCAGAGTCTTATGTTTTTATTAGTCCTGGTGGGCCACGGCTGGGAGGGGAAGGAGCAAGATGCATCCTTGTAGGTGTCCACAACCAGGAAATGAAGGTGCAGCTGCTTCCGTCTTTCAGTCCTTGTCCGGTATTTTTGTCCTTGTTACATTTGTAGATGAACTGTGTAGATCGTGACATAGCACGTATGCTCGAAATAGATCCTTCATACTCAACCTAATCATTTCTTGCCATGTAAATCCAGAAGAAGGCGAAAAGTAACCCCTGAGGACTAGATATTGGTTTGTCCTCAGTTTGGGGGAAAAAATTCCTTCTAGGCCCCAAATATGGCGATCAGAATTAAATCCCTGGATTGTTGCTGCTCGAGTCTACATGGTGGCTGGTGGTAGGTAAGTGAAAGGTCCTTTCATGATGATGCTGGAATGGCGCTGATCTATATCAGTCAATTATTCCTGTAGGAAGAGAAATAGACATGTCTGAGAATCAGCTCTTCATATATAGTTTGTATAACTGGGGGGTGTAAAATAATGGCGAGGTTTATCGTAACTGACCAATGATACCACTATGGATGTCACTGCATGTTACACTTACAAAGTCCAATTGGAATGGTGGACGGGCCGTGCTGGACTCCACATCGTCCCAGTATATTTAGCTGAAGAATGGGTGAGATCTCATGAATGGTGATATTGAAAGTCGGTCACATGGAGATTTGCAGAGAAGCTGGAAAGTAAGAGCAACCATTAGATATATTATCAATGACTGTGAGGGGAAAATATCTGTGTAAAGAGAGAGATTAGCATTCATTCTGCCATCTTGATCTGAAAATCTCCATTCTGTCTTTTACTTTGCTTACACCTCGAGATTTGCAGTTCTGCTCTTTTGTCTTATTTAGAGGAAAGGTTGGACTGTTCCTCAGTTTCTCATAACTGTTACTTAGGTTCTCAAACAAATACAGAATATCCATTAGATATTAGATCAGTCTAAACAAATAAAGATGAAGGACGAGAGCATCCATTTTGATGTTTTGTGCTAATACTTTTGTAAAACTAAAATGGATGACACGGACAACCATGTGTTAACTCATGTATTGCTTATGCACGTATTTATCAGTTGTAAACGCCCATTATATACCCTAACCAACGATAATTCATATTTTTCTGTTCTGTATCAAATTGGCAAATAGCCATAATTCATCTATATAAGCTAACAATTTGTAATAAAGATTAGAACACCTATGATTCTCAGAAACTAAGCGTGTCTGATTCTGTGTTCCCGAGCTCAGCAACCATTTTGTTTTAATTTGGAACCGACAGCATGTGCTCCCAGGGGAATTCCCCCCACAATGACACATACTATAATATTACTTACCCCTTCTATGATATGGATGGCATCAGGACACATTTCAGGTGGAAATTCAATTTTATTCACCTCCAGTGACAGAATATAATCTTCCAGTGAGCCTTGGCCATAGAACGGCTCAAAACCAACAGTCATCAGATATAAGAAAGGAAAATGAGTCCACCAGATGGTTGTATTCTTCACCCTGTAGTACCTGTATAAGACATGAGGTAGGAGATGAGTGGAATATACTGGTGAGGGGATCACAGTCTATGGACTGGTCTAGGATAGTGATAGGCTAGATAAGGATTCTTATGGGTCACGTAGGATGTTATAGACTGTAAGTATCAGATGTTACTCTGTCCTACTATCTACATCAATCAGATAGGAATGGTCCTTATCTCAGGGGCGATGTAACCAGGGGTGCCTACGATCCCTGTCACCGTGTCCTCCTCAAACACATATATGGCTGAGAAGCCAAAGTCAGAGATTTTGATGTGTCCGTTGTCAGCAAGGAGGGTATTTTCAGGCTTCAGATCACTGCAGAGAGAAAGAGCAGACACTTATTTTCATGGATAATTTATTAATTTAGATCTTTACATTATAGATATGTACAAAGACAATTTAGGGAGTCATCAGCAATATGATGTGGGATGCACAAGGACCCTTGGAGGGCTACAAGGAAGCTCTGGCTCAGGATTGGGGATCGGTATATAAATAGCGGCCATCGCCGTCTCCAGTAATCTAGCAGGTAACATCCTATTAAATGAAAAAACCCAGCAGGGGCCGACTGGGCCTATCCTGCTCTGCCAAATCATAACGGAACTCCCATTGAAATCAATGGAAGACTGAAGAGACGCAACATTCCATTTTCAAAAATCAGACGCCCCTTGGCCTGCACTCTCTCTCATGTGCATAAGGTCTAAGGACAGATTTTACATCTCTTTAACAATCTGTTTAACAGATGCAAAACATGAAAGCAAACAAATTGTCTACAATTTACATGAAGATCAATGTACAAAAAAAATGATCAGTTTCTGTCCGTTTTTTAAAGATGGACAGAAAAGTACGGTAGAATATGTCTTTCTGCAAAAAAATGTTTTTATTGATCTCCATGCCATCTGTTCACTGACATTTTTATTATGCATGCTTTAAACAAACCTGCTAAAAAGATGTAAAACCACTTGATGTGAATACAACATTGCAAGGTCTGTATGCTGTGGAGTAGAGGCAGGAGCGTGAGTATGCTGCCACCTGCTGTTCAAAAGAAAAACTCACACTCAATATGCAAAGGAGAATTTTATTTTGTCAATCTCCAGTTTTATCACATGAGATTAGAATTCACAAATGTCTCTAATGAAAAGTTATCAGCATTTCTGAAATTAGCCAATATGGCCACCATTACATCTCTCGCCAGACACGCAGTACCCTACATTAAATCTGGAGTAACCTGGCAAAACAAAACAACTTGCAGATTTTTATTCACTCCCCAAATACCGTGCAGCAACTACTAGCACCTGAGAGATGCCACAAGGAGTATGGAAAGTTGTCACAGTCACAATACTCATTACTGACAGTAGTCAGGGTAGGTAGTCAGCGACTACCGTGAACCAGTAATGACAGCGTACACTGATCAGCACACTAGATGGGGCTGTAACTAGTATCAGGGTGGTGTCTACAGAGAACCTGACAGAAGATGTAGCCAAGGAGACAAACAGAAAGCCAAACCAACTCCTAGTGGTAAGAGGGAGGTTATATACCTGTAGATAGGAGGCAGTATTATAGTAGTTATATTCTTGTACATAGGAGCAGTATTATAGTAGTTATATTCTTGTACATAGGAGCAGTATTATAGTAGTTATATTCTTGTACATAGGAGCAGTATTATAGTAGTTATATTCTTGTACATAGGAGTAGTATTATAGTAGTTATATCCTTGTACATAGGAGGCAGTATTATAGCAGTTATATTCTTATACATAGGAGGCAGTACAGTCATGGCCAAAAGTTTTAAGAATGACACAAATATTATATTTTCACATGATCTGCTGCCCTCTGGTTTTTATGTGTGTTTGTCAGATGTTTTTATCACATATAGAAATAGAATTGCAATCATATTATGAGTAACCAAAGCTTATATTGACAGTTAGAATGAGTTAATGCGGCAAGGCAATATTTGCAGTGTTGACCCTTCTTCTTCAGGACCTCTGCAATTCTCCCTGGCATGCTCTCAATCAACTTCTGGACCAAATCCTGACTGATAGCAGTCCATTCCTGCACAATCAATGCTTGCATTTTGTCAGAATTTGTAGCTTTTTGTTTGTCCACCCGTCTCTTGATGATTGACCACAAGTTCTCAATGGGATTAAGATCTGGGGAGTTTCCAGG
Organism: Leptodactylus fuscus; assembly: GCF_031893055.1. Taxonomy (NCBI): domain Eukaryota; kingdom Metazoa; phylum Chordata; class Amphibia; order Anura; family Leptodactylidae; genus Leptodactylus; species Leptodactylus fuscus. The sequence continues at coordinate 37,922,305 of NC_134265.1, forward strand.
CCATGGACCCAAAATCTCTATGTTTTGTTTCCTGAGCCATTTAGTTATCACCTTTGCTTTATGGCAAGGTGCTCCATCATGCTGGAAAAGGCATTGTTGATGGCCAAACTGCTCTTGGACGGTTGGGAGAAGTTGATCTTCGAGGACATTCTGGTACCATTCTTTATTCATGGCTGTGTTTTTAGGCAAGACTGTAAGAGAGCCGATTCCCTTGGCTGAGAAGCAACCCCACACATGAATGGTTTCAGGATGCTTTACAGTTGGCATGAGACAAGACTGGTGGTAGCGCTCACCTCGTCTTCTCCGAATAAGCTGTTTTCCAGATGTCCCAAACAATTGAAAAGGGGATTCATCAGAGAAAATGACTTTACCCCAGTCCTCAGCAGTCCACTCCCTGTACCTTTTGCAGAATATCAGTCTGTCCCTGATGTTTTTTCTGGAGAGAAGTGGCTTCTTTGCTGCCCTCCTTGAGACCAGGCCTTGCTCCAAGAGTCTCCGCCTCACAGTGCATGCAGATGCACTCACACCTGCCTGCTGCCATTCCTGAGCAAGCTCTGCACTGCTGGTAGCCCGATCCCACAGCTGAAACACTTTTAAGAGACGGTCCTGGTGCTTGCTGGTCTTTCTTGGGCGCCCTGGAGCCTTTTTGCCAACAATGGAACCTCTCTCCTTGAAGTTCTTGATGATGCGATAGATTGTTGACTGAGGTGCAATCTTTCTAGCTGCGATACTCTTCCCTGTTAGGCCATTTTTTGTGCAGTGCAATGATGACTGCACGTGTTTCCTTAGAGATAACCATGGTTAACAGAAGAGAAACAATGATGCCAAGCACCAGCCTCCTTTTAAAGTGTCCAGTGGTGTCATTCTTACTTAATCATGACAGATTGATCTCCAGCCCTGTCCTCATCAACACCCACACCTGTGTTAATGGAGCAATCACTGAAACGATGTTAGCTGATCCTTTTAAGGCAGGGCTGCAATGATGTTGAAATGTGTTTTGGGGGATAAAGTTCATTTCCTAGGCAAATATTGACTTTGCAAGTAATTGCTGTTAAGCTGATCACTATAACATTATGCAAATTGCCATTAGGAAAACTGAAGCAGTAGACTTTGTAAAAATTAATATTTGTATCATTCTCAAAACTTTTGGCCATGACTGTATTATAGTAGTTATATTCTTGTACATAGGAGCAGTATTATAGTAGTTATATTCTTGTACATAGGAGCAGTATTATAGTAGTTATATTCTTGTACATAGGATGCAGTATTATAGTAGTTATATTCTTGTACATAGGAGGCAGTATTATAGTAGTTATATTCTTGTACATAGGAGCAGTATTATAGTAGTTATATTCTTGTACATAGGGGCAGTATTATAGTAGTTATATTCTTGTACATAGGAGCAGTATTATAGTAGTTATATTCTTGTACATAGGAGGCAGTATTATAGTATATTCTTGTGCATAGGAATAGTATTATAGTAGTTATATTCTTGTACATAGGAGGCAGTATTATAGTAGTTATATTCTTGTACATAGGAGTAGTATGATAGTAGTTATAGTCTTGTACATAGGGGCAGTATTATAGTAGTTATATTCTTGTACATAGGGGCAGTATTATAATAGTTATATTCTTGTACATAGGAGCAGTATTATAGTAGTTATATTCTTGTAAATAGGAGCAATATTATAGTAGTTATATTCTTGTACATAGGAGCAGTATTATAGTAGTTATATTCTTGTACATAGGAGCAATATTATAGTAGTTATATTCTTGTACTTTGGAGCAGTATTATAATAGTTATATTCTTGTACATAGGTGGCAGTATTATAGTAGTTATATTCTTGTACATAGAAGTAGTATTATAGTAGTTATATTCTTGTACATAGAGGCAGTATTATAGTAGTTATATTCTTGTACATAGAGGCAGTATTATAGTAGTTATATTCTTGTACATAGGAGTAGTATTATAGTAGTTATATTCTTGTACATAGGAGCAGTATTATAGTAGTTATATTCTTGTACATAGGTGGCAGTATTATAGTAGTTATATTCTTGTACATAGAAGTAGTATTATAGTAGTTATATTCTTGTACATAGAAGTAGTATTATAGTAGTTATATTCTTGTACATAGGGGCAGTGTTATAGTAGTTATATTCTTGTGGATAGGGGGCAGTATTATATTAAAAAATGGAAAAAATGGCAGCACTCCAATATTTAGAAAAAGTGTGGATTTATTCCAAGCAGCGACGTTTCGGTTCTTATCTGAACCTTTCTCAAGCAAAGAAGTGAGGGAAAACCACCAGTTTAAATAACAACCACATCATATGGTGCATAATTACAATTAATTAGTTAGCATGTGGATACAATGCAACACAACATCAAAACACACTTAGGTGGAGTGAAAGATACAGTGTAACAAAGTGTTATAAATATACGATGATCTAGTAACATTTTTCAGATCAATATAAGTGACACATATATATAAAATCACATCATATATAAAATATAAATATGAGGAGGAGGAACATCCACTTGCTTTCACTAGTATCATGGGCGTTTATTCATACATTGCAGTGTCCAAAAGTGACTACTGTGCAAAATCAGAAAAAACATAAAAAACATGCCTTCCCAGGCTGAATATATCAATCATAGTATATCCCTGCACGCACAGAGTAAAATAAAGTCATGTGCGGCATACCAAAAGCTGGCATCCACCCAGACTACCCAGTGCACTTGTGTAAACCTGCATGTTAAAAAACAAGCAGACACAGTGATATAGGGGGCAGTATTATATTAGTTATATTCTTGCACATAGGAACAGTATTATATTAGTTATATTATTGTACATATGAGCAGTATTATAGTAGTTATATTATTGTACATAGGGGCAGTATTATAGTAGTTATATTCTTGTACTTAGGAGTAGTATTATAGTAGTTATATTCTTGTACATAGGGGCAGTATTATAGTAGTTATATTCTTGTATATAGGAGCAGTATTATAGTAGTTATATTCTTGTACATAGGAGCAGTATTATAGTAGTTATATTCTTGTACATAGGAGTAGTATTATAGTAGTTATATTCTTGTACATAGGAGTAGTATTATAGTAGTTATATTCTTGTACATAGGAGTAGTATTATAGTAGTTATATTCTTGTACATAGGAGCAGTATTATAGTAGTTATATTCTTGTACATAGGAGCAGTATTATAGTAGTTATATTCTTGTACATAGGAGTAGTATTATAGTAGTTATATTCTTGTACATAGGAGCAGTATTATAGTAGTTATATTCTTGTACATAGGAGTAGTATTATAGTAGTTATATTCTTGTACATAGGAGCAGTATTATAGTAGTTATACTCTTGTACATAGGAGCAGTATTATAGTAGTTATATTCTTGTACATAGGATCAATATCATAGTAGTTATAATCTTGTACATAGTGACAGTATATAGTAGTTATGTTTCTTACTATAACAGGTGATCTTGTAGTATTCACTTCTCCTCCCCCAATCCTTAAGGGTAGAGATAAACAGTAACACCACAACTCTTGCTGCAGGCGCGTCACACAACCACAATGGTGTGACTTTACTTTCGAGTATGTCAGGTTGTACGGCTGTGTCAATTGCGTTTTCATAGAAATAAACATCTTGTGATGAAAATTGATTTATTTTTTTCAGCAAATTGTGGACATCTTGCACATCCGCTGTTTCTCTCTGGCGTCATGCTCACGTCTCCGTCTCCTTATATTCTCTGACTTTGATGTGTTAATTGCTGTCGCTGATTCATATCCTGTTATGTTATGTGAAGGTTTTACGATGTTTTATAATCACCTGGTAATAATGATAATGATATATGTAATGCACTAGTGACAATCCCTACAGGATATAGCACAGGGTTACAGTCCATAAACTGGCGCCAACATGTGGTTCACATTCAGTTTCCGATGGTTTTATAGTCATTTATGGTCATTTCTAAGTCCATCATCTGCGGCCTGTGACTCTCCAGGTGTCGCCAAAAAACTTTTTCTTCTTATGTCAATCAGCTGTTTGGTGTACCCCTGACATGGCCGCCTATTTTCACCTTTGGTTGGCGTGGAAAAAAAAGGCAACATTTTACAGGCCCATCCACATATTGCAGGAAAGTATCCACATTGGATAAGCTGCAATTTCCAAAAACGTTGCGGTTTTCCAAATTGCAGCATGTCAATTATACCTGCTGACGGTTTCCCCTTTAGGTATAATTGAAGAAAAAAGTCTGCAGAGGAATCCTCTGTCTGCAGGAAAAAGCGTGATGCGTTTGCGCCACACTTTTTTTTCCGCTGTGCTTTTTCGCTGCAGCCTGTTGGGTGGGGCCTTAGCCTTAATGTGGTGCATCTTTGGCGCAAAGCCCTTTCTTCTGCTACATCCCTTGTCCTATGCTTTGCTTAGCACTTTTTGCATCAGTGAGCAGGGTGGGGACACCTTTGCCTAACAAATTTATTATTGTAACTCCCTAAATATGGAGGCTCTTAATAAATCAGATGTGCTTTGCACCAGTCAGGGAAGTGCCAGTCTTACCACGTCCCACTATTGTATATATTAGTGCAGTAAACTATGCTGGGCGGGGGTCCAATTCCTCTGTTTCCTTATATTCATTGTGTAGGAGTGTGCCTGTCCCTCTGTTGGGCTTAGTTGTAGTACTAGGTAGGGCCACACTCATATATAGATCACTGTATCTGGATAAACAATGTAAGGATTGTTCTGAGGATCCTCAGGGCTTCTAGGAGTTATTCCTCCACCCAATCATATATCAATGTATGATCAATGTATCAAGCCAAGCTACCCCTTTAACAACCTTCTGTCTACACATATGAATGGACTCTAGCTTTACACTCTGCAATCAATCTCATAAAGAGATCATTTGCTTCTGAGTTATATCTTGCTGTCTGATACTGCAAACACAGGGGATCAGATACTAAAACCATATCGGTCTCCAAGCAGCTGAAGTCTGAGGCTGCTGCTTAGTCCAGGAATAATTTTCAGCTTTCAGAAGACAACCGGTTCTCAAGGTGCAAGTTCTCTGTAAACCCATAATAAACAGGAGCAGCAGCTGAAGAGTCACTCATCATAAATCACCGCCTGTCATGTCTATATCACACCTGGCTATACCTACAGTGCGTCATGTGATAAGGATGACATTGGGAATTTAAAGTGTTCCTCCAGTTCTAAAGTAAAAACTTTCCATGGATGAATAGTACAGGTGAATATAAGAGACTTTGTAAGATTTCTTACTAAGATCTACTTTCTTCTCCACTTCCGCTTGTTTGTTTAGGGCCCGTGCGCACGATGTAAGGCGGCATTGATTCTGACTCGTAAACTCGTGTCAGAATCAGTGCTTCAAAGCAGAATCCAATGGGTTCCGTTTAACGTGCGTAACACATTGAAATCAAAGAGTTAAAAAGCCTCCCATTGATTTCAATGTGTAGCACGCGGAAGACGGAACCCTTTGAATTCAATGGGATTCTGTTTTGAAGCACCGATTCTGACATGAGTTTACGTGTTAACACTGCGTTACATCATGTGCACTGTCCCTTACATAGAATCTATAGCTGTATCCTGCTCAAACACAGAGCTCTATGGAGAGGGGAGGAGGATGAGGAGGATGGTAATTGATTTATTGGTTCTTCTCTCGAGCATAGCAGTAGTAAGAGAGCTCCCCATCAATCACAGAATAGCAGAGTGTAACAGCAGGAGTCATCTGTGTTTTCCAGTAGCCTCCTTATACCCCTCCCTTCTCCATAGACTATTATGTAAAAAGTAACTAGGAGCTTGTTAAATGATGAAGGCAACATATTTGTTAAATTATATATTTGCAAAGTTTCTTATTTTATTCTGTACTATTCATTTCTGATTTTTTTTTATATAATTAGAGATACCCTTTAAGGCTAAGGCCCCATGTAGCGAATACAGCCAAAAAGCACTGCCGAAAAAAACCTGATGCATTTCCACCATGATTTTTCCTGCAGCGCTTTTTGGCAGTGGCTTTGAAACCCCCTTAAGGCCAGGGACTCACATAGCATAAACACCACACCAGGAAAATGGCGGTGTACTACAAAGTGGATGGAATTCTGGCTAATTCCTTCTACGCATTGAAATAAAATATCCACAGCATGTCAATTATACCAACGGAATCACCAGTGGTTTCCCTATAGATATAATGGAAGCAGAAAGGTTTCCTCTGCGGACCTTTTGTGAAAAGTGTTGCGGGAAAAATCCGGTTGCATTGCAGCTGTAGTTTTTCCCGCAGTACTTTTTTGCTGGGCCCGCTACGTGTAGCCTTAATAGGATCATTTGCAGATTGCAGACTTTGAAACTGAAGGAACTTAGCTGAATATCAAACCCGCTGGTTACGTCACCTTTCATTGTTGATTTTAAGCAAACATGGTGGGGCAGATGGAAAGCTGCTGAGTGCACCATGTGTGACGCTTTGACCTGGTTATGGTTACACACAGTGACTCATCCTGAAGCTGCACTGCTATGTGTGTAAACTGTATGAATATTGCAAATATTTGCGTTGTACATTTATCAATCTGATCTGTTGAGACGACTGTGTCACTGCCTGTAATTTCAGACTTACCCCTACTGTCATATACAGCACAATCCTCTACTGAAATACTCTGTGCTGCGGGAGATCCCACTCCTTCCAGTATGCAACTCTCAGTTTGTGACCTCCCACAAGATCAGACCATTTCTCTGGGAGGGGACTCTGCTTGTTCCATTATGTAACCATGAAGATGTCTGTTTGGGTTATGTGGCAGGTTTTCTATACATTCCACTTTTAGAACCAAGATAGTATACTTGTGAATACCGCAGACATGACCTTGGGCTAGATAAGGACACAGCTACTGCAGATATAGATATATATATATATATATATATATATATATATATATATATATATATATATATATCTACCCGGCCTATACCCTACATACACCATACCTCTCTGTCCTATCACATATTCTGTACTGCTTTAGGATAAGGACCCACGTGGCGTCCCACAGCAAAAAAGTGCTGCAGGAAAAAAACATGGCAGCAACACATCACAGTTTTTCCGGCAGCGCTTTTCACTAAAAGTTTGTAGAGGTTTCCTCACCAGCTTTTCCGTAGGCAAAATTGATATGCTGCGATTTCCAAAACCGCAACAGTTTTGGAAATCGCAGAGTGTCCACTGCACATATTTTCCCGCAAAGTGGGGATGAGATTCGCTAGAATCCACTTTGCTGTGATTGTAAATGCCTCGTTTTTTCCATGATGCCCTGGCCTTACACTGCTTTATATCGTAAAAGACCATCCCATACTACTACTTACTTCACTATACTGCTCCATACCCTACAGCATTGCTCGTAGTGTTATCCCATACCACACAGTACTCACCCGTACACTGCCCTGTGCTTCACCAAAATGCACTATACATTTCAATCAGTGGCGTAACTACCGCCGTAGCAGCAGAGGCAGCTGCCCAGGGCCCAGGGCATTAGGGGCCCGGTGACAGCCGCTACCGCTGCTATCATTATACTCGGGGGTCTTTTCAGACCCCCGAGTATAATGATCAGTGGCCCGGGAGAGGTAAGAAACATAAAAAACACTGTTACTTACGGTACCTCTCCACGATCCGAGCAGGCTTCGGCCTAGTCGTCTGACGTCTCATGACCCCGGCCTGCGTCCCGGGTCATGTGATGTCTGACGTCATTGAAGATGGACTACTTCGGAGGCCGACAGCGTAGGAGCTGGGAGATAGGTGAGTAACATAGGATAGGTGAGGTTTTTTTATGTTTTTCTCCCCCCTGGGTCTCTGATTATTATACTCTGGGGTCTGAAAAGACCCCAGAGTATAATAATTGTTTTTGGTTGTCCACAGTGGGACATAATACTGTGTGCAGGGGCCACTATGGAGGATAATACTGTATGCAGGGGCCACTGTGGGGTACAATACTGTGTGCAGGGGCCACTATGGGACATAATACTGTGTGCAGGGGCCACTATGGGGCATAATACTTTGTGGAGGGGCCACTATGGGGGATAATACTGTGTGCAGGGGCCACTATGGGGTACAATACTGTGTGCAGGGGCCACTATGGGACATAATACTGTGTGCAGGGGCCACTATGGGGCATAATACTTTGTGGAGGGGCCACTATGGGGGATGATACTGTGTGCAGGGGCCACTATGGGGTACAATACTGTGTGCAGGGGCCACTATGGGGGATAATACTGTGTGCAGGGGCCACTATGGGGCATAATAGAGCGTGCAGAAATGCGTAGGAGGGGGTCGGTCGAGGTCTTCGGCATCTGTGTTGGTCGGGGAGGGGGGCCATGTCAAAAGTTCGCCACGCGGTCCCGTCATTCCTAGTTACGCCACTGATTTCAATACTAACTCTGCCACATACTTTACCATATTGCCTTGGACTGAGCCACAGCGGAGTAAGTGAATCCCTGAAGACCACTAGCCCCCAACCTCTGCATCAGTGTCTCAAGTCACAGTAAGGCTTAGTTCACACGGGGGGCATAATGGCGGATTTTGTCACCAAAAGTGACGCGCCACTCTCAGGCCGAAACCCACCTGCCACGACAATCGCGGCTTCCCCCTCTGGAGTTGTCTCAAATTAATGGGCTGACTCCGGAGGTTGCTGCCTCCAGGTGGACGCCACGTCTCAACGAGCCACGGAATCTGCCTGAAGAAAGGGCAGCCCGCTTCTTTTTTCTGTGAGCAGCAACATGCCTCTCACGGAAAAAAGTAGCCTGGTGGTCTCCATAGACCATCATTGTAAGGGGGCGGATTATGACGTGGATTACGCGCCATAATCCGTTCCCTCTGTGCCTGTGTGAATGAGCCCTTAAAGGGGTGGTACAGGATAATTTTTATTTTTTTTTAAACTAGGCCAGGGGAGGTGAAAAAAAACCCATACCCACCTGTCCTGTTGCTCCAGCGTTTTCTTCTGGCAGAAGTTCCTGCCGGTGAGGCCAACCAGCGTCTTAAGGAAAAGTGACCCAGGTCATCACATCAGAGCAGCAAAACCCTGGCCTAATATAAAAAAATGTACCGTATATATCTAGGACAACCTCTTTAACTTACTGCACAGCATTAAGACAGTGTACAGTATCACATGGACTCTGCTCCCATATAATACACCATGTAGAATATTTAACAAACTACCCATATTATTATATATGGACATATTGGCTGAGATGATGTCTAGGAACACAGGAAGGTCAACCACTATCCTGCCTCCTGGGCCCTGACTCCTTATTGTCTGACTATGGGAACCCATCATCTTGATCTCCGAGCTAAGGGGAACCTAGTCTAGGGCAATGGCTAAGTAGCAGGCTAATACTGAAAAAAATGTGCCTACGGAAACGCTGACAATTCCAATTCCGACAATTCCCCTTAGGTGTAATGGAAACAGAAAGTCTGCAAAGGTTTCCTTCCCGGGACGGTAAAACACTGTGTTTCTGATAGTAAGACATGGCAACCAATCAGAACTCTACTTTCATTTTCCCAGGGCAATTTAAGAAATGAAAGCTGAGCGCTGATTGGTTGTTATAGGCAACAAGGACGGTCTTGTTAGTAGATAGTTGTGATAGATGAGGCCTAGCAACAAGTCAGTATTGCAAAATGATTTATATGCCAAGTGACTCTGTCTAGACGAGCATTTCTTATTATATTCTGTGTCTCAGTCATATTCTTTATAAAAACTACATTTGTGTAATTTTATAACCAAAGACTGGAGTGTAGTACGCCATTCTTAATAACTGGCTGTGCTCTTGTGACATGTGACAAAATCGCACATATTAGTGTTGTGTGAGCGGAAGACATTTTATGACAAGTTTGTAATTCCGAACATTGTTCTTCTGGAAAAACAAGACACATGCAATAACATTTTGGGAGACCTATTTTCTATAATGTTGTAGTGCCCTCTACATGTATGCAGAGTATCAGTTATATTATTAGGATGCTGCGCTCTACAGAGTATTACTACAATATTATGAAGCCGTAATCTGCAGAGTATTACTACAATATTATGAAGCTGTATGCTGCAGAGTATTAGTTACAATATTATGAAGCCGCACTCTGCAAAGTATTAGTACAATATTATGAAGCTGCGCTCTGCAGAGTATTAGTTACAATACTATATTATGAAGCCGTAATCTGCAGAGTATTACTACAATATTGTGAAACTGCACTCTGCAGAGTATTAGTTACAATATTATGAAGCCGCACTCTGCAAAGTATTAGTACAATATTGTGAATCTGTGCTCTGCAGAGTATTAGTTACAATGTTATGAAGCTGCATTCTGCAGAGTAAGGGTGAATTCACACTGAGTAAACGCTAGCTTATTCTGAACGTAAAACACGTTCAGAATAAGCGGCGTCTAAAGCAGCTCCATTCATTTCTATGGGAGCGGGGATACGAGCGCTCCCCATAGAAATGAATGGGCTGCTTCTTTCACTCCGTGCAGTCCCATTGAAGTGAATGGGGAGTGCCGGCGTGTACGCTCCGGCATGAGCAGAGCTTGCCGTATACGCTGGCACTCCCCATTCACTTCAATGGGACTGCACGGAGTGAAAGAAGCAGCCCATTCATTTCTATGGGGAGCGCTCGTATCCCCGCTCCCATAGAAATGAATGGAGCTGCTTTAGACGCCGCTTATTCTGAACGTGTTTTACGTTCAGAATAAGCTAGCGTTTACTCAGTGTGAATGCACCCTTATACTACAATATTATGAAGTTGTTCTCTGCACTATATTACTGACAATGTTTTATGGCTGTGCCTGCAGAGTATTAGTTACAATGTTATGAAGCCGCACTCTGCAGAGTATTAGTTACAATACTGTATTATGAAGCCGTAATCTGCAGAGTATTACTACAATATTATGAAGCCACACTCTGTAGAGTATCAGTTACAATATTATGAAGCCGCACTCTGCAGAATATAAGTTACAATGTTATGAAGCCGCACTCTGCAGAGTATTAGGGCTCGTTCACATCTGCGCCCAGGTGTCCATTCTGCAGGTTTCCATTTCCTGCATAAAACAGAGCAGGATACGGAAACCTGCAGGAGTCTTTCTCACCCATTCATTTGAATGGGTGAGAAAGATGTCCGGCTGTGAGCGTTTTATGCTCTCCGCCGCGAAACCGGGTTTTTTAATCCGGACACAGAGTTGGACATGCAGTACTCTATGTCTGGATTTAAAAATCCAGTTTCGCGGCGGACAGCATAAAACGCTCACGGCGGGACCCGGTCTGTGCTTTCCGTCTTCTGGCATGTAGAAGACGGAAACCACAGAACGGAGACCAGAACGCAGGTGTGAACCTAGCGTTAGTTACAATATTATGAAGCCGCACTCTGCAGAGTATTAGTTACAATGTTATAAAGTTGTATGCTGCAGAGTATTAGTTACACTATTATGAATCTGTGCTCTGCAGAGTATTATCACAATATTATGTTGCACTGTATGGTGCAGTTTTGATTATTATTTTTTTTTATTTCAAAGCCGAGGATTTTCCCAACAATATCCACAAACAAAATGTTCACTAGAATGTGGTCAATAAGCCCTCTCCAAAGGGAGAAGGGCCCCCATGAACTTATTTCCTTATTCTCCCCTACCCTCCTCCAGGAATCGTAAATCAGTTTTATTGCCCTCACAAAGAAAAGTTCAGAATCAACACCCATAAGAGCAGCACTTTAAGAAATCTCAAGTGACAAAACATGTAAATGTGAACACAGCGATATAAAAACAAAACAAACAAACAAACCAAACAAAGTAACTTGTACAGACAGCCCATCCTAACCTAAAAAAATAATTCCTCACGTTTAAGACAACCAGGAAGCCAGAGTATAGATGTGTGCTCAGTATGGTGTATAAGTGCACTATAAAACCAGGAGGGATGTCAGCCCCAAGTGATTTTAGTTTTGGTGCTCACCAGATTACCACAGGCTTCTAAATCTGGGAATGGGTCTTCAGTGTCACAGACCTCTGAGCCTTGTAATTTCAGCCCAGATAAGGTAAGCGAGGCTGAGGCCTCATGTTGCAGAAATGCAGCTTTTGCTGTGTTTTTTGAGCCAAAGCCAGGAGTGAATTCAACAGTCAGAAGAGATGGGTATAAAAGCTTATATTATATTTTCCATTCCTTTTCCCATTTGGCTAAAAAAACAAACAAAAAATCCTGCAAAATCTGCAAATAATGGCTGCATTTCTGCTATGTGGGGCCTCAGCCTTACACTTTTTATGATTGATCGCCTCTGATCATTATATTCTGCAGTATTAAGAGACCCCAGAGTATAATAACAGCAGTTTTGTTTTGGAAGTGTTCGATCCAAACAAAACTGTGAGACGAACCTTGCGAGGTTTGCCCAACAAATACGCTAAGGACTAGTTTGCACGCAATTGCGCATGTGCATTTTCTGTTGCGGCTGCTGCGACGGGATGCCAGTGCAGTGCACGGCATCCCATCGCGGCTTTCCGCTCCGGATTAGGCCCAAATGAATGGGTCTATTCCGGATGGTACTGTAACGAGGAGGACACTGGCTGGTTCAGCTGCGGAATCCACCTGAAGAAAGGGCAGCTCGTTTCTTTTTTTTGAATAAAGAACACTAGCGGTCTACATACACCACCATTGTGAGGAGGCGGATTATGATGTGGATTCTGTGCCAAAATCCACCCCCTCTTGCCCCTTGTGAATGGGCCCCTAGAGCTGCAGGCTAACTTGCCAATCCCTGCTCCTGCCTAAGGTCAGCTCCACTTCTCCATTCAGCCCCAGTTTGAGACATGATATGGGATTTGGGATGGTTGGGGGGGAAGGGGGAGTGAAGGTAGCCGTGGGGATACACAAATAGTGCCTAATAATAAATCAGGGTCCACCACTATGGCTGCTATGGGGGCAGTTCTACTACTGGTCCCTGTAATAGATCTTGTGAATCTTCGGTTTCCATAAGTTTACACTGTTGAACTATTAGTAAATCTGGGCTTTTGTATATTACCATGTGCTTTTGCACAATTACAAGCATGTCTAATGGCCAGGCAGACCTGTGCTGGACAATGGAGGGTCTCATTATAGTGAGTGTGATTCTTGTTCCCTTGGTGCATTGTGGGCTACGGCCTTTGTCTGAAGCCTTGGTGGCTGTAACTGCAGGATAATAATGATGTTCCTGGATGTGCAGACGTTCCCATGTTGCGGGGATGCTCCTCTGTCTGCTCCGTATGATAATGATCAGGATTAGGTGGAGATAATCTACCATTACTTGAGCTGCTGGTTCTGTTCTATTACCTGCACCCTCAGAATTACTAACAGTGGGTCCACTAAGGTCAGCACCATAAGGTGACTGCAGGTTGCAGATGTGATTGCAATTATTTCCTATTACAAGTGCTGATAATGTATTTACTCTGTATGTAACATGTTATACTAGCAGGCAGTGCAGGCAAGGGAAGGTAAGGCAGCCATAGGAGTCTTGTCAAGGTTTATTGCGGACTAGAGTGCCCAGTGGTCCCAGAAATCCCTAGTGAAATTGGCAGATAAAATACTCCGATACTGCCCCCGAAATCAGCGACAGCCAGAAGACCTGTTAAAAAGCAGCCAGAGCGCCCCTATAAAACAGCCAAAATGCCCTTAAAACAGCAGCTAGCGTGCCCCGTAATGACAGCCATATTGACTTTATAACAGCCAGACTGTCCAATAGTGGGTAGAGTTCCCCCATAATAACCAACCAGGGAATACCTTATCATACCAGGGTGTCCCTACCTCTAATATTCAGTTCCTCTTTAGACTAAGTTCACGTCTCCTCTGGTTTCAGTTTTAAAATGAAAGGCTCTGTGTGTGACCACTATATTAAAGGTCCGCTTCTCCATAGTCCTCGGCCTCCAATGGCAGCACTAGTGTGAACATAGTGTTAGATGGAATGAGTGTTTACTGAAATGAGTTACAAAGTGTGGCTGCAACAGGCTTGGGATATGTTCACACAGTGGAAAACGGATTCCACGTGTGAACATACCATGCGGCTAGCCTTGACTGAACGCCAATGTAGTGCAGCGGCATCCCGTTGGGTCATTCTACTCTGGATTAGGTCCGAATGAATGAGTCTCATGTGCAGACGTCGTGGCTGAATCAGCCGCAGAATCTGCAGCAAGAAGGGTTATCTCGCTGCTTTTTTCCACTACTATCTAACGGGGAAAAAAAGAAGCGAAGTCAATGGGAGCCGTTTTAGGAGGCGGATTCTGCGTCAAAATCCACTGCCAAAAAAACTGAACTAGCCCTTACAAAGGGCAATAGGAATAGTGGCTACAAAGATCTTACAGGAGGTAACTATTTTAGTGGTTACAAAATCTCAAAGGGGCCACAGATTGACTTTTTACATGTCTTTAGAGGCACAGTTCTTGGTGGTTCCTTTATGGGTAACACCCAATAACATGTCCACCTGTTTGGTAGCAGTCTCATACAGCACGTCATTTGTTCTCAAAGCAGGATTGTCAGGTGATAGTTATAATTTTGGCCGGGGCTCAATACACACCTCAGTCCCTAGTCTCGATGGTATGCTTTCTATTGTCCCTAGGCTAAATGCATTGGACATTGCCCCTGTCTTCTATCTCAAAATGGAAGTCTGGCTGGTCAATATACATCCAATTCACGCTCACCTGTTCACACAGACATGAGTCTTCCATCAGTCACAAGCAGTCTCAGGCAGCAGTGACTGGTTTCACGATAAGCAGTAACAATACTCCTGTGTAGATGGTCTCCACCATTATTCAGGACAGTATTGCAGTTCCGTTACCAATTTCTACCTGTCCAGAGTAAGCCCTCGTTCACATCTGTGTTGGTATTCTGTCCAGGGGAGTCCACATGAGGATCCCCCCGAATGGAATACCGAACGCAACTGCAAGCAGTGTGCCAGTGAAAGCACACGGACCCCACAGACTATAATGGGGTCCATGTGCTTGCTGCCAGATCTCCGCAGAGATCATGTGGACAGGAAAGTAGTTCACAATCTACTTTCCTGTCTGCATGATTCGTGCGGGCAGCACACTGACCCCATTATAGTCTATGGGGTCCGTGTGCTTTTACTGCACACCGCTTGTAGTTGTGTTCGGTATTCCTCCTGGAGAGTCTGCATGGGGAATACCGAACGCAGATGTGAACAAAGGGTTAGGAGTGTCATGGGTGCAGATTCCATCATCCTCTTGGGTCTTCAAATTTAATCTTTTCAGATGCCCCATGTCTGCATCATGATCTTAGGCTACACTCAACTCTGCATCAGAGTCCTGTCGCAGAGCCCGCTGAAAATTGGTGAAGTAAGAAGTTCTATACACCTGACGGACCATTATAGTCAATGGGGTCTGCTGGGCTCTGTGTGTAACCATTGTTTTAGCAGTCCACCTCTCCATTGTTCAGGTCCCCTGACGGACCCGAACAATGGCGATGCAACACTAGTGTTAACCTAACGTCACTGCTCTAGGATGATGCAGCTACTCTTTCCCCTCACTGCTATTACTACAAGGTGCTCATTAACACCCAGCGCTGCTGTTCACTGATGCGATATAGATTACATTTGCCAGTACAGTAATTACAATACTATGCATATATACATTGCATTAATATAACATGGCTAACATAACTATAACCCACAGCAATGGTCAAAGGGATACTTGATGTGGAAGGGAATGCTGACAGTCTGCATGGGGTTTCAACAATCTAACAAGCTGTGTGACTGACATAGGGTGAGCTGATGTGAGGCCAAGGATATATTAGATAATAGGTTTGTGGAAATGGCATATCCCCCACTGAGCAAACTGCTACAGAGATGTGCTTGGGCCTAAGCAATCTATTATTCCCTGTTGTCAGCCATTTCATATTGAGAAGAGGCCGACTCTTGACTGTGTGACGGGTGAATATACTCTCTTGTTCCTTGTTATGGGCTGTGTCTGAGGCTGACTAGTGTGTTGCTAGGCCTGATGCACACAATACAGAAAAACGAGTGTGACGGATTTATTTTTTGGCCAGTCACATCTCTGTTTTCAGAACAATGGAAGTCAATGGGTGTAGTCACACCTGTTTTTGTAAAGAATTGTATATAGGATTCATTAAAAAATAGGACATTTAGGTCCTATTTTTGGCCATTTTCATGCCTTGACAGAACCCTATACAAACTTAGGTAGATTTATTAATTTGTCTAAATTTATCAAAATTTTGCTTTGGGAAAATGTGGCGGCAACGCATCATGGTTTTTCCCACAGCGCTATTCACAGAAAGTTCGCAGGGGAGGGCAACACGGTGGCTCAGTGGTTAGCACTTCAGTCTTGCAATGCTGGAGTCCTGGGTTCAAATCTCACCAGGAACAACATCTTCAAGGAGTTTGTATGTTCTCCCTGTGTTTGCGTGGATTTCCTCCCATTCTACAAAGACTTACTGATAGGAGTTAAAAAAAAAAAAAAAAAAAAAAAAAGTACATTGTGATCCCTATATGGGGCTCACAATCTACATAAAAATTTTTTTTTTTAAATTGAGGTTTTCTCTATGGACTTTCTGCTTCAGCTATACCCATAGGGAAACTGCTGACGTTTCCATAGGTATAATTGATATGCTGCAATTTGCAAAACCACAACGGTTTTGGAAAACGTAGCATGTCCGCAGCGCATATTTTTCCACACTGTGAGGATGGGATTTGTTATAATATCCAAAACACAGTGACTGGAAAACACAGGCAAATTGCGGCGTTTACGCCACATTGGGCCCAGCCAAAAAGGCAAACTATTTTAGTTGCCTATAGCAACCAATCACAGCACAGCTTTAAATTTTTAAACGCAACATATGAAATAAAATCCATACTGTGATTGGCTGCTGTAAGTAACGAAGACCATTTTTCATTTAGACAGTTTCATCCATTTGACCCTATGGGTATATTTTTAATGTCCGTCAAAATGGATTTGCTTCTGAGTGATAACCTTTCAGTGGGTTGGGTGAAAGATATTAAAAGATAGTGAAATTAAAAACGACAGATGAAATGGATGCAAAATGACACGTGATGTCCTTTTTATTTAATTTTTTTTCTGTTTTTAAATTTTTCGTGTGCATGAGGTGAGTGGAAGACATATGGAAACGTCCTTGTCTCCATGATCCTTATTAATTACTACTTTATATCCCGTATTGTCAATGCTGAGACTTACTTATCCCACCCTTAAATGCTGCCCAAGATTATCCCACAAATACTGCCAGTTTGCCCCATATATAAGGAAAGAGTAACCTAGTTAAAGCTACTGTGATGCCCCAATAACAAAGCAAGTGTGTCTCATAAACTGTGTCAGAGTGTCACCTAAAAACAAAGCCACTGTGCCCCATAAACTGTGCTAAAGTATCCTGACCCTAAATCAGCAGAGTCCTGTTTTAGGCTGAGGCCCCACGTTGCAACTTTTTTTTTGCACCTTTTTGCTGCAGTTTTTTTAGCCAAAGCCAGGAGTGGATTGAGCAGAACGTATAAGAACTTCCTAAATATTTGCTATTCCTTTTGCAGCCTTAGCCTTAATATCACTTCATGACATATACAGTATATACATGTTAAAGACGTCACAAGGATTCTGCCAGTATTCCCACACAATCCTCAGTAGTTTAATAATATATTGCTTAGTATGAAGTTTTAGGCCCGGTTTACATCTGCGTTCAGGTTTGCGTTCGGGGAGTCTGCTTGGGGACCCCCCGAATGAAAACCATATCAGCTTAAAAAAGTGGTTAGACTGTAATGGGGTCTGCATGGTTTCTGCCCAAAAAGAGCGAAAAATGCGGAGAGTAAAGTCCTGCTTGCAGCGCTTTTCTGTCTGCATTTTTCAAGTGGAAAGGGGAACAGAATCCCCCAAACGGAGAGCCAATGCTGGTGTGAAAACAGCCTTAGTCCATTTTTTAAAAACTCTCCTTCTAATAAACAGAATAAAAGATGATAAAAAGATTCATGTACTTAATGATGTTGCCAATTAAAACTTCAACTCATCCTGCAAAAAATAAGCCCTCATACAGCTTCATTGATTGAAAAATAAAAAAAAGTTATAGCTCTTAGAATATGGCAGCATAAACACATTTTTTTTTAATTTGAAAACAAGTGGTTGGTGCAAAAGTGGTAAAACGTATAAAAAAAACAACCTGTAAATATTTAGTATCACCACACAGACCCACAGAATAAAATAAAAATAACAATTTATAATGCAAAGTTAGTGGAAAATTCTGAGTCTATAAATGTTTATAAATTGTATTAATTTTCATATCAAATAATGTCTCATACCCTAAATATGCTGCCATTGAAAATAACTCCTTTCGCAAAAAAGAAGCCCTCGTATTGGGCTGGTTCTCCATTCACTTCTGTGTTCAGTGTTGGAGACTACAATACAATCCCAGAAGCCCGATAGTAGTGAATGGACAGTCTGTCACGCCATCACCTTGGTGCTCCATTCACATGCTGACCTAAGGGTAAGTTCACACGGGGGTTTTTTGGTCAGGATTTTGAAGCCATATCCACCTCAAAATCCTGACCAAAAAGACAGTTTAGTTCTCTTTTCTAGGAGCCGCTTTGTTCCAGCTCCCGGAAAAAGAGGCAAGATGCTCATTCTTCAGGGCATTTCGCCTCGCAATTCGGCCTGAAGACACTCCCTCCTCCTGACTAGGCCCATTCATTGGGCTTAATCCGAAGCGGAGTGCACGACTGGATACTGCAGTCGCAGCTATCTTTTTTGGTCCGGAACCTGAGGCGGCCTTCAGTACTTACCCTAAGGGTAAGTTCACACAGGGTTTTTTGGTCCAGAACCTGAGGTGGAGGTCGCCTCAGGTTCCGGGCCAAAAAAACGGGTGGCCACGACTGAATGCCGGTGCACTGCGCCGGCATCCAGTCACGCATTCCGCTCTGGATTAGGCCCAATGAATGGGCCTAGTCGGGTGTGTCGTGAAATGGCCTGAAGAATGAACATCTCTCTTTTTTTTTTTTTCCGGGAGCTGGAGCCATCTTTTTGGTCAGGATTTGGAGGCAGATACGGCCTCAAAATCCTGACCAAAACAGTCTGAACTTTCCTTACGGGAGACTTTCAAACACCCCCCCCCCCCGTCCTCCTGATAACAGGGACTGGCCCCCAGACACCAGACACATCCCTTGTCCTATGGATATCCAAGATAGCACAACCCCTTTGTGGAGTTAGTGCGCCATAAACAGTACCAGAGAACCCCAAAAACAAATAGTAAACCCAAACCATACTATAGAAAGTGAGATGCTATAGCAGCCAATAAGCGGCCCCTCTTCACTTCCTCTCCCATAGTAGTGTCATAATCCCTATCTGATCAATGCTGACCCTCCAGGTATCTGGTAGATCTCCTTCTTATACATGGAGTATGTTGTATAGGGAGTTATCTCTAAAGTTTAGTATTATGTCACTGTACAGATAGCAGGATCCATGCAAACCTTGTAGGCCTCATACACCCCAGAAGTGGCACACTCCACATACACAACTACATACAGGATCACAGCCATTCCAAGACCTGCCACCATATTGGCTGTCACTTTTAAATCAGATTCTCAGCAGCTGACAAGACAGTCACTTTCTCGGTGTGTACTGGTAATAAGTCACAGGCTGGTCAGGCTAGGTGACCTGGTCTGCTCATTGGCATGTCGGTTTAGTTCAGCTGATCTGGGAAGTCAGGCCAATACTTGGACTCAGTTTCCCAACCTAAAGTTGGCCATGTGAAACAGTCTTGTGATTTATCGCCACAGTCTCAGTCCATGCTTCCATGACTGCATGACTGCAAGGAATAAGGCTGGGGGTATAAAGGGACTTTGGTTGAGACAGTTACAATGTGAGCTGGCAATCCAGGGTTTAATGCTACAATCAGAGATGACACAGGAGGGGTTAACTCTGCAGCCAGCACTGGCAGTGCAAAAGTTAATGACACAGTATGAGCTGGGATTGGAGAGGTTAATGTTGCAGTCAGGGCAGGGAGTGTAGGGGTTAATGCTTCAGGCAGTGTAGGAATTAAAGCGGCAATGCAAAAAGGTTATGAGGCGGTGTAATGGTTAATGCTGATGTCAGATCTGGCAGTGGAGGGGTTAATGCTATAGTCAGAGCAAACAAGGGGCTTATGCTGAAGTCAGACCTGGCAGTATAGGGGTCAATGCTGCCGTCAGAACTGGGGGTGGAGGGGTTAATGTTGAATGAAGTCTGAGCTGGAAGTGCAGAGGTTAATGAATGCAGTCAGAGCTGGCACTGTGGGGGTTAATGGTGCAGTTAGAAGTGACCATGCAAGGGTTATGTTGCAGTCAGGGCTGGCACTGGCAGGCTAGGGGTTAATGATGCAGTCGGAGCTGGCAGTGGAAGGGTTAATGCTGCAAGGTGAGAGTGGCAGTCAGAGCCGGGAGGGGGCAGTTTTGCAGTGACATCCCTGCCTACCAATGGCAATGAAGGCCTGAGCACCAATCAGAGGGCAGGCCCGGCCTGAGGGGCGTGGTTAGTGTGAGGGGTGGGCAGGGGAAGCACAATCAGCTGGCAGCAGCAGGCAGGAGCTGTGAGTGTGCAGAGGGCAGTGTACAGGGCATTATCTGCTGTCCCCCTCCACCCTGTAAGCAGTCACCCCCACACCCCTCTACTGCCCCCTCCCTGCGCCACGATCAGCTGCCCCTGGCACTCACACTGACAGCACAGCTCCCTCCCTGCACAGCCCCCTCCTCATCCTGCACCCTGCCCCCCTCCAGCTTCTCTTCCCTGGAAAAGTTTGGGGTAAGTCTGGTTGTTTTGCTTGTCTGTGGCAGGGGAGGGGGGTTGTCTGGGGGGGCAGCTCCTCTCCTCCTGGGGTTTGGGAGGGGGTAAGCAGGGGAAGTGGATGAGTCAGTGCAGTTGTAGTGTACAGCTATGTACTGTGACTTGCATCTCCTGGCTGGGCCTTGACCTAAAGGCTGACAATCTAATGCCCCTTTACCCCTCCCCACTCACACTCTGTATGGTGATCTGTGTTGTACTTGTTTTAACCTCTTTGCTTCCTCCAGAGTAGAGTGACAGGTCTATGATGTCAGCCTGCCATAAAGAGTATTGCATACAGTTGTAATATACAGGAGCCCCCCCCCCCCCCCCCCCTCTAGGGGACAGTGCTGACCTAGACTATATACACCCAGCTGCTGCTGCTATATACCCCTATAGGTAAGGTGTGGCAGATGCCTGGGACAGTGCAGGGATGTGACCAGTCGGGAGGGCATTAGTCAGGCTCAGCCATATATAGTCTTACATACTGATGAATTACAATACAGACACAGACTCTGTCACCGCCATATGGTATAACTATATAGTGTATATAATAGTATCTGGCACAGATGTGCGCCCTGCAATACATAGTATTACATACACCTATATGTCTATACGGGGCCTTCATATATGGAGTCATCCTTATACAGAAGAGGCCTACCTGCGGGTCCTTGACCGTCTATATCAGGGGTGGGCAATTAATTTTCCCATGGGGCCGTATAAGAAATTGAAACTATGCTAGAGGGCCGCGCCACGGCAAATTTAGCTCCACCCACTTCTACGTTGACTCCGCCCATTCCCAATCATCTTTCCATGTGCCCCCACACAGTATAATCCTCCTACAGTCACCCGTACATTATATGTCCCCACATTATAATGTTCCCTTCTAACTGCCCCACAGTATTAAGCCCCTCTCCTGGTGCCCCAGTATAAACTGGTGGAAACTAGAGGGGACATGAAACTGGAGCAGCTGGAGGGGGACATTAAACAGTGGGGGTAGTTGGCGGGTGGCAATAAATTGACAGCTGGAGCGGGACATGAAACTGGGAGCAACAAGAGGGGGACATTAAAATCGGGAAGCTGGAAGCAGACATTAAACTGTAGGGGTAGCTGGAGGGTGACATTAAACTGGGGGCAACTAGAGGCAGACAGGTCCCCCTACAGCTTCCTCCACGGTTTAATGTCCCCCCAGTCTGTGCCCTCTTCATCTACCCCCAGTTTTATGTCCCCCCCCCTCCATTTCTCCCTCAGTTTCATATCCCCCTTTATTTTCCCCATTTCATGTCCCCCCCCCCTCCATCTCTCCCCCAGTTTCATGTCCCCCCCTCCATCTGCCATCTCTGCCCTAGTATAACATTCCCCTTCCATCTCTGCCCCTAGGTTACTGAGACACACACACACACACACATAGAGACAGACATAGACAGACACACACATAGACAGACACACATATAGACACACACACATATAGACACAAACACATATAGACACACACACACACTTTCTCTCTCTCTCTCTCCCCCCCTGCAGCTCACCTTACATCTCTCTGTACTTTATGACACGCTCCACATCTCCATCTTCGGCCGGCACTAAGACACGCCCCCCGAGACACGCCTCCCTAGTCAAAGCTCTGCGGGCCGGACTGAATCAGTCAGAGGGCCGGATGTGGCCCGGGGGCCGGACTTTGCCCAGGTCTGGTCTATATCCTATTTCCAGGACCTCTCACGTACTTGTGCCCATTGGGGTGTACGCCATTAAACCCATTACCAATGAAACAGCCAAATCAAGATATTTTTGGGTTGGCAACTAATCTGGGGCAAACATACAAAATCAATGTAACTGTGGCCTCTGTACATACTCCGTCCTGTGTAGTAAGGTGCCATTACTTGGACTACATGGCCAGCCTGCCGCAGCTGAATAAACCCATTGACTAGGTTCTTTGGGCCTAGTAGCTAAAATAATTTGGGGGATTGACCCACCCTCAGCCCCTATGAAATGCTCAGATTTGTATAAAAGCTGAGATCAGAAAACCTTACCAGTAAATGGCTGAGAAAACCATCCAAAGATGGCATAGGAGAGCCCCATGATGACGCCCAACAATTGACGCACCAATCCTGGCTGTACTTTACTTTTCAGTTCCATTATTATTGACAAGATCCCTGCTTGCTTTCAGTGGATGAAAATTCATCCTAAGTCATAGTAGCAAACTATGAATCATCAATAAACTTCCAAAATTTTGCTGGTCTTGGCCCAAAAAAGGTAGTTTGTGTTATCCCTACCCTGGGTCAGTGAAGGCAGTTCCAAGGGTGAGGCCTAAATCCACCAATTTTTACCAGTGAGAAGAAACAAGTAACAAAACTAAGTGTTTTCTGACAGCAAGCAGACATCTTGAAAATGGAATTGAAAGGAAAGCTTGAAGGATATTGAAATGTTTGAGGCCGGGAACCCACATTGTGAAAATGCAGCATTTTGGCCATGGTGGAAACGCAATGCTGAATTTTACATTACCTTCAAAGTGGATGAGATTCTGGCTCTTCCCATTTACACATTGCAGAAAAAAATCCACAAAAGAAATGTTGCAATATCAAAAATGCTTGCGTCTTTGTAAATCGGACCATGTCGGTTATACCAACAGAAATGTGACAGCGTCTTCTCTATAGGTATAATAGAGGCAGAACGTCCGCACAGGAAAATTCTGCAGGTTTCTGTGAAAAATGCTATGGAAAAAAGTGATGCTTTTACACCGCAGTCTTTTCAGCGCACTTTTTGGTTTTGGCACGCTACGTGGGGCCTTAGCCTCAAGAGTTTTTTTGGGCGCAATACTGATTTCATACTGATGATCTATCCACAAGATCAGCTATTCTATCAGCCTTTGGGTGCAGGACACTGCCAGTATACAGCAAGCATGTGCAGCACCACTTCTATACAAGTAATGGGAGCAGCGCAGCAACCCAGTCCACTACATCGTTTCAGCGCCACTTGACCTATTATTTGAGGAGCTTTACTGCATGCGCTCCCCATCCACTAGCAGAATAGGTGGCCTGTATGGGGTCCAGGTGTTAGACTTCAGTAGGTCACATACTGAAGTTGGAAAACCCCTCTAAGGCGAAGGCCCCATGGGATGTCCCGCAGCAATAAAGCGCTGCAGGAAAAGCCACGCTATTAGCACTCTGGTTCATTCCTGCAGTGCTTTAAATAAAAAGTTTGCAGTGTTTTCCTCTGTGGACTTTCTATTACAATTATACCTATGGGGAAACCGCCAGCGTTTCTGTAAATATAATTGACATGCTGCAATTTCCAAAACCGCTCTGTTTTTGGAAATCGTGGCATGTCTGCACTGCAGTTTTTAACGCAAAGTTTGCAGGGGATTCGCTAGAATCCCATCCACTTTGCACTTACTGTAAAACGACACGATTTTTCCCTCAGGCTAAGGTCTCGCCTAGTAAAAAACGCAGCGGAAATGCGTTTTCTTGGTGCTGCGTTTCCACCATGGTCAAAACACTGCATTTTTGCAACGAGGCCCTGGCCTAAGGGTACTTTCCCATTCCATTTTCTTAGTCATCTGTAGATATGGGCACGGGCTTGGACTTGACCTGCACCAAGTGATAATTTAAGGAGGGTAACTGGGGATTCGATCACTGGGACTCTCGCCATTCACGAGAACTGGTTCGCCTCTAGATTGAATGGAGCAGCTGGTCGGAAATCCACGCACTGCCACACCATTCTTGTTTAGTTAGTTATTGGCATATATATAAAATGGATCTGCCATTTTTTTTATTTTCTCTGTTCAGCTTCTATGTGCAGGTGTGAACAGAACCTAACCTACAGGCTTTGGTCTCTTACTTTTGACTTTACTGTCCATGCTTCTTCAGTAGGTCGGTTCTTCATGGTGTGATACAAGAGTTGTCCTTAGGATAGGTCATCTATATGAGATTATTGGTTGTCTAGCCCCTGGGACCCCACAGATCAGCTATTTGAAGAGGCCTCTACTCTCAATATCAAGCACAGTGCTATAGATTTCATAGTGGTAGTGTTTGGTATTGCAGCTCTTCACCCTCCATTTGAATGAGACTGAGCTGCAAACATGTAATGAATGAGCACAACACCACATGGCCTGTGAACAGGAAGCCGTGCTCATCTGAGCTTCTAGCAGCTGATCTGTGGCGGTCCCTAAGGATAGATCACCAATAGGCATACCCCCAAAAACCACTTTAAATATGCTGATCGATGAGTCTGGTTCTTGAAACCTCCTGCAAAGACTTTTTGTTTGCGAAAGTTTCCTCCGGCTGCTCATTCTTAGGAAATGTAGTGTTACATGGCAGTCATTCAGATGAATAGCTGCCATGTAACACATGAATGGCTCAAGTCGACCATCATGAAAGCTGCTGCTTGGTAGAGGTCTAACTCATGAAGGAGGAGGGGGTGCTGAGTGATTTATCCCAACCATGTGTCAGAAAGATGTCTGTCTGGTGGGAAGTGTATAAGATAAAGTAGGCCCAATTCAGAAATTGGATATGCAGCTACTTGAAGCTGGTGCTATGCTGTGCCAAGGTGTTGTATCACTGGTTAGGGGATAAGTGTCTTATTTCTGGATCCCATTGATCACAGGAATAGGGGTCCATTTGAGCTACATTTGTGCCTCTAAGTTGTCGCTGTCAAGTTGGAGAACTCAGGGCCCCCCATTCTTGTAACTGGTGGTCCCAACGGCCAGACCACCAGTGATCAGACACTTAAAGGGCTTGTCATCACTTAAGCTCAGGCTATGCCATAAATACCTGATCAGTGGAAATGGCACTGTACAGCTGATCGGTTTGGTGAGGGGATTAGATGTTGGCCCACCCTGGTAAGGTATTTCTCTATTGAGGATAGACCATAAAAAGTCTGAACAACTCCTGTACAATCTTATGCGGACAAGCACATGCTGTAGATTGTATAGTCGCTGCTTTTGGTATTGCAGCTCAGCTCCATTCATTTGAATAGGACTGGACTGCTGCATGGCCATGTGACTGATGGAGGCGTTTCATCGTCTAGGACACCCCCTTTGGGGCTCTGGTACATCATAGCACTAGAAGAAAGAAAAACGGATAACTAACACAAATGGACCCTGATTGACCCTACTGACTAATGTGGTCCATGGTTTTAACAGAAATCGCTGGACAAAAAATTTGGGGTTTCAGTACTTTCTTGTATTGATTTCTAACGGATCTGCTCCAGACGGACACCTGGTGCAGGTATAAATGTAGCCTGGATATGAGGCAATGGCTTCCAAGCCATATTGCTATCCACAACGCAGCTGTACAACCTTTTCCTATTTGCTACAATGTATCAGTGCAGGTAAAAATATCAGTCTGGAGTCTAAGGGCTAATTCACACGGGGTTCTGCGTGAACACATTCCACTATGACTGGCGTGACTGGATGCTGGTGCAGTTCACCGGCATCCCGTCGCGGCTTTCTGCTCCAGATTAGGCCCAAATGAATGGGCCTAGTCCGGAGGGTGGTGATGCGAGGTGGACGCCGCAGCTGACTTAGCCGTGGAATTCACCTGAAGAAAGGGCAGCTCATTTCCATTGATTTCAATAGGAGGTGGCAGGATTTCGACATGGATTTCGCATCAAAATCCTAACCATTTTGCCCCGTGTGAACAAGCTGTAAGGCCTGGTTCACATCTGCGTTTGGGTTTCTTTTCAGGGAGTCTTCTTAGAGACCCCTCCAACAGAAACCTATACGCTTTAAAAAGCAGTTACTTTCATGAAACCTGCGGACCCCATAAACTATAATGGGATCCATTATAGTCTGAAGTCCGCAGGTTTCCCAGGTACCGCTTTTTAATGTGTATAGGTTTCCGTTCAGGGGGGTCCCCAAGCGGTCTCCACGAACGCGGATGTGAATAGGGCCTAACCTATTTATTTTGTCTAGACCAGATACATCTGGCTTCCATGGTAATCATCCTCTACGGTGACATGCAATATTATAATTATAGGGGACAGTAGCTTGTATGTCATTGTTTGTATTGCTTGCACGCTCCTTATCACATTATATGGAAGAGCGTAAACACGTACTGCTTACTGGAGACAGCATGGGATGGGTTAATATAGCACTGGTGACAGGTGGACACTTCTGTGGCTATCACCGCACACTGGATTTAACCCTACCTTTACCTTATTGGCATTAAAAATGTGTAATGTTTTATTCTTTGAAGGTAGTTTATTTTAATATATGGTTATGGGGGCAGCCAACATGTCGGAGCTGTTACAAGCAGCCAACTCAGTCATGGAAATCTGCAGTCTAGAGATGACTCACTGACTTTTATGGGAGTAGTTGTGGGCATGCTCTATGACCCATGTAAAGGCCATTGTACAGGGAGGGGAAGAAGTGAGCTGTGACATCTATTGTCAGTAGTGGATCCAGTGTCATCTATACGTACGTGTTCCCTATTATGGTAATCCTACTTGTGTTAATGAAAAGTGATCTCAACAGAGCAGGAAGTCTCAGCAGCCAGATTAGAATAATCCTGAAGTTTTCAATGTAGTAATATATAGAAAATGGAAACACATAATTACCAAATATGATCAAGATATATGTTTAACATAAAAAGCTCATGACCCTATACTATAACAGGTTGCATGTGATTAGAAGGAAGGCATTGCTTCCCTTATTTCCAGAAACCGCACCAGCCTTGTCCCTTTGGCTACGGTTGGAGTTTCCTTGATGCTGAATCCGCCTGAGTCCCGCAAGGAGGACTGTTCTCTCTGCTGGGTTTCAGTATAAAATTAGTGGAAACTGGGTGGAAATCCGAAAGTTCCTTTATTTTGTGGATTGAGCCTTTACCATTTCCTGTATGGTTCTCGTTCTCCTTCTAGCTGAGTAACAAGGTGACTCATAGGATCCTTGAAAATAAAGTTTGCTCAGCTATATATAGAAGGTTTTTTTGTTTCTTTTTTCTCCTAAATATAACTCAGGTGTCGTGCGTGGCCTTGTTATAGATGGGGGCAGTGATGTGGTATATTAGTGGTACCCTACACTGGAAAGTATAATGTATATGCCATGTAGTACACCCTACAACAGGTAGGCTATCAGGTGCCCAGTCTCCAAAGTTGGAAGCCATACTTATGGTAGGACATTTTTTAAATGGTTCAAAGAGAGAAATATAATTTTTGATGTTAGAAATCTATATGCCCTATAACGCTATCCACTAAAATAGTTATGTACATATAAGCTCACCAATAAAGTTGGTTTGATCCAAAACCGTAGACTGTAATGGGGTCCGTGTGGTTTCCGCACGAAACCTATGGAGAGTAAAGTGCTACTTGCACGACTTCCCTCTCTGCATGTTTTGTGCGGAAACCACACAGACCCCATTATAGTCTATGGGGACCCCGGGTTTCCCAGGTAACTGCTTTTTAATGTGTATGGGGTTCCCAGAATGTAGAATTGAATAGGGCCTCATACACAGGCACTCTTGCCTTGCCTGAGGGTGAACTAGGAGTGGGGAACAGTCTGGCATACGTTTATAAAGGGAAGGGGCACTTAACATCTAACTTCATGTTTATCTGGCAACAGGGTGGAGTCAGGAGGGCCCCATATGCATGAACTGGTCATCTGACCCTTTGATGGATTCAGCTGATATACATGTATTGTGTGTAGCCAACTTACATGCTATACTGGGATATATGTGACTACGCAGTATGGTGCTATAGTGCACCTGTTATCATAGGATAGATGCAATGTGAGATACTGAAGCCAATCCCCAGTTCTTATCTGGTTCTCTTGAGTCAATATAGTACATAGAGCCTGGAAATAATGAAGCAGAGGGCATCAGTCATCCTATATAATATAACTATAGGCCACAGAGTTCCTTTGCCCATATTAGTACATGTATCGGTCTGTGCACCCTAAAAAACAAAAACAAAAATGGCACCAATACATGGGATGTGTGCACCTCTCGACAGGTTGTATGTGGTTTTGCAGTTCAGCCCCGCTCGCTTTAATTAAACCAAGCTGTAGCACTGGATGTGTGGAGTTGTTTCAGGAAGAGCCCTTAAAAGAGCACCTGTCACCAGGTCTGACAAACACCATCTGATCGGCAGTGTCTCTCTGAGAATTTTAGTATTTTGTTTTTCAAATCCATTCAGCCATTCCAAAGATATAAGCCCTCTCACTGTTGATGCAAATTAGTCTACAACTGAGTGGGCGGAAACACTGTGTTCTCTCTGGGGGTGGAGTCTGTGCTGTATGGCATGCAATGTCACCGCCCACTAGAGCTTAATTTAGAATAATGCTAGCAGGGCTTATATCTTTGGAATGGCTGAACAGATTTGGATAAACAAAACGCCAAAATGCTCAGGGTGACAGTGCTGATCGGGTGATGTCATTGGGATTTTCAGAACTGATAACAGGTCCTCTAGAAAGGTTGGCTGCCAAACCCTTTAGTGAGCTGTCCATATTGTTACCTAGCTTTTCAAGGAACTGATAAGACTCTTTCCTAGAATTCTAACAACCTGCGCGAGAAGATATTTCAAGCGCACATATTTTCAGGGGCTGAGACTGATTTTCTCCAATATTTCCAGACATTCATTTTCATTCCCTCTTTTTATGGCCGCCCCTGACTTGTCTATAGAAGATGAATACTCTCTGACTGTGCAAAGGCACGGCGTATAATTATTCCTGACGTGCGACAGTATAATGTGCACCAGTAGCATTAGTCAGCTGAAGGGTTAATTTAAACGGCCCACACCTTACATTGCTAGCCTGTGGGTGTCGGTAATTTTCAGAGCTTGTGATAACATCATCCATTTAATTTGATGGATTCACGGCCTCCTCCCTGCTTGTGCAGTCATCAGAATTCGAGGGGGAATGGAAAGCCCCCCCCCCAAAAAAAAAAAAAAAAAAAATAAAATAAAATAAACACCCATATTGCCCTATGACCTTTCACGTAGGCTTAGAAGGTGGAGGAGTAGCTTATCACAGGAGTAGTGATAAATGTCAGGCTGTCCATTGTTGGCTGTGGGGTTACAGGAGCATTTCTGATAAGGTGTGCAGTAAGACTAGATCAATATTGGTCAAATCCACAATTTTGGCATGTCTGGACAAATCCATGATGTACATGGGGGTGTCCCAATTTTTTCTCAACAGATGATTCAGGTAAAAGTGGGCGGATTGGGGGTGTTGAATAAGGTGCTAGGAAGGGGACACAGGTGTTGGGCAATGGCTTTCCCCTCTTCCCATTCAGAAGAGATGCCGAAATGGGCTTGCATGTGTATGGGGATATTGGTAGGGACTGAGTGTTTGATAGCTATTAAAGGTGTATGGTCACTTTAACACCCCATGATGACAGTATGTACCAGTGATGGATAGCGAGGTCTTCAGAAAAAGTCGTAACTAGAAGCTCTTGGGGGCCCAATGCAAAATCTGTAATGGGGCCCCATTTTAGCATATACAGTCTATAATACGGGTGCCTTGTTATCTTGTAGAGGCTATAGGCCCCCTCAGATCTGGTAGCGATTCATACCTCTGCATCATCTATGGCTATGCCCCTGATTACAGATGAAGAAGGGGGAAATATGGGCAACAAGTCTACAAATGTGCTCTCCAAGTACAAAGATTTGGCATATAGTATGTCCTATAGTAGTGGTTTTCATCCTGTGGCTCTTTGGGTATTTGTAAATCTTGACTTCCAAGCCAAAGGCCATGTGAGTTGTAGTTTTCAATTTGTAGCTTTTTGACTTGACTTGGACCTAGCAATGGCTCCAGTGGATCTTCAATAATAGACCTGTATGGTACATCCATATGATAAGTGTGTGTGATAAATGTGGATCCTAGCTCTAAGGCCATCAATTACCTTCAGGTCAGAGGTCCTCCGACCTCCCCCCAGTCCTAACTGAAGAAGTGGCCACTGGTTGCCATATTCGGGCAGAAAATGAATGAAGTGACCATGCAAAATGTTTGGCCGTTTACATGGCTCCCTGGAAAACCCCTTTGAACTGGGGAACAAACTGAGGAATACGGGCTGGTTCCGACCCCGATCCATGTGATAAGAATAGGCACCAGCCTGCATTCATGGGGTGCTGTCTTTACTATTATGATGTATTCAGCCAGCCCCCACAATACAGGAATGGTGACCAATTCAGAGGTCATTTTGGATTAATGTAGAATGAATGTTATGTCCAGACCCATGGCTTGTGAACTAAGGAGCTGGTGTAAGGATGGCCCTATAATGCCATCATGGAGTCAGTAAAGGACGCTCAGAGCGTTTGTCTTATCTGTAAGCTGTAGCCACTGGCACAGAAAGGCATCCCTGCCTACCAGTCTCTTCTGAGCTAAGGCATGCCCAGGCACCAGGCCAGCGTCTGCAGGATTACGCCTAGGATATGAATACATGTGGGTCTTTATTGAGAAAACTAGTACGCTCTTGATCAAGGGATTAGATGTTCCTGAATTGTGCCTGACTCCTACACATGGCTTACATGCTGTCTAGGTATCTGTCTATAGCTTGTATCTTCCATCCTCTCATGCTTCTAAATATGACCATTGCCTGCAGAGCTTACAATTTTTACTTGTGATGTATATGATCCTCAATATGGATTTGTCCTTCACCGTATCGTACCAAGCTCTGTGCCCTCTGTCCCTACGTGAATCTCTCATGTGGAACGTTCACTCTTTACATCAGGCAGGGACATGGCTATGGGGCTGCAGAGCTTCTAGCTTTAGTCCAGACCTGGCACATGAATGGACCCTGCTATTGACTAAGACAACAGCAGTTTTATAAATAACACATGGTAACTGAAGGGCCTTTTCAGTGATGTAAATAGTCTTGTGGGCCCCAGTGTAATATTTTGTCCGGGGCCCCTTACCCCATCTCTACAGTGGATTCTTGATAGTGATGGTTACAGGTGCTAAGGAGTTTAATCCACCTTAGTGTGGTTAGAGTAATGTGTGTGTGTGTGTGTGTGTGTGTGTGTGTGTGTGTCAGATGGAAACTGCAACCTCCATACTGATGCCAGTGCTTATGGGGCCCCCATGGCTCCTGGGCCCCTGTGCAACTGCACCCCCTCAAGTTACGCCCCTGGGCTTTTTACAGATTTTGCATTGGGGCCCAGAAGCTTCAAACCTTCTGTCTTATGTTGGGCTTCTCTCCTCTGTAGGCATATCCATGTTATGTAGTATTGGAATAGGACATATTAGCAATAACTTCCACTCTTTTATCTCTCTTTTGGCCTCTTTAGCAGAGTTTCCTTCCTTCCAACTTTGTCTAAGTTTCTAATCTTGTATATCTATGATGGACTAGTCAGTGTACTGTATATACTGGAGTATAAGCCGACCTGAATATAAGCAGAGACCCCTTATTTTACCACAAAAAAACTGAGAAAACTTATTGACTCGAGTATAAGCCGTGGGGGTGGAATGCAGCAGCTACTGGAAAATTACAAAAATTAAAATGGTCGGAGTTTTTGGGCGCAGTAGTTGCTGGGGGAGGGGGTGTTTTGGTAGTCTGTCTGCCCCTTCCCTGAGCTTGAGGACTGTTTTTTTTTTTGTTTTTTGTTTTTTTTTTCCTGCCCCCCACTTGGAATTCAGTCTGGCTGAATATAGGGTATCTGCAGTGCACCTATTAACCTCTTCCTGACAGAACAGGAGCACTGCAGATCCCCTATACTCAGTAGACCGGGCACTGTCACACACAGGGATTCCTAATGTGTATGTGTTTCATAGTAACTTTCTACCTTTATATGTATTCTATGGAAAGGAGGGATTTACAACTTTTATTTGATATTTTATGGGAGATTCTATACATTACTATTGCGGCTGGTCATAGACCTTTTTTTTTTTTTTTTTTTTGCTTGACTCAAGTATAAGCCGAGGGGGGCTTTCAGCACAGAATCTGTGCTGAAAAACTCTGCTTATACTCAAGTATATAAAGTGTGTTCATGTGGAATTCTTTGCAGACTTTGCTTCAGGAATTGGGAAACATTACATTTTTTATTTTTTTTTATTCATTTTTAAACTCCAGCACACTATATGGTCCTGGATCATTCACTTTAGAAAAACATGTTCCAATTTTTCCGCCTGAAGATGGGTTATGTCTTTTTTTTTTTTTTTTTTTTTTTTTTTTTTTCTTCTTCTTCTCCTCTAGCTGAAAAAAAACTGCTACTGGCTCCCATTGACATTAATGGGAGCTGTTTTTTTTTTAGGTGAGTTCCGCCTGAAAATCCTCCTGCAAAAAAACTGATCTTGCCCTAACCCCTCTGTGTTGGAATATAAAGTAGAGCTTCCATGTTACCCCTCTGTTGGGCTAGTCAGTAGAGCTTCCATATTACCCCTCGGGCTAGTCAGTAGAGCTTCCATATTACCTCTCTGTCAGGCTAGTCAGTAGAGCTTCCATATTACCCTTCTGTGTTGGGCTAGTCAGTAGACCTTCCATGTTACCCCTCTGTGTCGGGCTAGTCAGTAGAGCTTCCATATTACCCCTCTGTATTGGACTAGTCAGTAGAGCTTCCATATTACCCCTGTGTCGGGCTAGTCAGTAGAGCTTCCATATTACCCTTCTGTGTTGGGCTAGTCAGTAGACCTTCCATGTTACCCCTCTGTGTCGGGCTAGTCAGTAGAGCTTCCATATTACCCCTCTGTGTTGGGCTAGTCAGTAGAGCTTCCATATTACCCCTCTGTGTTGGGCTAGTCAGTAGAGCTTCCATATTACCCCTCTGTATTGGACTAGTCAGTTAGAGCTTCCATATTACCCCTGTGTCGGGCTAGTCAGTAGAGCTTCCATATTACCCCTGTGTCAGACTAGTCAGTAGAGCTTCCATATTACCCCTCTGTGTTGGGCTAGTCAGTAGAGCTTCCATATTACCCCTCTGTATTGGACTAGTCAGTAGAGCTTCCATATTACCCCTGTGTCAGACTAGTCAGTAGAGCTTCCATATTACCCCTGTGTCGGGCTAGTCAGTAGAGCTTCCATATTACCCCTGTGTCGGGCTAGTCAGTAGAGCTTCCATATTACCCCTCTGTGTTGGGCTAGTCAGTAGAGCTTCCATATTACCCCTCTGTATTGGACTAGTCAGTAGAGCTTCCATATTACCCCTGTGTCAGACTAGTCAGTAGAGCTTCCATATTACCCCTCTGTGTTGGGCTAGTCAGTAGAGCTTCCATATTACCCCTCTGTATTGGACTAGTCAGTAGAGCTTCCATATTACCCCTCTGTTTTGGACTAGTCAGTTAGAGCTTCCATATTACCCCTGTGTCAGACTAGTCAGTAGAGCTTCCATATTACCCCTCTGTGTCGGGCTAGTCAGTAGAGCTTCCATATTACCCCTCTGTATTGGACTAGTCAGTAGAGCTTCCATATTACCCCTCTGTATTGGACTAGTCAGTTAGAGCTTCCATATTACCCCTGTGTCGGGCTAGTCAGTAGAGATTCCATATTACCCCTGTGTCGGGCTAGTCAGTAGAGCTTCCATATTACCCCTGTGTCGGGCTAGTCAGTAGAGCTTCCATATTACCCCTGTGTCAGACTAGTCAGTAGAGCTTTCCATATTACCCCTCTGTCGGGCTAGTCAGTAGAGCTTTCCATATTACCCCTCTGTCGGGCTAGTCAGTAGAGCTTTCCATATTACCCCTCTGTCGGGCTAGTCAGTAGAGCTTTCCATATTACCCCTCTGTCGGGCTAGTCAGTAGAGCTTTCCATATTACCCCTCTGTCGGGCTAGTCAGTAGAGCTTTCCATATTACCCCTCTGTCGGGCTAGTCAGTAGAGCTTTCCATATTACCCCTCTGTCGTGCTAGTCAGTAGAGCTTCCTGTCTTCCATCACTTTGGTGGAATGTTCAGTTTTTCCATCTCCTGGTTGAACTTAGAGCTTCAAGTCTTCCATACTTGAGTTGAAGTATTAGTAATGGCTCCCAGTCTTCCATCTTTTTGTTGGTCTCCTCAACTGAGTTTCTCTTCTTACTTTCATCTCTATCTTGGACTATTAGCCCACGTTTCCAGTCTTCTATATTAAGTATGACTATTAAGTAGATCACCAGTCTTCTGTGTTGGACTATTTAGTAGACCTTCTAGTCTTCCATCTCCTATGGTGGACTATTCAGTAGAGCATCTAGTCCGCCATCCCTCTTTTGGACTATGTATTAGATCTCCCTGACTTCCATCTTTGAGTTAACCTGGACTATTAGTAGACTTTCCAATCTTCTAAGTCTTTGTTGAAGTTTTCGATTCTTCCATCTCCACGTTGGACATTATTAAACCGAACTTCTAATCTTCCATGTCATCGTTTGACAGCCTCCAGTCTTTCATTATGTTAGGTCAGGGCTGGCTCCAGGTTTTTATGGGCCCTTGGGTGACAGAGCCTCAGTGGGCCCCCTTGTAAAGGAGGCGGGGGAGTCGAGACACTGTGCGTCGCAGATGAAGCAAGTGACGTCATGCAGGAGTGTGGTCACCAACACCATACCGCCCAATTTTTAAAGAGTAGAAAGAGGAGCAAAATGTGCGACAAATTTGGCTCCACCCACTTTTATGTTGACTCCGCCCACTCTCATTCATTTATCATGTGTTCCCACACAGTATAATCCTCCCACAGTCACCCGTAAATTATATGCCCCCCCTCCATCTCTCCCCCAGTTTCATATACACCCTTCCTCTGCCCCAGTTTCATGTCCCCCCCCCATCCCTGTCCCCAGTTTCATCACGTTCTCCCCCTTCATCTGCCCACAGTTTCATGTCCCCCGTCTCTGCCCCAGTGTCATGCTGTTCCACCCCCCCATCTGCCCCAGTTTCATGCCGTTCTCTCTCCACCCCCTTCATTTTCCCCAGTGTCATGCCGTTACCCCCCCCTCCCCTTCATTTGCCCCCCAGTTTCATGGGCCCCCCTTCATTATGTTCCACCTTAATATAATACAAAACAAACACTCACCTTCCATCGCTCCCCCGACGCTCCTCTCTCCGCTCTCTCACTCCATTCACATAGGTGATTAAAGCAGGAGCTGTGAGCTCAGCTCCTGCTTTAAAGCTGCGGCCCGGCTTGCGTGTGTAGGCGCGATGTGATGATGTCATCGCGCCTACACACGCAAGCCGGGCCACAGCTTTAAAGCAGGAGCTGAGCTCACAGCTCCTGCTTTAATCACCTATGTATTCAGCTCATCGGCGTAGGCAAGTGCCGGGGGGCCCCCAGAGGCTCTGTGGGCCCCGGCACTTGCCCGACTATGCCGTGCGCTGACGCCGGCCCTGTGTTAGGTGGTACATCTGTGTTTATGCATGGGGTTCCTTTTGAGAATGTTATGTTGAAATGTCATTGTTGAAATTAAATACATCAGAAAAATCAGGGAAAGCTTTACAAAAGCTGCTTTAAAAAATTTCCAAGTTGTGAACACAAGGCATTATGGACCCAAATTAGCAAAACTGGCAAGTGGCCTGATATTCCCTTGTTCTGACTTCATCAGCCCTAGATGGTGTGGATGTAGCTGATGTAGGAAAATATTTGTCTGGGAGTGACACCTGCTCTGTGAATTTAGCCTCATGCCCACGACAGCAGAATTCCTGACCTCTATATATAGGAGTTTCTGGGTCATGCTGCATTTACATGTATATAACTGGAGGAGATCATGAGATGTCACGCTGGGGGATGGCAAGCTCTAATAATTGTTATAGAAGGGGATGAAGATTTTCAAATGGAGTGTGTGTGTGTATTTTCCCTGAGTTCTAATAGCTTTTTCTGTTGTCTTTGAAAAGACAAACCCCTTAAAGGGGCTGTCCAGGATTTTTTTTCTTTTCTTTGTGCCTCTCGGTGCAGTCCAGTCCTGCTGCTCCAATGTTTTATTCTGGTAGAAGTCCCTGCCGCACTTGACTGCTGAGCCCAATCGGTGGCCGCAGCAAAGGACAGGGAGGGGACGTCACTAGCTGATTTCCCAGGTCCTTTCCTTAGGCCATTGGTTGTCCTCAGTGCTCACAATATGCAAACGATAAGGATAGGCCATCAATGTTAGAAGCCGGATAACCCATTTAAGTTAAGGGTAACTTTCAGTGTTGGTTGTGGGATTTTTGCTGTCTTGTTGCAACTTGCATGTATTAGAAACCGCTGAGTACTGCGCATGTCTTATCAGCTCCATAGGC
Source organism: Leptodactylus fuscus (assembly GCF_031893055.1). Taxonomy (NCBI): domain Eukaryota; kingdom Metazoa; phylum Chordata; class Amphibia; order Anura; family Leptodactylidae; genus Leptodactylus; species Leptodactylus fuscus. The sequence goes on from NC_134265.1 coordinate 37,959,200, forward strand.
AGTGAATGGATTGGCAGGGTGCATGCTTGCCCATCGCTTCATCCAAACTCCTCCTCCCTGCAGTCATAGTGAGATAAATTGGGGTTTAGGGCGTTTTCTAGTAATGTGTGGTTGTTGGTTTCAGTAGTGGGGACCGACGTGATCAGACAATATTACTAAACAACAATATTTATTTTAAAGGTATAAATGTGCATGGTGGATCAAGTAAAAGGTGATACCTATTGGAGCAGTAGAGGCCTAATAAAGAAAATCCTCACCGTACACTTACGCTCTGTTCACATCTGTCCTTTGTTCTGGTCAATCTGAGGACCAGAATAACAGATATAGACTGCTAAAACGGTGAACACCAACCGTGCCCAATGAACCCCACTGACTATAGTGGGATCCGTCATGTGTCCACTAGTTTAAACTGAAACCGCTGGATGAAAGTCAGACTCGCAGGTAAGACGGTGATATTCAGCAGTCACTGTGGAGACTCCGGCGCAGATGTGAACCCAACCTTAGTTGTTTCTGTATCTCCCACAAGTGTTTGCTCAGCAACTACTCCATGAAAACCCTTCCCACTAGAGATCTGTGGGGTCTCAATGGTTGTACTGGTAAATAGGGATTCTGTCTACTGTTTCTCTTATAGCACCAATATATCTCATAGTATAGCATAGGTGAAGAGTAGAGGCTATGTCCACTTATCCTTGTAAATATATTACATTAGTTATCCTGTATTATACTCCAGAGCTGCGCTCACTATTCTGCTGGTGCAGTCACTGTGTACATACATTACATTACTTATCCTGTACTGATCCTGAGTTATATCATGTATTATACTCCAGAGCTGAGCTCACTATTCTGCTGGTGCGGTCACTGTGTACATACATTATATTACTTATCCTGTACTGATCCTGAGTTACATCCTGTATTATACTCCAGAGCTGCGCTCACTATTCTGCTGGTGCAGTCACTGTGTACATACATTACATTACTTATCCTGTACTGATCCTGAGTTACATCCTGTATTATACTCCAGAGCTGCGCTCACTATTCTGCTGGTGCAGTCACTATGTACATACATTACATTACTGATCCTGAGTTACATCCTGTATTATACTCCAGAGCTGCGCTCACTATTCTGCTGGTGAAGTTGCTGTCTACATAAATTATTTATCCTGTGCTGACCTTAAAGGGAGTCTGTCATCAGACCCTCAACCGATCAATCCAATCCCTGCAGATAAAAATATTATGGCCACCTGAATCAAATGGGGTTTTCGCCTTGTGAAATGTTGCTGAGATATTGCCTTGCTTTGTCAATATGCAAATTGGCTCTTTGAAGCAACGAGGGCTGTGACATTGCTCCAAAGACGTAACTGGCTACACCCTCATTATTCCAAAGTGCTCATTAGGGAGTGTGCACCTTTACAGGCGTATGGAAACTTGCATGCCATTTTTGCTACAGTGGGGGCTTATGGGAAAAATATGCAAATCTGTTCTAAGACAGGAAACAGAGGTGCTGTTTTCCTAATTACATCCTGGAAAACAGATTTGCATATTTTTCCAATAATGACTGTAATATCTCAGCAGCATTGGCACAAACTTGCAGTTGACAGACTCCCTTATAATCTACATCTAATTATATGGCAGCTTTTCATAAGTGAATAATGCAGATTAATATAAGAAACTTTGATGTATCTTAGTAAGGTTTTCTGTTTCTGTCAATTACACTACTCTCCTCCTCTTCACTCAGGCTGTTTATATAGAATCTCTGTGCTTGCCTCACACACAGAAGTCTATGGAAGGGGAGGGCAAAGAGGGTTAACTGATTTATTGCATCATTTTATTGCAGTGGAAGAATCTTATCTTGAAATTGCCAATGTTAGAAGAGCTCTTTCATCCACTTTAATAATGTGCATTTTTTCCAGCTGCTTTCTCCTCCCCTTCCCCTGTCCATAGACTTCTATTTGATAAGTAACTGTCTGTAAACATATTTCTTTAATCAAATATATTACAACATTTCTAATATTAACCTGAACTATTCACTTATGAAAAGTTGTTTTACATTTGGAAGCGCACTTTAAATGACATCCTGTAATATACTTCAGAGCTGCACTCATTGTTCTGCCGGGGCAATCATTGAATATATTCATTACATTAATAGTACATGCTTCTCTGAATTGTAATACAGACTGGGTCAAGGCAAAGTCACTCCAGAGCCTTAGATGTTTTTTGTTTTGTACTATCTGTACACGTCTGTTTATTTTGATTTTCTTGCCCAAAGAGCTTGCACTTCCTCTGTTGCTTTGCTTAGATGAACCTATAGATAATCTTTTGCTTGCTGCTGTGTATGTCATTGTGTAGAGAGGCTCCCTGGTGACACTTCCTATGTAATGAGTAACACCCGCAGAGTCCCTGGGCGTGTCACCGTCTCTTTTTATATATGAAGCTATTTCTGCTGCTTGTCTGTGGTTATCTCACGAGCTAGGAATTCTCTATCAGGGTGCTGCAGAGCGTCTCCTCCTGTGCAGCCTGCAGATGATAATAAGGAGGCTGCTGCTGGCTTCATACATGCTAAATAATCTTCATTCCTGGCTGCAAATTCCTAATCTCATACCTGAAAGCCTGGTGAAATCCCTGGTAATTCCTCCCCCCTAGATATTTGTTAGGTGAGCTGCATGGGTCTTGGGTAATATGAGGCCATATTCCTTGGCCACCACCAGCCAGGGCTCAGTATGACAGTATGATGGCCTCTGCTTGAGTTATAGGCCCCTAGAAATAGTATCTGGGTACAGGCTGTGAGCGCTGTATGGTAACCTAACTCTACCAGTGTCTGGAAAGCTCCCCTTGTGCTGGCATTGTCAGGGTTAAGTAGTAATCCTTTCACTACCACAGAATGCTGAGTGAATGTGCTGACCCCAGGCCTTGTCCTTGCCTGACCGTGCAGCCCCTACAACCCCCACCTGCCTGTCATAATAGCCTGACATCTCTCCATTTCTTTATATTCTAGTATGTGTAATATATGTATAGACATTTAAATTTTTAATTAAACATTTTTGATTTATTAATGTCTGTTTTGTGTCTTCTTTTGGAGCAGGAATATAGCAGCATTGGTTCCAGGTGGGGTTCCGCTCCGGGATGCTGTGGAGTATTGCTCCCACCCTGTGCCCTTCTTGCAGCTGTAAATGCCAGTATGATCTCATTCACCAGCTAGATGTGCCAGATTGGAATATTGGCTGCCACAGAGGAGGGGTCATCCTACCAAAGGCAGCGCACATACACACAGGGGTAAGAGTCTGTAAGCCAAATGCACCTAAAAATGTCATGTTAAAAAAAAAATATTTTATCACTTTTCTAAAACTCTCCATACACTGTATACAATGATCCTGGTTCTTGTTATGTGTCGAGTTCTAAGGGTTGCAAAGTTATGGACTCCTCTCCTATCTTAAGATCCCCTAAAGCCTCCCAGTGCACTTCTGGGAGCGATGCTCCATTCACTGCTATGCAGTCCCCAATCCCCCTGATCGTTGGGTGATAGGGGATAAGTGTTCATAATGATACAAACCCCTTTAAGTCTGCATGGCGAACAGTGAAGAGGACATTTTTTACATTAACATATGTTGTTACCAAGCTTTGGCTTCTTTCTGTAAAATCCTGCTCTTTATTATTTCCTTTGTTTCTGTATTGAGTCCATATACAGTTTGCCACTCCGTATCTACAGTTATATCCCGACATTATAAAACCTAGAATAGTGCTTCTGGTGTCATATGAAAGATGAGATTATCAGATCGCAGCTTTGCCTTTACATAGATCAACAAAACAAAGTAGGGTTTGGGAACAGATGCATAAATATAAGAATTCTGTGTTTTCAGTTCTGGAAATCTTATAGATAGAACTGTGATCTTGGTGTCTTATGAAAGCTGAAAATCATATCTTTTAAATGACACCTGGCTTTAATTTAATATAATGCCCAAGATATAACTGAAGTGACCCCCCCCCCCCCCCCATACATTCAAATGAATTGACAGAGCCACAGTTGCGTATGGTTATAGGACCTGCTCCGTAATTTGAGGCTCTTCAATTCGGCCCAGACATGCCTGCAAAAACTATGGCTATATGTATGGGCTGATTGAGATATATAGGTCCGTACTTTTATCCACAATTGCAGATCAAAATACGTTTGCTCGAGGCCTTATGCAAGGTCCCGTACAACCATATTGGGGTATACAACATTGTATTATAACTTAGAGATCTGTCAAGTCTTTCCCCATAATTTGGTTAAATAAGAAGAAATCCTAAAATGTTTTTCTGTATATTACTCAGTTCTGAGGCCTGGCTGTCTAATCTCTTCTCAGATGCAGAGGTCTCTGGAGTCACCGGGGTTTGTGTAAGCCGCTGGAGAAAAACTCTTCCCTGGCCCCATTTATACACGAAAGACTGCACAGGAGGTTGCCAATTTGCCCAGCCTATCTAACTCTTCGGAGGCTCCATTGTGCTGGACCCATGAGGCATATCCAGATGGACCCATCACCCAAGGAGGAGGAGGACGGTGGAGAGAATAGCCGATCTATATCTGTGGATGTAACCTCTCCAGGCCAGACTGGGGTTCTTAATAATGGTCAGGATTGCAGGGTGCTGGTGGAATACCCTGAGAATGAGCACAAACTCCAAAAAGTCTATCACGTTTCCATAACATCTGATAGCCCTGGGCCTAAAGCCATTTGCCGACAAGCCTTGAAGAGGGTACCACCAGAACAGCTTTCTGAGCCATCAAGGAGCCCAAAGAGGGCTTTCTGGGGTCACAGTAAGAGTGAGGGTCCACCTGGGAATTACCAGTCTGATGGGCATCATCTAAGCTGCTCGCTAGCAGACGACGATGAGGATCTAGACACTTTTGAGGATGGATTGCTTACAGAAGAAATCCCAATGTGCAGTTCTGCTCAGCATTTCTCCCATAGTGGATTGAGAGTCATTGAGCACAGAGCTGAGGGGTTTCCATCCAAGGAACCTCAAGGCAGGAGACTAACCACACATCCTCTCCCTAAAATTGCTTACCGAAAGACTGACTCCCCCTCTTCTCCACCCTGCACCACTTTGCACAAAAGGAGCCCAAAAGAGACTCGGCTGGAGGACTCTGAAGGATTGCCCACTGCCTCTGAAACCAATGGATCACATGTCTCCATTGACCCTAGGACTTCTGAGGAGTCCACCAGCAACCAGCACATACTTGATAAAGTTTTGCACAACATTGCACATCCAGAGACGTTGACAGAGCACTTGGAAGCAGGTAGTCACAACAGTGCCAATGGCGACTCCATCCAAGGTCTGTCATCTGAAGACACATCAAAGGAAACCTCTCTTCCTTGTGTGCAAGATCAAAAGCCACAGACTGCAGATGGAGGAGACCCAGGCTCATTGGAGAGGACTCCTCCTGGGCTTGCCCGTCTCTGCTCCCCAGGAAGTGGTAGCTCAGCAGTCAAGAGGAAGCTCCTCCCCTCCGCTGAGATGGAAGACTCCTGTTCTGAAGATGAAGGACATGGCAAAAGATGGAAAGGGGGCGAGAGCTGCCAGACACTCCATGGGTCTTGCAGAAGCACAGATTCCAAGGCCGCACCATTTTGGAACCATCTCTTGCCAGCGGCCAGGAACTCACAGAAGGTAAGAACTGCTTACAAAAACTGGCTACACTTCTGAATACAAGGGGGGAATTTAATAGGATTTAACAAAGTAACTGACTGGCACTAACTGCGCCTAAATTATCAAAAGGCTCTGGCACCAGAATGGAAATGTGCGCCCGTCCATAACTGGCATAGATTAACTATGTAACTCATGCCAGTTTGGCCAGGTCCACAGTTGTTGAAAATAAATTCACTGGCGAATCCATGTTCGAGCGTTATAAAAGGTAAATCTACATGCACTTGTATCAAATACTTTGCCCTTGTGTGGCTGTTTTATTCTCTAGTCACTTCCAAAGCTGCATTCAGGATTTTACTGGTTTTCTGTGAACTCTGAGTGCAGGACCCCACATCCCACCACCTGCTGTTTTAGTGTCTGTACATAACATGCCTTTCTGTGATGTATAGATATAGGGTTCACGCCTGTACAAAGGCCATACCAAGTGGATGACCGGTCCAGGATATAGGGTGATAATGCAGGTAATCTTAAAGGGGCAGTATATAAAATTTGATGTCAGGTTAAATTAAAGGGGCACCCTGAGCAAAATTCATATGTTACACCTAGAGCAGGCCCCAAGGGGTCATACTCTACCCCCACAGGCCCTACACTAGATACAATACAACTTAAAGGTGTCGCCCAGCAATCCAATTTACTATTGGACAAATCTTAGGAAGTAGGATCTTTTGCTGCAGCTAACACAATGGTAGAAGTTTTCGTTCTCCAGATAACCCCTTTAAAGCAGAAACTGGTTTTGTTGCAACATTTACGAAGGCGTCAGCCATGATGAAAGTGTGCGTCTGTGATGTACGGGAAGCGACACATTATAGTTGTGAATATAATGTAGACCGGTCTGTATACATTGTGCAAAGTGACTGCAGAGCATCACAATATCAAGTCACAACCCAGCAGACACTTGTGTAACAGGAAGCAGAATAGGGAGGGCGAGGGGTGAAGGATACAGAAAAAAATCATCTGTAAAATAAATTTATGGAGGTAAAAGAGATTCTTCATTCTTGGAAACTTTCATATTTGCCTTTCAAATGACTAAAGGGGTTCACCCACCCTGAACGCAACGTGGGTTTATAATCTGGGGCGACCAGGGTGGGTGTAAAATTGAAAACTTTCCTGCCCCCGGAGCTTCATTGTACAGCCCCGTTCCAGAGGACACGGGTGAGGGATCGTCGGTGATGCAGAGTGTCACCAGTTCAATGACTGGCTGCAGCGCTCATCTGAGCCTCTCCACTGGTCAGTCCTGGCCCTGAAGATGGTGACTGGGGATGTACAACTAAGTCTTAAAGCTCATGTCCCTTTAAAATCAAGAAGTCCACAATAAACATAAGCTCTCGAGCAGACCACAAGTTCTATTCAGTTAGCCATGAGCACCTTAAAGGGATCCTATCATTGGATACCCTTCTTTTAAACACGTAAGAATATCCTTAAGAAAGGCTATTCTTCTCCTACCTTTAGATGATTTCTCTGCGCTGCTGTTCGGTAGAAATCTGGGTTTTCTTCAGTATGCAAATGAGTTCTCTTGCAGCACTGGGGGCGGTCCCCCAACACTCAAACAGCACTGGAGGCGTTCCCAATGCTGCGAGAGAAAGCTCCAGCGACTCCTCCACCTTCTGGAACACCCTCTTCCTGTGTCTTATTCAGTCCTTGCTTTCAATCTTCTAGGCCCGGGCAGAGCCGACTGTGCATGCCTGGGCCACAAGAAAATGGCCGCTTACACTGTGTAAGTGTCCATTTTTTTTGGGCCGGGCATGTTCAGTGAGCTCTGCCCGGGCCTAGAAGATTAAAAGCCAGGACAGAAGAAACAGGTAGAGGGTGTTCCAGAAGATTGAGGTGTCGCTGGAGAGTTCGCTTGCAGCATTGGAGACGCCCCTAGTGCTGTGAGAGAACTCATTTGCATACCGAAGAAAAGCTGGTTTTCTACTGAGCAGCGGCGCAGAGAAGACATCTAAGGGTAGGAGAAGAATAACCTTTCTTAAGGCTATTCCTTCGTGATCGAGGGGGGGGGGGGGAAGGGTATCCAATGATAGGATCCCTTTAAGAGCCGTCAGTCCAACAATATTCCTCCTGACACTCCTATATACAAACGTTTGGAGAGTAGAGGAAGACGTTGTCAGAGGGAGCGAGAAATAAAAGGATTGTGCATTGAAATTCAACATTCTCAATCCTTTTCTCCAACATTGTCTGTTGCGAATCCCCATACACTTCTAGCACCCCTACCGATCAGCTGATTGCAGAGCCCGCAACCTTTTCATGGTCTGCCAGGCACAGTGCTATACATAGCATAGCAGGTATCTGATGTCTGGACGGTGACTTGTATTTCACTGTGAACCATAAACCTGTTCAGAAATCCTGCCTGAGGTCTTTAGTACAGTATAGTACAATATAGATACCCCTCCTCTGTAAGTGGAACATTCTGGGATACAAGTATACAATGTATAGGAGGACAATGCCTACTAATCCTCTGCCTGTGCGTATACAATGCAGACTTCATCCTGACTACTGGGATCCATCTCATATTGTTTGTAGGTGGCAGGAAGAGTATGAGGATAGGAGGTAGGTCATCACCATGTTATATCCTTACATTCTTCTCAGTGAAATTGTAAAACTACATAAGCGTCATATGTTCTCATCTGCTCTGATATTATAGGGGGCAGTATTATAGTAGTTATATTCTTGTACATAGGAGCAGTATTATAGTAGTTATATTGTACGTGGGAGACAGTATTATAGTAGTTATATTCTTGTACATAGGGGGCAGTATTATAGTAGTTATATTGTACGTGGGAGGCAGTATATAGTAGTTATATTCTTGTACATAAGAGCAGTATTATAGTAATATTCTTGTACATAGGGGCAGTATTATAGTAGTTATATTCTTCTACATAGAAGTATTATAGTAGTTATATTTTTGTACATAGGGGGCAGTATTATAGTAGTTATATTCTTGTACATAGGAGCAGTATTATAGTAGTTATATTATTGTATATAGGGGGCAGTATTATAGTAGTTATATTCTTATACATAGAAGTATTATAGTAGTTATATTTTTGTACATAGGAGCAGTATTATAGTAGTTATATTCTTGTACATAGGAGCAGTATTATAGCAGTTATATTATTGTATATAGGGGGCAGTATTATAGTAGTTATATTCTTATACATAGAAGTATTATAGTAGTTATATTCTTGTACATAGGAGCAGTATTATAGTAGTTATATTCTTGTACATAGGAGGTAGTATTATAGTAGTTATATTCTTGTATATAGGGGGCAGTATTATAGTAGTTATATTCTTGTACATAGGAGCAGTATTATAGTAGGTATATTCTTGTATATAGGGGGCAGTATTATAGTAGTTATATTCCTGTACATAGGAGTAGTATTATAGTAGTTATATTCTTGTACATAGGAGCAGTATTATAGTAGGTATATTCTTGTATATAGGGGGCAGTATTATAGTAGTTATATTCCTGTACATAGGAGTAGTATTATAGTAGTTATATTCTTGTACATAGGAGCAGTATTATAGTAGGTATATTCTTGTATATAGGGGGCAGTATTATAGTAGTTATATTCCTGTACATAGGAGCAGTATTATAGTAGTTATATTCTTGTACATAGGAGTAGTATTATAGTAGGTATATTCTTGTATATAGGGGGCAGTATTATAGTAGTTATATTCCTGTACATAGGAGCAGTATTATAGTAGTTATATTCTTGTACATAGGAGTAGTATTATAGTAGTTATATTCTTGTACATAGGAGCAGTATTATAGTAGGTATATTCTTGTACATAGGAGCAGTATTATAGTAGTTATATTCTTGTACATAGGAGCAGTATTATAATAGTTATATTCTTGTACATAGGAGTAGTATTATAGTAGTTATATTCTTGTACATAGGAGCAGTATTATAGTAGTTATATTCTTGTACATAGGAGCAGTATTATAGTAGTTATATTCTTGTACATAGGAGCAGTATTATAGTAGGTATATTCTTGTATATAGGGGGCAGTATTATAGTAGTTATATTCTTGTACATAGGAGGCAGTATTATAGTAGTTATATTCTTGTGCATAGGAGGCAGTATTATAGTAGTTATATTCTTGTACATAGGAGCAGTATTATAGTAGGTATATTCTTGTATATAGGGGGCAGTATTATAGTAGTTATATTCTTGTACATAGGAGGCAGTATTATAGTAGTTATATTCTTGTACATAGGAGGCAGTATTATAGTAGTTATATTCTTGTACATAGGAGCAGTATTATAGTAGGTATATTCTTGTATATAGGGGGCAGTATTATAGTAGTTATATTCTTGTACATAGGAGGCAGTATTATAGTAGTTATATTCTTGTACATAGGAGCAGTATTATAGTAGTTATATTCTTGTACATAGGAGCAGTATTATAGTAGGTATATTCTTGTATATAGGGGGCAGTATTATAGTAGTTATATTCTTGTACATAGGAGCAGTATTATAGTAGTTATATTCTTGTGCATAGGAGGCAGTATTATAGTAGTTTCATTTTGTCCTTGAGGTTTTGTCTCCCTCTGTTCTTTCCATGTTTTTCTTGTGCATACTCTTGTCAGTCTTTATTTTCCTCTTTTGTGTGGTCTTTTTATTTTTTCTTTCTCTTCTATGTCTGGCCTCTAGAAGTTGCTTAGTATTTCACTGTCTGTATCACATGTGTCCTCACCATCACACAGGCTGGATCCAGTATCGCACATCCCTGTTACAATCTGTTCCTGGTGTCAGATCCTGCTGGGGTTGGATAATCCCACCTAATTCTCTGCCCGGGTCACTCTCCTAGTAATGAATTATTTCCCTTTTAGGGACAGGTCTCTGGACTATGCTCCCACAATCTCTCGCACCCCCATCTCCCCTTTCCTCACCAGCCCAGGAATCCCCTCTGTCTCTGTGCAGAGTGACATCTGGTTGTAGTTTTCTCTTGGCTTTTGGCTGAACTGCTGTTCCTGGCGTGAGATCCAGGGCGCCGGGCGTCTCATTCATTTCATGGTTTCAGCTTTCAGTTTATGGTTTTAATGTTTTTTTTCTTTCTTTGGTTTTATATCTAACCCTTAACCAAGTATCTGCATCTTGTGACTGTCACATAGATGCATCTTAGCCAATTTTGCTGGAATTACTATGCTGAGGTATGAGACATGGCACACCTCAGACCTCCACAGATTTTTTGCTTTATTGGGGCTGGGTATATTACCATATTTCTTATGTTATTACATGACAAACAGCAGCAGAGGAAATTCCTTTAAAAATCTGATGAATATTTTCCATCACCAGCAAATGAATGGCCATCCTAAAATGTCCCATCTGCAGCCCTGTACAGGGGATATTGTAAATGATGTATTTGTGGGCTGGGGGCCTCTGCAGTCTTTCATAGTTTCCTCTTTGTACAACACCTGGAATATTCCCCCCTCTCCATGTGTGACAGGTGTATGACAAGCAGGTAGGGAGTAGAATACAGAACACCCTACATTGAGGGTCACAGGAGTGGCACAGGGCAGAGGGGATTTGGGACTTGGCATATGGCTCACTGAGGTTCCTGGGACCTTGGTATGTGGCCCTGTCTACAAGGAAGATTTAGGGGCTGCAGAGATTGCCTAGGGAAGATACTGAAAGAGGAACGTGGTGCTATGGACCTGGTCACGGTAGGTTTATGGGCTGATCCAGTGTCTGTTTATATGTTATGTTAATATAAGATATTAGAGTTGATTCGAGTATTAGATTAGAGTACCTCGCTCCATAGGAATGCATGTTAGCGGCCGGTGCTTAACCCCTTGGTGTTCGGCCACTTCCACGCATTCCTATGGGAGCGAGATATTCCAAACTATAGTTTCCAATACTATTCGATCATCTCTAATATCTATCTATCTATCTATCTATCTATCTATCTATCTATCTATCTATCTGATATATGATATATTCTATCAAAATGCAGGGTTCATATTAAGTGTCCCATTTCAGGTAAAGGTCCATTCATATCAATGATTGGTGGGGAGAATTTAAGACTGGAGTCTTGTACGCCAGGCTTAGAGACCCTATTATAGGTTGTAGTGTTATTCTGTTTGGGGGCTTCATTTAAATTGAATCTACTATATAACAAGGTTTTAAATGAGAAATCTGAGCATTGTCAGGGATTCTTTCCAGTACTGGTGGTGGTCTCAAATTCTCAGTCAGCAGTGTAATCTTCTCACATTTTATCTTTAAGTGATTTCTCAATTTAGAATTTTTTACTTTATTATTCCATTGTGAATGCAGCTTTGGATGTGACTGGAGTACAAAACATGTCAACCAATATCAATAAAGTGCTGTTTTTGCGAAGCCGTTCAATATGGAACTAATGCTTTAGCTTCAGAGGGCAGGCAATGAATGGAAACATCTGATGAGGTTCCCCTTTCGGGGACAGTGTGACACTCCTTGGGTTTGGTTACTTAACCCTTTCCTGTTGTGATATCACTTTTTAGAATTACCAATAAGCCTGTGACCTCACTAAGGCCGTCTGGCTCCGTGTGAGAGGATTGAGGCAGTGTCGGACACTTTCTCAGGGACTGCTGTTAGATTCGGTCACTGCTCTGGTCACTAATGTTCCTAATTTGTTTCCATCAGAGCCCAACGGACTGTACGAGTCGGAGGACAAAGCGTGGGTTGCGCCTGAAATCGTAAGTTGGTCTCATCTCTATTACGATGGCCTCCTGGATGGTTTTATTTTCGATTACAAGGAGATTTTTCTTGTTCTTTAGTCGTACTTTACGCAGTCTCAGGAAAGGACAAGCCGGAAGGAGCTGCACTGGAAACTGGGCAAAATCTTGTATCAGTCGATCACTGCTTGGAAACTTTGAGGTAACTTCACCCCCCACCATGATCATGTCACCGACCTCACTATGGCCCTGTCCAAACGATCACCATACCATGAGTGCCCTCCAATAGATCACGACACTACTGCTGACATACTCTGTGCTGCTGGTTACCCAGTACCTTACATTATGTACCTTTTGACTATCATCCCTGTAAGCGCTCTGTGCTGCTGTGGACATGGCTCCTTCTTGTGATGATTTTGTCTTGGGCAAACTGTATTGTTTCCCTAATATTTTATATTGATAAACTCCAATCCAGTGGGTCATGCTGGGAGTTGTAGTTTAACCAGAAGTTGCCAGTCTGTTGTTTGTAGCCATGTTGTTAATGTGATTTAACTTTTCATCCAGGAGTCCATCTTAAAGGGAAGATTTGCTCCATGTGGTCAGATTGAAGGTTTCACTGCGGAAATTGGTGCCAGTGGTTCATACTGTCCTCAACATGTCACCCTTCCAGTTGAGGTCACTTACTTTCATATCTCTGAGCACAGCGCCCCCTCACCCTTCCTGGTAAGATGATGAAATTCAATGTTGGTCATTTTGTGTATAGGCCTGTGATCTTGTGTTAGGAGACGCCTACAGTCTGGTTAAGACCTGGATATGTTTGTCACTTTCTGCAGGGAGTGATCGATCTTGATGCTGTCGGCAGGAAGGGATACAATGTCCCCAGCACAGGAACCATACAAGTGGTAAGCACTGGCACGCTAAGGTATACATCTGTAATGTTGAGATCCTGGGAGCCATACTGCTCATTTGCCCTGTGATTTGAAGCAGCAGGTTTTGGTGCTGCAGTGCTGCCCCAGTGGGACATTATACAGTGTGTTGGGTATTAAGGGGCTATTTACTGTGTGTGGAGGGGCATAAAGGGGATGGATTGGTGGAAGTGACTAGAGAATAGTGTGTATTCATTCACTGGAGAGTAGTGACCTCACGGAGAATGCAGCCTATACATTTGCTAGAGGATAGTGACATCACTGAATGCAATCTACCTATTCAATAGAGGCCAGTGATATCGCTGAGAATGCAGCCTATCCATTCACTAGAAGGACAGTGGAAACCATTTGCTGTGTGAATGCTCTTGTATCGTACATAAGGAAATCTAGTAGTCTTTGTTTCAGCCTGCAGTATACATTGTCACCACTTGGTGTCAGCAGTATACCAATATAACGCAATCTCTGTGTACTGTAGTTAGTCTACATTAGGGAGAGTGTTCGCCTACATAGGCAGTACGGAGACTTACAAGTCATTCCTGCTCCGCTAGGGATTATGGGTAAAAAATATGCAAATCTAGTCTCCTGGATGGAATTAGGAGAACAGAGTGCACTCTGTACACCACCCTATAGAGGACAGCATCCTTAACATCATGAACGACTCAGTTATAAAGTCTTTTAATCATAATGTGGATTTAATTGCTAAATCAGTATTTCTGTCCCAAAAGGAACAGATTCCCAGCTATGGACAGCGCTGTTTCGGCCTATTGGGCCATCCTCACCATAGTGTAGGGATACTGATTTAGCATGGTGAGAGACTATAGACCAGGGTATGGGGGCACTCGTCCACATTAGGGAGAGTGTTCGCCTACATATGCTGAGGATGGCCCAATAGGCCGAAACAGCGCTGTCCATAGCTGGGAATCTGTTCCTTTTGGGACAGAAATACTGATTTAGCAATTAAATCCACATTATGATTAAAAGACTTTATAACTGAGTCGTTCATGATGTTAAGGATGCCGCCCTCTATAGGGTGGTGTACAGAGTGCACTCTGTTCTCCTAATTCCATCCAGGAGAATAGATTTGCATATTTTTTACCTGTAGTTAGTCTAAGAACTGAATGGCACGTTATACAGAAATCTGCGCAGCCTCTTCCTTACGTGTCCCCTAGATTCTGTCTTTTATACTCCTCCATCTACTGATGTCCCTAGTTATAATAGCACTATATAACATATGTTTTATTATTCTAAGCCTCAGTATTCAGCACCATCATTTTGTCTCTAATCTTTTTTCTTCTATACCATAGAATATACATTTATCTGAACGTTCTTCCTTCTGACTTCATTTCAGACCTTATTTAACCCCAACAAGACTGTGGTGAAGATGTTCCTTGTCACCTATGACTTTAAGGACATGCCCGTCAACCATGTGACTTTCCTGCGTCACCGCATCTTCCTGGTGCCCGTACAAGAGAACGATGGTGAAAACGAAGGGCCGCCCAGTGCCTCTGGAGAAGCTGCTGCTAAGGAGAAAGCCAAGAGGATCCTGTGCTACCTCATGCATCTGAGGTACGGGCAAACATCGACCACACTACTTCTGCTGTCATACTGTCACCCAGCTTTCCGGAGTCTGGAAATCCATATAGTATTGTACTAGGCTGCTTTCACAGGAACACTTTATGGGGGATGTGAAAAAAAACCCGCTGTATTTCATTTTTTTTTTTTTTGTCTGATCCATGCACCATGTGTGTGTCATTTGTTTGGGTTTTTTTTTGCAGTGCTTTTGCAGATGCTGAAAAATATAGGACACAGCATCCATTTTTTTTCACCTTTTTTATCACCTTGCAATGATCTGTGAAAAATAGATGAAGTGTGGATATTTACATACTACTATCTATCTATCTATCTATCTATCTATCTATCTATCTATCTATCTATCTATCTATCTATCTATCTACTTTTTTAACAGATCAAGCATTCAGGAAAAAAAATTGTTGCATGCCCAATTTTTATTTATTTATTTTTTCTTCTTCTTGTTTCAGCCTTGCAAGTGTATGTTGCTATGAAAAATAATGGACTGCACATGGATGTCATCTGCATGCAATCCATGTTTCATCTTTTTTTTTCTTTTTTTTTAATGGTGTAGCCAATGGAATACTTGTGTAAAATCAGGCTTTGACAGATTTAACATTGAGAATCTTTGGAAAGCTGGGTGACCATCAACTAGAGCTCTCTTTTTTTTAGCTTCCTAAACTGCGATGGTCTGCTCCTAAATGAGATTTGCTTACCATTCAGGAGTCTTGAAAAGCTGGGTGATGGAGATGACTACTCAAGAATTTATCTTTACTAGGAGTGGGTTTTTTTTTGGAGTTTTTAAATATTACCGTACACTTTTATTTATTTATTTATTTATTTTTATTCTAATACCACATTCAGGCCCAGTTCACATCTGCGCATGAGCTTCTGTTCAGGGCGTCCGCTTGAGGATGCCCTGAACGGAAACCTAATCCGCATAACAAAGCGATTACCTAAGGAAACCCACGGACCCCATAGACTATAATGCGGTCCGTGTGATTTCCACTCAGTTTCTGCACGAAAAATGTGGAGAGGGGAACGGAATAGCCCGAACGCAGATGGGAACCGGGCCTCACATGAGGGGTTATTTCATTCTTCGGTTGTAGCCATAATTTTTCAGTTGTCCTACACAATCTTTTATTCTTTCAGGTTTCAGCGCTCAAAGTCTGGAAAGATATACCTCAACGAAGATATCCGCTTACTGTTCTCCCGCAAATCTATAGAGATGGACACTGGTATCCCCTACGAACTGAAATCCTTTACTGAAGCCCCCAAGAACCCCAAATACTCCCCAAGGTTATAAGGACTGAGCCCTGGAAGAGGCACGAGGCTCCGAAACCCCCCTCGCCTCGCACCCTGAAGATTACGCACACCTTTATTTATTAACTGCACTCCCCTGGTCTTCAGCATCCCCCACACTTGCCCTCCGGGATGACAGATTAAAGTCCAGCCCCGTTGTCATCTGGACCCCACCAAAAATATTTCAGCTGTAATTTCATGTCTGGATTTTTCTTTTTTGTTTTTAATGTTTTTTTAATAGTTTTAAATTAAACTGTAAATTTTTATAGGAAGATGCAGCGTACACAACACTAGCGCTCCACGCAGAGGGATGCGTCTGCTATGGAAGCCATTTTGGATTTTAGTGTGTTACTCCTATGTCTGCAGAGCTGACCCAGCACTGAAGAAAAAAAAAAAATCAGGAACAACCCCCTCCCCTTAATATCTATGAAAGAACCCTAATATAAGACTGATCTCCATAATACTTAGTAGACCAATAGGCGTAGTTATAATCTGTTACCTACTTGGCTGCCATCTTGAATACAATTTGTTGAATTTACTTTTTTTTTTTCTAAATTGCTGTTTCAGAAGCAAAATGCGTCCGCCCTATCATTACTCATCATTGTTAATGTCCTATAAAATATTGGAAAGAAAATTTTAGTTTAATCCGCAATCCAAATTATTTTCTTACATTCCTGATTCAGCAGACATGGCGAAGCAAGTAAAACTTTAATTTTTAAAGGAGTTTTCTAGACTAAAAATATTGATGACCTCTCCTAAGGATAGGACCTAAATACCAGAATGGTGGGGTCTGACATCCCCCAACCCCATCAATTAGCTGTTAATCAGCAGCTAATACACAGAAAATAGTGCAGGAAGCAGACAGCGCTGTTTTCTGTGTAGTGGCCAGACCTGGTACTGCACATTATTTTCCATTAATTTAAAGGGATCCTATCATTAAAATGCAATTTATTTTTTTTTATTTAATTTTTTTGGTGACTAACACGTAGGAATAACCTTAAAGGCTATTCTTCTCCTTCCTTTAGATGTCTTCTCTGCGCCGCCGTTCGGTAGAAATCCCAGTTTTCGTCTGTATGCAAATGAGTTATCTCGCAGCACTGGGGGCGTCCCCAATGCTGCGAGAGAACTCTCCAGTGTCGCCTCAATCTTCAAGAACTGCCTCTCTGCACGTTGTCTTCTGGCACTGGGGGTCAAGCTTCTAGACCTCGGCAGAGCCGACTGCATATCCCTACAGCCACAAGAAAGATGGACACTTACACGGGTAAGTAAGCGGCCATTTTCTCGTGGCCTGTGGGCATGTGCAGTCAGCTCTGCCCAAGGCCTAGAAGTTTGACCCCCATCGCCTGAAGAGGCTGTTCCAGAAGAAGATGGAGGCGACGCAGAAGAGTGTTTGTGCTCTGGGGCCCGCCCCCAGTGCTGTGGGAGAACTCATTTGCATACCGACGGAAACCAGGATTCCAACCGAACGGCACCGCAGAGAAGACATCTAAAGGTAGAAGAATTGCCTTTCTTAAGGCTATTCCTACGTTGGTCACAAAAAATTGCGTTTTAATGATAGGATCCCTTTATACTGGAGATAAGCTGCAGTGGCACAGTTCTGCCACTACGGAGAGAACAGCGCTGTCTGCTTCCTGCTCCATTTTCTGTATATCAGCTGCCTGATGGGTGGTAACAGGTGTCAGACCCCCACCGATATGATAGTAGTGACGTATCTTTAGGATGAGACACTAATATTTATAGCCTGGAGAATCTCTAAAAACTATTTGTATCCATATCAAACTTCCTGGGTTATGTATTATCATGCAGTGCTATAGGAAATGTTGGAATATATGGGATGCCGGATTAAAGGAATTTTGTTGGCTATAAGGCACCTGACGCAGGGTCAGATTTACTTTAGTTAAGATCATCTACAATGTCCTATCAGGGTTATAGACTTGCACACACTATTGGGTTCATCAAAGGCTCGGTGGTAACTTCACATCTGTTGGTATTCTTGCCTTTTTTATGTTTGAGATGTAGTCATACTTCACAAAGGACATAGGGTGTCATGTTGAGACCATTGCATATCTTGACAGTCATCATCACCATCAGGTGATGTCATAGGAAGAGACCTGGGAGAATAGGGACAGGTATTTAAGCCATAGCAGGTCAGCTCTGACCTAGTAAAGGAATCTGGCTGTGGCGTGCCAAGAGGCCATTCTTCCTTAGCCATGGTGATCAGATACAGGACTAGGGCAGCAAAACGAATCTAGTAAAGAACCTCTAGCCCATCCCAGCACCCCAAAGCCAAAAGAAGCCTCCCAGCCATTCTGCATAGCCGAGGTCACATGACGCTTCTATATAGCGGTTTTCTAAAAGGAGGAAGTTCGCCCTTATCCATTTGGTCTGGGGTTTGGGGCTGCGGCCATGACCATGTCAATTGCGGAATAATCCTACTTGTCTACCATCCCGATTTTCAAAGGACAGTCCCACAAACCTTCCTGCAAATGGGGCAGAGTTATGCAGATTTGTATTTAATGGGGGTTCTTGATCATTTTTCGGGCATTTGTAGTGAAAAGGGGTGGGGCTTAAAGCATCATGAGAGGCGGGGCTTAAATGTTGGCAAGCACGTGCCACAATATCTGCTGTAAAAGCTGTAGCTAAGTAGTTTTATATTAAAAATTTGTCTTCCCGGTGAAATGTCCTGGAAATCCACAGGCAACACCCAAAATTTTTTTTAAAATGACCTTTTAGATTTCAGAAATGTTCTTTCTTCTATGTTTCCAAGTTGTTATAAAAAAAAAATAATCCTGGAGCGCAAAAGTCTTGTAAATCTCCTTCCAATTTCCACTCACATATACATTGAAATTTTTACATGTGCAATGGCTTGCAAAATGACATTGGTTGGCAGCCATGTTTGTAACAAGCTCCTCCCCTTGCGAAGCCCATACCTCCATTCAGACTTGGAGCCTCAGAATACATCTTTTTTTGGGTAATTATCAGTAATCCATTTTAGGTAATAGTGTTTTAAAGGGAACCTGTCCCATGGAATATGCTGCTCCACCTATAGGCAGCATGTTATAGAGCAAGAGGAGCTGAGCAGATTGATATATAATGTTGTGAAATATTTGTTATAACTTGCAATTTATTCATTGAAATTCCCTGCACTTATTAGGCCTAGGAGTCCAGTGGGCGGTCCTGGTTATCACTCAGATCCGCCTTTGTGATTTCTCAGCATAGAGCAGAGATTTTTAGTGGTTAAATAGCGAGTTATGTTCTCTTTTCCCACAAACCTACATATCGTTCTGCTCTGCTTCTCCTGCTCTCTAACGTGATACTTACAGATTGGACTACATTTTCATGGGATATCTTCCCTTTAAGACCTAGAGTGAAGGAGTCTGGGAGAGAAGACCAGTAAGATTGTGACAGTGGAAATGGAAGAGGAACTTGAGGCAGACTATTGCCTCAAATTTCTCTTCTACTCCTTGGGCCTCCTATGGTGGAAAGCTAAAGTAGATGAGGTGGCTCAATCCGTGGGAAAATTGAGCAGGACCCTTAGGGTACGTTCACACTGGGTTTTTTTGGATTGGATCCTGAGGTGGAGGCCGCCTCAGGTTCCGATCCAAAAAAACGGGTAGCCACGACTGAAAGCCGGTGCACTGCATCGGCATCCAGCCACGCATTCTGCTCCGGATTAGGCCCAATGAATGGGCCTAGTCCGGAGGAGTTTGTGTCTTCAGGCCGAATCGTGAGGCGACTCGGCCTGAAAAATGAACATCTCGTTTCTTCCGGGACCCAGAAAAAAGACCCGAGTGGCTCCCATTGATTTCAATGGGAGACGTCATTTTGGTCAGGGTTTTGAGGCAGATACGGCCTCAAAACCCTGACCAAAAAACTCTGTGTGAACTTACTCTTATGGTTACAGCAAGGACCTGCTTCAATCTCCACCTCACATTGAAAACAATAGAAGGTGGACTCGAAATCAGCCCCAAATTTTGCCTTGTGAACATACCCATATATTATGACTGAAGAGAAGGCGACAACCATGGGACATAATCTTACGTCTTTTTATGTAAATGTTTCTCAAAGGGGAATTACACCAAAATAATCACCTAACATATATCCTCAAAGGAAAAGTCTGAGGTTTCCGTGACTGAAATCTAGGATGCCATGTCGTGAGCACTTTATTGGAGATTTTGAGGTGGAACGTCACATAAGCACTGTGTTGGCAGCCATTTTGTGTCCTATCTCTGTTTTCATGTATATGCTGTATTCTTACCAAATTAGTAATGGTCTAATGATCGTCTGGTGTTGCCCATAGCAACCGATCTGATCGTCCCGCCACACCGTCTTCCAGTGATGTTTGGCCCCTGATGGTTTAAAATGGCCACCTGCAGTCCAGAACGGCGACCTGCTTTACATTTGGACTCTCGCGTTTCACAATTTTTCCTCATTTGTTGTTTTAAAGGCATTACCGTTTATATTTAACCTATTTTATGTGTAGAAAACTGATACAGTAGTTTCTTAGTAGAAAGAGGTTACATTTTAATTCTGCAACACAAAGGGGGTTAAAAATGTGCCAAATGTCACCTACTTATACCATGATGTTGCCGTCTTGCTCCCTTGAAAATAAAGTGGCAATATACATTATCCATGGGTGGTTTTATTTCTTGTGTATTATTTTTGAGATTTAGTAAAATGACACATTAAAGAGAACCTTTCATGTCCTTGGGCACATGCGGTTTTATATACCGCTAGAAAGTCGACTGTGCACTGAATTCAGCGCACTGTTGGCTTTCCCGTTATGTGCCCCAGGGCTGGCGATATCTGTACCGTTATATCGGCAACGATCTCAGCCCACTGTCAGAAGGGTGTTCCTGACAGTCTAGCTAGGCTGTGAGGAACAGAGGCGTTCCTTACCTCCCAGCCATGATGCTAAACTGTGAGGAACGCCCCCTCCCCCCCGCCTGTACCTGTCCATAGACTGGTATGGGGGAGCGTTCTTCACAGCTCAGCGTTTTGGCTGGGCGGGAAAGGAGCGCCCCAATGGATGAGTACTGTTAGGAGGGGCGTTCCTCACTTCCAAGCTAGACTACAAAGAACACCCTTCTGACAGTGGGCAGAGATCGGTAATGGCACCGCTATCTCTTGCCCTGGGGTACTTAACGGGGAAAGCCGACAGTGCGCTGAATTCAAACCGCATGTGCCAGAGGACCTGAAAGGCCCCTTGCAGACAACCGTGGCATGGGTCAGTATATGGGCTGGATTTTCCTAGATAGCACACTGGCCCATTCATTTCTGTTGGCCTGCACATACGACCGTGAATTGCACTATCCTTTGTGCAGGCCGACAGTCTGGGCAGCAAAACTCGGGACTGGTTCTGTTCCTGTTTGGTTTTGCAACTGTGCTTCTGTGACTCCTATTCATTAAATGATTAGGGCTGTGAAAGTATGGCTGGTTCACAAGCGGCCATGCCGTTTAATCACAACTAGTCGTGTACAACCGGCCTAGGGTCTCATGCAGACATGTGTATTCTCAGTGTGCTAGCTGAGTTTTTCATGGCTAGCACACTGATCCATTAACTTTTATGGCCCATATGTTTACAGCCATGTATATTCACAGGCCAGGGTCCTATTCCTGTCCATTTTGTGGCCTGGGCTCACTGAGATCAGCGAATGGAGGCTTTCAATTACAGTCAGGCTATATATGCATGGTAGTATGCATGTAGCCTAACATGAAGGCCCAACACAGTGAAAACACTGCTGAATATCTGCAGGAAACTTTAGCAGCATTTTCTTCCATAAAATCTTTGCGGCAAAAAAACCCCAAAACAGTATCTGCTGTGTGTCCACCTGAAAAATGCAGAGAGCAAAGTCCTGCTTGCCGGGGTCCCATGAGGCATTTACAACTGTGGACTTTTAGTGAAAATTGCTGCAGGGAAAACCGAAATGTGTTCACGCCACGGTTTTTTCTGCAAAGCTTTTTTTTTTTTTTTGTGCAGCCAATACATGGAGTCTTACCCTTGGTTCACATCTGCGTTTGGTAATCTGTTCGGGGAGTCCACGTGAGGGCCCCTCCAACAGACTACCAAACACATTTGCAAGCACTGTGCAGTGAGAGCACACAGATCCCCATAGACTATAATGGGGTCCGTGTGCTTGCCGCGAGATCTCCGCACTAGTCATGCGGACAGGAAAGTAGATTGTGAGGAACTTTCCTGTCCACATGTTCAGATCTCTGGACAAGCACACAACCCCTTTATAGTCTATGGGGACCCATGTTCTTTCACTGTACACCGCTTGCCAATGCGTTCGGTAGCCCGTTCGTTGGGTCCCCATGAGGACTCCCCCCCCCCCCCCCCCCCGAATGGATTATTGCTGCAGAGGCCTTAGCCTTAAAAGAGTTATTTCTCTACATTTGTCACATCCATGTGACCAGCTGCTTTTATATCGTCTTCATTTTAGCAAACAATTGGTGTTCCAGGGTTGGACAACCATCAATCACACATCAGTTCATAAACAAGTTTGTAATAGAAAAGGAGTTCAGGTCCATCCCAAATTTCCAGGTTTGGCAGATTCTATTCACATTCATGGATGAAATGGTGCAGCATCTACATAACCATAACATTCACTTCACGGATCCCATTAGAATCTGTAGGCACCATTGGGTTCCTGTAATGTCTCCATGTGATACATCTGTGGGTGCCATAATTCTAAAACAGAAATGGAGGTGTGAACTTGGACAAAGAGAAAAGTACAATTTTTAAGGAGTCCTGTCATGAATATGATTTATCCTCCATCTTATAAATTGCTAAGCTGTTGGGGGTCCAACCTCTTGGAAGCGTGACTGTGAGTTGCCTTAATCCTGGGTTACCATCTAATTTGGAATTACTTCACCACTGGAACATCTGGGCTATGAGTTGAGTGGATTCATGCCCTATTCTTTCAATTCCCTTAGGCCACATGGTGTTAATGTTGCGGTTTGACTGCAGAGGAAACTGCGGCAATTTACAGTCCCTGCAAAATGGATGGAATTGTAGAGAGTCCTGTGCACAAATTGCAGACAAATAAGTGCAGTGGAAATGTTGTGATTTCCAAAACCGTTGTATTTTTGGAAATGGCAGCATGTCAATTATACCTACGGAAACGCCAGCGGTTTCCCTAAAAGTATAATTGAAGCAGAAAGTCCACAGAGGAAACCTCTGCAGACTTTCAGTGAAAAGCGCTGTGGGAAAAAACGCAATGCATTTCTGCCATGTTTTTTCGCTGCGGCCCACTACATGATGGGGCCTTAGCCTTTACTGGGAGGGCCATAAATAGCTGATCGCCAAGTGCTGAACATCTCCGGTGCTCCTATTGAAGTGAATGGAGTAGGAGCTCATTTATGTCCTGTGTTACATTCCTAGTGGTTGAGGAAAAAAGGCACCTCGTGCTCAGGACTGATGGGGTCCAATTGGTCAGACCCCGAACAAGGAGCATTTTATCCTGTCTCCTATCGATAGAGGATAAGTTTTAGCCGCGTCTGTATTCAACTCAGATCTGCGTCCTCTGGACATACCTCCCTCCAACCGGGACCGCGGGACACCCAAATCGTGAATGTCCCGCGGAAATCGGGACAGTTGGGAGATATGCATAACTCTTTAGGGCTGGTGCCCCATGTAGTGAGCTGCAGTCAAAAACACTATGGAAAATAGTGTGGTGTAAAACCAGTGCATTTTTTGTTTCTACCGTGTTTTTCAAAGGCCGCAGATCTTTCCTCTGTGGACTTTGTGTCTCTATTAACCCATTTGGAAAAAGCCAGCGTTTCCGTAGGTATAATTGACATGCTGTGATTTAAAAGACACGCAACGTTTTATAAAATCGCAGCATTTCCGCTGTGGATCTTTTTCTGCAATGTGTGAATGGGATGAGGAAGGGGTTCACACTACTGTTGGATTCTGTTATAAAGGTGTCCGCTTTTTGGCGGTTACTGCCCGTTATAAGTCCGTTGCCCATAGACTTCCATGATAAAAAAAAAAAAAAAGACACTTGCTGTCCGTTTTTTTTTTTTTTTTCTAACGGACAGAAAGGTCCTGTATTTAGGATTTTTTTGTCTACTGGAAAAAACAGACTTGGGTATAAACGAACACAAATGGACATGACTGGACACAAGATAAAATCCCATTGAAAATAATGGAAATTTTGACGGACTACTGACAATTCAGCTAGTGTCCGTTGCTAAAATCTTGTAAGAGGCAATAGCTAGGGACACTACTGACGGTCACCAATGGTAATATGAACGCCCATCCACCTCGCAGGTAATGTAATAAGCAGCGGGTTTTTTCCCCGTGGCGTTTCCGGCTGTAACAAGCCCCTTTAAGGATTCCTGATGGGTCTGCTAATGTTACTTTTCTAAATGTAAAGGTGCGAATTACATTTTTTTTTTTCACAATTATCAAGATTTCAGAAAGATTAATGCTCTGGTCCATGGATCCATTTTTAAGGTGAATAGTACGGATAGAAAAAGCTGTGTCTCAGTAAATAGTCTGATTGGGGGGGGAGTTTAAAGAAATGTATTTGGTTATGAAAGAGAGGAAGGAACCATGAAACAAGTGTCCTTCTGCCTCCTCCAACATGGCGGCAGTCAGCAGAGCGGTATTCCCAGCTAGTCTGGTGTTGACCTTCTCAGTATGGCGCTCGCTCATCGTTCATGTCGTCATTACAGAGCGTCGATTTAAGTCAATGTGACAGTTCCCGGCTAGCAGTGACGTCATTGACGTGCGCTGCTGGAGAGATTGCACTCTGGTTGCAGAAGAGCTGCAGGAGACGTTCCGGGGACATGCTGAGGGCAGTGAGCCGGGTTGGGGGCGCCCTACTACGGGTGAGAACGGAACAGTGGGGGTTATAACGAGAACTATTGACTCGTTTGTATGTATGTGCTGTGACTTGTTACCTTTTCTTTTGTATATAGTT
The DNA here is from genome assembly GCF_031893055.1 of Leptodactylus fuscus. Taxonomy (NCBI): domain Eukaryota; kingdom Metazoa; phylum Chordata; class Amphibia; order Anura; family Leptodactylidae; genus Leptodactylus; species Leptodactylus fuscus. Next base: position 37,984,257 of record NC_134265.1, read on the forward strand.
ATATATTGGGCATGTATAGGGCAGGTTGACTGTATACTTATAGATGTGGACAGGATTCTGGCAAGTCAAACTTTCCATAGCCACATGTTCACATGCTGTGGTTTTGCTCAATTTTTAAGTGTATTTTGTTATAGTAATAACTTTACTGATGTTAACCCCTTGCTCTCTGCAAAACCAGCCCTGTATTCATAGACTGAGACCCCAGAGCCTGTGATTCTCTTAATCTTCTTTTCTTGTGACTGATGGACCCCATACTAGCTCTATATAATGTAGTGTCTATGCAGTAACAGCAGCTTAACAGACCTGCTCATATTCCTATGTCCTATGCTGGGTCATGTTATACAGGCAGAATTGGCTGTAAAATTGTGTCATCTACATGGCAACGTTCACATAATGGGTTATAATCACATAGCAGTATATATGGAATTATGGCCTCCAGAAAGGTGCCCATACAAAGTGCTAGCTACTGCACTGCACCTTTAAGGAGGACCTATCCCCTCCCATGATGTGTTTAAGTAAATACTTGTATTCCCTCTAATAGAATAGTTTTGGAGTCCCCTTCTCTTCATTCTATGTTGTCCTGATCTTCTGTTATGCTGCCTGGATCTTTATGAATAAATTGACAACTGGGTGTTCCCCTTGTCAGAAGGGCGTGTCCCTTACACAGTCCAATGACTTCTAGGCCGTTTGATGTTAGACTTTAGAGTCTCACCTTCAACTGGTGACTCAGTTTATTCATAAAATTCATGGAGGAATAGTAAGACTCAGAGCCAGGAGAAAATAAAGTCCTGAATTGTTCTTTAATTAGACATACGCTAAGGCTGGGTTCACACCTGTGCCCGGTCTCTGCTTAAGGGATCCTTCACACGCGCGTATATTTTTGCAAAATACACGTGTAAAAATAAGACTCCCATTGACTTCAATGATATTTTTTACACGTGTAAAAATACGCCTGTAAAATGTCACACGTGTATTTTGCAAAAATATACGCTCGTTTACTCCGTGTGAAGGCTCCCTTAGGATTCCTTTCTCATTCTGCTTTAACAATGCAAAGTCAAAAGTCTTGCAAGCAGGACTTTTCTCTCTGCATTTTTCAGTCAGAAACTTGGCAGACCCCATTATAGTCTATGGGTTTCAAAGCTTTTCTCAGGTAACTGCTTTTTTTTTTAAGTGGATTAAAGGTTTCTGTTTGTGGGGACCCCAAGTGTACCCTACGATCGAAAACCCAAACACAGTTGTGAACCCAGCGTAATACATCATCTTTAAAGGGGTTGTCCCATCACAAGGATCCTATCTATACTGCTTGTTAATGTGAATGTAAGACTTTTCCTAAATACACTGCTTCAGCAAAACCGCTTTGTTTGTCCACTATCTTACTTTATTCATTTTTTTTGTGGCCACAGCCCTGACCTAGCTGCTCATGAGTCAAGTGATGTATCAGCCTGCTCTGAGGGGGGAGGGAGGAGGGGCTAAGTGCACGGGAGCGAGCCTGGAGGGGGGGGGGGGGTAGTTTACGCTTTGGGGGGAAGGGGCCGCCAATACAGGGTTAGACGCCGGCACAGGTGAAGCCAGCAACATCGCTATGCTTCTGCCCTGCGTGAAGCCAGCAGCGGCAGAAGCGATGCTGTTATTCCGCTCCGCGGTCACATATGCAAAGCCAAGCGGCGAGATGCCGCCGGCCCTGCGTGCACGCTCATAGACCAGTCTAGCCTTCACAATGCGAATACAGACCCGGCATCCTCCTCTCTATATTACAGCGGATTCCGGGTCTGTATTCGCATTGTGAAGGCTAGACTGGTCTATGAGCGCGCACGCAGGGCCAGCGGCATCTCGCCGCTTGGCTTTGCATATGTGACCCCGCCCACCAATGACGCAACAAAGCCGGAAGACAGAAGATTTCACAGAAACGAAGACGGGTGAGTATGCGACGTGGGAATACCCCTTTAAAGAGGACCTTTCACCACCTGGGGCACATGCGGTTTAATACACTGCTAGAAAGCCGATGCTGAATTCACTGCACTCTGTGCCCCCGGTGAAGAGCTATCGGTGCCGGTACCGTAGCTCTTCACTGTCAGAAGGGAGTTTCTGACAGTCAGTCCTCACAGCAGCGTCTATAGCGTCTAGCGGTGTATAAAACCGTATGTGCCCCAGGAGGTGAAAGGTCCTCTTTAATACAAAACGCTCAGAATTCATCTCTGATCTGCTAACAGGAATCTACATATGAGCAGCTAATCTGGTGGTCTCCCCTGTACATGTATGTGCTCCACCCACTACACATTCCGGCCACACAATCCGTTTCTATACATTAAATGTACGTTGGCTGCACCTGCTGATTTTGGCCATCACCATCTAATGCATATGGGGCCTCTCAGCTCTATCCCATTGGAATATAATGGAGGAGAGAAGGATCAGGCAGGTGATTCTTGATACTTTTGTTCTTTGAGACACCAGGGGTGTCTGGTAGCAATTTCCTCCCAAATCACAACGTATGCATACTGGCTGAGCAAAGCATGCATGTGTATTGGGGTGTCGCCAGAGATAACTAAGCATTCTGACAACAGCATTCTAAGTATAATCGGCATGACCTGCCTTGTCTATTGACCTCTAAGGTAATCTTAAGGACTTCATCTTTTTCATCCTTCTGCTGGTCACCATGTTTTACACTGCATTACTGCTTGTTCAGATCAGTTGCTGTGCATAAACACAATCTTAGCAGGAGCTCAGCATATGGTGGGCAGTTCGCATTATAGCGATATAAGTGGAGCATACTAGAGATGTGTAGTTGTTGTCTGTACTTGTATTCTCCATCTTTTACAACATATAGTTTTTCTTTGCTCTCATCCTTGAAACTAATTGGTTTAATTTTTTTTATCTTATTTTCCTCAGGGTTCTCACATAAGTGGTCCTAATGCTTGGAGTATTGAGGCACGGCGATGCGCGTCGTCTGGACTTCCCATGAACACCGTTGTATTGTTTGTTCCCCAACAGGAGGCCTGGGTGGTGGAACGTATGGGCAGGTTCCACCGCATTTTGGAGCCGGTGAGTGCTGTATTGGATTAAAGGGGTTATCCGGTTTCTTAGCTTGGTGGCCTTTCCTAAGATTCAGTAAAGCAGCACTGCAGTACCTACACTCGCCTCTACAGTTTGTAAGGCGAGTGAGCAGCGCTGTGGTAATGGTGATCTGCGGGGGTCCCAGGTGTCAAACCTAAGTGGAGTACTTGGCAGGGTAAGGGGCTTTATTAGATACTATGTTACCTGTTTACACCTTGGGTTGTGCTGTGGATTAATACTTTATATGGGGGAGGGATATCCTCCTTTAATACATTTGCAGTGAACATCGCTTTCAGCATTGCTCCATGGTGTGTATGCTATATGTGAAATATATACCTTACCCTGCTAGTGTCATGGCATTTCTCTGATTTATCCCTCACTATTAATTTATGTTCGTCTGTTATTTATGTGCATAAAATTAAATTATTTTATTACCTGTCCTTAGTCATGACTTATATATTTTTTTTTTTTTCCGTTACTTATACATGACCAACAGTGGCATAACTAGGAATTGCAAGGCCCCAACTGACACCGAAGACCCCGACCAACCGACATTCCACCCCCTGCATTCCTGTACGCACGATTATGCCCCATAGTGGCCCCTGCACGCAGTATTATGTCCCCATAGTGGCCCCTGCACGCAGTATTATGTCCCCATAGTGGCCCCTGCACGCAGTATTATGTCCCCATAGTGGCCCCTGCACGCAGTATTATGTCCCCATAGTGGCCCCTGCACGCAGTATTATGTCCCCATAGTGGCCCCTGCACGCAGTATTATGTCCCCATAGTGGCCCCTGCACGCAGTATTATGTCCCCATAGTGGCCCCTGCACGCAGTATTATGTCCCCATAGTGGCCCCTGCACGCAGTATTATGTCCCCATAGTGGCCCCTGCACGCAGTATTATGTCCCCATAGTGGCCCCTGCACGCAGTATTATGTCCCCATAGTGGCCCCTGCACGCAGTATTATGTCCCCATAGTGGCCCCTGCACGCAGTATTATGTCCCCATAGTGGCCCCTGCACGCAGTATTATGTCCCCATAGTGGCCCCTGCACGCAGTATTATGTCCCCATAGTGGCCCCTGCACGCAGTATTATGTCCCCATAGTGGCCCCTGCACGCAGTATTATGTCCCCATAGTGGCCCCTGCACGCAGTATTATGTCCCCATAGTGGCCCCTGCACGCAGTATTATGTCCCCATAGTGGCCCCTGCACGCAGTATTATGTCCCCATAGTGGCCCCTGCACGCAGTATTATGTCCCCATAGTGGCCCCTGCACGCAGTATTGTGCCTCATTGTGGACACCCATGAACAATTATAGTCTGAGGTCTTTTCAGAGTTACTCCAGGTGGTAATTGCCAATTAAAAAAAAACAAAAAAAACCCGCATCAGTAGCAGCTATCACCGGGCCCCCTAATGTCCTGGGCCCTGTGGCATCTGCTACCCTGGTAGTTACGCCCCTGATGACCAATTGTTTGCTAGTTGCTTTATTAGCCCAACTTGTTTTTTGCATCATGTCATCTACATAGCAACGACTTTGTAAGGGAATCCAGCTTCATCCTATTCTCTTGCATCCCCTTTGGTCTCTCCTCTGCCATGTTATCCTTACAATTCTCCATACAACTTTGGCAGATCAAGTCTGCTTGCACCATCTATTGCCCTCCCATGCACTGTAAACCATATTCTTCTGTAGTAACGCATGTTATATAGCTTCTGTTCTCTGTTGCAGGGTCTGAACCTTCTCATTCCAGTTCTTGATCGCATCCGATATGTACAGAGTCTGAAGGAGATTGTGATTAATGTTCCTGAGCAGTCTGCTGTGACACTGGGTGAGTCTCCCCTGACACTGTCATGTCTGGTATATAGAGGCCTTTTTATATTATTCTATAGGACATGGTCCATTAAAGGGATTGTATCATTAGAATTCCCTTTTTCTACAAAGACCACGACGGAATATTCTTTTAAAAGACTATTCTTCTCCTACCTTTCTTTTTCTGATCCGCGCTGCTGTTCCTTAGAGGTGTGTGTGTTGTTTTGTTTTTAAATACCTTATGCAAATTAATCTTAAGAAATCGCAGAGGTTGTTCCCTGTGCTCACCGAAGATGCTCAGTGACGCCTCGGTCATCTTTTGCCGACACCTCACCGCTGTGTCATCAGCCGGCATAGCTGGCTGCGCTTGTCCATTCGGCCATTTTCCGTGCCTCTTACATGAGCGTCTGTTCGGCCACAGGAAAATGGCCAGACAGACATGATGCAGAGAGGTGTCTTTGGTGAGCACAGGGGACGCCCCCTTTGCTTTCTGAATTAGGAATAAAAAAGAAAATTCTCAGGAACGGCGGCACGGATCAGAAACATAAAGGTAGAAGAAGAATAGTCTTTCTTTTACTCACTTTATTAGCCATACTCACTAACAAAGACCTGCTCACAGTTTTACAAACGTGGTTGTTCTATAGTCCGGTGTGTGGTGAATCGCAGCTTCCATCAGCATAGTTCATAACTGGTTGCCACCGACTGTCTGTATAACAGGTTAGGATAGAGTAGAATAGACAACCTTCAGACCGGTCTGTGCCCTGATTATGAATTGTCTTTCTTTTCTATACAGACAATGTAACCTTACAGATAGATGGAGTGCTTTACCTGCGCGTCATGGACCCTTATAAGGCAAGTCTCTCACTAATCTTCCTTGCAGTCTTCAGTTGTCTTGACTGTAGCAACACTTAGAGCCTCGAGGTCTGAAAAGCCCAATCCCATACATCATCTGATCAACGCTGTCGCCCTGAGCATTTTGGTATTTTTATGTACAACTCTGTTCATTCATTCCGAACATAGAAGTCCTTTCAATTGTTGTTGCAAATTGGAGCATACTAGCCAAGTGGGCGGTACTATGGTTTCTCTGTGTGCTTTATATGATGCAGTGTTACTGTCCACTTGGCTGGTAGAGCTGAATTTGCAACAACACTAAAGGGGCTTATATTTTTGGAATCGCTGAACCAATATATCTGCAGGTTTGGTTGATTATATTGGGTTCAGGTGACAACTCATTTTAAGTCTACTAACAAGATTATAACTAAAGCTAAAATTTTGTATAATAAAGTTCTGCATACTCCTCATTCTCATTCATTTACAAGATTACTGGTTGATGTCAGGAATAGGATTATTGTTGTTTATATCCAGAGCTCTAAACTTCATGCACACATTCTGGCTTGTTACATTTGTGTGCAGTATCAGAAGAGAAGGGGTTAAAATCTATTATTATTAGTGATAAACTATATTAGTCTATTAATAAACTGTATTACTTTGGTATTGTGACAATCCTACCAACCAGTACAATAAAGGTAGAATTTTATTTATGCTGCAAATTGCAAATTTTGTTACATAATAAATGAAGTGTTTGGTTTTTTTTTTTTTGTTTTTCTTTCCTGCTAAGAGAGGGGATTTTTCTGTCCCAAAATAGTTTTTACATACTGATGGGCTATACACAGCATAGGGCATCAGTATGTGATTTGTCTGGCTCAAACACCCGGACCCCACACACATCATCTGGTCATCAGTGAGTCTGGTCTTACACGGCCGTAATGTAAGTCCGCAATTGAGGGTTTTCAATTGCGACCACATTATATTCAATGCGGCCTCTTACACCACTGGACATTTTATTCGTGGTGTGCCAGGCCGCAACCGAGGTCTGCACTTTATACAACATGTCCGTAATGGCCGTGAATTGCGGCATTGCACAGACACCCATAGAACTCTATGGGCGACTGCAGCAGGACACTGACGTCTGCGGAATCTATGTTGCCGATCAGCAACTTGCAGACCGTACATTCAATACGGTCGTGCAAGACCAGCCTAAGAAAAAAAAGATTTGTAGCGGGAACATTCTTTTAAAATTTAATTCATGATGTTGTCCAGGACCTGAAGGTAATTGATACTGGACAAAAACAGTATCCTGTGATACTTTCCACAGGATAGGTTATCATATCTGATCAGGTGGGGTCTGCCACACAGACCCCTGCCCTGTTGAGGTGTTTCAGCCACCAGAAGTCATATACTAGGTATATGGCTGAAAGCAGCCCTGCTCCTATTCAAGTGAATTGGAACAGGGCTATGGTTCCAACCACCTCCACCACACTGTATACAGTGTACTGACCTCTGTATACTGTAGCAGTGGCGCCTGGAACTGCAGTCCTGCTCCCATTTACTTACTAGGAAACAGGGTTGCTTCTGGCCGTACATCATCTGATTGGTCAGGGTCTGACAACTGGACCCCATCCTGATCTGATAGTGATGACCAATCCTGTGTATCTAGGTCATCATTATTAATGAACTTCAGGTTCTGGACAACCCCTGTAATAAGGTATATTTCTCCTAAAATGTTGTCATCCTGCAAAAGCCCTCATGTGGCTACGTCAACAAAAAATGTCAGTTTTTGGAATGGGGCAATAGAAAATAAATCAATGGCCCCAATGCATCCCAGCACTCATTCACTTTTTTCCCCTCCCTTTGTGTTCAGGCCAGTTATGGTGTGGAAGATCCAGAATACGCGGTCACTCAGTTGGCGCAGACCACTATGCGTTCTGAACTTGGCAAACTGACATTGGACAAAGTCTTCAGGGTAAGTTTATGTTGTCACGATTGTTTAGAACCAGTGATCACATTCTATATGAGTCTGCGCTGTGTGTCAGTGCTATACACATGAGGGATGAGGACATTGAAAGTTGTAGTAATATATCTGTATGCAGAATTCTCTTGTAATATTAGCTTACATAGTTATGTCCAAGGCAAAGAGCAAAGTGAATACCTGAGTCTGTTAATAGGAAGTCTTAAATAGCCATATCCGCATCATCCTCACACATTGGACCTGAGATGTCACAAGTCTGTAGTTAAAGGGGTTTTTCAGGACTGTGATATTGTTGTGTGATCCTTAGGATAGACCATCAATATCAGTTTTGTAAAAACCCAATGTTTTGGACTTCTGGAGATCTTGTGGCACTTCCTCTGCCAAGGAATCTTGTCCATTGTTCACATGGCCGTGCTTCAACACCAATAAAGTAATGAATAGGTCAGAGTTCTTGTCCAAATGTCGCAACCTCTTCAATTAGCTGATCAGTCAGGGTCTTGGGTGTTCACTGATCTGATATTGATAACCTATGCTAAGGACTTGTGATATCATAGTCCCAGAAAAACCCTTTATTTATTGAAACCAATATATGGAGAAAAATCCTAAAACAAGCTTTGCCAGTGATAATTGTAATGGACCAGCTGCTTAAAGTGGTATTACCATCTTGTAATGTGATACCGCATCACTAGGATATGTTATCACCTTTTGATCAGTGCGGGTCTTTGACTGGGTGTCTCGCTGATCCTATGAATAAATGGGACCAGAGCACTGATATAGTGCTGCACTCCTGTCATTGATCGTCCGTGTTCAGCAGCACAAGGCCACCAGATTTTCCGGGAGCTGCGGCATGACCCCATTAGTGAATGGGACCAGCTGCAGTTCCCTGCACAGATTTGTGCCGATGGTCTGGGGAAGACTTAATAGGTAGCACAGCATTAAATTATTGCCGACCATAAAGCAATGACCTAGTGATTTAACATAATGTAAACCCTGGCAGCTGCAGATTTCTTTCCCAGCTTGCACTACAAGGTATATGCAGTATAATATGGCTCCCGTTTCAGTTAATGTGATATTTGGTTCAAGGCAGGAACCGCTCTAAGTAGAGAAAAAGGACAAAGATTGTGCAGTCACACAAGTCCTGATGGACCGGATTATTTCCAATAGTCATTGCAATAAACATTATTAAAGTTTTACATATTACAGTGATTACCTTTGTTATATATGGCACTATTGCAGATTTGGAGAAAAACTTTTAGGCATTTGGTGCACTGTGGGCGGGACTTCTGCCGTTGCCGATCAAGGAGGATGGGTGATGTCATAACAGTGGGAAGATCAATTCGCACTGCTTGAGATGGTGCAGGCAGGAGATGTTTAGGGTCTGAAGGGCAAGAGCAGCGTTCTAGAGAGCTGAAGCCCCGCCCCCAGTGCACCATCTGCCTTATTTCTATAATATTTCAGTCGTTTTTCCCCAAATTTACAAAAATGGCATATATACTATAGGTATTTATCACTGTAATATGCTCTGTATCACAGACTCTATTTTAACATTACACATATGAGCAGATTTAGTAATAGGTGAATGACTTGTCACACTTATTGGTCATTTTGTCTCTTTCCAACATCTTTTGCTACTACAGGATGTTAGGAAATGGATGCCAAGAAGTTTAGTATCAAGTGTCAATGAGATTGCGTTTTATGCAAAAAATGTCTCCCTTTAAGACCCTTGTGGTGTTTTCTTGTCTGTCTTGCACATTCATCAGGAGAGAGAATCACTCAACTCCAGCATTGTGGACGCGATAAACCAGGCCTCCGATTACTGGGGCATCAAGTGTCTGCGTTATGAAATTAAAGACATCCATGTGCCCCCTAAAGTCAGAGAAGCCATGCAGATGCAGGTAGGTCCTTATTGCGTGTCTTGTAAGGTTTATATGTCATGCCTGTGCTGAACCTTTAGGAACCACCCCTGGCCCAGACCCTGTGGCCCCTCTGCCGTGTTTCCCTGCACATCTGTGTCTCCAGTCACCCAGGAGCTGCTGCCAGTCCCATTCACTTGTTACCTGCACAGTTCCAGCTCTGGCACCTGCTGTAAATCAGTGTTGTTGCCCTTCCCTTCATTCTCAGGATTGCTGGGGGCTCTAGAGGTCAGACCTCTCCACCAATCGTAAAGTGATGTCCTATCCTTGCAATGTGCCATCATAAATGATGAAAGATTCTGCAACGTCTTATACAAGTTTTAGTTCCTCCCTGTTTTTCTAGAACTCTGCTTGCTGCCAGTGAACCTGCATAGACCTAATATTTCTCACAGCTGATAGTTTGTTACAGTTGTATTCAGTCTAGACTAGCCTCTGTCAGGCAAGTTGTACAGTTGTATTTAGCTCACAGAGGATTTACTAGACTGGAAATGTAGCAAACCCACAGTTATGTCTCTACAATTTCCAGCCTTTGAACAATTTATCAGACATTATATGCCAGTTTTTGCTATAAAGTGTATGATAAAAGGCAAGTTTTGAGCACAGCGCTTTCTGTACCTGAATGTGCAACTTTTGATGCCACGCCACTTTTGTGATACATCTCTGTGTAAGTTTCACTATTCATGAAGTGCAGGTAGAGATGCTTTAAAATGGTAAGGAACGTAAATGTAAAGTATATTGTAAAGTTACAGAAGCCTTTACTATACAAGCCATGAGCTTTATATGTATTCTGTAAGTCCATCTGTTTCGCCCCCCCCCCCCCCACACACACACACACACACACTCCCAATGTTATACTGTCGCTTCTGGGCGAGGCATGAAATATTCCAAAAATGTCAGTTCATACTTTCTACTGGTATTAGGAATTTTGCTGAATTCATTTACGAGACTTCTAAACTGTGACTTAGAGATACCAGGAAGCAAGGCTGAACAAACAGTGCTGTGCAAAAGGTTTAGGCAGATATGGAAAAGCAAAAAAAAAATCTTTCAGAAATAGAAGGGTTGATTTATTTTGGGCAATTATCACAGTGAATGAAGACAAGAGAAATTTAAATCCCATCAATATTTGGTGACCTTTGCCCTTTGGAGGAGGAGTCCTGGAAGTGATGATACGGCCCGCACAGAGCCCTGATCTCATCACCATCCATTGTGTCTGGGATGACATGAAGAGACAGGAGCATTGGAGCAAGCCTACATCTACAGAAGATCTGTGCTTAGTTCTCCAAGATGGTGGGAACAACCTCACGTCGGAGTTCTGCCAAAAACTGTCTGCAAGTACCGAGAAGTGATGGAAGGCAAAGGTTACACCAAATATTGGTGGGATTTAGATTTCTCTTTTCTCCTTTCACTTCATTTTGTTAATTGACAAAAATAAACTATTAACCCTTTTTCTGAAGTCATATCTTGTATCATTTGGGCCAAACCTGCCTAAAACTTGCAAAATACTGTATCTCAAATTCTTGGTCCCACAGTCTAGATAATGTTTAAGGAAACCGGTTGAGATCAGACCATCCATGTGTTCAGTGACACGCTAGTAACAGATCAAGATCCATCTGTGACGTTTAGGTTAGTTAGCGTAAGGCCCGTGACAAGATGGCTTCCCTATAGTGGTTGCTTAGAAGACTTACTTACTACCCATGTTCAATACTGATCTTGTCAATAGTGACTGTAATGCCGGTATTTGGAACTCTATATATGGAGCTACAGCCACTGAGTGTGTTCTCTCTGGTGTGTGTGACCATTGTCCTTTTGTCTCCTTAGGTTGAGGCTGAGCGGCGGAAGAGGGCTATGGTGTTGGAATCTGAAGGGACCAGAGAATCTGCTATCAATGTGGCTGAGGGGCAGAAACAGGCCCAGATCTTGGCCTCAGAGGCAGAGCGAGCAGAACAGATCAACAAAGCTGCAGGTACGTTTCTTATGAGAAGCAGCCATGATCCCTGGCACATTAGTATCACCAGGCCTAGAATCAGGATCTTCCACATAGTGCATGATCTTAATATACTGAGATCTGGTTGAAATTAAAATCCCAGGACCTGAGGCTGTACTACTGAGAGATTCTGATCATATGACTGACGTCCATAAGATGCAATAGTGTTGTAAAGACCTTGTGTAAATTCCATTTACATTGATGTCTTACCTCTATGTACAAAACTGCTGCTATTAATACCGGGCAGGGTGCAGGCATCGATGTATTTGCATTAATAAAACCTAATCAAAACCTATATCCCCCAAAATGGCGACAAATAAAAGTACAACTTGTGACGCAAAGAATAAGCTCACATGTGGCTAGGTTTTCAGAAAAATAAAAAAAAGTTATACATTTTGGAAGGCGGGGAAGAAAATATATGAAAAATATTTTTAGCAGCCTTTAAAGGATTCATTCACATAGAATTGGAAATCTGCTGAAACTTGAAGGCTCCCCAAGCTGCTATTGTTCTCTTCTTTGCATCCATTCCTGAATTTGGCTTCCAAATATTGATGCAGACTGCTGACCAAATACATGGTGCATGAATATGGCGAAGTGCCTGTTTGCTCTATACCTCTGATCTCATGGAAATTTCTAATGTCCCACATTATCTCTATGGTGGATCTGTAGACCTGCATTAAATTACTGACATTTTTATTTCCTCAGGTGAAGCCAATGCAATTCTAGCCAAGGCAAAGGCCCGGGGTGAGGCGATACGTCTAGTGGCGGATGCCCTCGACCAGCAGGTAACATCCCACCTTTTTTCCCTGTAATTACATTTGGGGGCGTATGATTGTCACAGGGAACCTGTTAGCAGATTCATAGTACTCTTACGGCAGGCAGCATGAATTTTTATTTATTTATTTTTTGTTAAATGTAGATTGTGAGTCCCACATAGAGCACACAATGTACATTTTTCCCTATCAGTATGTCTTTTTTGGAATATGGGATGGAAATCCAATGGAAACATGGGGAGAACATACAAACTCCTTGCAGATGTTTTTTTGCCCTTGGCGGGATTTGAACACCAGGACTTCAGCGCTGCAAGGCTACAGTGCTAACCACTGAGCCAGCGTGTGGCCCCCGGCAGGCAGCATGAAATTTTGACCGGCTCCCACATTATAAAAATTCTGTAACCATGTGCTGTGTATTAGAAAGCTTTGTTTTAAAGCACGATTGACTTGATTTATACGTCATTCTATTTTTCCAGCATGGCAATGCTGCGGCATCCCTCGCCATAGCAGAACAGTACGTTACCGCCTTCTCCAAACTTGCAAAAGAATCTAACACAATACTACTCCCTTCAAACACCGGAGACATCAGTAGCATGGTGACCCAGGTCAGTATACTGTTAAATCAGATTTATGACTCTCTCCAGATCCCCATCTGCTGCAAAGCCACTACCCCCAGCATTGGCTGAAATGGCAGGATTGGAGTTGTGGTTTTGCAGCAGTTACACAATGACAGACTGGAGACCACTGGTGTATAGTATCTCAGTTTGTATCCATTTCTTTCTTAATGTTTCTATATACAGGCCATGGGAATTTACGGCACGCTGACCAAAAACATGCATCAGAACAGTCCTGCAGAAGACAACAAAAACACAGAGGAGCTAAAGCAGATATCATGATGTCGCTGCCCAATATTAGGAAATTTTGTATTTTAAGTATGACTTGTCAGATAATATATGATTTCAAACAAACATGGCGTCCAGTGTTCATTTGTTATGTTTAGGACTATGATTGCATAGAGAAAGCTGCACTTTAGGGTGCACATGGGAGAATTATTCACTGCAGAGCTTACCAAAAATCAACTATCTGAGAAGTCTGCAATCTACTCTGGCTTTTTTTTTCTTGTATTGACGTCAATATAAGTAAATCCCTTGTGTCCTTCTACAACTCAGCTGTCACCTCTTCTTAGTATTTGCCCAAGCGGTGCCTTAGAGGTTTCTCAGGTTTTATTTTCTTATGGTGTCACCTGCCGCAGTGATCACAGGGAAGGATAAGATCTGGTAAATGATAGTGGGGGATCAGTGGGATAAGATGACACAGTATGCCACTATCTTCCACTGATGTTGGGGGACATTGCAGCAGGAGGAGGAGGATGATGGTAGTAGGCAGTGTTCGTTCAAAAGCACACGTTGTAACCATCCAAATGTGATGGTTATAGAGCAGGCAGAGAAGACAACACTGTCTGTCTTGTTCTGCTTCTAACGCAGTGATTGGTCAGTATAGCCCTGAGACCAATGATGGGCTGTGGAGATCAAGCGCGGTCACTGCTGCAACCCACATCAACAAACACCAGGGGGAAGCAGCTGGGATGGAGCTGCAAGGTAATTAGAAGATGAGTAACTTTTGGGGTCTTTGGGTTCCTTCCCTGTCTTTGGTCTATTATTAAAATCTGACATCCTCTTTAAATGTGGATTGGATATAGCAGGAGATGATGCTATGTATGGTATGGCAGTATATATGGTAAACTAGGAGAACAAGCCTCCATTAGTACTGGTGCTGGCTATAAGAGGGAGAAAACCTCTTCTAATGGATGTGCCTCAAGTTCCACTTTACCTTCAGGGTACTGCGTCACAAATCTACTGCTTAACCGCACAGAGTAAGCCTCACTGACATGCTGTGCAAAAAAGTGAAAATGGTGTGCGGTGTGTGTTTGTTATAGGTTTACACTCCAGATATTACCTGTTGCACCATACACCCTTACAGCATGTTCTCGTGTAACTGAAATGCTACAAATCCTCACAGAATATCGATGGAAGTTGATCTACGGTGCAGATTCAACATATGCAGTATGTCTGTTGTTGCAATTCCACAGCATTTTCACAGTGAAGTCTGTAACAATAGCACAAATTTATTTTTTTTCTTTCCCTTTTGTGGGATACCAGCAGAAAAGAAATCTGCAGCTTTTTAGTCCTGTGGGAACATACCCTTAGGGTGTCTTCACACAGTCAGGAATTGTAAGCTAAAACCAGAAGTGCAACTTGCACAAAGAAAAAGTATAATGGAAACTATCACTTCTGTGTTTCTGTTGCAAAATACTGAGCATCTGAATGTGGCCTTAGGATAACGCAGATTTGTCTGGAGTGTAAGGCTGGGGCCTAACACTTTGAAAACATTGCGTTTTTCCCAGATTTTATTTTTTGCTGCATCTTGCTATGCCAGGCTTTAGGCTCCGTTCCCACGGAGTAACGCGCCGCTCATTCTGACACGTAAACACGTGTCAGAGTCAGCACTGTAAAACAGAATCCCATTAGGTTCCTTCGTACGCGCGCTACTCATTGAACTCAATGGGAGGCTTTTTTACCTATTGCTTTCGATGTGATACGCGTGTAAGACGGAACCTACTGAAGTCAATGGGATTCTGTTTTACAGCGCTCACTCTGACACGTGTTTACTTGTCAGAATTAGCGGCGCGTTACTCTGTGGGAACGGAGCCTTAGCCTTACTCCTAAAGGTGGGCATACACAGTAGATTTTGGACAGCTGCAAGCGACCACTCAATCCATAATGGGATTTTTAGTACTAATGATCTCACTATTAGCATTAACTAAACCACCCTATCAGTGGAGCAGTTTGAAAATTTCCAACACAACAATGTTTTGCTTGTGTGTTATTTTATTTTTTTAAACTGTTGATCAGCCAGCTAATGCCCAAGTCCAAAGCAATGTTCTCCAATCTGCTGTGGTGTAAGGCATTCTGGGAGTTGTAGTTTGCAACAGCTGGAGCCACAGGTTGGCGATCACTGCTGTACAGCCACAGTTCACGTTATTGCATATATAAAAACAAGGCCATTCCCAAATATCTTACAATCCTGTTGTGTGACCAACGATCGCCGGGTGGCCCTGTGGCTCCTTTCGTAATGTCAGAGACGCAGAGGGTGCTGCGACTAGACTTCTAGCTGCAAGAAGTTCAAATGCAACCTGATATTCTTTGGTTGCATGATGGGAATTGTGGGTAAAATCACCATTGAACCCTAGCCTTATAATAATACATTTTATTTATATAGCGTCAGCATATTCCGCAGTGCTGTACAATGTGTAGGGTTCGTGTACAGACAAACAAAAGATACATTACAAAGAAATGGTCGCTTCACACAAAGGCCTGGTTTACATCTGCATTCGCGGAGTCCGAACGGAAACCATTACGCATTAAAAGCAGTTTTCAAAGAAACCACAGGGACCCCATAGACTATAATGAGGTCCGAGTGGTTTCTGCACAAAACATGCAGAGAGAAAAGTAAAAAAAAAAATCATATATATATATATATATATATATATATATATATATAATTTTCTCCCAGTGTAAAGTCACTTCTTTCTGCAGCCAAGATGACTAGTGAGGAGAATCACAGCAGGTGCTATAGAACTACAACTCCCAGCATGCTCTTCTGTGTTCCTCCACATGGAAGCTTCTCCCAGTTTCATTTACCTATCCTTTGCCCATATATCATTTCACATGCAATACATCCTCCAGCCACTAGATGTCGCCAGGCTGCGCTCGGTCTTATCGAACCTTATCTATAAGTCGTCGCTCCTCTCTATGATTTCCTACCTGCCGTAGCTGTAGTCTCCTCTCTATGGTAGCGTTGCCCTGGTGACGTTGTTCTGCTCTTCCGGGTCCTCCTGACCTCAGAATCAATGTGAGGACAACAAGCTGCTGCAGATCCAAGGTAACACCTGGGGGAGGAATGGGAATTACTTAGGAATAGTTTGTATGGGTTTCTGCACTTGGCATCTTTAACCCTGCAGATCTGTATACAGGTTAGAAGGACAGAGACTAGAGGTGTGTGTGTATATATATATATATATATATATATATATATATATATATATACACACACAGGGGTTATACAGTATATAGATCTAATCATTATATCCTCTGCTATGTCAGTATATGATAGCTTTCTACTAGACACTTTGGATATAGTATAACATTGAGACTGACTATCCGCTGCTTGGTGACTGCTTATATAATGTGCTGGATAAGACCATGTTCACACTGGAGTTAGTTTTCTCACATTAGATTGTAACTGATCATGACCATTATCTTTTTTGTGACGTGAAGGGTGACCATATTGTCAACGGAGCCTAACGGGGTCATTATGCTGGTTACTAAGATTTATTTAACTAATTATGGTCACTTAGTAATTAGATGTAACTCTGTGACACCTTTCTTATGTTCTCTTTACAATAGCTAAGCCTGCATAGAGCAGAAAACACAATCCCAAAAACGCATGTGTTGGGTCTAGTTCACACAGGGACATGGAGGAGGATTTTGACAGCGGAATCCACGTCATAATCCTCCTCCATAGTCTATGTAGACTGCTAACTTTTTTTTTTTTCTGCTAGCAGAGAAAAAGATGCGACATGACCTTTCTTCAGGCGTTTTCCACCTGAAGAAAGCAATAGAAGTGAATGGGAGGCGAAAACCACGCGGTTTTTTTTTGCAAAAATAAGCGACGTTTAAGTAGCGTGTCAGTATTACCAGTGGAAACGCAGGCGCTTTCTGAATAGGTTTAAAGGCTATGGTCCCACGGAACATAATCGCCGCAGAAAAATCGCGGAGTTGTACAGTCAGGGCCAAAGTGGATGGGATTCTAGCGAATCCCATGACCCCTTTTTCAGTAAAAACCGCAGTGTAGACATGCTGTGATTTCCAAAACTGTGAACTGTCATATAGGATGAATCTGAAGAAGATCGGGGGTGAGGGTGGAACGAAACCGTAAAAAGTCACTTTCTTGTGCAAATTGCTGATGCAAAAAAATAAATAAATACAAAATGTATCATGCCTTGTACTGCAGTTTTCTAGCCACACTGTGTTTTCTGCTGGGCTTTTTCCACAATGTGGGTGATGAGATTAAATAACATCTCATTCACATTGCTGGGACTGTAGAACTCCTCACTGTTTTCCACTTTGTTTCAATGGCCAAAAATACTGCGTATCTTCAATGTGTTGCCTCAACCCTCATTCCCATCTCGTTTTGATCATCTGTTTAAGAGTAGGTTCGCACTACTGTTGAAAGTCCGTTATGATGGCGTCCATAAAAAAAAAAAAAAAAAAAAAAAGTGCCTATCATAACAAACCCTAACTGATGATAATGTGTCCTTTTTTTTTTTTCTTAGAAGGGATTCTACCACTAAAACACATTTTTTTCTAGTTACCACGTCGGAATAGCCTTTAAAAAGGCTATTCGTCTCTTACCTGTGGAAGTGCTCTCCGCCGCGCCGTTCGTTCAAAATACCGGTTTGTACCGGTATGCTAATTAGTTCTCTCGCAGCGATGGGGGCGTCCCCATCGCAGGAGCAGCGATGGGGGCGTCCCCATTGCAGCTCGAAAACCGACCGCAGCGCCGCCTCTCTGGTCTTCAGTGTCCTCCCCTTGCTTCTTCAGCGTACTGTCGGACGCCTGCGCAGTATGCTCTGTTCGGCGAAGATTGCTTTGTAAGCATGGAAAGAAAAAAACAGACTGAAATAAAGAAGATTCTATCATACATTAGTTTTTTTTTTGTTTGTTTTATTTATTTATTCTTTAATGTAGATTGTGAGCCCCACATAGAGCTCACAATGTACATTTTTCCCTATCAGTATGTCTTTTTGGACTATGGGATGGAAATCCATGCAAACATGGGGATACATTAATTTTTGTATCCGCAAAAACTGATCAGTTAAACTGATGATGAAAACAGGCTATGAACGGCCCCTTAAAGGAAACCTTTCAACAGTTTTGACCCCTTAGACCTCCTAACAACATCATATCGAGAAGACGTGGTGAGCAGTGTAACCGTACCTGGGATTATAGTCATGTGTTAATACCCAGGGTCAGGTGGTGACCTTGAATGAGTCCCTAAAAAATCCACCTCGGCCCTGTTGTAGGGCTTAAGTGATGGCTCTAGTATCCAATTGGAAGACCACGAGAGCAGAGAGGAGAGGTCTGGACACTGCACACGATTGGGCTGATTCTGATGCTCATAGTACTATTTGCACATGGGACACTCCAGAATGGAAAACTGGTCCGAACCAAATTGGGAGCCAGGACTCCTTACAACAGTGTCTATGGTGAGGCTATGAGACCCTGCCGCCTTGTGGCTTCCTTGTCTTTACTATATACAGTATTGGACTCCTAGGATCATTGATCACTATGATGCAAGACGTGTCATCTCCTAACTAGGTGCGGACCAGGAAATCTGGCCAATGTAAGGACTGCATTTGCTTTATTATCTTCCCCGTCGAAATGACAGAAATCACAATAGAACCGTCAACGGGAGTTTTACAAACCTGTATATACCTTTATAAGTGTAAACACGACTTGAGTGAACAGAGGCGTACAGAGACCGGTCAGTGCTTTCAGTCTTACTATAACCCCCATTCATATTGATAAGGATCTGTTCTATATACAAGGCCTGCTCTCATAGGAAATGGGCCACGTCCTAGTACTTAGACCCCCATCATCCCATTAATAGATTATAAAGCAATGTGGTTTAAATTTGGGGTAAATCTGATACAGATTAGATGACATCCTGAATAAGAAATGACTGTTTAACCCATTTTAGTCCACACTGATGGGTTCTCTTCTCACTGTGTGACCCTTCCCTCTGTATGTGCAGTGTACTAAGGAGATTAGAGGAGAAGGATAAGATGTGTGACCTTCTACTGTTCTGACTGTAGGGGGTGGGGAGGGGTCTTATCATATAAGCAGCAGGTGTACAAATAGGACGACCTTAGCTTGTAGCTGGTATGTGACCTATACCTATGCCAGGAGATACATCACCAGTTATGGGCAATGGGTATGAACAATGCTAAGTAGTAATGCCATCATCGTGTAATACCAGCAGATACTCATATTACACCAGTTTACCAGGTTTTTTGCACACATCGCGGTCACGTTTCATTTGTACTGCACTATGTGAATAAACCCTTCGTAGACAAACAAAAAAATCCACCTGTCTATAAAAGCAAGAATGCTGTATATGTGATCTTCTCTTCTGTATAGGTGACAACATGTTGGTCTGACCACAAGGATCTTTATCAATCCTGCTTCCCCTGATCCCACCAACAGCAAGACCAGACCACAGTCAGGAGGATTTGAGTGGGGCGGTGTTGTGTCTGCTCTACTGTTCCATTCATCTCTATGGGTTTGCCAAAGAGAAGCTGAGTAGACTGCACGGCTATGTCTGGCAGATCCATAGAGATGAATGGAGTGCCATTCAGTTCTCCTGGCTGCAGTTTTCTTATGGGGGCAGCAGAGGACAGGGGACCACATTCTAGCTATCAGTAGGTTTGTCAGCAGTCAGACCCCTCCACAAGTAGTTATCACTTTTCCAATTCATAGATGTTAAAGGGATTCTATCATTAAATTGCATTTTTTTCTGGGTACCACGTAGGAATAGTCTTAAGAAAGGCTATTCTTCCCCTACCTTTAGATGGCTTCTCCGTGCCGCCGTTTGGTAGAGATTCCGGTTTTCGTCGGTATGCAAATGAGTTTTCTCGCAGCACTGGGGGCGTCCCCAATGCTGCAAGAGAAATCTCCATTTTCTGGAACGGCCTCTCCCTGCGTCATCTTCCGGCGGTGGCTTCAAACTTCTAGGCCTCGGGCCTTGTGCAAAGCCGACTGCACATGCCTGCTGGCCACAAGAAAATGGCTGCTTACAATACTGCAAATCAATGAGTCTGTGGAGCCATCTCGATACAGGCGTATCAGCCATGTGCCATCCATGCTGTACGTTTGACATGTACTCAGGATACCCAGTAGCAGACAAAGTATAAGTGAGTGATGTTACATTATATAATATTATATATGGCTGTAATAATGGCCGTCACCCAGTATCTGCAGTCTGTGGAGAGAACATATTAGTAGGAAATGTTCTTTATTGATCTCTGTGTTTCTTGTTCAGATCTTGCAGGATGAAGAGGGCGCCGTTGCTTCTGTTCCTGGCCTGGCTCTCGGCCTCCTTCTATTCCGGTATTTGGCTTTTTATGAGCGGTTTCCTTCTCATGAGAATTGAGCTTAATAACCAGAGTCAGTGCTCTGAGCCTCCATCTGCTGCTCCTCACCTCCAGACTGCCCCCTGCTGGTTCCCACAGAGGTTTGAGAAAGCTGTTATAGTCATTATCGATGCTCTCAAATATGACTTTGCCAAATACGACCCGGCAAACAACAACCCGAAACCTTACGAGAACAAACTAGGCGTTATCCACCAGCTCACCACTTCACAGCCACAACATGCCCGGCTGTACCCGTTCCGAGCCGACCCTCCGACCACCACCATGCAGAGGATTAAAGGCTTTACTACAGGTTCCCTGCCAACGTTTGTGGATGTGGGCAGCAACTTTGCCAGTTATGCTATTCAGGAGGACAACTTGATCCATCAGATGGTACAAAATGGTATGTATTGTCATGGTAGAGTATTTTCATTCAGAATTCTGCTTGCTTAGCTTATAGACTTTCTGACCCCCTCTGATCTTCATGACCTATCCTGATAAAGTCATTTCTGTATGAGACTGTCACAGCTCATCTTCCTCAGACCTGCGGAGCAATAGTTATACTGGGAACTTAGCAATTGTCTCACTGACATAATGTGAATGAATCTTGTACTGCTCTGTATTACAGGGAGGAGAGTGGTGTTCATGGGAGATGACACCTGGGACGGACTGTTCCCCAAAAAGTTTTACAAGTCTTACTTCTTCCCATCCTTCAATGTAAAGGACCTCCATACTGTGGACGATGGGATCTTACAGCATCTGTACCCCACCGGTGAGTGACCTGACACGAATATTTTAGTGCCACAATGTCTCATTTTAAGACCTGTCCAATTTTACAAAATCCCTTTCCCATCAGTTCCTATTCCAGTGTTGGTAAGGCACTAGAAGTATCAGAAGTTGTTTCATATACTAAGAGCAGAATTGTAATTGCTCAACCAACAACCTCCCCATTTACATGTTAACCACTATTTCTGTGAGAGTTTTTGAGCTCTGGCATCACTACACTGTCTACCAATAAGTATGTGGACCCTGTGGTAGAATAGAAAACAACATTTCTTCCTATCCAATACTTAGTAGAACCCAGCAGACGCTTCCTTATGGATGGTATTGAGCAACACAATACTCCCGGATGCCTGGTGACACTCCTGGTGTATGTGAGCCATCGGTTGGGTGCGGTTTCTCTGGCCAGCACTCGTCGGTCTCTGACTCCCAGTTTCGGGGGTCTGCCTGTACAATCACCGTTCACCTTCCACTTTGTAATCACATAGGCCACTGTCGATTTGGGGTAATTCAGTTCGCTTGCTATGTCCCTTAAGGATCGACCATTTCTATGGTATCCCCCAATTATCTCAAAATCGGACAACTCTGTACTTCGTGGCATCTTGCATTCGACTAATGCCAATGCTGTTTCCTATTTAATAGCGGAAGGCGTGACATACATCACGACCGCAGATATCTTCATTTGCATGGGTGTCCAAATACTTATTGGTAGACAGTATATAGGGGTTACAGCTGTATCAGTTGTGACTGGGCCCAGTACCCAGGGGGGTACACAGGTCACCCTCAACACACACGGGCTGGCTAAACTTCTTTAATCTCCTTGCTGACTTCCTTTGACGACGGGCAGTCTGTGCATTGTACATTTAGGACCCCTGCCCTCTAGTAAGCTAAAGTGAGAAGATTTATGATACACAGCCTTCAACTGTAAGAAAGGAGAAATTAGTGGTTGGGATGTGGCTGATTGTGAGGAGAAGCTGCACATGGGGGAAGCCATTCCTGGTCTTCTGCACCAGTGCACATGAGACTTAAAGGGGTCATCGAGCTTACTGAAATCTGTAAATGCATCCACATTAATGCTAAACACTCACTGGTCCCTTGTGCACCCTTTGCTTGGCTTTATTTTACTTGTTGCTCCTTGTATCGCTGTTATTTCCATGCAGTGAATCTGTGGACAAACTACATTTCCCACATCTGAGGTCCCGTGCTGCTATAACATATTGTTTGCTTGCTCTCTACCCCCCATCCCCTTTCCCTTTTGCAGGGAGCAGCAAACGAACCATCACATCAGCTTTAACCTCGGATGTTGGATTGATTTCATATCTGTGATCTCATTGGAGGGGAGAATGGAGATGGGTGGGGTACACACACAGAGTGAGAGCAGACAGATAAATCATGGGAAATGTAGTTTGTCTACAGATGTCACTGCATGTAAATAATATTGATACAAGGAGCAGCAAGTAAAATAACGCCAAGCAAAGGGTGCACAAGGGAGCAGTATGTGGCATTGCTGTGGATGTATCAGCGGATAATTTTTGGAAGCTGGATAACCCCTTTAAGTTGCGGCCCTGTCTATAAGAGCCTGAATGTCACTCCCTCATAGACTTAAAAAGAAAACAGGGATTCCCGACTGTTGTGTGAACCAGGAAGGTCTGTCTGCCATTTACCGGACCAGCTAGGGAACAATTTCAGTCCTTGTATTACAAGAATACATTCGGTGAGAATACACCTTTCTTGAAGAACAGGTCATGTAAGTTCTTGGCTCCATCCGTCTCTGGGAGAATCCCCCAGGTGCTAAAGCCTAAACCCTTTAGCAGTGTCTATTGTTTCTTCAGCACACAATAGAGACTTATCAGAAGAGCTGTCTAGGTATTTACAGCCCAATTGTCTTTTTTACTGTCCAGGCTGATAGCCCGAGTCTATATCAAGTTCACCTTCTCTCCCCTTGTACTACAGGGACGAAGAATTAAAATAATTGAGTCGGTTGTATCAGAAAACTTTGGGGACTCCTGCAAGATCTGGGATTGGCATTTGTCAAAAGTGACTACAGCATTAAAATGGTTTTGAAGGGAGGGCGCCCCTCCACTAGTCATTGGAATCCCAGCAAACATGATGTTTCTATCCCCAAATACTGCTATTAAACACCACAAAAAAAAAAATTCTAACACTTGTACGTTGATGGAACAATAAAAAAAAAGTTATAGCAGAAACCCAAAACCGTTGATTCTCCTGCAGCGCCACCATAGGAACAAATAGGTATTGCAATGCAGCTTTGAAATCATTTGACTATATATTCAATACCCGGTATCCTTCAAAGCCCTTCTTTGTAGTTGTTCTCCACATTTTTTAATCTATGAAAGTTCCAAATTGAGGAACCCCCCCCCCAATTCAGAAATCTCTTAGAGAGTTGGTGAATTGATTCTTCTAAACCAGACTTCTGATTTGTCTTAACAGTGGATGGAGCGGACTGGGATATAGTCATTGCCCATTTTCTTGGTGTCGATCATTGTGGGCACAAACATGGTCCGGACCACCCGGAGACTGCCAAGAAGCTGATGCAGATGAACCAAGTCATCAGGTGAGGGGATTTACTTATTTTTCGGCTTGGTATTGCTGATGTTTTGAAGACATTCACCATCCTCAAATCTGCGACTTGGAAAAAAATGTAGTTACAGATGACAAACTTTGCAGATGTCCTTCTTGTAAATACATCTAAGCCCAGGTAACAAACATGATATCTTCTTCCATAGCAACCTCATAGAACATCTGGATGACAAGACTCTGCTGGTGGTGGCCGGCGACCATGGGATGACTGACACCGGAGACCATGGAGGAGACAGTGAGAAGGAAGTGACTGCGGCCCTCTTCTTGTACAGCAAGGCCCCTCTGTTTGCTGACCAGCTGCAGATGGTATTACTTTCAATAACGTGAACTTAGGAAGGGTTAATATTGCTTGTTGTAGCTCCAAAGACACTTTCTGCAAAATCCTATATAAATCCACATATGGAAAGAGCGTGCTGGGCAGTTAGGTTGCGACCTAATGATGATGTTATATGGACAGGTGATGGGGTAGGATAAGGATATAGGTATCGAGGACTGTTTGCTTCATAAACATTTTCTGACATGTTCTCTCTCTCTCTCTTTTTTTTTTTTTTTTTCCTTTAAGGAACCTGCGGCCATTCCCCAAGTAAATTTGGTCCCCAGCCTGTCTCTGCTCCTAGGTATCCCCATCCCATACAGTAACCTGGGAGCTGTTATTGATGACCTCTTCGGATTCTCTGAAGACAAATTATCTGCTCTGCTTTCGAAGACCAGCGCTTACCATCTGAATGCCCAGCAGGTACCATCTCTCTGGTCAAGTACTACTGCTTGTACAGTATTACCTACATGTTGTAACTAGCATTGAAGCCTAAAAAGAGGGAACCTAGGAAGCAAAACAAACAACATGACTGCACCCAAACCACACCGTGTCACACAGTGCCTGGCAGACCCATTGACTATAATGGGATCCATTGGGTGTCTGATGTTTTTAAAGGGATCCTATCATTAAAACACAATTTTTGGTGACTAACACGTAGGAATAGCCTTAAGAAAGGCTATTCTTCTCCTACCTTTAGATGTCTTCTCCGGGTCACCATTCGGTAGAAATCCCGGTTTTCTTCTGTATGCAAATGAGCTCTCTTGCAGCACTGGAGGCGGGCCCCAGCACTCAAACAGGACTGGGGGCGCCCCCAATGCTGCGAGAGAACTCTCCAGCGACGCCTCCATCTTCTTCAGGAACAGCCTCTTCACGCGTCTTCTTCCTAGTAAAACTTCTAGGCCTCAGGCAGAGCCGACTGCGCTTGCCCATAGGCCACAAGAAAATGGCCGCTTACTTACTGCGGCTATTCCTACGTGTTAGTCACAAAAAATTGTGTTTTAATGATAGGATCCCTTTAAGCTGAACTAGTGCAGGAAAAAGGAGGACTTTTTTTTTTTCTCCACTTTCTCCCCCCTATAGTGTAATACTGACATGCAGCCTGGTAACCTATAATATCCTGCAGACATATTTGTCTCTCTCAGTATATGTTGCATGTAAGTTACTTACCCTTTGCTCTCTCTATCAGGTGGCTCGCTATTTGGACTCCTATTCTCGGGCTGCTGGGGATCTGCCCACTGAGAAGCTGAGGGATCTAGCAGATCTCTTCTCTTCAGTGACCGCAGAATATGAACAGCTTATGTCACAGAAGGAGCAGCAGTCAACAGAAGTTCTGGAAGACCATTTGCAGAAGATTATACATAGGCTCCAAAGCTACCTGAACCAAGCCAGGGGTGTGTGCATGGAGTCCTGGGCGCGCTTCCATCCATTACACATGATCATGGGATGCATCATACTACTCACCTCCTGTTTCCTTTCTTACATAATGGCTGAGACCGGTTCAGCCCTGACTTTGCCATACAAGCATTTGCTGGGCTATCCGCTTCTTATTTCTGTATCCGTCACCGCCATGCTGGGCCTTGCGATATGGATGTCAGTGCTGACACTCGATCTGGTAACTCTTTGTGCCGCAGCCACTTTTGTCTCCCAGATGTGTTTTTACTTCAACTTTAGGAAAAAGAAGTGTTCACAGATGAAATGGCGGACACGTCCCTTGTATCTGTTACTGTCAGGACCCTGCGTTGTGCTTTTATTCCGCTGCTGCTCTCTGTTTTCAGACAGTTATGTCGTCGCAGAAGGGAATGTGGCGCCTTTCCTTCTCACATCTCTGCTCACAGCGACAGTGGTGAAACTACATTGGGATGGTAAGCTGATGCTTCCCACATTTACTCCTCTAGGAAATGAGTCCTTAAAACCTTCTCTGACCCCGGTGTACAGGAAGGATGGCTCCCGACTTATGTGGCTACTGGCCGCACTGGGGATGTGCGTTCGACTTTGTGAACTCTTCCATAATTGCCGAGAAGAGACTCCAGATTGTCAGCCATCCTCATTCCTGTCTCCTCTGTCGAGTGTTCAGAACCATGAGGTGAAGAACTTTTCCTATATTTGCTGCGTTCTGTGTCTTGGGTTCATCGTGTTCCTCATCAGAAAGTGGCTGCAACATTATGGAAACCTCAACAGCTCCTCTCCGCTGGTGCTTTATGTCCGCTGGGGCTTCCCGCTTATAGTGTTGGGGATCGCTTGCTACTGGGCAATGAATTCAGGTACAGAAGATAGCCTTACAAAGCTGAAGGAGCTCACACACATTGCTCTGGTGGCCTGTCCTAGAGCTATCTATGCCATGGCTGGGCTGGGCCTTCTGCTGATCCTGTGGAACCCTATAACTGTCTTTATGAAGAGCCGGGTCTCTGATGATGACAATACAGTAACTACATATCGTGGAGCGCCTGGCTCTGCCGCTGAACTACAGCATGTAATCCCTCAGATCTACAGGAAAATGCAGCGTACGCTGAAGAGCCGCCTTCAACATGGAGGTCAGGGAGAGGATGGAAAGAAGGGAACAGCAGTCGAAGCTTATGGTCTGGGTAGCGTGTACTCTGCCGCCATGCTGGTCACTCTTTCTATTCTTACTCTGGTTCTGATATTGCTACACAGCGAGAGGTTGACCCCGGCCTTCCTCCTGCTCTTACTAGAAGCCTTTGTCATTCTGCACATCCACGGACAAGTCACCAACCTTTATAGTGATGGCATCGGTAAGTAATCTGAGTTATAGCAAGAGTATGACTTCAAATATGGCTGAAGGATTTATATGATGGGAAGAGTGATAGTTAAACCTTACCTTTAGATGCTTTCTCCACGCTGCTGTTCGGTAGAAATCCGGGTTTTCTTCGGTATGCAAATGAGTTCTCTGGCAGCACTGGGGGCGTCCCCAATGCTGCAAGAGAAATCTGTAGTGACGCCTCCATCTTCTTCTGGAACGGCTTCTCCCTGTATTTTCTCACGTCCTGGGTTTCAATCTTCTAGGCCTCGGGCAGAGCCGTCTGCACATTCCCGCAACCACAAGAAAATGGCCGCTTACAGAGTAAGCTGTGTAAGCGGCCATTTTCTTGTGGCTGCAGGAATGCGCAGTTGACTCTGCCCATGCCTGATGGCAGAGCCAACTGCGCATGCCTAGAATATTGAAACCCAGGATGGAAGAAGATGCAGGGAGAGGACGTTCCAGAAGAAGATGGAGGCATTGCTACAGGGTTCTCTTGCAGCATTTGGGACGTCCCCAGTGCTATTTGAACACTGAGGACCGCCCCCAGTGTGAGACAACTCATTTGCATACTGAAGAAACCCAGATTTCTACTGAATGGCGGCGCGGAGAAGACATCTAAAGGTAGGAGAAGAATAACCTTACTTAAAGCTATTCCTACGTGTTAGTCAGAAAAAAAGGGTATCCAATGATAGGATCCCTTTAAAGAGTGAACCTTCACCAGTAAATGTAAATCCCTGACTTGTCCTGGTCTCCAGTTAAAGGGAACTTGTCATGGCAATTTGGGATACTGAACCATCCACAGGTCCTTATGGACGGGGAGTTTAGTGCCCCAAATCGTCGTGTTTACAGCAGTCTGCATCTGCATTAAAATTAGAAAAAAAAAGCTTTAGGCTCATCTATGGTTTGTATTCCCCTTGCTGGCACATTTCTTCAATGAAACCAGAGGAGCACACCTTGGCTTCAGTGCACATGCTCTGAACCTTTGGCACTTGCACATTGAAGATATGATGTACATCTCTGGCTTCATAGAAGAACTTTGTAGGATCTGGGAGCCCCAGATGAGACTCAACACACTCTAGGGAAGTGTAACATGGCGATTTAGGACACTAAACCCCAGACTTCTAAGGACCTGTGGGTAGTTAAGTGTCCTAAAACGCCCTGACAGGTTCCCTTTAAGCAATAATTATTTAATGGATTTGTTTCTTGGGAGATAAGCAATATGGCGACCAGTTTACAACAACTTTTATAGAAGCATACTGACAAGAATCACACTGTTACTGGCATACATCTGGCCCATTGTAGGCTATGGATAAGTTTGATGTTTATGCAGAGAGCATTTCCAGGCAAATGCCCAAAATCGTACTGAATATGGAAAGAAACTTTGGATTGGAGGGGATCCCACTCATGGAACCCAATTGATCCTGTCATTTTCCATGTTTGGATGAACATAGTGAAAACTGGAGCGCTACTGGATTTAGAGAGAGCTGCCATGGCTTGTTACCTTTTCTGTCATTGAAATATATATCTTTTTTCTGCAGAATTATTTAGCGTTCCATGGTACGCAGTTCTAGCCTGGTCTCTCGTCGCCACCCAAGGCTTCTACTCCACCGGTCACCAACCCGTCTTCCCCGCGATCCACTGGAACTCAGCTTTTGTAGGATTTCAGGATGGACACACAAATAATATCATGCCAGCCCTTCTGGTTGCAGCAAACACCTTCTCGGCCAACATCCTGTTCTCAGGTAACAGTCTGCAATGTATTATACAAGATGGAAACCTCTCTGTTTAGGTTTAGAGGGATGGGTCTGGGTGTCATGGATCTGTATGGGGTATTTGTTCTCTTTTAATTAAGTTCCATTTTTCTCTCCTGAGGAAGCCGGATCCTGTCTATTGCTGCTTTGGCCATTTCTATGTGAGTCCCCCACTTCTCGGAGAAAGAAAGGAAAGAAGGAGAGCAGAGACGGCGAGACTGAAGACGATGATATGCCTATGATGGAGATGAGGCTCAGGGAGGACCCAGACAGGTTCTCTGTAGCTCTGCTGCAGCTTGGGACCAAGTATCTGTTCATCCAGGGAATACAGGTACCTACTTTATATTGTTTTTAGTTTGGGCACACATTTTAAATCATTCCATTATTCATCATAGAGGGATTTGTATTTGCAATATAGCTACCCTCCCCCCATCAGCCGATAGGATCAGTCACAGCTCGAGGATTTGTACAGTGCACATATCCCTTTAATACGTGCACTGTACAAATCCTCGAGCTGTGACTGATCCTACCATTAAAACCTCTTTTTTTGGCGATCACATGTCAGAATAGCCTTTAGAAAGGCTATTAGTCTCTTACCTTTAGACGTGGTCTCCGCCGTGCCATTCCTTAGAAATACCATTTTCTACCAGTATGCAAATTAATTCTCTGGCAGAAATGGGGGCAGGCCCCAGCGCTGGAAATACGATAGGGGCGTCCCCACTGCAGCTCGAGAACACGCTCCAGCGACGCCTCTATCTTCGGCTGGATCCTCCCCTTCTCTGTCGTCTACCTCTGACAACTGCTCAGTTGGCTCTGCCAGTGAGACACCAGTAGAGCCGAGTGCGAATGACGGCCGGCGGCCATTTTTGGGAGGCCGCTCCTGCGGAGGTCACATCTAAAGGTAAGAGACGAATAGCCTTTCTAAAGGTTATTCCGATGTCTTATCCACAAAAAAAGAGGTAGAATCCCTTTAAAGTGGTCCTGTCATCTCCTGTTCACACCGATTTGAAATACACCTGCCCTAAGAAAAACTCCAAAAATATCCGTCATCTGGCATCCCCAGCATACATTGCAGCACCAGGAGGTACCACTGTTGACTCCTCCAATTCACTGTGCTGGGTTAGTGCAGCTCAGTTAGCGCTAACTTGACTGAAAAATGAGCTGCAGTAACCCAGCACGGTCACAGGGCAGGTTATCAATGTCTATAGTTTAAAAATCCCCTTTAAGACAAGTTCTGGTTTCATGCTTTTGCCCTGAATACTCTGAATACAGTTACTGTAGTCTGTATTCTGCCTTCCCTGCTCTATAGCCAGGATGCTTCTACCTGTCATTGAGTTTATATATTATTATGTATTCTAGAGTCCCCACTTACATCTAATGCGTCTTATGTGCTTTTCCAGCTGCTGTCCTGCGTCTGTGCTGCCATGATACTCCGACGCCACCTGATGGTCTGGAAAGTGTTTGCACCAAAGTAAGTCCTATATGATATTTACATTTACAGAATCACTCTATAGCAGGTTTTACCATAACGTATGCCCTAAATATACTAAAATGAATTCCAATGATTAAACTTGTGATAGTCAATGTGCTCACAGAATCAGAAACCGTGCGAGCATAGTCATTGCTTTAGAAGTACTGTATGAATGCTGACTGATATACAGGGCTGTATGCACTATGGTGGTATTACAGCAAGGTCGGCCGTACACATTTTGCCAAGTGCTGTCTCTCTTAACCCCCTCTTTTATTCTTACACATACTGGGCTAATGTGGTTGATGGAGAGAATTGTTGCCAGACACTTCTGGTGGTGCATTATATCCCTAGTACACAAGGAACGGACATGTGAAATCCAACTGCTTGATCCTTCTTGCCAGGGAAGAGTCAGTAGGATCCCATATGCTGAAATCAGAGGGTTCAGACGACATTTATCTATTACAAGTACTGTAGAGGGGTATTCCCATAACTCTTGTTCTGCAGCCTGCTCTCTTCACTTCCTAGATTTCTCGGCACATTGGTGGGCGGGGTTTCACTTGCTCTGCTATCTGTTATGTTTGCATTCAGTAATGAGGGATTGATTGTAAATGCATTACCATAGTATGAAGCTGATGTAGCAGAGCTGGATTTGAGTCAGCTTGCATTACATACAGAGGTAATGGACTCAGCCCTATCTCAGCCCTTATCAGCCAAATTCAATTAAACCGGCTGATAAGTGGAAAAGCTGAAGATAGACAGCACAGTAATCCAGGAGCTCTCACCTCCCCCCTCCCCTATCTGAGAAGCTCCGTCGCTTGTCAGCCCCTCTCTCCCCCCCTGAGAGCAGGCAGCTACCTCACTTGGGAAATAATCAGATAAGCCCAGTAATCGTAGAAATGCAGTGTCAACAATGAAGTAAATAAATTAAGATAGCGGCCAAACAAAGCAGTTTTGATGAAGCAATGTATTTAGGAAAAGTCTTAAATTAAAAAAAAAAAATAGCAGTATAGATAGGATGCTTTTCATGGGACAACCCCTTTAAGACCTTAGGATTCAAATGTAATACCATGAGGATGCAGCAGGGGGTGGTGTAGTTCTGGTGAATGCAGGTAGGCACTACTGTGGGCGTGTGTGACGTGACTAGGCAGGGGCTAGTGGAGTGGAATATATCTTCATCTAGTAAGTGAAATACACAACTGATAAATATCAGCCATATATATGTAAAAACGGTCATTTATACAACACTTGTTCTTTGACAAACTGCTATACTGTACTACTGAATGGGATAGAATATACAAAATAAACACATTTTCATCAAAGTTCCATCGTAGCGAGTCGCAGCAGGTATAACAATGATTATTACATATAAAAAAGATACTTTACTCCAGTTGCATCCAAAGCTGCAAACAAAAGGTTGCTGGCTGCCATATGGAATATATACGAATATATGTCGAATTTATTGCACATCTTAATAAATTCAGAGCTTCCCCTGCCATCTGTGTGCCGGAATCTGACAAATACACCAGGACTTTTCCAGGCTTTATAATTGATGACCTATCCTTAGGTGTAAAGGGGATTGCAGTCAAATTTACAACCCAATTTACTGTCTTAAATTAATTTATTTTTTCATGTAGCTTGTGAGTCCCATATAGGGATCACAATGTAGATTTTGTTTCCCTATCAGTATGTCTTTGTAGAATGGGAGGAAACCCACGCAAACACGGGGAGAACATACAAGCTCCTTGCAGATGTTGTTCCTGGCAGGATTCGAACCCAGGACTCCAGCGCTGCCACCGTGTTGCCCCAATTTACTGGCTTAAAATGATGAATACCCCCTACATATTGTAAACCCTGATGTACAGACTCCATTGTAACACTGTGTGTGCTTCTCGCAGGTTCTTGTTTGAAGGCTTGGGTTTTGTAGTCAGCAGCCTCTTCCTCCTCCTCGGGATTGCATTGGTTTTAAGGGTTGACTGCGCGGTCAGTAACTGGTTCAGGAACCTCACCGTCCAGCAGAACAGGTAGCGCTGCAGGATATGGGCAGATAACAGACTCCGAATTCACTCAGTGCCTCGAGGACGGTTGTACCTACACAGCTCAGGACATCGGTTACTGAGAAGGTTGTGGTGCTCACAGGGGTTTTGCCTCCATTTGCTTCCTAAGGGCATCGGACTCTATTGAGAAGTAGAAAATGCTGCATCAACATCAGGACATTTTGCTCAGTGGCTGCAGGGGGGCTCCTGTGGTGACCCCACCAGCCTGTGTACAACCAAAGTGACTTGAAGTATAAAGAATTCACTGTGCCAACCGAACTGTACAGGAGCGCATCTCTAATAAATGTCGGTAAGAGGGGGGTCCATCTTGGATCTGTATGTTGCCAATCGATTGGGTAATGGGAAAAAAAAACTGCCAAGGATTTCAGAAATTTCTGGATTAAAAAATAAAACAAAAAAAAACACCCGGGTCACACTTTTTGTCTCTGCTTATTTATGTAGTTCTATTTAGTTTACATGGGCACAACTTGGGTACATGATATAGAAGACTGGACGCACCTGACAACTAAAGGGGCACCATGGGAGGTTAGTGATGCCTACAGAAGATGGGAAGGGTGTGAAAAACTAAATGGTATCCCATCATTATTTATCATCGGCTGTGATGTCACTGTATACATTATACTTCAACTCTGACAGGAGTATGCAATGCATGCTCGCATTGTGACATCATCCCTGTACTGTGACATCACTGAACAAATTACTTCACTATTGTGACATCATTGTGTATATATTCTGTGTTCTGCAATATTACTGAGCACATTATTTCACTACTGTGACACCACTGCATATCTATAATCCCTGTACTGTGACATCACAGTGTATATAATCCCTGTACTGTGACATCACCGTGTATATAATCCCTGTACTGTGACATCACCGTGTATATAATCCCTGTACTGTGACACCACTGCATATCTATAATCCCTGTACTGTGACATCACCGTGTATATAATCCCTATACTGTGACATCACTGTGTGTATAATCCCTGTACTGTGATATCACCGTGTATATAATCCCTGTACTGTGACACCACTGCATATCTATAATCCCTGTACTGTGACATCACCGTGTATATAATCCCTGTACTGTGACATTACCGTGTATATAATCCCTGTATTGTGACACCACTGCATATCTATAATCCCTGTACTGTGACATCACCGTGTATATAATCCCTGTACTGTGACATCACTGTGTGTATAATCCCTGTACTGTGACATCACCGTGTATATAATCCCTGTACTGTGACACCACTGCATATCTATAATCCCTGTACTGTGACATCACCGTGTATATAATCCCTGTACTGTGACATTACCGTGTATATAATCCCTGTATTGTGACACCACTGCATATCTATAATCCCTGTACTGTGACATCACCGTGTATATAATCCCTGTACTGTGACATCACTGTGTGTATAATCCCTGTACTGTGACATCACCGTGTATATAATCCCTGTACTGTGACACCACTGCATATCTATAATCCCTGTACTGTGACATCACCGTGTATATAATCCCTGTACTGTGACATCACTGCATATCTATCATCCCTGTACTGTGACATCATGTGTATATAATCCCTGTATTGTGATGTCACTGCACTTTATTCCAATACTGTGACACCGCTGTTTATATAATACACATGTCATATACTGTAATATTACTGTGCAGGATATCCCACTACTGTATAGTCCATGTACTGTGATGTTACTGTGTACGCTTCCACTAATGTGATATGACTGTGCATGATAGAGTTGGGCTCTACTACAGGTTTTACTGTAGGCCCCCATGGTTGCATGTTTGTCCCCAGATCAGTGATATAAATATGTGTTTGCGGTTGACCATAGACATTATCTGGCCAATGGCCAAGCTAGAGCCCTCTCTTCTCAGGAAGTTGAGTTATTTTGATGGTGAGATCGCTCACACATGATCCCACTATCCAATGCTTGGCTATATGGCCTCGTTCTCATCTGCATTGGTAATCTGTTCGGGGGAGTCTGCGTGGGGACTCCCCGAATGGACTACCAAACGCATTTGCAAGCGCTGTGCTGTGAAAGAACATGGATCCCCATAGACTATAATGGGGTCCGTGTGCTTGCCAGGAGATCTCCACAGGGAACATGTGGACAGGAATCTACTTTCCCGTCCGCGTAACTCGTGCGGAGATCTTGTGGCAAGCACACATTATAGTCTATGGGGTCCGTGTGCTTTCACAGCACAGCGCTTGCAAATGCGTTCGGTAGTCCATTCAGGGGCTCTCAATACAGGCTCCCCCGAACAGATTACCAACGCAGATGTGAACCAAGGGTATCACTGTTGCTTTTTATCTAATGTATAAGGCTAACCTTACAATCCAGCTTTTCTGATTCCTGTCTCCCTTGATGGCCCCCCTATGATGGATTGTTGGCAGAGCCCATCCTATATTACTATATTAGATCCTATATTACACCCACAGCTAGTTATATTGTATACAAGCTATTATAATCTGATTAGTAAACTTCAGTAATATATATATATATATATATATACAGTCCTATGAAAAAGTTTGGGCACCCCTATTAATCTTAATCATTTTTAGTTCTAAATATTTTGGTATTTGCAACAGCCATTTCAGTTTGATATATCTAATAACTGATGGACACAGTAATATTTCAGGATTGAAATGAGGTTTATTGTACTAACAGAAAATGTGCAATATGCATTAAACCAAAATTTGACCGGTGCAAAAGTATGGGCACCTCAACAAAAAAGTGACATTAATATTTAGTAGATCCTCCTTTTGCAAAGATAACAGCCTCTAGTCGCTTCCTGTAGCTTTTAATCAGTTCCTGGATCCTGGATAAAGGTATTTTGGACAAACAATTCAAGTTCAGTTAAGTTAGATGGTCTTTTTTATAACCAAACAACTCAATCTTTGTTTCCAAAATGAAGTTGGCTTCTCCAAATGTGCTTTTGCATACCTCAGGCAACTCTATTTGTGGCGTACGTGTAGAAACGGCTTCTTTCTCATCACTCTCCCATACAGCTTCTCCTTGTGCAAAGTGCACTGTATTGTTGACCGGTGCACAGTGACACCATCTGCAGCAAGATGATGCTGCAGCTCTTTGGAGGTGGTCTGTGGATTGTCCTTGACTCTTCTCACCATTCTTCTTCTCTGCCTTTCTGATATTTTTCTTGGCCTGCCACTTCTGGGCTTAACAAGAACTGTCCCTGTGGTCTTCCATTTCCTTACTATGTCCCTCACAGTGGAAACTGACAGGTTAAATCAACTTATCCTTCCCCTGAACAACTATGTTGAACAATCTTTGTTTTCAGATCATTTGAGAGCGGGCTGTCCATGTTCGGCGACCATCAAACTTAACTGAACTTGAATTGTTTTGTAAAGAGGAATGGTCCAAAATCCCTTTATCCAGGATCCAGGAACTGATTAAAAGCTACAGGAAGCGACTAGAGGCTGTTATCTTTGCAAAAGGAGGAGCTACTAAATATTAATGTCACTTTTCTGTTGAGGTGCCCATATTTTTGCACCGGTCAAATTTTGGTTGAATGCATATTGCGCATTTTCTGTTAGTACAATAAACCTCATTTCAATCCTGAAATATTACTGTGTCCATCAGTTATTAGATATATCAAACTGAAATGGCTGCTGCAAACACCAAAATATTTAGAACTAAAAATGATTAAGATTAATAGGGGTGCCCAAACTTTTTCATAGGACTGTATATATATATATATATATATATATATATATATACACACCATCATTCTTGGGAGGTTAAAATGTACCCCTAACCGAAAATATACACTTGACTGACCTCCAGTATGTGCAGTAATGATATGGTCAGGATCCTCCTGCGGCCCTGGGACAGGAAGTATCTGCCCCAGTCCATATAATGTTCTGTTCATCGGTTACATGGTCTGTGAGCAGTTCAGCCCCATCCACTAGAATGCTATACTAAGCACAGCCGCTATACAATGTATAATGCTACATCACTGCATGGTCTCCAGCGAGAGACTGCAGAGCTCACACAAACACTGCGGTCTCTTCAGACAGCTGATGGGCACGGCTTCCGCTGGTCGGGCCCCTGACAATCTTGCATTGATGACCTGTCCAAAGAGGAGAAAAATAAATTACAATACGTAGACTGGGCACAGCTGAGAAACAGCTGAAAGACACAAAGAAGTAGTGTGCAGCAAAAGTGATATTGTATATAAGTAATACAGAGAGTATTGTTCTCTGTATGAAAGAGAATATATTTATTTTAAATTTGATTTTTATTGAGGAAGAAACAGAAGGGAAATTTTCAATATATAAAACAGTAACAAACGAGAAAATCAACATAGTTCCGAACAGCAAAATGTTGCATACAAGGTCAACGCTCCAGAACGCAAACTAGGTGTGAAGGCACCACAAATATAGTCAAGTATACAAAGACCAGAAAATCGAGTATACATACGATTCTTAGATAACAGATACTGCGGTAGTACGGAAATAACAAAGGAAGACAGAAGTTCGGGAAAAGAAACAAGAGGGAAACACCAAAAGGGAGGGAGACGAAAGAAAGAAAAGGTAAAGATAACAGGATAGCAACAGAAGAAAACAGGAGAACCAAACATAATCAAAAACAGTATACCGGAGTGCAATGCCGAAGATATATGGAGTACAACAACAGAAAATGAAGCCACCTGGAATCATGAAACAGAAGACAAGTTAGGGGGTTCCTGTGGGGTCAACCTGAGACTGCAAGGAAGAAGACGCTTTACTAGTTTCCATATATGAGATCCAAAGGGACCATTGGGTACGGAATTTGATGTAAGTGTGATTTTTATTGGCCAGCATACGTTCCAGAGTGCACGCTAAATCAACATGATGGAGTAACTCAGCTACAGTCAAACAAAGAGCAGACTTCCACTGACAAGCAATCATAGCCCGAGCTGCTAGCACAACCTGCGACCACGAGGGGAAATTATCAGTGTCCAAAAAGCATAGAGCAAGGCCAGGGGAGGGACATATATCGAAACCGACTATGGTGGACATGAATTGAAATACAGCCGTCCAAAAGGCTAAAATCGGAGGGCACTCCCACCATAAATGTATGAAAGAACCCACTCGCCCGCATCCCCGCCAGCAGAGATTCAAACATGAGGGATCCATATGCGCCAATTGACTCAGGGTCCTATACCATCGTAGCATTATTTTCAAGGCCGTTTCCCAGTGAGCAGCCCCCCTAGAAACTCGTTTGAGAAAACCATTCGCGTCATACCAGTCCGGCAGAGAAATGGTTCTGTCAAGATCCGCTTCCCAACGGAGCAGATGAAGAGGCTTAACCTGCCCAGCGGGAACAGAGAGAGAGTTATAAAACGTGGACAACCCACCTTTAGCAGGAGAGGATCTATTCCACAGCTTCAAGGCTAATCTAGGGAAGATTAGCCTAGAGGGCTCGTGGGTTTGAAAAAAATGACGCAGTTGTAAATATTTGAAAAAGTCTGTTCTAGGGAGGTGGAAGTCATCCTGTAGTATAGAGAACGATTTAAGCCCATCCTCAGAATACAGAGGAGCCACTTTGTAGAGGCCTCTAGAGACCCACCCACAAAGTCGTAGCTGAGGGAGGAAAGAAGTCATGTACAGTAGGGGTAGCTTCGACAATGGAGCCAGATCTTTTCTGGAAGTGTGCAAAAAGAAATACCTCCAATATTCTCAGCCACCCGAATGGACTCCGCCAGTATGAAAGAGAATATAACACTAATGTGTATGGGATTTATACAAAGATGCCTATAAAGACTATGGGGAATATTCATGAAAAACTGGCAAAATGTATTGCCCTGCCATGTAAGACCACTGCACTACTCGCTCCTTCAGCCGAACAAAATGGATCATTTCCAGGTCACCGCAGATAGGGCCATGGACAGGAACAACACTGTGCCCATTAGGGGGCCCGGTGACAGCCGCTACCGCTGCGTTTTTTTTGTTTTTTTTTCTTAAATAGGCCGTTATGGGTCCTATTCACTTGCCGATCCTGGCTGGGCCGGGATCAGTAAGTGACACTGCGGGCCCCACAAATACTATCATTATACTCGGGGGTCTTTGCAGACCCCCGAGTATAATGATCGGCGGATCGGGAGAGGTAAGGGAACATAACAAACAGTGTTACTTACCTCCACGATCCTGCCAGGCCTCCTTTCTGACGTCTCTGACGTCACATGAACCCAGCCTGCGTCCCGGGTCATGTGACGTCTGACGTCATTTCATAAGGACAGCAACGGAGAAGAAAGCGTAGGAGCCGAGGACAGGAAGAAACAGTAATTTTTTATGTTTTTATTCCCCCAGGTCTCCGATTATTATACTCTGGGGTCTGAAAAGACCCCAGAGTATAATAATTGATTATGGGTGTCCACTATGGGCTATAATACTGTGTGCAGGGGACACTATGGGCTATAATACTGTGTGCAGGGGCCAGAAGGGACATAATACTGTGTGCAGGGGCCAGTAAAGGACATAATACTGTGTGCAGGGGCAACTAAGGGACATAATACTGTGTGCAGGGGCCAGTAAGGGACATAATACTGTGTGCAGGGGCCAGTAAGGGACATAATACTGTGTGCAGGGGCCAGTAAGGGACATAATACTGTGTGCAGGGGCCACTATGGGACATAATACTGTGTGCAGGGGCCACTATGGGACATAATACTGTGTGCAGGGGACACTATGGGGGATAATACTGTGTGCAGGGCTTACTAAGGGACATAATAGAGTGCGGAGGAGGGGTCGGTTGAGGTCTTCGACGTCGGTGTCGGTTGGGGGAGCCCAAGTCAGAAGTTCGCCACGGGGCCCTGCCATTCCTAGTTACGCCACTGAAGCGAAAGAGGGACCGTCCTCCTTGTGGAAGATGAAAGGAAAACTGCGCTCGCCCAGGTACAATGAAAAGACTTTATTTTGCACAACGCGTTTCAAGCATACTGCTCTTTCTCAAGTGCATATGATCAACCTTCCCAAGTTGAGGGTTAGTGCTTGAAGTTGTTTACTTCAAGCACTAACCCTCAACTTGGGAAGGTTGATCATATGCACTTGAGAAAGAGCAGTATGCTCGAAACGCGTTGTGCAAAATAAAGTCTTTTCATTGTACCTGGGCGAGCGCGGTTTTCCTTTCATCTTCCACAAGGAGGACGGTCCCTCTTTCGCTTCATTGCCTTGACGTCTTGCAGGCGTTCTTTCCAGCGGCTGCCCGTGTCCCTATTGCTTCCAATATTATACGTCATAGAGTTGTTGTGTCACACACAACTCTTCCAGGTGAGCGGCCAATTTTTTGCTTACCTACCCTTTACCCATCATTTCTACACATTGGTCGGCTCGGTGCCCCTCTCTCTCTGTATTAGTTACGCCACTGGACTGGGCTGGTGACTTTACCAGACTTGGACCTCAACCAATATAATATTTGCCATCTACCCAGTGAATATTTAATGAATGTTTTTAAGTTGATTATTTCTTTAAATCAAGCTAGAAGGTAAATGAATGGAGGAAGAGTAAATAGATTAGAGAAGAACTAATAAAACAGAATAGTTTCTAGAGAAACCATTCAGAGTCTAGAACATATTCCGACCAGTGAGTTTCTATTACACTTTAAGTTGCTCAACTAGACTTTCATGTATCACTGCCTACAGTAGTAAATGTGAGGTTCTTAGCACACAGTTTGCTGAACTGCGTGAGCCCATCTGCCACGTCAAGGCGACCTCATTCAGATGGGTCCCTACCCTAAGACTTTAATTGTACAATAAGTGATGTACTCCCCCTCTAGATAAGACCCCAGAGATCACATTCTTACTGAAAACACTGTAACAGTGAGTATATAAGAAGGTTATCTCCTGCCCTATATATAAAGTGTTAGTGTAGGGACCCATCATAAAATGACCACCCAAATGGTCGATGGGCTCATGAATATCATGTAAAATTTGAGCACAAATGTACTCTTTAGAAACACTGCATGTGGAGATTCTTATTACACAATTCTATTATATAACAGATAATAGACATATACTGTACAAAAGTTAGGCATTACACATAAGACATTATCTACACCGTGGCACAGAGTGTTTCAGAGCTCAACTGTATCAATAGAGCAAAAAGTCTATATATGTATACTTATACAGTATATACAATATACACACCTCATATATACTATTTCTAGTGACTTACAAAAAGCAGCACTACGACCAAACATGCCTAAATATATATATATATGTATATATCTATATATCTACCGTACTCTGACTTTACACATCTAGAAATATGTACACTATATAAATGATATAATATAGAAACATATACATACACTGTATGTATAATACTTACAATACTTTATATACAGATATTAATTACATCAGGGACATTAATTTTCAACACATCTAAATAATTTATATACGTTTCTCTCTATGTATCATATATCTATATCTCTCTATGTATATCTATATCGATGTATCTATCTATATACTGTATATCCACTTATATACTGTACACACACACTTTACATAACGATTCCTACTAATGTACATAAGTGGACAATATTTTCAGACAGGGCTATATGTATATAGAGATATTAATTACATCAGACACATCTATATATACATTTCTCTCTATGTATCAATCTATCTATATATCGTATACCCATTTATATACTGTAAACACACACACATTTTACATAAAAATACCTAGTAATGTACATAAGTG
Organism: Leptodactylus fuscus; assembly: GCF_031893055.1. Taxonomy (NCBI): domain Eukaryota; kingdom Metazoa; phylum Chordata; class Amphibia; order Anura; family Leptodactylidae; genus Leptodactylus; species Leptodactylus fuscus. The sequence goes on from NC_134265.1 coordinate 38,025,308, forward strand.
GACAATATTTTCAGACATATATATATTTCTAGAGGTATTTATTACATGAGTGGAGCTACATACCGTACATTATATACTGTACATCTTACATATACTATATTCATTCACACTACTTGATATCATGTCACATTTTCTGTATACATTAATACCTATTACATAACTTTTACTACAGACATGACTATATCTATGGAGGAGGATACTGACAGCAGGGGGCTCCTATACAAGACATAGATTTGGAACACATAGTACATACGAGTACATACATATATACAGGTATATCCTTAATAGAGATCCAGGATTATAGTTTATACAGCATTAGGGGTTTTATGTAATGATGGCTGCTTATTATTATTATGAAACATGGACTATTTATTATTGTATAAGTAATTTCCTCCAACTTTTCAGGAGCACCTTTGTGTACCAAGTTCATCCTGCTATACACCTTTACCATTGGAACTGGTGCGGGGGGGCAAGCAACCCAACTTAGAGGCCCAAATACAACAAACAAGAAGCAAAAAGCCTAAAATATAAGTTTAAATAAATTAACAATAAAGACCTGTGTCTATACCAATGACACTCACACTAAAACCTATAGACCAAAATCTCTTAGCTCATCAGAGAACGAACAATACACAGAACATTACCACCAACCCGATCCTGCCGTTCTCTTTATATACATTTGAGGGTTCACCAGCCCACCGCCTAGGGACTCATGCCGACTGATCTACATCTATGATCTGATACCAAGGTGACTGAATAAACGGTTTACAAAACCAAATGACCAGACTACTCCTATTACTCATCTTCCTTTCTAACACAACATATATGTAATTACCTGACGGAGGGAATTAACCTAAAACGTTGTATATATAACATAATTACATTATTAAGAAGCAGAACCTCTTTGGAGTGCGGATTTATTTGCTTTCTTCTACTGAATCTAGTGGGGGAGGTGGTCGGCCCCTCACAGAACGTGCACCCTTCATGTACTGACACTAACATTTGTCCTGACAACCAAATCAAAGCACCGTGCAGAGCAGTGTAATAAAAAAATATACAAAATATTCATACATATGACCAAATGTACATCTAACCTACGGATCTGAACTAATAATGACTACTGCAGTACAACCCGCCCACATTTGTCCCATCCATATTGTGGGTAATGTCAGCACTCACATAACGTCAGAACATAGATGACCTATGTAGACCTGATGTCATAATACCAAAGTACCGTCACCTAGACAGTGACCTTAGTTATTAGAGATGAGCGAGTACTGTTCGGATCAGCCGATCCGAACAGCACGCTCGCATAGAAATGAATGGACGTAGCCGGCACGCGGGGGGTTAAGCGGCCGGCCGCCGTCAAAGCGGAGGTACCAGGTGCATCCATTCATTTCTATGGAGCGTGCTGTTCGGATCGGCTGATCCAAACAGTACTTGTTCATCTCTATTAGTTATTAGTCCCGTATACAGAACATTAATAAAATGGGCAGATTGTCCACAAACACATATAATCTAATGCTGACTTTTCTGCACATAAACACACTCACTGGGTACATGGACAATGAATTATCTACCTCAATGTATCAAAGCAATAATAAGACTTACGATAAAATCTATCAAACACTGAGATATATAGGAGACATATAACCAAAAATAAAAAAAACCTTCTGAGATATTGCCTAGATCTCTTCTTAGCATACAGCCTGTATAAAACACACACACACACACACACACACACACACACACACACACACACACACACACACACACACACACACGTATATACATATTATAGAAACATGTACACCTGATACACAGATATACATATTAGTCTATGTACATATCTGTATTGGAGCCTCTGTTATCATAATTGCTGGAATAAATAGCATGGCATGCTGCACAATTTTTTTTCCCTTTATACTGATGGACATTATGACCGAAAATCCATCCGACCCCATTATAAGTCAATGAGGTCTGTGGGGTGACATTGGTGTCTGTCATGTAATGGATGTGACACTGCCAGTAATTTAGTTGTTCTGCTCTTTTGACTGAGCAGGACAAGGGACAATGCAAATATGAACACGGCCTTATACACACACACCTTACAGGTACCTATATACAGATGCATTCACATTAAACATTCTGCACACATAGATATATATACATACATATTGAACATGCACAAAAACATTAGGTACATACATATACACACACACACGCACACGTACAATTTAACAAATTATATATTTACAGACTAGTGGATACATAAATGTACTTTATGTCCAGCTGTATCCCAGGCCTAATATGGACCCTGTACAATCAGCAGCAGCCATTACTACCCTGCCCCATCCACAGCAGAAGGAGGAAGGGCCCACATAGGACTCAACCTCACTCCAGGTCAGTGTCTTCTGACATCCGTCCCTTCCTTCTGACTACAAAGCTTACTAGAAGTGTCATTACACCAGTAGGAGCATGTTCTGTAGTAATGACCGAGCTGCTGATGTGTATTGTATACTACAACCATAGCACCACAGAGTACAGTCCATGTGAAGAAGCTGCTCATATCGATAGGTTAGCTTCCTGGCCAGGACCCTTTCTCTTATGACCCCTGTTCAACTGAACCACAAGCGGTATGTCTGTCTCTATACAAATAAATATACAGGTGTACTTGCCTAAAGTCCGCCATATGGGTGAAAAAACACTGAGCTAGAAGCTCCACAGCATGTGGCGTCGGTAATGACATCGGCTAAGCTACACCTGCATAGGATACACCCGATCCTGCGGTACTCTTTATATACATTTGAAGGCTCACCAGCCCACCGCCTAGGATCTCATGCCGACTGATCTACATCTATAATCTGATACCAACGTGACTGAACAAACGCTCTACAAAACCAACTGGCGAGCTATTCCTATTACTCATCTTTCTAACACAACATGTATGCAATTGTCTGACGAAGGGAATAAACCTGAAACATTGTATATATAACATAATTAGATTATTAGGAAGTAGAATCTCTTTGGAGTGTGGTTCTGTTTCCTTTCTTCTATATCCATTTACTATACACACACTTTACACAACGATACCTACTAATGTACGTAAGTGGACAATATTTTTAAAACAGGGCTATATGTATGTACAGAAATTAGTTACATGAGAGGTATTTATTTCAGACACATCTCAATAAATTATTTATATTTCTCTCTGTGTATCAATCTATATATATATACTGTACACACTTTACATAAAAATACCTACTAATTTACATAAGTGGACAATAATGTCACACACACACACACACACACATATATATATATATATATGTGTGTGTGTGTGTGTCTCTAGAGGTATTTATTACATAAGTGGAACTACATACAATACAGCACATACTGTACATCTTACATATACTATATTAACCATAAAGACCTGTGCCTATACCAGTAACATTCACAATATAAACTATAGACCAAAATCTCTTAGCTCATCAAAGAATGAACAATACACAGAACATTACCACAAACCAGATCCTGCCGTTCTCTTTATATACATTTGAGGGTTCACCAGCCCCACCGCCTAGGGACTCATGCCGACTGATCTACATCTATGATCTGATACCAAGGTGACTGAACAAACGCTCTACAAAACCAAATGACCAGACTATTCCTATTACTCATCTTTCTTTCTAACACAACATATATGTAATTACCTGACGAAGGGAAACAACCCAAAACATTGTGTATATAACATAATTACATTATTAAGAAGCAGAACCTCTTTGGAGTGCAGATTTATTTGCTTTCTTCTACTGAATCTAGTGGGGGAGGTGGTCGGCCCCTCACAGAACGTGCACCCTTCATGTACTGACACTAACATTTGTCCTGACAACCAAATCAAAGCACCGTGCAGAGCAGTGTAATAAAAAAATATACAAAATATTCATACATATGACCAAATGTACATCTAACCTACGGATCTGAACTAATAATGACTACTGCAGTACAACCCGCCCACATTTGTCCCATCCATATTGTGGGTAATGTCAGCACTCACATAATGTCAGAACATAGATGACCTATGTAGACCTGATGTCATAATACCAAAGTACCGTCACCTAGACAGTGACCTTAGTTATTAGTCCCGTATACATAGCATTAATAAAATGGGCAGATTGTCCACCAGCACATACATATAATCTAATGCTGACTTTTCTGCATATAAACACACTCACTGGGTACATGGACAATGAATTATCTACCTCAATGTATCAAAGCATGAATAAGACTTACGATAAAATCTATCAAACACTGAGATATATAGCAGAAATATAACCAAAAATAAAAAAACCTTCTGAGATATTGCCTAGATCTCTTCTTAGCATACAGCCTGTATAAAACACACACACACACACACATGTATATACATATTATAGACACATGTACACCTGATACACAGATATACATATTAGTCTATGTACATATCTGTATTGCTGGAATAAATAGCATGGCATGCTGCACAATTTTTTTCCTTTATACTGATGGACATTATGACCGAAAATCCATCAGACCCCATTATAAGTCAATGAGGTCTGTGGGGTGACATTGGTGTCTGTCATGTAATGGATGTGACACTGCCAGTAATTTAGTTGTTCTGCTCTTTTGACTGAGCAGGACAAGGGACAATGCAAATATGAACACGGCCTTATACACACACACCTTACAGGTACCTATATACAGATGCATTCACATTAAACATTCTGCACACATATACAGATTATGCATACATACACATTACACAACCATATACAACTTATACATGTGTATAAACAGTGCTCACATATGGGTATACAGACACACATATGTACTTGTACAAAACATAGACATTACAAATACATACACAAGAATATATAAAAAAAAATGCAATGTACAAACATATATTATACATGTATACATTATATATTCATGTAAACAAAAACATTGCAGAGGCCTGATACAAAAATACATATACAATTTATGCATAGATTGTATACATTTTACAAATATTATACAATTACAAACTATAGTACACATATATACACGGTATACATACATATACACACACACACACACACACACACGTACAATTTAACAAATTATATATTTACAGACTAGTGGATACATAAATTTACTTTATGTCCAGCTGTATCCCAGGCCTAATATGGATCCTGTACAATCAGCAGCAGCCATTACTACCCTGCCCCATCCACAGCAGAAGGAGGAAGGGCCCACATAGGACTCAACCTCACTCCAGGTCAGTGTCTTCTGACATCCGTCCCTTCCTTCTGACTACAAAGCTTACTAGAAGTATCATTACACCAGTAGGAGCATGTTCTGTAGTAATGATGTGTATTATATACTACAACCATAGCACCACAGAATACAGTCCATGTGAAGAAGCTGCTCATATCGATAGGTTAGCTTCCTGGCCAGGACCCTTTCTCTTATGACCCCTGTTCAACTGAACCACAGGTGGTATGTCCATCTCCATACATGCATTGCTTGCTTTGGAATGGTGGGGGCTAGAGGAAAAATTCCAACTGTGCCAGAATGGAGCAGCAAATATTAATGTAAAGCGCTTTGAGGAGATGTTTATATATATAGCTCTACTAGATGTATATATCAACCCACATTTCTTCAATTGGTTTGCAGAATATTTTTTCAATGACTTTTCATAGTTTTTTGTTGTCTTTTGTGACAAGATATTACGCTGCAGAAGTTTAACCAATTGCAGAAGTTCAAGTTGACTCTGCTGCATCTGTATATCTACAGTACACACATAATGTAACTCATGCTGTATATAAACACGCTACGTAATTTGACAATATTTATACAAACATTTAAATACATATGCAAAAGAAATAAACTAGAAAACTAAAGAAGCAGCATAATAAAATCTTTCCAAAAGATGAAGGTTTTATTCACTCATGGTATAAAGATATACAACGTGCCAATACTACACTGAGAGGGAAGCCATTTTGAAGTTGAAACATGTACCATGAGTGAATAAAGGCTTCATCTTTTGGAAAAATTTTAGATGAACTGACCCTGTTTTTTTTTTTTCATCTGAATGTGAAAAGTAGCTGAGTCCAACCTAAGAAACTAAGCATACATGTAAATATATGTGTATACAGTACCTCTAATTATAAGTGGGCTTCATGTATATACAGTATACAACTATGTACCATACCTTACAAATTATGTATATAGAAAATCAGAAAAAAAATCATAGTAGAGCAGCGCAGTTACTAGCCGCCACGGCTCCTCTATGATTTGGCCCTTTGACTGAATCGCAGACGGACGCTATTGGTTTGATCTGCTTTGGGGTGTCCAGACCAGCAGGGTATCCACCACAAGATTTCTCCATCCAATGAAGTCCATCATGCTGTGAAAAAAAGTAAAGTTTTTTTTAACGTTAATTTAAATAAAACTTCAGCTATAAAACATATATAAGGTGTTAGGGCAGTTCACATCTGTGTTTGGTGTTCCGTTCGGGGAGTCTGCTTGGGGATCCCCCGAACAGAATACCGAACGCAATAAAAAGCGGTGATTAATGAAAGCACACGGACCCCATAGACTATAATGGGGTCCATGTCTTTTCTATGCGGTGTCCGCACGAGTCATGCTGACAGAAAAATACTTCATGAACTACTTTTCTCTCAGAAAATGCATGGACCTCATTATAGTCTATGGGGTCTGTGTGCTTTCATTGCTCACCACTTTTTAATGCATTCGGTATTCTGTTTGGGAGTTCACAAGCAGACTCCCCGAACGGAATACGGAACACAGATGTGAATCGGGCCTAAGTTATGTATCTGGTTTGTTTCATATTACATAACGATAATTGAATATTTGTTATATTTAACACCTATGGTCTCTTTATAAAGAGATTTGGGTACTGGGGACCATACTGGATCATGCTGTAGCTCAGAGATTTCTCCTGACTATAGTGATATCAATGGAGCTCTCCATAAAATTGGAGAAACTGACAGGTTATGATCAGGGGTGAACCTGGGCTTTCTGGCGCCTGAAGCAGACATCAGAAAGCCGCCCCCCCCCCTGGAGGAGGGGTGGGGTCTCAAGAAAGGGGGCGGGACTGATCAGCTTGTCCTGGACTGGCTTTGGTCGGCAAAAATGCCGCCCTCCCGAGGCACTGGCATAGCGCCGCCTGAAGCGGTCGCTTCAGGGGAGGTGCGGCACTGGTTATGATGGAAAAACGGAGAGAAGCAGAGCGACAAGTGGAGACAGTATTACTGGTGATAAGGCTCTGTTCACATTATGTTTGAGGCACCAGTTTGACATAAATATCTGGAAATATTGATAATATACCTCTAGTGGCTGTGCTAATACATGAAACTGCATGTCTATCAGGTGACCATTGTACAATTCTATATTGCACAGTATACATTTCCATTACAGGTTACACTTCACTTTATTTGTTGAATTCATTTCCTTGTACAGCGCTAACATATTCTGCCAATGTTTTCCTTGGTCAGATTTGGACCTAGAGCTACAGCAATACAAGACCACTGATATGAATAACTGCATTGTCTATATACTGACTATAAGTATATTGCAGCCATGTATTTGGCATTTCACGACCCCATGGGGGACTATAGATATTTGGAGTGTTTGCAGAGATTGTATACAATACATGAAGTCAGACCAAACTAGCGACAACTCATGTCATAATTGGTCACAGAAATTTTTTTTTTATTGAGAAGCGTGGAAATAAGGGTGAATTCACACTGAGTAAACGCTAGCTTATTCTGAACGTAAAACACGTTCAGAATAAGCGGCGTCTAAAGCAGCTCCATTCATTTCTATGGGAGCGGGGATACGAGCGCTCCCCATAGAAATGAATGGGCTGCTTCTTTCACTCCGTGCAGTCCCATTGAAGTGAATGGGGAGTGCCGGCGTGTACGCTCCGGCATGAGCAGAGCTTGCCGTATACGCCGGCACTCCCCATTCACTTCAATGGGACTGCACGGAGTGAAAGAAGCAGCCCATTCATTTCTATGGGGAGCGCTCGTATCCCCGCTCCCATAGAAATGAATGGAGCTGCTTTAGACGCCGCTTATTCTGAACGTGTTTTACGTTCAGAATAAGCTAGCGTTTACTCAGTGTGAATGCACCCTAATACTGGAAAATTGTTACATACATTATAGAATGAACAGAGACTTAGGGTGAATTCACACTGAGTAAACGCTAGCTTATTCTGAACGTAAAACACGTTCAGAATAAGCGGCGTCTAAAGCAGCTCCATTCATTTCTATGGGAGCGGGGATACGAGCGCTCCCCATAGAAATGAATGGGCTGCTTCTTTCACTCCGTGCAGTCCCATTGAAGTGAATGGGGAGTGCCGGCGTGTACGCTCCGGCATGAGCAGAGCTTGCCGTATACGCCGGCACTCCCCATTCACTTCAATGGGACTGCACGGAGTGAAAGAAGCAGCCCATTCATTTCTATGGGGAGTGCTCGTATCCCCGCTCCCATAGAAATGAATGGAGCTGCTTTAGACGCCGCTTATTCTGAACGTGTTTTACGTTCAGAATAAGGGTGCATGCACACTACGTAACGCCGGGCGTGTATGAGAGCCGTACACGCCGGCATTACGGCAGACTGCCGAACACTTCCCATTCACTTCAATGGGAGCGCTCGTAACAGCGGCGTTTACGAGCGCTCCCATTGAAGTGAATGGGAAGTGTTCGGCAGTCTGCCGTAATGCCGGCGTGTACGGCTCTCATACACGCCCGGCGTTACGTAGTGTGAATGCACCCTCAGCTAGCGTTTACTCAGTGTGAATGCACCCTTAGGGTGCATTCACACTGAGTAAACGCTAGCTTATTTTGTAGAGTAAAATTACACTTGTAAATTTTGCTATCCCATTGACTTCAATGACATTTTACAGGCGTATTTTTACAGGCGTATTTTTTACAGGCGTATTTTTACACTTGTAAAAAAATATCATTGAAGTCAATGATATTGACCTTAGGGTGCATTCACACAGAGTAAAATGGAGTGTAATTTGGAGCGTTTACGGAGCGTTTACGTAAACGCTCCGTAAACGCTCCGTAAACGCTGCGTAAACGCTCCAAATTACACTCCATTTTACTCCGTGTGAATGCACCCTAAGGGTGCATGCACACTACGTAACGCCGGGCGTGTATGAGAGCCGTACACGCCGGCATTACGGCAGACTGCCGAACACTTCCCATTCACTTCAATGGGAGCGCTCGTAAACGCCGCTGTTACGAGCGCTCCCATTGAAGTGAATGGGAAGTGTTCGGCAGCCCTGCTGTAACGCCGGCGTGTACGGCTCTCATACACGCCCGGCGTTACGTAGTGTGCATGCACCCTAACACTGGCCTTTTATTAACCATTACCCTTCTGATGATCAGTTGTAAGGTGTTCAGTGTTAGGATTCGATCCTGGTCTCTTACCAAAAACCTCCACAAGTTGTCAGGGCAGCGAGCAGAGCCGATCACGTAACGTCCATCCTCTCTCTGCGCTTAGTAATAACTGACTGCAGCCAACTGTATTTTTGTAACTGAAATGCTGCAATCCTATTGGTTGTAAGCGGCTGCAGTTACCATGGTGACAGATGCAGCTGAGGAGTTAACTTCTTAAAGGGGTTGTCCGATCACAAGGATCCTATCTATACTGCTGGTTAATGTGGATGTAAGACTTTTCCTAAATACATTGCTTCAGCAAAACTGCTTTGTGTGTCCACTATCTTACTTTATTCATTTCATTGTTGACACAGCCCTGACTTAGCTGCTCATGAGTCAAGTGATGTATCTGCTGCTCTCAGGAGAGAGGGAGGAGGAGCTAAGTGCAGGGAGCGAGCCTGTGTATCTAGCTATTCCTGTGCCTACACCACGTGACCTAGCTTCCTGCACTCAGATAGGGGAGAGGAGCTGCTTTCATTTCTTCTGTTCTCCCTGGGCCATTAGGAGGCCCGGTGACAGCCGCTACCGCTGCGTTTTTTTTTTTAATAGGCTGTTATGGGCCCTATTCACTTGCCGATCCTGGTTGGGCCGGGATCGGTAAGTGACAACACGGCCCCCACAAATACTATCATTATACTCGGGGGTCTTTGCAGGGAGAGGTAAGGGAATGTAACAAACAGTGTTACTTACCTCTCCACGATCCTGCCAGGCCTCCTTCCTGACGTCCTTTCTGACGTCTCTGACGTCACATGAACCCGGCCTGCGTCCCGGGTCATGTGACGTCTGACGTCGTTTCAGAAGGACAGCAGCGGAGAAGACCGCGTAGGAGCCAGGGGACAGGTATGAAACAGTAATTTTTTATGTTTTTATTCCCCCGGGTCTCCAATTATTATACTCTGGGGTCTGAAAACCCCAGAGTATAATAATTGTTTATGGGTGTCCACTATGGGGTATAATACTGTGTGCAGGGGCCACTATGGGGTATAATAATGTGTGCAAGGGCCACTATGGGGTATAATAGATGTGTGTGCAGGGGACACTATTGGGGATGATACTATGTGCAGGGGTCAGTAAGGGACATAATACTGTGTGCAGGGGCCACTATGGGGGATAATACTGTGTACAGGAGCCCCTATGGGGGATAATACTGTGTGCAGGGGCCACTATGGGGGATAATACTGTGTCCAGGGGCCACTATGGGGCATAATACTGTGTGCAGGGGCCACTATGGGGCATAATACTGTGTACATGGGTCACTACAGGGCATAATACTGTGTGCAGGGGCCACTATGGGGCATAATACTGTGTGCAGGGGCCAGTAAGGGACATAATACTGTGTGCAGGGGACACTATGGGGGATAATACTGTGTGCAGGGGCCACTATGTTACATAATACTGTGTGCAGGGGCCACTATGGGGCATAATACTGTGTGCAGGGGCCACGATGGGGCATAATACTGTGTGCAGGGGCCACTAAGGGACATAATACTGTGTCAAAAGTTCGCTCTTGGCCCCGCCATTCCTAGTTACGCCACTGCGTAGAAAGTAATGCCGCACAAGCATGGGAGGCTTCAGTAGGCTCATGGCTGTCGTGGCAATGGATTGTCAGCCTCAGATATGGTTCCAGAGATTGCAGTCCAACCCAAAAGGTGCTGCCAGGAAAATGGCCGACTGAGGTGCTGCAGGGGCCCACGATCAACTCATGAGACTCAGGACCTAAGCGAAATACCCGCCATCTGCCATACTATTACGACAGATGTTGCAAAAGGATTATAGGCAACCTGTTACTATGACAATGCTATATAATCTGCTGACAGCATGTTACAGAGCAGGAGGAGCGGAGCAGACTCATATATAGCTCTGGGGGTACAAACTCATTATAACTTGTCATATACCATTGATTTCTCTGGTCTTTCTATGCTTACAAGCAGTAATGGAGACTGAGAATGACTATTAGGACCGCCCACTGGACTCCATAACACCTTCATAGCACATTGTAAAAAATATGGAAAAAATAACAAGTTACCCACAAACCTATGGTGATAGGTTCCCTGTAGTAGTTTTGTCCCCCGGCCACTAGATGGCGCCAACACTCCCTGTCTTGTCTGGCTGACGCTTTGTTCCTTATTGTCTATGGGCCCGGTGTCCCTGTAGCCATGGAGAGTTTGTGACATGCGCTGTTTGTGCCCGGGATGGATTATTGCTGGTAAGTAGGTGAAGCCCTGTGTGTGCGCCCTGCTGTGTGTGCGCCCTGCTGTGTGTGCGCCCTGCTGTGTGTGCGCCCTGCTGTGTGTGCGCCCTGCACCGGGTGTGGGGCGGGCGGCCGGGTGTCAGTGCTGTCAGCTGGCCGGCTCCAGTGCAGCGAGGCCCGGGGAAACTTGCAGACAGCCGGGTCCTGAGCTCTGCAGCCGCTGCTCCCTATAGCACTTGATATAGATATATATATACATGTTATTTATAAAAATGTTAATTTCCTATATTTTATATAATTTTTTTTCATGTCTTTTTTATTAACCTCTCTGTTTCTCCATCTCACCTCTGACCTCACTTTTCTGCCTGGATTTTTTTTTTAATTAATTTTTTAAAAATTTTTGTTAATTTAATTGACTGTATTTTAATATTACACCAATTTAAATTTGTTTCTGTATTATTGTAATTTTTTTGGATGTAAAATCTATGATTTTTTTTCCCTTTTATTGAAAAACAGGTGACAGGCAGTGGAGGGGTTAAAAAAAAAAAAAAAAAAACCTGGTGCCCAGTCTCCCTGACTGTGTTTGTTGACTGGGTACAGTAATGGCGTCCCTGCCGTAGCCCACTGAGACCAGCAACTGACCGTAGTAGTCGCTTTATGTCATCATGATGTCACACCTAAGTCCGTATCAATAAGCGCTGGCAGGGAGCAGCAGAGACTGAGCGCAGGGGTCCAGGAGGTAAATACAGATCTGTTGTTGTTGTTGTTTTTTTTAACCCTTCCCCTGCCTGGAGGTTCACACTAGCGTTCGTCTCTCCGTTGTTTGGGTCTGAATGCCCGTAGTCTATAATGGGGTCCGTCGAGTTTATACTGAAACTGACGAAGAGAAAAGACTTTTCTATCCATTGATTTTAGGTGAAGTCTACGGTGGTGTCTCCTATGACAATCCAACACAGATGCATACCCAGCCTGAAACTGGATAACCTCTGTAGGGTCAATGCACACAGAGTATTTGGGCACATCCGCAGCACAGTCCGCGCGGACAAAAAAGCAACTTTTTTTCCCCCATGCAGATTGTGACGTGGATTCCGTCACCTACTCTGTGTGCATTGACCCCTAAATGGAATCTGTCCCCACACCCTGGCATAGCTAGCCAGCACTGCAGATAGGTTAGGGTCACCTGACTCAAACCATATTGCCCCCTTGTGAATTGCCACCTCTGTTGCTATTTGTGTTAACATGCAAATGAGAGGTAAAAAAAAAAAATGTGGGAATACTTCAAAAAAAAAAATCACAATACGAGGTGCTGTCCTTAGGTACCAAAAAAATCCCCAAACTTTAATTCAATGTGATAAAATGCACAATCACACTAGCGTTCGGCTTTTTGTTGTTCAAGTCTGCATGGAGAGCCTGTCTGCTTAAAAAGCAGTTCCTGTGGTCCCCGTAAGCTATAATCGGGTTTATTTATTTATATTAAAATGGCAGAGAGAAATGTCTATTTTGCATGATTTTTCTCCGTCAGTTTTAGGGGGAACCTGCTGTTGAGTCTTCTACAGAGACAGCAATGCATGTGTGAACTTAGCCTTAGGCCCAGTTCACATCTGCATTTGGGCCATTCCGTTCCCCTCTCCACATGAAATATGCGGAGAGAAGAGTCCTACCAGCAGCACTTTTCCTCCGCATGTTTTCTGCAGAAACCACACGGACCCCATTATAGTCTATGAGGTCTGCAGGTTTCCTTAAGTAACCACGTTTTTATGCGGATAGGTTTCCTTCGGGGGTCCCAAGCGGACTCCCGAATGGAAACCCGAACGCAGATGTAAACTGGGACTTAGAGCAAAAGGTTTGGAAAGTCAGGGACAACTCTATGTACATTTAGGGGTCAGTGAGCCCCTCTGAAACTGGTGGGATCGGCTGCCCTACATATAATGTGCATGGCTGCTTTTCACCGGTCACTACACATTAGATATAAGTCAAACCAACTAGTTTTAGCGGGACTCACCAATTCTATAAAGTATATGGAAGTCTCCCGTCTCTCCCCGTAGTTGCCATTTGTTTCTTCTATGGAGACAATCTTCTACCAGGGGTGTCTGACAGTGACCCCTCTCCCAGTTAAAATAGAAAACATTCAGGCTGGGTTTGTAGGAGAAACATGGCTGCTTTCTTCCAGAAATAGCGCCACACCTGTCCATAGGTGGTTTCAAGTATTTCATAGAAGTGAATGGGGCTGAGTTGCAATACCTGACCCACCCATGGACAAGAGTGGTGCTGTCCTGAACCTGAAATATTAGTGGTTTTTGGGTTAGTAACTCGGTCTTCATCTACTTCGCAGTCTGTACTACTCCGGTCTGTACTTCTATTTATATGTGTAATGTATTGAGTTCTATGTGGTGTGAACGTCACCTGGTTTATATATAGAATACTTGAATATTGATCATGAATAAAAACATTAATTCCACCGGCGTGTATTGTAAGCCATTTTATGTTTCTCCAGGGGAATGGTTCTCCGCCTGCAGCCAGCCGTGTAAACAATGGGGGGTTTCATCCTGGTTACTATGGCTGCCGCTACTGCCGCTATAAATAGGAAGAGGCCTACAGTAGAGAATTAAGCCTGTCCCTGGACGTAACAATGACAACTGCGATGGGAACCTTCATTGTTTACGCCTGGATTAGAGAGATGGAAAGAGGTTAATGTCAGAAAGTTGCCTCTGACTTCTTAAAGGGGTTGTCCAGGACTGATGGCCTATCCACAGGATAGGTCATCAGTCTCAGATCTGTCAGGGTCTCCCATCACTGTCAAGTCCTGCTGCTCCAATGTCTTGTTTTGGTGGACGTTCCCGCCTCAAATGACCGATGTTTCCCATCATTCAAGTCATAGCCCAGGTCACAGATAACCAGCAATGTTCTCATTGCTACAAAGAGCTGATTGACAAGAGAGAAAACAAGGCTTCAGATGACCCTGACCTATCACTCTGCATGGCTGGGTTCTGGTGACAGACTCGCTGGGCAGTAAGGACCCCCCCTCTGACAGTACAGGGCTATGGACGATTACAGTCAGGGGGACGCTCCTCATATCCCAGCTAGACTATCAGGAACCCCCTTCTGACAGTGGGCAGAGATCGGTAACGGCACCCCGGGGGCACTTACTGGGAAAGTTGACAGTGCGCAAAATTCATCCCACTGTTGGCTTTCTAGCGGTATATAACACCGCATGTGGCTGAGGACACTAGAGGTCTTCTTTAAAGGGCATTGTTATTATGTGATAAAATCTTGGGGCTCAAAAAAAGGTTCAAGTCAAAAAGCACATTGTTATCCAAGGTACCCAAAATATACTCCTCTTATCAATAAAAAGTCTCCATGCTTGCCACATCCAAAATTCCATGTTGTTCAAGAGACCCCTGTTAGTCAACATATCTCCCGATGTGTTTCACCTTTGTATTAGCAGAGGTTTACTAGGATGAGAAGATATTACAATTATATGAGTCCTAAAGATTAAGGGCCATATAACAAATAATCTCTGCACTGTAATACTGTCGTAGCTCATACAACCTATGCAATACACAGAACCATGATATAAAACCCATAGGCTCCTGGTTCCTTGAATGCAGAAAGCAACGTAAACAATTGAGTTGTCTCTTCATGTTACCAGGGTTACATGAACATATAGAAATGGTATATAATTATCACAGATGAATATATAGGTGACCTTGGACAATTATGCGGTAATCCAAAAAGCAAACACTATCCCCTCCCGCCCTGACTTCCCCATCTCCCAACCTTTTTGTTCTGGTTTTTCATTGCATCCTATGTCTTGAAAATTTAATAAAAGCTTTAATACCAAAAAAGAAACCCCGGTGTATCATCATGAGGCCGTGCGCCCCAGCCAAAACTCCAGACGGGCCCTATTCCAGTCCGTTTTGTGGTCCGGGCTCACTGCATGTAGGGTAAGGACAAGTGTTGAGGTTATTTAATGTGATTTTTGAAGCCAAAACCAGGATTGGATTGTAAATAGGAGAAGAATGGTATGTCTTTTATATGTTCTCTCTCTTTAGGATACACACCTGGTTTTGGATTGAAAAACTCCATTAATAAAAAGCTTAAAGGAGGGCCCTAGTCTTACAGAACAACAGGCCTCATAGCCCATAGCAAGCAGTGACAGTGCAGGTTTAGGGTGTATGCTCATGGCACCGTGGCCACCAATAATCGATCATGTATACTGTATCTGTGCCATCTTTGGTTGCCGCACTGTGAACTTGCACCATTTACCTGCCGTGATGGTGGCTATGGGTAAGATTTAGGGACAGATGTATGGAAAAAAAATCGTATCTTTGTTCCCCATAGTAACCAGGCCAAGTTGTGCTGTTATTGCTTGCTATGGTCTACAAAGACAGGTTTCTTATAGACCTAGACTTCCGCCATGGTATCTAACAGCAAAAAGCAATTTTGTCATTCATAGCAACCAGTTTCCATGTAGGGTTCATTTCACCCGGGTATTATCACAGGCCTGTGCATGTGCCCTGAGTCCGGGGCATCTATACCTGTCTGTTCTGTGGGTCGTGCTTACTGACCGCAATGAATGGGGCTGTGAAGGCACGCGGATGTCATCCATGTGCCATTCATGACGTATAATCACGGCCTGGCTACATGCATGTAGCCATAAACACTTCACTATTTGTTATGTATCTTATAATTGTAAATGTTGGGGGGGGGGAATAGTATCTTACCCTCAGATTATATTGATCATTGACATCTTGGCTTGGTCCTCCCATCGCCGCCAGTTTGGGATCCAAGATCCGTATTTGTGACATCATTTGCACTCATCTGAAAACTTCTTAAAGGTGCCCATAAAGGTGTCGCATTTTATTCACAAATGGAAATCTTTGTGATATCAGCGGGACAGCTGATATTGTGAAGTTTCCCCTCTGATATGGATGGTACATTGGCACCGGTGTGTACTTATAGGTAAGTAGCAAAATAAAAATAAAATATGTAAAATTCCTATAATCAGGTATCTCAAAATCCAGGAGATTTTTCTACCTTTCATAGTGAGGTCTGTATACCTGTACGTATCCTTGATAATATGGCGCCTGCTAGGTTACCTTCGTGCAAGATTAAATGGGAAAAAAATGGCTATATCCTGGCGATCGTGTGTACGTACCACAGTGATCTATGTCTGCCGCATTGTTATAAGTGAATAAATCCATATCCTCTGTTTTTTATCTTTCAGTATGAGATCCCACTAACCTGTAACTGTGGTCTCGCTGTCAGCGTCGTTCTCTGACCAGGAATCATCTCTATAAAGGTAACCTAGCAATGATTGTAAAAAAGTGTAATATAACTGTAGATTTGGGGAAATAAATCCAGTCTTAGAGCATTCACTGCACTACTGAAAGAGGACCTTTCATGGCACCGGCATTGGCGGTATTATATAGCAATAGAAAGCTGGCAGTGCGCTGAATTCAATGCACACTCAACTTTGATGGTACGCACCCTGGTAGCGCTGAGCAGTAAGGTCCACCCTTCTGAGAGTGGAGGGATATCTGTGCCCAAACTAACAGCATCGATATCTCGAGCACCCATGTGTATACTAGCAAAGCTGACAGTGTCAACTTTTAGCGCTATATAATACTGCTGGTGCCAGAGGATGTGAAAAGGTCCTCTTTTACAGAGGACCTTTCATGTCCTCATAGATGTGTGGTATTATATACAGCTAGAAAGATGAATTTTCCGGTATACTCCCCTGTGCTGATGATAACGGTACCGTTAAAGGGGTATTCCTACGTCGCATACTCACCAGTCTTCGTTGCTGTGAAATCTTCTGTCTTCCTGCTCTGTTGCGTCATTGGTGGGTGGGGTTACATATGCAAAGCCAGTGGCGAGATGCCGCTGGCCCTGCGTGCACACTCATAGATGGTGAGACCAATCTAGCTTTCACAATGCGAATACAGACCCGAAATCCGCTGTAATAGAGAGGTGGATGCCGGGGAGTGTAGACGCCGGCACAGGTGCCTGCAACATCACTATGCTCCTGCCCTGCAAGAAGCCAGCAGTGGCAAGAGCGATGCTGTTATTCCGCTCCTCCGCCGATAACGATTGTGGTTTGTACTTGTCACAGTATTTCTGACACTTAAGACACAGGACAGATACTCTCTGGGTTGTTGTTTTTTTTTCATATTTGTGAAACCTGCAGCTTTTTACATTACCGTATTTTTCGGACTATAAGACGCACTATAAGACGCACCTTTTTTCCCCCGAATTTGGAGCCAGCAGCAGGAGGAGTGATGGCTGGAGGAGTGAGCCCTGGCTTCATGCAGGGCAGAGGAGCGTAGCGATGTCTCAGGCCCTTGCACCTGTGCCGGCGTCTATCCCTCGCCGGCATCCGCCTCTCTAGTACAGCGGATGCCAGGTCTGTATTGGCGGCCCCTTCTCCCCCGGGGTCGGTCCCCACCGGCCCCATACCTTGTAAAGTTGCAGGCCGGCTCCTGCGCGGCGATATCGCAGGAGCCGACCTGTTCGGGTGACAGCCGGGAGCCTAATGAAGGCTCCCAGGCCTGTCACTGCTATATTACTATTATGGCTAGTCTATGACCAGCCGTAATAGTAATATACAGAATGTCCCATAGACGGCAATACAGTTGTATTGCCGTCTATGGGACTTGCAATCAAGTGACTGCAGGTTCAAGCACCCGGGGGGAATAAAATAGTAAAAAAAAACAAAAAAAAGCTTTAAAAATATATAATAAAAAAATGAAATAAATAAAAGTTCTAAATCACCTCCTTTCCCTAGAATATATATAAAAGTAGAAAATCATATGTCAAACACATACACATTAGGTATCCCTGTGTCCGAAAATGCCCGGTGTACTATTAGTTTTCCTGTACAGTGAACGTCAAAATCACAATTGCTAAACCGCCAGGTTTTTTTTCAATACAAGGTGATCTAAGCAATAGATATTCCCCAAAATGGTATAACTAAAAAGTACATCTGGCCCCGCAAAAAGAAAACACTCTATGCGTCCCCGTACAGCTGCAGGGTCACCTGTCAATGTGGCCTTGCAGCTGTTGCAAAACTACAACTCCCATATATTAAATATTTTACCATTTTTTGCTTCAAAAATTATTTTCCCTTTTTTCCCTCTAAAACCTAGGTGCGTCTTATAGTCCGAAAAATACGGTAATACAAAAGCAAACCTATCTCATATACACGCTCCAGCAAAATGTGCACTGGAAAGTGACCATCGGTGCGGATTGTAAATGTACAGCATGTCCGTTTATGCTGCAGGTTTCACCCTTTGCAATGCTTAGAGCAAATTCAGAATGCAAAATCCATAGATTTGTTGCGGATTTTGCAGTGGACACTTGCTTTATACATCCTGCATGGGACCCTCATTGTCCATTACAGTGCACCCAAAGGTTATATGTTATCCAGTACTCACATGAACTAGTCTACAGTGCTCCAGCCAATGGTGACTCCAGTCCTATGACTGTTTGTGAGGTCACTTTGGACCACAAGTCCTGCGGGAGTAACAGAAATCGACCAGTGCAAAATTTGTTTGTATTTGCAGAATAGAACCTTAACTGTTTCAAAAACCACATATTTTTTTAAAAAAAGTAACGACCCAAATTGCGAAAATGTCATAATTTTTTAATAAACTCCCACACTGATTCTGATTTAGCTTTCCGTGTCACACGATACATTGTTTAGAAAGATGTGATACCATGCTGATGTTTAGTCCGTCATACCCATTGATTGACCAACCAAATTATGTGATGTTACTACTGATGTTACATTATCACCCAGTGGAGAGTTGTGATTGGAGAAGATGGTAGTGGAATCAAGCAGGTGGATATTATAAGCAGATTAGGTTATTTTAATATTTTTGGATTAGTTGGAAATCCCTTTAAGGCTGAGGCCCCACGTTGCGGACATGCAGCTTTATTTTGTTGCAGATTTTGTTGCGACTTTTTTGAGCCAAAGCCAAAAATGGCTACAAAAGGAATGGGAAACATGTAGGAAGCTCTTATAGTTCTACCTTCTGCTCAATCCAGTCCTGGCTTTGGCTCAAAAAACTGCAGCAAAATCTGCAACAAAAAAAGCTGCATTCCCACAACGTGGGGCTTTAGCCAAAATGCATCCATAAGGTTTTCTGATGACCAAAAATGTTTAGTTTCGGCATTAGTCCTGGTTTAGGTACAATACCTAGTTCAACATGTGGTCATTCAGCTTATCCCCTAGAGGGTTGGAGGATACTCAGGTATGTTAAATTTTTTTTGCTAGAATTGATTTCTTCAGCACTTTTTTTTTTTCTTTTAATTTTTAAAACCTTTTTTGCAGGTTGATTCGCCATGCCTTCCTGTGTGGTTAAGGGGTGCGTTTGCACATGGAAATCCAGAGATTCGGGCATCATCCTTCACGTCTTCCCAAACGACCCAGCCATCATCAGATTGTGGTTACAGCAAACAGGCCAAGGTGGCGAAGACTTGGAAGCGCTGGTGGAAAAGGTCATCAGAGGAAAGAAGTCTGACACCTATCGCATGTGCTCTATGCATTTTACCGATGACTGTTACACATACGATGGCTCTCGTCGTACACTGAAAAAAAATTCCATACCAACTATTTTTCCCCCGGTTACAGCAAATTACTACAAAGAAATACCGACAGAAGAAGAAGGACCAAAGAGGAAAAAAAGGAAAATCTCACAGACTTGTATAGGTGGTGAGAACCAAAGTCCTTCTACCTCTACCTCAATTGAACCTTTGTTATATCATACTGTCCAAATAAGAGACAATGAGGCAATGCTTCTTGACTACCCACCACCCTCCGCTCCAGAGCCATGTAGGGTGTGTAGGGTCGTGGTAGATCAAGGTACCAATACGGATTCTGTGAATCATGATAGATTTGGATCAGGAGGAGTTACGCCAAAGCCTGGGAAAAAACATGCACAAACACAGACGTCCGTAAGAATGTTCAACCAACAAACAGAAAAAGTTCAACCTTTACCAAAACACTGTCGAAGTCCGAGGGAGGGAACATTTTTAAGAAACGCTGAACAAATGAATTCCATCTTTCATGAATCTGACTACGAAGAGGAGGAAGAGGAATCTTTCTACGTCGAAAGTGACGAAGAGGCAGAGAATGAAGCCCAAACCGGAGAATTCAAGTGCGTCTACGAAGGTCCCAAGAGTCCAGTACGTGAAAAAAAGTTTATAGTCTTTGAAAGTTGCCTCAATAAACTTGTTGCGATGATACATTGCCAGGCGCAAAGTCAATGCGATGATCGTGTAACGCACATTCGGAAGAGCTTCGTGGGCTCCTCTGTAATAATAGAGGTTAAGTGTGCGAGCGGTCACACCAAAATCATATGGGAGAGCCAGCCGAAACTAGGGAAGCAACCATTAGGAGATGTTTTGGCTTCGGCTGCGGTCTTGTATAGTGGATGCAGTTTCCTCAAAACTCTTCAGATGGTAAAATTGTTGAACTTGAAATTTATTGGAAAATCCACCTATTACAAAAATCAAATGACATATTTGTTTCCGGCCATAAATCGCCACTGGCTTCTGGAGCAGCAGTCTATCATTACCCGCCTACGGGATAAACCTGTATGTCTAATGGGGGACTGCCAAACTGACCAGCCCGGGCCCTTGGCGAAGTATTGCACTTATACTATGATGGACGCAGAGACTAAGAAGATTATTGGTTTTCACGTACAACATCTCCTGCCCACTTTATCTCGAGCTCACCTCGAAAATATAGCATTTAAGAAAACACTGAATGGTATTTTAGGAAAAGGAGTCAATGTGAAGGTAATAACCACCGATCGACACGCCGGAATTAGGAAAATAATGAAGGACTGTTACGCTAATATTATTCACAGTTTTGACCCATGGCATGTGGCGAGATCTCTGAGTAATAAAATACTTGTCCAGTCCAAGAGAAAACACTGTGAAATCCTCTCGCATTGGGCGGCACCTATCAAATCGCACTTATGGTGGTGTGTCAAGACGTGCAATGAAAACCCAGAGGAATTATTGGACCGATGGAACGCATTACAGTACCATGTTCTTAACGTTCACCAATGGTACTCCAATTCTGACTACTGGAAGTGCCAGCACGATATTTCCCGGTCTGCCAACTCCAAACCTGCCAAATGGCTTTCAAAAAGTTCTTCGGCTTACCGTAGACTTAGAGAAATCGTACTTAACCCTTCATTGCAAAAAGACTTGAAACGAGTATCTTACTTCTGCCAAGCAGACGCCCTGGACGTATTTCATAATACATGTCGCAAATACGGTCCCAGGCAGTTTCATTATCATATGGACGGGGAGGTGGCCAGAACCCAAATGGCAGTTTTGGATCACAACCGAAACGTACAAAGAGTTGAAGCTGCCCTGAAGAAGTCAACAACCGACGGTGGCCCAGGACATTGTGCCAAACTCTTCAAAACCCGTAAGGCACGGGTAATGAAAGCACTTTATGAGCGCAAAGGCCAGGACTTTGTTTTCGAGTTACTAAGAGACGTGGTTTCTATGGTGCGCAAAAAGAACAAGATGGAGTTAAATTCGACTCGTCCTCCATTACTGGCGAAGCCTCCATCGAGACACCAGAAACTATCAAGCGCCTCAGACAATACTTGATCACGTCAGGTTCTGTTTCATGTTGAAACGTTGCTGTTACGTTTTTTGTAACCTTTTATGAGATGGGTGTTGTGTACTTGCAGTTTGGAGACTGGACCATTACTCAAATATTGTGGTGGGTGAGGTCTGGAGAAATCCTTCAGCGGTACGGGTATTAACGTTTTGAGGGGTTGTTTTACTGTATTCAGAATTATTTTGCCTTGGAAAGGAGTTCACACACAAAAACCATCATATTTGGAATTGAACAAGTTCTTTGACTTAGCTTGAGTGCCATGAACCCACACAATGCACTGAGCTGCAGGAAATGAATGAGTGCAGCTCTGGATGTGATTGGAGTGTAAGACATTGATCAGTGTAAAAGAAGCCTGCACTGATCTTGATTTCTGTCATGCCTTATACTCCAGTTACATATAAAGCTGAATCAAGTCCGCTGCTTGTTGCTGATTGGATTTTAAGGTTTATGTGACTGAGCATCTTCATGTTAACTATAGAACCGTTACTTAAAGGGCTTGTACCAAGTTTTGAAGTTATTACCTATAGATGGAATAGGGGATTTGACTGGTGAGGATTTGACATCTGGGACTGGTTCTGATGTCGTGATGGGGTTGACGTGCAGCGCATGTACCTTGTCCCCCCATTAATTTTGTGATATCTAAGCACTGTATCTATGATGTTCCCATAGAGAATGAATGGAGCAGCGGGGCGCTTGCTTGGCCTTCTGTTCCATTAGGATGGGGGAACAAGATTCCCATTCTACTCTATCCTAGTGATAGGAGATAACTTCAAAATTTGGTACAACCCCTTTAAGGCTCCTGCGGTACAGATTGTTTTATTAGGATACTAGCAACATTTTTCTAACTTTGGATATGACTGGAGAAGAAGAGACAAATAAAGCAAATTGTCTTATTTATCTAGATTGGTAAAATTAAACTGTGCAGTTTTGTAAAATTGGTTGCTGTAAATAAAATCTAGAGCAGAAGTATCCAACTAAACCGGGCGAATCCTATATTCTACCTTACTATTGGAACTGATTTAGGCCGGGGCCCCACGAGACGTAAATGCCACGGCGGAAACTCTGCGGGAAAAATTGTGGCGTTTTACAGTGCAAGCAAAGGGGATGGGATTTATGCGAATCCAATGCCCACTTTGCGGAAAAAAACGCAGTGCGGACACGCTGCAGCTTTGCAAATCGCAGCATGTCAATTATATCTACGGAAACGCCGTAGATATAATGCGAAGAGAAAGTCCGCAGAGGAAAACTCTGAACTTTCACTTCAAAGCGCTGCGGAAAGAACCACAATGCGATCATGCAGCGGTTCTTCCTGCAGTGCTTTTTTTTTTTTTTTTTAATGTAGATTGTGAGTCCCACATAGGACTCACAATGTACATTTTTCCCTATCAGTATGTCTTTGAAATATGGGATGGAAATCCATGCAAACACGGGGAGAACATACAAACTCCTTGCAGATGGTTTTTTTTATGCCCTTGGTGGGATTTGAACACCAGGACCCAAGCGCTGCAAGGCTGCAGTGCTAACCACTGAGCCACCGTGTGGCCCCCGTGCAGTGCTTTATGACTGCGTTTATGGCCCGTGGGGCCTTAGCCTTAAAGAGGAATTATAACTTCACTTTTATTATTAGTCTCAAAGGATGAGACCAGCACCGTGCAATAAAGAAATCAAATACAATACCTGCGTGTCCCATTATAAATATTCCTCAACATCAGCTCCATATTCCGTCCTCAATCTGCCTTCCATTGCTTCCAGAGATAGACTAAAAAATAAAGGGGCCTGCTCGTTCTTCCTGCAGATTTTATGGCTGATTCACAGCTACAGAACGGGCTGAATAGCTCCATTGTTTTTAGAACTTATACGGTGCATTCACACGGAGGAAAATGGTGCTGACTTTGGTGTGGAATTCGTGTCAGATTCAGTGCTTAGAATAAAAGCCTCCCATTGACTTCAGCAATCTAGCAGAAAAAAGGAACACATTGAAGTTAATGGGAGGCTTTTTTTCAGCGCTGAATCTGACTGATTCCATTCCAAATTCAGCGCCATTTTCCTCCGTGTGAATGTACCTTTATGGTCTGGATAATACAATCTGTATATTTCTTGGACACCTATGGGACTACTGTACAGTATGGGGCAGCAGACACCAGCCGGAGCAGTAACCCACAGCATCATAGATAACTGAGTCCTGGAAACCTAGCCAATACATGTGCCATATGTTATGGACTATGAACGTCCATGTGCAGTAAGCAGCTATACATCAGATTCCCCCTGGTCCAGGAGCAGATGCAGGCAGGCACATGAGATGCGTGTTCTCATGTAACAACCACAGTCTGTCATGTTGCACATTCATGCCTATATGTTAGAGAGCCAGGAATCGCCATATAACGGTATGTACATAGGCCCAAAATCTGCGCTATTTGTTGGAATTAGCTGTTTATGCAGCAAACACATGGATTTCTTAATGCCCACTGATGTTTCACACAGAGGCAAAAATGTCTGCAAGAACTCAAATGTAAATTTTCCCTAAAAGTAAAAAAATATATAATTTTTTTTAAAAAGTACATAGCTGATATGCTTAAAAACACCAACGTGGCATACCGTATTACAGAGGATCTCATGCGACTGCTTCCTAATGGTACCATAAATATCCATGTATTAATAGGAATATCACAAAAAGGTTCGCATTATGGTTGGTTGTACGGCCAAATGTCCCAAACACGTGAACAGCCAAGAACCTTCCAACGAGTGTTCGCGTAAAAATCTGTGCTGAAAAAAAGACTCCCATTGATTTCAATGGGTTCCGTTTTCTGCTAAAGTCAATGGGAGTCTCTTTTTTTTTCAGACCTGAAATTCCACCCCATTTTCCTCCGTGTGAATGGACCCTTAAGCTAGCTTCACATCTGTACTGGGATCTCTGTCATTCGGGTCCAACAGGGGACCCAAACAAGAGAACCTGTTTGCCAAAACAGCTGCTACTTCCAGACATCGGCAGACCCCATAAACTATAATGTGTCCGCTGTTTTTATACTTAGAGCGGTGGAGAGAAAAGTCTTACGTACAGGACTTCTCTCTCTGCTGATTTCTGCGGCTTATTCTCCAAAGGGCTAGATATAAACCTAGCCTAAGGCTCTATTCAGATCACATTTTTAAAATCTGATTAAGGGGCCTTCACACTAGCGTCGGTGTCCGTGACATTTTGCATTGATTTAATGGGACATCATGTGCGTTCTTTTACAGTCCGTGTCTGTCCTTAAGTGTCCGTTCACAAAGATGTCCGATTTTTCAAGCGGACAGCAAAACCCTACATTAACAGCGCACACCGACGGTAGTGTGAACGCCCCCTAATGGATACAAAACACGGATAGAAATGATGGCCAGCCACTGTCCTGTACCTAGTAGATGAGGTTAGATGAAGACGCCGGTCTATCAAGTCTAACCTATAACCCTACAATGCTGATCCAGGGGAAGGCAAAACACAATATACGTAGAGATCAATGTTTAGAGAAAAAAAAATAAAAAATCGGTTTTTTTTTTTCCGTTAATGGGCAATATTTTCGTGGCTATAAAAAAAAAAAAAAAGACATTGATCTCTATGTAAATGGATGACTATCCATCTTTTGCATCTATTTAATGGATCTGCTAGATGATGTAGAAATCGTGATGTGAATGGAGCCCAAAACCTAATGCATGAAGAGCTTTAGATGCTCCAATCTGCAGATAAGGTATCCGTGTAGGGTTAGATACCCAGTTCCCAGACAGTATGAGGTCTATATACAGGCCCAGCTGTATTCTGTAAATGTGCAATACAGGTGAATTACAGTTTATTGCCGCACAATATACAGAAGTGTGAACTTTGCTCTGCAGATTAAGGATCCCGGGTCAACCTTCTGAGCTGTGAATAGTTGGCAATAGCAGAGGGGGCCGAGCTTAGCGTTTTCCTGTCCCTGGGCCCCAGGAAGGAGACTCTGCAGAGCCGGGTTGGCTGTAGCGTTCTCCACAGCTGCAGAACGGTGAGTGTTCAGCTGGAAAGCACAGGACTAAGCTTAAGAATTAGTGCAGAAATATTTCCACCTTAGTTCCAGCCCCTTGAAAAGAAAAAAGTGAACCTAGGACAGTGATACAGAAACAGAGTGATATCGGTCAGACGGGGCCTGGCCTTGTGACTGGAGATACTATATATACTGAGAACTAAAAAAGTCACAGATCCTGTGGCCTCTGCACATGTCCGGGGTGCAGTGTGTGCTGTCATGGTGGAATTATTAATGACTGAGCCTGCACCGACAAGAAGACTGCTGCAATATGTGAAGGGCAGATATACCTTATAGAGCTTTTCCCACATTGACTAAGGGTACGTTCACACATTCAGGTTTTAAAATGCAGTTTTCAGGCCACAACAAGGAATAGAGTAGAAAAACACTGGAGCGCTTGCACCTTTTCTATATACTTTCACCCCCATGATGATCCAGGTTTTGGCTTCAAAAACTGCATCTGAAAACCTGAGCGTACAAACGTACCCCAAAGGTAAAGTACTTTGTCTTCTACAGATATATCAGGACACAAGTGAAAGTGTTATTGCATTATTCCCTGTGCTATGTAACTTGACCTTTGCCTTGTGATCAGGTGAAAGACATTGAAGATCATCCCTTTAAGGCTCGGTGCCATATTGTAATTATTAGCTGTAAAGCCGGGTCTAACATACGGGATACTTCAGCCCTGACCTGACCAGGGATTGTCAGGAAAACTTATCATGTTTTGTATGCCAGTTTTCTAGCGTACAAGGCGTGAAAGAGTTGCAATTTTTCCTTTTTTTCAATGTTACGAAAACACGGAGTTTTGGCCATGGCGGAGACGTAGCAGGAAAAAACGCAGCGTTTTACAGTACCTGCAAAATGGATGAGATTCTGGCTAATCCCATCCACACATTGCAGAAAAAATCTGCAGCAGAAATTCTGTGATTACAAAGACATGGCGTACGTGAGGACAATGGCACCGTCACATTTATGGTCACTGAAATCTACTCGGGTGCACGGCTCGGCAGAGGGTGCACCTTGTCAGAAATGAGGCGCCTTGTTCAGCACTGCAGTGACTATCAGGACCAGTGAGGTTTCAGCGTCTTTAGGGTATTTCACACGGCGGAATTTGCATACCACGAGTGAAAATTCCACACGGCTAGTCGCGACGGGATGCTGGTGCAATGCAGTGCAGTGGTGCGGGCCTTCAGGGGGTGGAGCATGGCCGATTCTCCTTGTGTTCTTCAAACTCCTGTCTCATGCAACGCCCCTCCAGTTTTGCATTTGGCAGAATACATTGAAGCAAGTTGCAAATCTTTTAGGATTCCAGACAATGATGCCATGTCATATAAAAATACTATAGATGTTATGGGATGGGAAACCCTCACATACCCTATATTGAAAATCCCTGGAACACCCAGCAGAATATATCAGCTTGTCCTCTCTTGCAAGTTCTTGTTTGCAGGATGTTTCACAGTTCACCTCCTGCCCCCACTGAGACGCCTCCAGGATCAGGTTGCACAATCTTTAGTAATTTATTACTTAAAGGGACAATTAAATCAAGACTCAAATGTGGAAAAACTAAGAAAGCACAGCTGCGGGTTACATAAAACATGGTCCAGCAAAGGAAGCGAGGGGTTCAACGTCTATTACCCTCCATTTATATTGGGAAGAGACTGAGGGGGTGGAGCTTAACTTGTCTGGTCCACCATTACAGGAGAGCAGAGGGGAGGTTTCAGCTGCAGCAAGCTTCTGCTCCTCCCCCAAACCTGATATTGGTTTGATCTGTGAGAAGTGAAAGGTAAAATGGAGGCCTCCTAGGACACAAACAAAACTTTGTCTTCTATTATATGGAGTTTTGTTAATGGTAAATACAGATTAACCAATTTTTATTATTTTCTGCATTTCTTGTCCCTTTCATTAGTGATTTACTTAAATTCCCCATAGTTTTGTGTTTCTTTGCACCCCAGAATGGTGCGGATGATTCCATACATTTCAGTGGGATTGCCAGGGATAGTAAAAACACAGCGGTGGAGTGAGTGCGCTGTGTCTGTCCTGCCGCTCCAAACTGAGGGTAAAGCACCCCAGTTCTCATGATTAATGGAGGTGGTCGGACTCCTACCGATCAGTAAGTTGGTCCTATTCTTTGGATAGAAGATAACCTTCTCTTTGTGGAATACAACTTTAAAGAGGATTTATTTTCATCAGATTGGGCACAGGCAGTTCTATATACTGCTGGAAAGCCAACAGTGCGCTGAATTCAGCGCACTATCAGCTTTCCAGATCTGTGCCCCGGGTAAAGCGCTAACGGTCCCGGTACCATAGCTCTTTACAGTCAGAAGGGCGTTCCTGACAGTCTGTCAGGTACGTCCTTCTCCACAGCAGCGCCTATCGCGCTATACAGTGTAAGCGGGGAGGAACGCCCCCACCCCTCACGATAATACTCGTCTATGGATGAGCACTGTGAGCAGAGGGAGGGGGCGTTCCTCCCCGCTCACACTGTGCAGCGCGATAGGTGCTGCTGGGCAGAAGGGCGTACCTGACAGACTGTCAGGAACGCTCTTCTGACTGTAAAGAGCTACGGTACCGGGACCAATAGCGCTTTACCCGGGGCACAGATCGGGAAAGCCGACAGTACGCTGAATTCAGCGCACTGTCGGCTTTCCAGCAGTATATAGAACTGCCTGTGCCCAATCTGATGAAAGGTCCTCTTTAATGAATATGGCACAAATCAGCGAACTATTCATTAAGGCGATGAATCCCCCAATTTCTGTATCAATAACTCAACTCCTCTGCTCCAGCCTCTGCTTGTTGTCAGTGAATGGAAACCGCATTATTGCCATCCAGAAAACAGTGTAACCTGTTTTAGACTAAGGGTGTATTCACACTGAGTATACGCTGACTGATTCTGAACGTTAAAACACAATGTAGGGCCTCAGCCTTAATCTTAGATGTCTCACAGCTGAGACTTTGCTACAATTGCTATCAGTGTAGACTGAGGTAAGGAAAGACCCAGACTGATATAGACACGCACTTATGTAATGCATTATTTCTCACATGAATGGCTAAAAGCACAGGGAGCATTGGGGATCGGGGAGATCAGTGGCTGCCATATAGACACTAATCCCCCAACAATTATTAGGGTCAGTATTACAGTAAGGTAAATAAAATCTCAGTATGACCTTAGAGCGTGGGGGATTCCCATGCGAACCTACAAACTCCATGCAGATATTGGCTTGGTTAGATTTGTAGGGGTGCAAAGCAGTGCTTGGCAGCCATACTAACCACTGACCTATTGCATTATATTTGCACTGCATGTTGCAGAAAACTGGATAAGAGAGGGATTAATCTTCTTATGTGTTCTGGCAAGCGGAGAACAAAAACTATATTATATATGTTATGTTGCAAGATTGTTTTGCAACTAGACGTCTTGGATGGGGCACCCTGGGGGTTGCAATGAGACTCCATTCATTAACAACCAAGCAATCTTTGGTTACGCAATAATAGTCCCAGCCAAGGTCGCCATGTTTCCCTTAAGTTTCTCTGGCTCCTTAAAGGGATTGTTTAGGGACTAAAATATGCCTTGCTCTATCCAACTGAATCTTCATGAATACATTCAACAACCACCAAAAAAATGAGAAATTGTGTTTATTTGATGTTGGGTTTCTCACAGTTTTCTGGGTGCACCATGCAACTTGTATGGTGGTGTATGAGGAGTTTTTGGGCATGTCCCTACGCTAGCTGTGACATAACATTTGGGTTAAACTGGGGCAAATACACAATGTATAAAAGCGTCCTTCTTGCCTTCCCAAAATGGTCAGTTAGGCTCTCAGTGTGGAGAACCATGTTGAGAATCCATAATTCTGATTATTTTTTTATTATAACTGGTTCCCAATAATATGACTTTAGTTTAATTGTAACTCAATATTTTCTCATTGTAGAGTTGGAGCAGCCAAGTGACCCACATCAAGGAGACCTGAGCTACAGACACTTGAGTGTATCCAAGAATTAACCAAGAAAATGTCAAGCTCCTCACTTGAGAACATCTCTGGAGCAATAGGGTCGGTGGTTGAGAACTTCCAACGCCATCGGTTGCCACTGCTTTGTGCCGCCGGCCTTGGAGTCACAGCAGTTGCTTCTTGGATGTGGTGGAGAAAGACACGTGGTGAACACGTGGAGCTGAAAAAAGTTGGTACAGTCTCCCAGATTCTCATATACCCAATCAAGTCATGTAAGGCCATCTCAGTACCAGAAACCGAGTGCCTGGAGCTGGGATTACAACATGGAGAACTTGAGGATCGGCACTGGCTGGTAGTAACTGAGGAAGGACAAATGGTGACTGGTCGACAGGAGCCACGAATAGTGCTTATTAGTGTGACTGGCTGTGGAGACTCGCTCTGCCTTGAAGCCCCAGAGATGGAGAAGATAAAGGTCCCAGTGGTGCAACCCAAGAGTAACAAAATCATGAATTGCCGAGTGTTTAGCCGTGACATCCAAGGTCGGGACTGCGGCGATGAAGTGTCTCGTTGGCTCACTACCTATTTTCAGAGTAGTGTCCCCTACCGCTTGGTGCACTTTGAACCCAATGTGATGAAGCCACGAAAGTCCAAGGAGATAGAGAAACCATTCCGGGAAAAAGATATCATCGCCTATCCTGATGCCAGTCCCATCATGCTGCTGTCAGAAACATCCCTGGAAGAACTCAATAAGCGAATGGAAAAGCCTGTCTCAATTGCCCATTTCCGACCTTGCATCGTTGTGTCTGGGTGTGAGGCCTTTTCGGAAGATGGTTGGGATGACGTGAAGTTGGGCACCACAAGACTGAAGAGGGTCATGGCATGTGGGCGATGTATCTTGACCACAGTTGACCCAGTCACTGGAATCATGGACCGAAAAGAACCACTGGATACCCTGAGAACCTTCCGACTGAGTGATGAGTCCCTGAGTCATCTATACAAGAAATCGCCCCTCTTTGGGCAGTATTATGGGGTTGAAAAGACCGGGAAATTCAGAGTTGGAGATCCAGTGTATCTGATGGTCCGCAAAGGATAGAAAGTAGTCTTCTTCTAACTGGAAAACCCTGTACAATCAATAACTGGAGTCATTGAAGAGAATTTCCCTCTAAAATTAAAGGAAGTCTACCGCCTCCCCAAAATTCTTAATTGCAGCCACCGCTTTACAGACCACATCACTGTGATAACCTCCGCCATGTCACTTTTGTAGATTTGAAGAAAGACAAATTTGAATTCTTATGCAAATGAGGCCATTGGTGCACTAGGGGCGGGTCTTCAGCCCTTGCTGCTCAGGTAGGATGGGTGACATCATAACAGTGGGAGGAGCAACAAATCTGAACAGCAAGAGCAGTGCTCCAGGGAGCTGAGGGCCCGCCCCCAGTGCACTACCTGCCTCATTTATCTCTGTAATGTGCTCTATAACATGGGGGTGAAAGTGGAATATACTTGCGGTGGGCGAGGGGGTGGTAGACTCCCTTTAAGTAAGTGTAGCTGCTAACTATCTGTATAGAAACCTGGACCATTGCCCCAGCGGTTATCACTCAACTTATGGACCTGAATGGCAAATCTTCCTACTGTTCAGAGACTTGGGGTTGGAGGATGTGTTACTGCACAGCTATACAGGTTTACTGCTGCGGACATGTAGACCTTATTCTGCAAAAATTTTGGAAAAAAAAAATCTGATATCACTGTACAGTAAACAACTTAGTCAGAGCGTGCCACACCAATCCATTATGTGTGTCTGATATTGCACTCCATTAGGGCTAAGCAGCAATACCACACACAACCTGTGAACAGGAGTGGTGCTATTTTTGGAAGTAGCCATGTTTTTCTAACTGCATTCAAGCCTTTTGGCCCTCTAGTCCAGTTGATTATGTTAGGTTTAACCCCCTGACTACTAGGTGCTGGTGCTAGTTGTGTTCCTTGGTAGTCAGATCTCTCTATATTGTACGGTCTCTGTTGTATTGATAATGGTTTATAAGAATTATAGATTTGTAGATGATATTGGAGTAAATAAAATTTCTAATATTTCATAATTTGTTACTAATTTGTATAGAAATCGATTTGACTACAGAAAACCCCAAAAATAGGAGGAAGAGGCCTTTGTTGTAATCCTTGGCTAATAAATATATACGTGACTACCAGCCGGGCTGTCTTGTATTTTTTTTGTTTAAATGGGGGAGGGGCTCCCAAAAATTCAAACACAATGGTGGAAATTTTGCTTTGCTTGGAACACCTGAAAACTGGCAAACAGTGTGAATGTTTGTGTACAAATTTGGGATTTTTTTCTTATTTACAGTAGGTTATTTATTATGCTTACTTATATAGCACCATCATATTCCGCAGCGCTTTACAGATATTGTCAGTCACTGTCCCATATAGGGCTCACAATCTACATTCCCTATCAGTATGTCTTTGTGTGTGGGAGGAAACCCACACAAACACAAGGAGAACATACAAAGTCCTTGCAGATGTTGCCCTTGGCAGGATTTGAACCTAGGGCTCCAGCCTTCACACCATTGTCTCCTCTCCATTATTCAGGTCCAATGTGGAACCCAAACAATGGAAAGGCGAACCACTACAACAGAGGTAAGACACCGAGTCTGACAGACCTGTCTTTGTAAGACTAAGGCCCCACCCACATAACGAGCCCTGGAAAAAACGCTGCAGGAAAAAAAAGCACAGTGGAAACGCATCAGGTTTTTCAGCAGAGTTTTCCTTTGCAGACTTTTTACCCCTATTATACCTATAGGGAAAATGCCAGTTTTTTTGTTTTTTTTCCCCATATAGGGATTACAATGTATTTTTTCCTATCAGTATGTCTGTAGAATGGGAGGAAATCCACACAAACACGGGGAGAACATACATACTCCTTGCACATATTGTTCCTGGCGGGATTTGAACCCAGGACTCCAGCGCTACAAGGCTGAAGTGCTAACCACTGAGCCACCGTGAAATCTCCAGGACCATCCAGATGAGGAAGAAGCTCCGGATTAACTCTCTAGACTCCTGGGAAAGTTTGATTTCTCCATCTGCTCCCCTTGGCCATGTGACTACCGGTATATGTGAATATCTGCTTTACATGTGCACTCCTGTCTACTTTGTATTTTCACCCTACAAAACTGTCCTCAAAGAGCGGGAGATGGCTGAACTAACCACAGCAGAGCAGAGCGTTTCAGGAGGTGAAAGAAAACAGGCTGAGAGTTTCCAAGAATAATTGATAGAATTATTTACAGATTAGTAGAAGATGTGCCAGGGGTTTGCTCACAATGATCCTGTAGTCCTGCCATGTCTGTGACCTTGTATAGCGGGCACGGTACCTTATCATAAAGGTGTAGTCCAATGTTTCGCAAGCTCAAGTACTCGATTGAAGTAAAGAAAAAATCAATAAGATTTATAAAATCCAACATAAAAAAGAAATGATGGCGGTTAACCCCTTCCATCTGCAGCGAGTTTTCATTTTTGCATTTTCATTTTTTCTCTCGCCTCTCAAAAGCTATATTATCTTGATATGGGACACATGGGGCCCCCTGGAGGCAGAAGGGGAAGCGGAGGTGGCTGTCAGCAGAAGTGGATATTGGTAAGTAAGGACGTGGGCCCGTGGCAAGAGTATTTGTTAGATGAAATCCAACTAATACTGCTCATATTATACTCTGAGGTCTCTTCCAACCCCATAATATAATGATCGGAGGCTCCAGGTAAGGTGACAACCATAGAAACCAGTGTTACTCACCTCTCCTGGGCTCCGACACAACTCCATACTATCTTCAGGCCTCTGCAGTCACTTTTTTGCATAATTGTATGATCATGCTGGCGTAACCCACATCGGTGACGTCATCAGGCATTCTCAAAATGGTATAAAGGACATTTGGCCCTGAAAAAAACCGCCATATGCAGCCAAGTACATGAAAATATAAAAATGTTACCGTTGTTAAAATATGGCAACTCCAAGAAAAAATGTTAGCAAAGTTTTGGATTTTATTGAGGTGTTAAAGCATAACAAATCTATATATATTTGGCATCGGCATAACCGTACCGACCTGCAGGATATAGACAACTTGTTGCTTTCACCGCACAGGGAACGCTGTAAAAAGAAAACCTGTAAGAAAGTGGCTGAAATACAGTAATTTTTCTGTAATTGCATTCTATTTAGAATTTTTTTACAGCTTCCTAGTAGTACATCATGTGGAAATATACAAAATGTAGCAAATATTACACCGCCATATGGCTCTATGAACGGAACAATAAAAAAGTTATGGCTTGTGAAAGACCAGGAGCAAAAATAGCGGCAGCAGGAAGGGGTTAAGAATAGAAGGTAAGAATTTTTTTTAATTTTTCCGGATCCTATTTGCTGCATCAGAGTCAAAAATTGGTTAAGTGAAGGGAGTATTAGTAAAGTCCATTGGAGATCTGTGGTTGTCAGATTATATAGTATGTGAAGAAGGAAGATGGATGGAACATATGGAAACCATACTATAGTCTGTGGGGCAGGTGGGGCATCGTACATCGTATTTATACATGATTATTAGCTGGCTTTTACAAGAACTTTTCTCACCATGTCCTATTTTGTGCCAATTACTTTCTCATCCCCCTCCTAATTGTGATGTTCTAAGACCTGGTTCACATCTACGTTTGGTATTCCGTTCGGGGAGTCTGCTTGGGGACCCCCGAACGGAATACTGAACATATTGACAAGCGGTGAGCTTATGAAAGCACAAGGACCCCATAGAATATAATGGGGCCCTTGTGTTTTCTGCGCGGTGTCTGCATCAGTCACGCGGACAAGAAAGTAGTTCATGAAGTACTTTTTCTCTGCGTGGAAAACACACGGACCCCATTATAATCTATGGGGTCCATGTGCTTTTATTGCTCACCGCATGTCAACACGTTTGGGGACTCCAAGCAGACTTCTGAAATGGCAGGGCTCCCAACCGTCTCAAATTCTGCGGGACATTCCCGGACTCAGGGTCCTGTCCTGCAGTCGAGGTATGTCCCGGTTTCAACTCATCTGCAGACACAGCTCCTGCTTCACCACTGTGCTCTGGGTGCAGAAGCTGTAGGCGCGATATGATGACGTCATTCACATCATTCACATCCCGCCTACAACTCAGTGACTGAGACTGCAGACAGAGCTGCGGGGGAGCGAGGGAAGGTGAGTATAAGTGTTTTTAATGTTAAACATTGAGGGTGAACATGCTGAGGGGGACATATGCAACTAGGGGCAGATGAAGGGCAAGGACGTGAAACTAAGGGCAGAGATGGAGGAGGACATGAAACTGGGGGTAGATGAAGGGGGACACAAACTGGGGGAGATTTTAAGGGGGGCATTAAACTGTGGGAGTAGCTGGAGGGGGACCGGTCTTCCTCTAGATGCTTCCAGTTTAATGTCACCCTCCAGCTACCCCTACAGTTTAATGTCCCCCTCTAGTTGCCCCCAGTTTCATGTCCTATTTCAGATGCCATTCATTTATTGTCCCCCTCCAACTACCCCCACTGTTTAATGTCCCCCTCCATTTGCCCCAGTTTCACGTCCCCCCTCTAGTTTCCCCAGTTTAAACTGGGGCACCAGGAGAGGAACTTAATACTGTGGGGCAGTTGGAGGGGGACATGTGAAGACATATAATGTACGGGTGACTGTAGGAGGATTATACTATGAAAAATGAATGAGAATGGGCGGAGTCAATGTAAAAGTGGGTGGAGCTAAATTTGCCATGTCACGCATAGCGTGCTGCACATTTTGTCCCTCTTTCTGGTCTTCAAAAGTTGGGAGGTATGCCAAACGGAATACTGAACGCAGATGTGAACCGAGCCTAAGTAACAATGATCAGGCCCTGCAGTACTGATCCCGGCCACCAGATGTCACTGCTGCCACTGCAGTCTGAATCCTCTCCTAGTACAGAGCAGCCTCAGTTAGTGCCTGCTGCTACTTGTAGTTCATCAGCTGTGATCTTCAAGGGAGAAATGAAAGCTATGTATATTATATTTATATGAAAATATAGAGTCCAGGATTTCATATGCTGTTCAGGATTCTAGAAAAGCTGGGTGACAACCACATGGGAGCTGTAATGGCAGCCAAGCAGGTTATAATAGAGCTGTAGAGAGATTGTAAGTGTCTAAGTGAATCTAAGTAAAACATTTTCCATTCTCAGCCATGTTTATTGGATAGTCTTTGTATAAAATGACACATTGTAGATCAGGCGCGCACAGTAAGGGATTTCCGGCGTGGACTTAGCCCCATGCACTTTGCCTCCAGGTTACGTTTATCTTACTAGCAGGTATAACAGCCATTATTAATTACATATAATAACTCAGCTACCTGGGTGCCAACCTGGATGTACAGTGCCAACACTCACTGGGGAATGACAGAGCTATCAGGGCAGTAGCTGTCACATGTACATGGAGTGACCAAAAATAACTTTATATTAGGCAATTGCTGAAAAACATGTCTGCTTTCTTCTTAAAAACACTGCCACACCTGTGCATAAGATGTGAGATCATACTTCAATGGAGCTGCAGTACCAGACATAGCCTGTGGACAGGTGTGGCGCTGTTTGTGGAAGAAAGACAACCTATATTCCTGATGCTGCACACCCATTATATGGATATGTCAAGGCGACTACCGCCCGACCGCTCAGGCCAATCAGTGACCTCAGTGAAATGGAAACGGGACGTCACAGCCGACAAGGACTTCCGGCAAAAGAAGACAGTGGAGCCACAGCCGTGGGCGTAACTAACATAGTAGCAGCTGCCACAGGGCCCTGGACATTAGGGGACCCAGCAGCAGCCACTACTGCTGCAGATTTTTTTTTTTCATAGGCCTAAATCCAGCCGGTAACGGGTCCTATTTACTTACCGATCCTGGCTCCTGCTCACGGCCACTGGTGCTTCTCCTTCTGCGGAGGCTGTGAACAGGAGCCACGATCGGTAAGTAAGGCCACAGGCCTGCGAACCCCACAAACACCATCATCATTATACTCGGGGGGTCTTTTCAGAGTATAATGATCAAAGGGCTAGGAGAGGGGAGGGAACATAAAAAAACAGTGTTACTTACCTCTCCTAGATCCCATAGGCTTCAGGCCTGCTTGTTGACGTCACAGACGTCACGTGGGTCGGCATCATTATGCGTCGCGACGCAGGGCCGGCTCAAGTGATGTCTGGTCCATCATTGAATATCCAGCACTAGTGGGGAGTGCGCCAGAGCAAAGAAGAGGTAAGTAACAGTGTTTTTTATGTTTGTATGTTCCCCTGGGTTTCAAATCATTATACTCTGGAGTTTGAAAAAAACTCAGAGTAAAATAATTGTTCATGGGCGGTCCACAATGGGGTGTAATACTGTGTGCAGGGGCCACTATGGAGCATAATACTGTGTGCAGGGGCCACTATGGAGCATAATACTGTGTGCAGGGGCCACTATGGAGCATAATACTGTGTGCAGGGGCCACTATGGGGCATAATACTGTGTGCAGGGGCCACTATGGGGCATAATACTGTGTGCAGGGGCCACTATGGGGCATAATACTGTGTGCAGGGGCCACTATGGGACATAATACTGTGTGCAGGGGCCACTATGGGGCATAATACTGTGTGCAGGGGCCACTATGGGGCATAATACTGTGTGCAGGGGCCGAGGACAATAGGAGGTTGGGGGGAGGGGCCTGACATTCATTGTGAATTATTCTGACCTCAATTAGAGACACACAGGAGCTTCTGATCTTTGCAGACATTTTTTTCCCTTGCATAAATGCTTCAACAATCATGGTGTTTTTCAAAGCATTATAGACCTGACTTCACCCAGAATCTACTACCTTGGTGAGTAGTCTGCCACAATATACTTCAGCGGACTCTCCCTATATCTTTATCTAGTTACCACTCATATATAGCTGCTAACAACACAATGCAGACCACATTAACCCTTTAGCTGGACTGTGAGTGGGTGCTCACTATGCAGTCCCTTATACTAAGGAAAATATACAAACACTTAATACCTTATTTCTGAAACCATCCTTACTTAATTTAATCCAACTAGCCATGAGTGGAGCCAGTTCCTGACCAATGAATACTATTCAGAAGTCCAGTACAACAACATTCTGACTTCAACAATTTGCTACAGCCTTTCTCCACAGCTCTACTTCTATCTCTTCTACTATCTTTTGAGCTTATTTACAAACTGACTGACTCTGTATCCCTCCCATTCTGTTCTGTGTGAATTCTTTTCTCTCCTCCTTCCCACTGTCTTATCCTGCCCCAAATTCCTATAAGACTTCCTCAGTACAACTTATACTGTATCTTATTCAATGGAGACTTTCAAGATCAGTTAGAGGATTCCCTCCTTCCCTTCCTGTCCTTTTTTTCCAAGATACAGCACACTATATATACTGTATCTAAATCAAAAGTGACTAATTAAGGTCAGATGGAGGGTTTTTAGGGATCACTATGTCCCTTTGGTACGTGACTACTTACTTTCCACAGAACACAAATGAGAAATACAACGAATGCACAACCACAACAAGTCAGCAGAACAATTTCAGCCCAAGTTTCCATCTACTTAACACTCATACAACATACTACTCTTAGGTTCTTGCAGAAAGCTTGAGATATTTATATAAGGAACATATGTGTTTATCTCACACTCGGACAGGAAAACAAAGTCCTTAGAAACACAGATCGGATTGGTAAGAAAAAAGTTCTTACCTTGCAGCGCTGACTTTGGATCTGTGGTCCCAGGAACTTCTGTAATCACTGGTTGTCCGGGAGATCAGCAAACCTTCTCCTTATTTCTCAAGCCCCACGTTGGGCGCCAGGTATGATAGGGACATATGGATCCCTCCGTATGTTGTAGAGGTCCTAAGTAGATAATTAATTAACAGGCCTAGATGGACTGCAGCCATCTTCTTCAGGCCTGGAGAACTGATTTAAGACACAAGATGGTGGTGTATCAAAAGAGTTCTAATTTTATTGTAAGAAAAAGGTAGTTTAAATACATTACAGACAAAGAGCTGGCTTGGCTATTCTAATCAGTACAACATGATTGGTTATAGAGATATAAGACAAGCCTGGCACATGGCTATTGGCTGAGGCTCATTATAATCTGCATCTCATTATAGCTTTCCACACTGGGATGGACTTTCCCATGAAACAAAGAAGGATTCAAAATACTTATGTGTGAGCTAACATCCCAGACTGTCTATATGTATATATCATGGCAAAAGAGATAAGATGACACGTTCCATAGACTCTGTGTCTATACACACTCTAAGTGACCTTCATATACTATAAAATATGACAGATACCATAAGATTAATACTTTTGTTGGTTATGTGTCCATACATCATGTAAAGGAGATAAGAGATATACAAAGTCAGCTGCATCTTCTCAAAATGAGGCCCTTGAGAGATAATGATTAGCAACCTATGCATTAACGTTCATTATCACATTCCTTAAAGTCTAACAAGGGGCCTCCTTGACTTAAGCAGAAAAATACATACTTATACAGTTTATATGTGAAAGAGTACAAGATGGCTGCCAAAATACAAAGATGGAGGACTTAACTCTAACAAGGGGCCACTATGGGACATAATACTGTGTGCAGGGGCCACTATGGGGCATAATACTGTGTGCAGGGGCCACTATGGGGCATAATACTGTGTGCAGGGGCCACTATGGGGCATAATACTGTGTGCAGGGGCCACTATGTGGCATAATACTGTGTGCAGGGGCCACTATGGGGCATAATACTGTGTTCAGTAGCCACTATGGGGCATAATACTGTGTGCAGGAAGGGGGGAAAATCGGTCAGGGAGGGGGTCCCATGTCAAATGTTCGCCTTGAGGCCCCACCATTCCTAGTTACACCACTGGCTACAGCGTCAGCGGTCATGTGCGGCAAGGACATACACCAGAAGAAAACAGTGGAACTGCTGGATCTCACTGGAAGGCACTGGAGCACTGGGGACAGGTGAGTATGTATTTTTCCTTCCCTGGCCTAAAATAAAAAAATATATATCATGAACAACCCTTTTAAGGACAACGTTGATTTTTGTTTTTACGTATCTTTCTTTCCTCCCCACACTCCACGCAGCATGTTTGTTTGTTTTTTTTCAGCTCACAGAATTATATGATGGCTTATTTTTGCACGACAAATTGTACTTATCCTACTAATATTATAAGTGTGAAAGTTTGTGTGTTTGGATGTTTGTGAGTTTGGATGTTTGTTCCTCAATCACGCTAAAACGCCTGGACGGATTTGCGTGCAATTTTCCACAAACATAGTTTTCCCTTAGGATTGAGTCACAGGCTACTTTTGGTGCCACTAAACAACATGGCTTCCTAGCAGGAGACTCACAAATGCAGGACTCCTAGCCCCAGCTATAGACTCACACACACTGCCTGGCATTTCCTGCCTCAACCTGCCTGCACACTCCTTACTGTCACCTCAGGAGTAGCCCTCACTCTACTCACTCACATCACAATATAACACATCACATTGTCTGTATCACTACGTACACAATATAACACATCCCATTGTCTGTATCACTACATACACAATATAACACATCCCATTGTCTGTATTACTACATACACAATACAACACATCACATTGTCTGTATCACTACATACACAATATAACACACCACACTGTGTGTATTACTACATACACAATACAACACATCACATTGTCTGTATCACTAAATACACAATATAACACATCACATTGTCTGTATTACTACATACACAATATAACACATCACATTGTCTGTGTCACTACATGCACAATATAACACATCACATTGTCTGTATCACTAAATACACAATATAACACATCACATTTGCTATCCCACCAAACTTTTTAAAGCACTTT
This sequence comes from Leptodactylus fuscus, assembly GCF_031893055.1. Classification (NCBI taxonomy): domain Eukaryota; kingdom Metazoa; phylum Chordata; class Amphibia; order Anura; family Leptodactylidae; genus Leptodactylus; species Leptodactylus fuscus. The sequence goes on from NC_134265.1 coordinate 38,066,515, forward strand.
TACAGTTTCACACGTCTGTGTCCGCCCAATTCTCAAATCACCGCAGACGAAGTCGCGGGTAAAAGCTAGTATTTATATAATATTTTTCATGTTTTAACTAGAGATGAGCGAACAGTGTTCTATCGAACTCATGTTCGATCGGATATTAGGCTGTTCGGCATGTTCGAATCGAATCGAACACCGCGTGGTAAAGTGCGCCATTACTCGATTCCCCTCCCACCTTCCCTGGCGCCTTTTTTGCTCCAATAACAGCGCAGGGTAGGTGGGACAGGAACTACGACACCGGTGACGTTGAGAAAAGTAGGCAAAACCCATTGGCTGCCGAAAACATGTGACCTCTAATTTAAAAGAACAGCGACGCCCAGCTTCGCGTCATTCTGAGCTTGCAATTCACCGAGGACGGAGGTTTCCGTCCAGCTAGCTAGGGCTTAGATTCTGGTAGGCAGGGGTAGAATAGGATAGGAAGGAGAAGACAACCACAACAGCTCTTGTAAGAGCTAAATTCCAGGGAGAAGCTTGTCAGTGTAACGTGGCACTGACGGGCTCAATCGCCGCAACCCAGCTTTCCCAGGATCCTGAATGGAATACACTGTCAGTGTATTCCCGTATACCCGATATATACCCCCGATACCCGTTCCAACGGTGTGCCCCCCCACCTTCACCCCAGAAATACCCTGCAAGTCCCCTAGCAATAGAATTGGGGCTATATACACCCACTATTTTTGCTACTGCCATATAGTGCCATTGTCTCACTGGGAATTCAAAGAATATATTGGGCTTACATATAACTTCAATTCCAGGGAGAAGCTTGTCAGTGTAACGTGGCACTGACGGGCTCAATCGCCGCAACCCAGCTTTCCCAGGATCCTGAATGGAATACACTGTCAGTGTATTCCCGTATACCCGATATATACCCCCGATACCCGTTCCAACGGTGTGCACCCCCACCTTCACCCCAGAAATACCCTGCAAGTCCCCTAGCAATAGAATTGGGGCTATATACACCCACAATTTTTACTACTGGTATACAGTGCCATTGTCTGACTGGGAATTCAAAGAATATATTGGGGTTATAAATACCCTCATTTCTTGCTACTGGTATATAGTGCCAGTTTCTGACTGGTAATTCAAAGAATATATTGGGGTTACGTGCACCCACAATTTTTACTACTGGTATACAGTGCCATTGTCTGACTGGGAATTCAAAGAATATATTGGGAATACAAATACCCTCATTTCTTGCTACTGCCATATAGTGCCAGTTTCTGACTGGTAATTCAAAGAATATATTGGGGTTACGTGCACCCACAATTTTTACTACTGGTATACAGTGCCATTGTCTGACTGGGAATTCAAAGAATATATTGGGAATACAAATACCCTCATTTCTTGCTACTGCCATATAGTGCCAGTTTCTGACTGGGAATTCAAAGAATATATTGGGGTTACGTGCACCCACAATTTTTACTACTGGTATACAGTGCCATTGTCTGACTGGGAATTCAAAGAATATATTGGGGTTATAAATACCCTCATTTCTTGCTACTGCCATATAGTGCCAGTTTCTGACTGGTAATTCAAAGAATATATTGGGGTTACGTGCACCCACAATTTTTACTACTGGTATACAGTGCCATTGTCTGACTGGGAATTCAAAGAATATATTGGGAATACAAATACCCTCATTTCTTGCTACTGCCATATAGTGCCAGTTTCTGACTGGTAATTCAAAGAATATATTGGGGTTACGTGCACCCACAATTTTTACTACTGGTATACAGTGCCATTGTCTGACTGGGAATTCAAAGAATATATTGGGAATACAAATACCCTCATTTCTTGCTACTGCCATATAGTGCCAGTTTCTGACTGGTAATTCAAAGAATATATTGGGGTTACGTGCACCCACAATTTTTACTACTGGTATACAGTGCCAATTTCTAACTAGGAATTCAAAATGCGCAAGGCTCCCGGAAAGGGACGTGGACGAGGCCGTGGGCGAGGTCGGGGGAATGGTTCTGGGGAGCAAGGTAGCAGTGAAGCCACAGGGCGTCCCGTGCCTACTCCTGTGGGGCAGCAAGCATTGCGCCACTCCAGTGCCAGGGTTGCTTGCCACATTAACTAAACTGCAGGGTACAAACCTTAGTAGGCCCGAGAACCAGGAACAGGTCTTGCAATGGCTGTCAGAGAACGCTTACAGCACATTGTCCAGCAGCCAGTCAGACTCTGCCTCCTCTCCTCCTATTACCCAACAGTCTTGTCTTCCTTCCTCCCATAATTCCGAAGCTTTACAGAACAATAACCCAAACTGTCCCTGCTCCCCAGAGCTGTTCTCCGCTCCTTTCATTGTCCCTCAACCTGCCTCTCCACGTCACGATTCCACGAACCTAACAGAGGAGCATCTGTGTCCAGATGCTCAAACACTAGAGTCTCCTCCATCTCCGTTCGATTTGGTGGTGGATGACCAGCAACCCACCCTCATCGACGATGATGTGACGCAGTTGCCGTCAGGGCATCCAGTTGACCGGCGCATTGTGCGGGAGGAGGAGATGAGACAGGAGTTGGAAGAGGAAGTGGTGGATGATGAGGACACTGACCCGACCTGGACAGGGGGGATGTCAAGCGGGGAAAGTAGTGTGGATGTTGAGGCAGGTGCAGCGCCAAAAAGGGTAGCTAGAGGCAGAGGCAGAGGTCAGCAGCTTAGGTGAAGCCAGGCCACACCCGGAATCTCCCAAGATGTTCCAGTTCGTACCCAGCCCCGAAAAACTCCCACCTCGAGGGCACGTTTCTCGAAGGTGTGGAGTTTTTTCAAGGAATGCGCCGAGGACAGATATAGTGTTGTCTGCACAATTTGCCTCTCGAAATTGATTAGGGGCTCTGAGAAGAGCAACCTGTCCACCACTTCAATGCGCCGTCATTTGGAATCCAAGCACTGGAATCAGTGGCAGGCAGCAACGGCAGGACAAAGGCCGCCTGCTGTTCACGCCACTGCCACTGCCTCTGCCACTGCCTCTGCCACTGCCACTGCTGACTGTGCTGGCGATGCACTCCAGAGGACGAGCCAGGACACCACTTCATCTGCCTCCGCCACTTTGTTGACTTCTCCCTCATCCTCCCCTGTTCCTGTCTTATCTCCTTCTCCTGCACCATCAAAGGCACCATCAGGCGCTTCTTTACAACAACCCACCATCTCTCAGACATTGGAGCGGCGGCAGAAATACACTGCTAACCACCCACACGCGCAAGCCTTGAACGCCAACATCGCTAAACTGCTGGCCCAGGAGATGTTGGCGTTCCGGCTTGATGAAACTCCCGCCTTCCTGGACCTGATGGCAACTGCGGCACCTCGCTATGCCGTCCCTAGCCGTCACTACTTCTCCCGGTGTGCCGTCCCCGCCTTGCACCAGCACGTGTCACTCAACATCAGGCGGGCCCTTAGTTCCGCGCTTTGCACAAAGGTCCACTTGACCACCGACGCGTGGACAAGTGCATGCGGACAGGGACGCTACATTTCACTGACGGCACACTGGGTGAATGTAGTTGAGGCTGGGACTGCTTCCCAAACTGGCCCGGTGTACCTCGTCTCCCCGCCTAACATTCCTGGCAGGGACACGAGAAGAACACCCCCCTCCTCCTCCTCCTCTACCGCCTCCTCCTCCGCCACCGCCTCCTCCTCCGCCACCGCCTCCTCCTCCGCTGTTAGATTGACCCCAGCTACGGGTTGGAAACGTTGCAGCACTGGCGTTGGTAGACGTCAGCAGGCTGTGCTGAAGCTGATCAGCTTGGGGGACAGACAGCACACTGCCTCCGAGGTGAGGGATGCCCTCCTCGATGAGACGGCAATATGGTTTGAGCCGCTGCACCTGCGCCCAGGCATGGTCGTTTGTGATAACGGCCGGAACCTGGTAGCAGCTCTGGAGCTTGCCGGACTCCAACATGTTCCATGCCTGGCCCACGTCTTCAACCTAGTGGTGCAACGTTTCCTAAAGAGTTACCCCAATGTTCCAGAGCTACTGGTGAAAGTGCGGCGCATGTGCGCCCACTTTCGCAAGTCGACAGTAGCCGCTGCTAGCTTAAAATCTCTCCAGCAACGCCTGCATGTGCCACAACACCGGCTTTTGTGCGACGTCCCCACACGCTGGAACTCAACGTTTCAGATGTTGAATAGAGTGGTTGAGCAGCAGAGACCTTTGATGGAATACCAGCTACAAAACCCTAGGGTGCCACAAAGTCAGCTGCCTCAGTTTCACATCCATGAGTGGCCATGGATGAGAGACCTTTGTGACATCCTACGGGTCTTTGAGGAGTCCACAAGGAGGGTGAGCTCTGAGGATGCGATGGTGAGCCTTACAATCCCGCTCTTGTGTGTTCTGAGAGAATCCCTGATTGACATCAGGGATAACTCAGATCACACAGAGGAGTTAGGGATAGCATCCGATCCGTCACAGCTGGAGAGTAGGTCCACACATCTGTCCGCTTCACTGCGTTTAATGGAGGAGGAGGAGGAGGAGGAGGAGGAGGAAGAAGAGTTGTCCGATGATGTGATGGTGATACAGGAGGCTTCCGGGCAACTTCGAATCGTCCCATTGTTGCAGCGCGGATGGGTAGACATGGAGGATGAGGAGGAAATGGAGATTGAACTTTCCGGTGGGGCCAGAGGAGTCATGCCAACTAACACTGTGGCAGACATGGCTGAGTTCATGTTGGGGTGCTATACAACCGACAAGCGTATTGTCAAAATCATGGAGGACAACCAGTACTGGATCTTTGCTATCCTTGACCCCCGGTATAAAAACAACATCTCGTCTTTTATTCCGGTAGAGGGGAGGGCCAATCACATCAATGCTTGCCACAGGCAATTGGTGCAGAATATGATGGAGATGTTTCCAGCATGTGACGTTGGCGGCAGGGAGGGCAGTTCCTCCAGTAGGCAACCAAGTTCTCACCGGTCCACACAAACGAGGGGCACACTGTCTAAGGTCTGGGACACCTTGATGGCACCCCCTCGCCAAAGTGCCGCCACGGAGGGTCCTAGTGTCACCAGGCGTGAGAAGTATAGGCGCATGTTGCGGGAATACCTTTCCGACCACAGCCCTGTCCTCTCCGACCCCTCTGCGCCCTACACGTATTGGGTGTCGAAGTTGGACCTGTGGCTTGAACTTGCCCTATATGCCTTGGAGGTGCTGTCCTGTCCTGCCGCCAGCGTCCTATCTGAGAGGGTGTTCAGTGCAGCCGGTGGCATCATCACTGACAAGCGCACCCGTCTGTCAGCTGAGAGTGCCGACCGGCTCACTTTGATAAAAATGAACCACCACTGGGTAGAGCCGTCATTTTTGTGCCCACCTGTGTAAAGCACCCCAACATGAAACTCCATGTCTGTACTCAACCTCTCCAATTCCTCCGCATCCTCATACTCATCCACCATAAGCGTTGCACAATTCTGCTAATACTAGGCTCCCTCCACCCTGATTTCCCCCAACTCTGCTGGTTAGAGGCTCCCTCCACCCTGATTTCCACCAACTCTGCTGGTTAGAGGCTCCCTCCACCATGAATTGGTCCAAACTGGGCTGTTTAGCGGCTCCCTCCACCATGAATTGGTCCAAACTGGGGTTTTTAGAGGCTCCCTCCACCATGAATTGGTCCAAACTGGGGTTTTTAGAGGCTCCCTCCACCATTAATTGGTCCAAACTGGGCTGGTTAGAGGCTCCCTCCACCATGAATTTGCCCAAACTGGGCTGTTTAGAGGCTCCCTCCACCATGAATTGGTCCAAACTGGGGTTTTTAGAGGCTCCCTCCACCATTAATTGGTCCAAACTGGGCTGGTTAGAGGCTCCCTCCACCATGAATTTGCCCAAACTGGGCTGTTTAGAGGCTCCCTCCACCATGAATTGGTCCAAACTGGGGTTTTTAGGGGCTCCCTCCACCATGAATTTCCCAAAACTTGGCTGTTTAGAGGCTCCCTCCACCATTAATTGGTCCAAACTGGGCTGGTTAGAGGCTCCCTCCACCATGAATTTGCCCAAACTGGGCTGTTTAGAGGCTCCCTCCACCATGAATTGGTCCAAACTGGGGTTTTTAGGGGCTCCCTCCACCATGAATTTCCCAAAACTTGGCTGTTTAGAGGCTCCCTCCACCATTAATTGGTCCAAACTGGGCTGGTTAGAGGCTCCCTCCACCATGAATTTGCCCAAACTGGGCTGTTTAGAGGCTCCCTCTACCATGAATTTCCCAAAACTTGGCTGTTTAGAGGCTCCCTCCACCATTAATTGGTCCAAACTGGGCTGGTTAGAGGCTCCCTCCACCATGAATTTGCCCAAACTGGGCTGTTTAGAGGCTCCCTCCACCATGAATTGGTCCAAACTGGGGTTTTTAGAGGCTCCCTCCACCATTAATTGGTCCAAACTGGGCTGGTTAGAGGCTCCCTCCACCATGAATTTGCCCAAACTGGGCTGTTTAGAGGCTCCCTCCACCATGAATTGGTCCAAACTGGGGTTTTTAGGGGCTCCCTCCACCATGAATTTCCCAAAACTTGGCTGTTTAGAGGCTCCCTCCACCATGAATTTGCCCAAACTGGGCTGTTTAGAGGCTCCCTCCACCATGAATTTCCCAAAACTTGGCTGTTTAGAGGCTCCCTCCACCATTAATTGGTCCAAACTGGGCTGGTTAGAGGCTCCCTCCACCATGAATTTGCCCAAACTGGGCTGTTTAGAGGCTCCCTCCACCATGAATTGGTCCAAACTGGGGTTTTTAGGGGCTCCCTCCACCATGAATTTCCCAAAACTTGGCTGTTTAGAGGCTCCCTCCACCATTAATTGGTCCAAACTGGGCTGGTTAGAGGCTCCCTCCACCATGAATTTGCCCAAACTGGGCTGTTTAGAGGCTCCCTCCACCATGAATTGGTCCAAACTGGGGGTTTTAGGGGCTCCCTCCACCATGAATTTCCCAAAACTTGGCTGTTTAGAGGCTCCCTCCACCATTAATTGGTCCAAACTGGGCTGGTTAGAGGCTCCCTCCACCATGAATTTGCCCAAACTGGGCTGTTTAGAGGCTCCCTCCACCATGAATTGGTCCAAACTGGGGTTTTTAGAGGCTCCCTCCACCATGAATTGGTCCAAACTGGGCTGGTTAGAGGCTCCCTCCACCATGAATTTCCCAAAACTTGGCTGTTTAGAGGCTCCCTCCACCATTAATTGGTCCAAACTGGGCTGGTTAGAGGCTCCCTCCACCATGAATTTGCCCAAACTGGGCTGTTTAGAGGCTCCCTCCACCATGAATTTCCCAAAACTTGGCTGTTTAGAGGCTCCCTCCACCATTAATTGGTCCAAACTGGGCTGGTTAGAGGCTCCCTCCACCATGAATTTGCCCAAATTGGGCTGTTTAGAGGCTCCCTCCACCATGAATTGGTCCAAACTGGGGTTTTTAGGGGCTCCCTCCACCATGAATTTCCCAAAACTTGGCTGTTTAGAGGCTCCCTCCACCATTAATTGGTCCAAACTGGGCTGGTTAGAGGCTCCCTCCACCATGAATTTGCCCAAACTGGGCTGTTTAGAGGCTCCCTCCACCATGAATTGGTCCAAACTGGGGTTTTTAGGGGCTCCCTCCACCATGAATTTCCCAAAACTTGGCTGTTTAGAGGCTCCCTCCACCATTAATTGGTCCAAACTGGGCTGGTTAGAGGCTCCCTCCACCATGAATTTGCCCAAACTGGGCTGTTTAGAGGCTCCCTCCACCATGAATTGGTCCAAACTGGGGTTTTTAGAGGCTCCCTCCACCATTAATTGGTCCAAACTGGGCTGGTTAGAGGCTCCCTCCACCATGAATTTGCCCAAACTGGGCTGTTTAGAGGCTCCCTCCACCATGAATTGGTCCAAACTGGGGTTTTTAGGGGCTCCCTCCACCATGAATTTCCCAAAACTTGGCTGTTTAGAGGCTCCCTCCACCATTAATTGGTCCAAACTGGGCTGGTTAGAGGCTCCCTCCACCATGAATTTGCCCAAACTGGGCTGTTTAGAGGCTCCCTCCACCATGAATTGGTCCAAACTGGGGTTTTTAGGGGCTCCCTCCACCATGAATTTCCCAAAACTTGGCTGTTTAGAGGCTCCCTCCACCATTAATTGGTCCAAACTGGGCTGGTTAGAGGCTCCCTCCACCATGAATTTGCCCAAACTGGGCTGTTTAGAGGCTCCCTCCACCATGAATTGGTCCAAACTGGGGTTTTTAGGGGCTCCCTCCACCATGAATTTCCCAAAACTTGGCTGTTTAGAGGCTCCCTCCACCATGAATTTGCCCAAACTGGGCTGTTTAGAGGCTCCCTCCACCATGAATTTCCCAAAACTTGGCTGTTTAGAGGCTCCCTCCACCATTAATTGGTCCAAACTGGGCTGGTTAGAGGCTCCCTCCACCATGAATTTGCCCAAACTGGGCTGTTTAGAGGCTCCCTCCACCATGAATTGGTCCAAACTGGGGTTTTTAGGGGCTCCCTCCACCATGAATTTCCCAAAACTTGGCTGTTTAGAGGCTCCCTCCACCATTAATTGGTCCAAACTGGGCTGGTTAGAGGCTCCCTCCACCATGAATTTGCCCAAATTGGGCTGTTTAGAGGCTCCCTCCACCATGAATTGGTCCAAACTGGGGGTTTTAGGGGCTCCCTCCACCATGAATTTCCCAAAACTTGGCTGTTTAGAGGCTCCCTCCACCATTAATTGGTCCAAACTGGGCTGGTTAGAGGCTCCCTCCACCATGAATTTGCCCAAACTGGGCTGTTTAGAGGCTCCCTCCACCATGAATTGGTCCAAACTGGGGTTTTTAGAGGCTCCCTCCACCATGAATTGGTCCAAACTGGGCTGGTTAGAGGCTCCCTCCACCATGAATTTCCCAAAACTTGGCTGTTTAGAGGCTCCCTCCACCATTAATTGGTCCAAACTGGGCTGGTTAGAGGCTCCCTCCACCATGAATTTGCCCAAACTGGGCTGTTTAGAGGCTCCCTCCACCATGAATTTCCCAAAACTTGGCTGTTTAGAGGCTCCCTCCACCATTAATTGGTCCAAACTGGGCTGGTTAGAGGCTCCCTCCACCATGAATTTGCCCAAATTGGGCTGCTTAGAGGCTCCCTCCACCATGAATTGGTCCAAACTGGGGTTTTTAGGGGCTCCCTCCACCATGAATTTCCCAAAACTTGGCTGTTTAGAGGCTCCCTCCACCATTAATTGGTCCAAACTGGGCTGGTTAGAGGCTCCCTCCACCATGAATTTGCCCAAACTGGGCTGTTTAGAGGCTCCCTCCACCATGAATTGGTCCAAACTGGGGTTTTTAGGGGCTCCCTCCACCATGAATTTCCCAAAACTTGGCTGTTTAGAGGCTCCCTCCACCATTAATTGGTCCAAACTGGGCTGGTTAGAGGCTCCCTCCACCATGAATTTGCCCAAACTGGGCTGTTTAGAGGCTCCCTCCACCATGAATTGGTCCAAACTGGGGTTTTTAGGGGCTCCCTCCACCATGAATTTCCCAAAACTTGGCTGTTTAGAGGCTCCCTCCACCATTAATTGGTCCAAACTGGGCTGGTTAGAGGCTCCCTCCACCATGAATTTGCCCAAACTGGGCTGTTTAGAGGCTCCCTCCACCATGAATTGGTCCAAACTGGGGTTTTTAGAGGCTCCCTCCACCATGAATTGGTCCAAACTGGGCTGGTTAGAGGCTCCCTCCACCATGAATTTCCCAAAACTTGGCTGTTTAGAGGATCCCTCCACCATTAATTGGTCCAAACTGGGCTGGTTAGAGGCTCCCTCCACCATGAATTTGCCCAAACTGGGCTGTTTAGAGGCTCCCTCCACCATGAATTGGTCCAAACTGGGGTTTTTAGAGGCTCCCTCCACCATGAATTGGTCCAAACTGGGCTGGTTAGAGGCTCCCTCCACCATGAATTTGCCCAAACTGGGCTGTTTAGAGGCTCCCTCCACCATGAATTTGCCCAAACTGGGCTGTTTAGAGGCTCCCTCCACCATGAATTTGCCCAAACTGGGCTGGTTAGAGGCTCCCTCCACCATGAATTGGTCCAAACTGGGTTTTTTAGAGGCTCCCTCCACCATGAATTTGCCCAAACTGGGCTGGTTAGAGGCTCCCTCCACCATGAATTGGTCCAAACTGGGTTTTTTAGAGGCTCCCTCCACCATGAATTTGCCCAAACTGGGCTGGTTAGAGGCTCCCTCCACCATGAATTGGTCCAAACTGGGTTTTTTAGAGGCTCCCTCCACCATGAATTTGCCCACACTGGGCTGGTTAGAGGCTCCCTCCACCATGAATTGGTCCAAACTGGGGTTTTTAGAGGCTCCCTCCACCATGAATTTGCCCAAACTGGGGTGTTTAGAGGCTCCCTCCACCATGAATTTGCCCAAACTCTGCTGGTTAGAGGCTCAATCCACCCTGATTTTCAAAACAAATGTTGGTGCCAACCTCAACTTACTACAAGGGCCAAATTCACTGCTGGTGACAAGCTCTCCTCACTGCAAGTGCCAAATACACATGTTTCAAGGTGTTTTCCTACTGTCAGAGAGGTGGTATTGAGTGTGTAAAGTGTGTAGTTGTTAGGCTGTGATGTTGGGGTAATAGAGGGTCTTTGGTGTGTTAGATGCCCCCAGACATGCTTCCCCTGCTGTCCCAGTGTCATTCCAGAGGTGTTGGCATCATTTCCTGGGGTGTCATAGTGGACTTGGTGACCCTCCAGACACGGATTTGGGTTTCCCCCTTAACGAGTATCTGTTCCCCATAGACTATAATGGGGTTCGAAACCCGTTCGAACACACGAACATTGAGCGGCTGTTCGAATCGAATTTCGAACCTCGAACATTTTAGTGTTCGCTCATCTCTAGTTTTAACACCTTTTTTTAAAAATGGGACCACTTGTAGATTTTATTGATATTTTGGTAATGTCAAATAGTTTTATCAATTTTCATTCAATTTCTTTAGGATGTAAAGTGCTAAAAGAACCGCCATGTGGGCATTTAGAAATGTTCTCATTACATTATAAATCATATGGAATTTTTTATATTTTAATTGTTCTGCCACTTTTCAACATAGAAATACCTAAAGTGTTCATATTTATTTTTGATTATTTTATTTGGATTCTAGGGAAAAAAGGTTGATTAGAATTTAGATTTTTTGCCCTTTTTTGCACTTTGGAAAACATCTTTTATTTTATACTTTTAGACTCCCTAGGGGACTTGAACCCTGAGTTCTGATCGCCCATTTAATATATACAGGGGATTGTAAAAGTCATTGACTTCTATTACATGATGGTTAAAATGTAAATGAAACCATATAAATTTGGTATCGTAGCATAGCATAGCAAGGGACCAGAAACTGGCCCTGCAGACATCTTAGACTCTCCGCTAATGTATGGGAAGGTGTCAGCCAGCTACAAGCCACTGTGCCACAGCTCACTGCTACAGGACAAGTGAACCAGCAGATGCCTGTTACAATAAACCAGTGAGCACTTCTACTGTATCGGCGCATATATACTGTATTTCATATGTTGTTTTATATGAAATGTATATCATATATTAACATATCAACTGACATATACAACTGGGTCCCTGCTGCAACTTCAGGGGATGAATAACCCTTCATATACCAGGATCAATAACCTATGGGGGACCTCTACCAGCACAAGACAAAAATAATGATTAAAAATATATATATATATTTTTGTTACTCTCATCTCCATAAAAATGGATTAAAAAGTGATGAAAGTTTAATGCACCCTAAAAGAGTAAAGATGAAAACAGTTTATCCCATCTATAATATGTCCCTACACACCTCCATTAATTGAAAAATGTAAAAGTTTCACACTGTTATAAAGAGCTGTAATTTATAACAATAATAATATAAAAATATAATCATAATAACAACAACAATAACACTAATATGATGATCTAATTATAATGACAAAAACAATGATATAATGATAATATTAATAATGTGATGTTATATAATATAATAACAATAATACTAATATGACAATCTAATTATAATGACAATAACAACAATAACATTATGATAATCATATAATGATAATATTAATATTGTGATATAATATAATAACATTAATAATAAAAAAATAACAAAAACAAGATGTAATAATAATAATAATAATAATAATAATAATAATAAGATGATGATATAACAATAATGACACTAACAACAATAATATTCTGAAATTTCCCCACTGTGGGACTATTAAAGGATTATCTTATCTTATTCTGATAATACTATAATAATAATAATAATAATAATAATAATAATAATAATAATAATAATAATAATAATAATATAATGTTAATAATAATATATAATAGAAATAGTAAGGACAATAATAATAATAATGACAATAATAATAATATGATATTAGAATTATTATCATTATTATATTAAAATATTATAGGAAAAAAAAAAAATATGATTATGATAAAATAATAAGTAATAATAAGCATAAAATAACAATCCAATAATAATAATAATAATAATAATAATAATAATGATAATAATAATAATTGTGCTAATATAAACTGTAATAAAAATAATAATAAAATGTTATAACAATAATAATAGAAATGATGATAATAATAATAATAATAATAATAATAATAATAATAATAATAATAATAATAATAAGTCAATCATTATATTATGTATTATTATTATTATTTTATTATAATATTACCAGACTAGGATTGGGATGTTTCCACTACTATAGCAGGTAATGGGATCTCTGAGGTTAGAGGATGCATAAACCAGTCTAACGTGTGTATTGGGTGCACTTCAGACTTGTGGTTACCTGGGAGAGACAACACAAAGCTCAGCATTACACAGATATTTTTTCTGTCCTTTAATGAAGTGGTTAAGCACAGCATGTGTTCTGGGGGCGACCGTATCTCCCCTGTCTCTGACCTGTCCCCACTCCCCGACTACAGGTGTCATATAACACCTGCTGTAAAAGTCACAGTCCAAAGGGCGACTTCCTTTATTTGCTCAGTCCTACCCTGCCCCATCTCCTGCCTGTCACCTGCTGCTGCTGCTGTCTGCCTGTGGCCCCTATTCTGCCGCCAGCCCCCCCCTAAATCCCTTGTTTGTCTCCCATCTCTGATAGAGAGTGATGAAGGGATATTGCTGACCCCTTGAGAGATTTGTGACACCCTTGGCCCCATCTACAAGGCACAGGTAAGCATCGGTTTGGCTATAATTCAGCTGCTGCGAGAGTAAACCCTCTGGACTGAAGAGCTGACACTCTAACACACCCTGTACCTGTGCTGTATCCCTAATGGAAGAGTGACTTTGTTTAACATTGGATTTGGCATATATTGTGCAATATTTCATGAGATTGGTACGATGTATTCTCGGTGTATTTATGGTGGGGGTGGTTGGGGGTTATCAAAGTCTTTTCATAAAAATGCATTTTAATTCTTGATCCATTTTGTATGGAGGAGCAAAATATCTGATAACCTGTTATTGTAGGGAGAGAATATGACATACATACGGTATAGTATGTATACTGACATACTATATGTGCTGTATATACTCTTCATGTATTGAGACTGAAGGGCAATTTGATATGTGATAGGAATGATCCAGCTAATGCTCCTGAGGTACCTTGTCAGGACATTGTAAGAAAAGATTATACTATATTTGTTTTACTATGAATGGCCCTCAGATTTCAGAGTCTCTCATTGTCGCCCCCTGCTGACTACTGTATCATGTAAAATATATATTACCAAAAAGAGTGGAGGATGGGAAGTAGTAGCTTCTGTGAGCACGTCTACCAAACATGGATGTCATTTTTAAACTCCATTGAGCCTGTGTCCGGATACACAAATAATAATTACTATAATACTGCACCTATATACAAGAATATAAATACTATAATACTGCTTCTATGTACAAGAATATAACTACTATAATACTGCTCGTATGTACAAGAATATAACTACTATAATACTGCCTCCTATGTACAAGTATATAACTACAATAATACTGCTCCTGTGTACATGAATATAACTACTATAATACTGCTCTTATGTACAAGTATATAACTACTATAATACTGCCACTATGTACAAGAATATAACTACTATAATACTTCTCCTATGTATAAGTATATAACTACAATAATACTGCTCCTATGTACATGAATATAACTACTATAATACTGCTCTTATGTATAAGAATATAACTACTATAATACTGCCACTATGTACAAGAATATAACTACTATAATACTTCTCCTATGTATAAGTATATAACTACAATAATACTGCTCCTATGTACATGAATATAACTACTATAATACTGCTCCTATGTACAAGTATATAACTACTATAATACTACTCCTATGTACAAGAATATAACTACTATAATACTGCTCCTATGTACAAGAATATAACTACTATAATACTGCTCCTATGCACAAGAATATAACTACTATAATACTACTCCTATGTACAAGAATATAACTACTATAATACTGCTCCTATGTACAAGAATATAACTACTATAATACTGCTCCTATGTACAAAAATAGAACTACTATAATACTGCTCCTATGTACAAGAATATAACTACTATAATACTGCTCCTATGCACAAGAATATAACTACTATAATACTACTCCTATGTACAAGAATATAACTACTATAATACTGCTCCTATGTACAAAAATAGAACTACTATAATACTGCTCCTATGTACAAGTATATAACTACTATAATACTGCTTCTATGTACAAGAATATAACTACTATAATACTCCCTACTATGTACAAAAATATAACTACTATAATACTGTATCTATATGCAAGAATACAACTACTATAATACTGCCCCATATGCAATAATACTACTATAATACTGCCCCTATATACAAGAACATTACTATAATACTGTATCTATATACAAGAATATAACTACTATAATACTGCCCCTATATACAAGAAAATAACTACTATAATACTGTCTCCTATGTACAAAAATATAACTACTATAATACTGCTCCTATGTACAATATAACTACTATAATACTGCCTCCTATGTACAAGAGTATAACTACTATAATACTGCTACTATGTGCAAGAATATAACTACTATAATACTGCTTCTATGTGCAAGTATATAACTACCATAATACTGCCCCCTATGTACAAGAATATAACTACTATGATACTGCTTTTATGTACAAGAATATAACTACCATAATACTGTATTTATATACAAGAATATAACTACTATAATACTGCTCCTATGTACAAGAATATAACTACTATAATACTGCTCCTATGTACAAGAATATAACTACTATAATACTGTCTCCTATGTGCAAGAATATAACTACTATAATACTGCCCCTATGTACAAGAATATAACTACTATAATACTGCTCCTATGTACAAGAATATAACTACTATAATACTGTCTCCTATGTGCAAGAATATACCTACTATAATACTGCCCCTATGTACAAGAATATAACTACTATAATACTGCTCCTATGTACAAGAATATAACTACTATAATACTACCTCCTAGCTGTGAGGACGTGTTTTTGTAGCTCTCCTGAGGCTCCTGATGTCTGGAGATAGCCCGGGGCGGGGCGGGGCCACCCTGGGTGGGGAAGTTCCCCTGCCAAGGCCTTCTCTGGGAAGCAATTCCCAGACAACTAAAATAATGGATGAAAATCCTAAAGTCTCCGGTAATGGGAATCGTGTCCAGTGTGTCAGCAGTCCTAGTGCAGCAAGCCAAGATGGGAAGAAAGTTGTAAAGAAAGAAGTAACAGAAGCAAGCAGTATTACGGTGCAACAACCAAGCAAAATGGCTGAATGTAAGAAGCAAACTTTGCAGCCTGTGCAGACTCCATTGCAGGTTGCAGGTGTCCAGTCCACCCCACCCTCCTGCAGACAGAGGAGAACATCCCTGGAGAAGCAGACCATGCAGCAGAATATGCAGCAGTCTGTATTGGTACGGTCTGAGCGGACAAGATCTGGTAGCAGCAACTACAAAAATGTAGTGAAGGCAGTGGAGGAGATCAAAGGGAGTCCAGCGGGGAAGCTTCAAGGTACCAGCAGTACAGTCACTGGAAATAAACTGGGACATAGTCCCCAGTCTGGACATTGTGGGCCCATGGCAGTGACAACAGCCGTAGCATGTCAGAAAGCACAGGCTACACCAACCAGAAGCCATACTGGGGGTAACCAGCCTGCAAAGCTTTCCAACAATGTACAGACTGTCATATCTACTGAGCGAGCACCAGAACTGCGCCTGGCAGATGAGATCCCAGCACTGGTCAAGAGACTGGAGACATTGAAGGCCAGTAAAATATATCTGCAGAGACAGATTGAGTGTGCCTATAATCTAAAAAAGTCTGCATGCCCTGAGAAACTGGTGTTACTGGACAGGAAGCTGAGCGCACTGGCGAAAGAGATCGGCGAGAACGTACGGGAGACCGAGACTGTACTGGAGCAAATGGGACCGGTGGGAGAATCATACAGAAACCAGCAGCGGTTCCAGGAATACCAGAAGTCACCATCACCTTGTGCCAAAGCTGGGTCTGAACCCTCTCAAGGTGGCAGCCAGCAGTCCCATGTAAAATCGGTTCTGCAGCCAGCAAGTTTCCCTTTTAAGGAAGGGAATTTGTACGGGAAAGCGGCCAGTGTTAAGCAACAGCAAAAACCTGCAGCAATTCTCAGCAAGGCACCACAAGTCCCAGCAACCAGCACTTTGCAACCAGGTCATGGACCCCTGCCTAATGGTAATGAAGTAGCAGCTGTGCAGACACCACAAGTCCCAGGAGACAAGTCATTGCAGCAGGACTATGGACTCTTACCTGAAGGTACTGGGGGAGTAACATATTTGGGGTTACAGGTTGTGGACTCTGTTGTGCAGGACTCTGCTGCCGCTGACTGTAGTGGTAATATGGACTCTGCTATGCAGGACTCTGCTGCCGCTGACTATAATACTAATATGGACTCTGCTGTGCAGGACTCTGCTGCCGCTGATTGTCTGACTAATGTGCCTGATATTATGGATATTCCTGTATGTGACAATGGCCCAGCAGGGGAAGGTGTTTCTGGGGGGGATCCTTCACTATCTATGGCGTCAGACCCCTCTGCAGTCCAGTCTCTGGAGTCTGGTGATATTGCAGACATAGAGGTTGATGGTGGGGCGGACACAGGACAGTCCAGTGTGCAGGACTTTCCCCCTCTAGATACTCGCGCAGTAGCAGAACCACATAGTACAGGTGCTCAGCAGCCCACACAACGCCCACAAACACGCCAAGATGGCGGATCTGGCCGTACCTCCTCAGGGAATGCCTGGAGCCGCGGTGCTCCATCTTTTGCATCAAACTCCAATTATACAGGCCAGGCTTTCAGGAGGAGGAATGTAGTCAGGTTTAGGCACGGAGGTGCCAAGGAGGATCTGCCGGATAGGAGGTTTGTGGTCCGAGAGATCCTATGTACCCAGATGGGCTTTGTGCCGACTGATATCTTGGCCGTCATAAACCTTCCTGACCGCCAGGGGTACGATGTTAGTTTTAAGCTGATGTCTGATCTGGACCGGTTCTGGGCCAATCTCACCAGGTTGAGAGATACTGAAGGTTGGGATAAGTTCAGTTTCATCCCCATCTCTAGGCCAGATACGGCTTCTGTCACAATTGTATTTTGGAATGAAGCCGTTCCCCCTCAGGACATTGTCATCTGGCTCAGGAGGCATTGTGACCTCATGTCTGATCTTACTAAGAACAGGGATGAAGACGGGGTCTGGACCGGTGGGTGGAGGGTCCTGGTGAAGTTGCGTCAGCAGAACAACATAACCCAACATCTGCCCAATTCATTCTTTATAGGACGAGAAAAAGGGATCTGCTTCTATGCGGGTCAGCCTCGCCGGTGCTTCAAGTGTGGGAAGGCTGGCCATGTGGCCAGTGTATGCTCCATGGTAAAGTGTAGCCTATGTAATGAAATGGGCCACGTGAGTGCCACATGCCAAAACATTAGGTGTAACCTGTGCGGTCGGATCGGTCACCCCCACAGAGATTGTCCTGATGCCTGGCATAACATCTGTAAAGATAGCCCTGATGAGGACTTGCTGGCAGCGGCTGATGACATACAGGAGGAGGAGGAGGCGCTATTGTCAGGGTCAGTAGTCACTGAGGCAGAGCCTCAACCACATACAGGTGATACCACCCAAGACCAGGCCGAGTCAGGACCCATTGAGACGACCATGGAGGTTGTCGAGCAGGTTGTACAACCCTCAGTGGTCGTCTCTTCTCCTGCCTGATCATCCAACAATAATAAAAGGAGGAAGAAGGATAAAGCCAGCTGTAAGCCCGAGGGTGAGTGGACCACGGTAGAAAAGCCTACAAAGATGAGAGTAAGTAGTGCAGGCGAGGTCACTGCAACGGGGAATAGATTTAGTGTCCTATCAGAGTCAGACGGAGAAGCAGAAATAGACAGAGAACTCTCACGAATGATGGCGGAGTATGAGGATGAACCAGAGGGCGATCCCCCCACTAAGAGGAGACCCCACCGAGATGAGGGGCAGTCCGAATCGGACATGGAAACAGTTGGTCACCAGGAGACCTCAGACTCTGATCTATGACAATGGGGCCCATCTCTCTGTTTCTCATATTCCTAGTTGTTCTGATGGCAGGTTTCTATCTTAAAGTTATCTCTAGTAATGTGAATAGCATCCGAGCAAGGAGGACAAGACACGCAGTCTATGAACATCTGAGATATCTTGATGCGGATGTCTATTTCTTACAAGAAACCCGTTTAAATACTTTAGGACTAATACGAGAAGCAGAGAGAGAATGGAAATCTGGCCCGTCCTTCTGGTCTCTGGCGGTGGAGCCTTATGCCGGGGTTTCTATACTGTTTAACACCCCTGATGTCACCATACACAGATTAACTGAGGTTTTGATGGGGAGGTGCCTGGTTTTAGAAGTTACCATCCGAGGCAGAAGGCTCCGACTCATTAATATCTATGGTCCACCGCAGTCAGTGATTGAAAGGGCACGTCTGTTTGATGAAGTCAAGCAGTACCTGTTTACATCTGTTCCAGTAGTCATGGCAGGGGACTTTAATGCCACCATGTCATCCAGTGACAGACCTACTGGTCGGCCTCTCACCAGGGACTGCAAGGTCTTAAGCAGAATTATTTCACAGGCTGATCTGTCTGATGTGTTTACTGAGGGTGGTAGGAAACCCAAATTCACTTACTCCTGCGCTGGTAGATGCAGTCGGATAGACTTAGCTCTGGTCAGTCCCGCTGAGCATGTTAGTGAGAAAAGTGAAAAGACAGTCCCTTATTCTGACCATCTGGCTTTGTATTTTTGCTTGGGCTCCACAAAACGCCCTGATATTGGGAGAGGCCTATGGAAGCTCAATTCCAGCCTCTTGGACGATGACTGTGTCCGGAGTTGTGTCCACTCTCTATTTCAGAACCAGCTTGAGAGAGTGGTGTTTTATGATAACATGGCAGACTGGTGGGAGGATGTCAAGGAGGAGATCAGATCCCTCTTAAGGAGACTGTCAGTTAAGAAGGGGAAGAGTAAGTATAGCCAGTATCTCAGGCTGCGGAAAGAATTAGAGTCACTCTATTCGGCGGGCGGGGATAACCAACAGAAGATTGACCGGCTGAAATCTGAGATCAGTCAGTATCAGTACCGCAGGTATACATCCCTGGTTCTTGAACGGGATTATGGGTCCTTAGGGGCTCCGGATCCTTTTGAGAATTGCAGGGAGCGGGTGGCAAATAAATCGGTCACAGGTCTCACTGACTCCCAGGGTGTTTTACAGGAGTCTCGGGAGGGTATCCTGGGGGTGGTGAGAACTTACTATGCTGACTTGTTTCAGAAGAAGGTTTTGGATAGAGAGAAGGTGGCTCAATTCTTGGAGGCAACTCCGGGTCCTGATACTAATGATTTGGACTTTTCTCCTTTGACAGCAGAGTTAACAGTGGAGGAGGTGAAAGAGGCCATAGATAAGTTACATCTGAAGAAGGCACCAGGTCCAGATGGGATTACAGCTGAGTTCTATAAGACATTCCAAGACCTCTTGGCACCAATTCTCGTGGATGTCTTCAAAACTAGTCTAGAAAACCACCTGATGCCTCCATCCATGAGAGTGTCCTCCCTGATCCTGCTGTCTAAAGGTAAAGAGCCTAGTGACATCAAGAACTGGAGGCCGATTGCCCTCTTGAATGTCGATAGGAAGATTCTTGCAAAAATTCTCTTCTCTAGATTAGTTTGTTTGTCCTCGGCACTGTTGGCAGGCTCTCAGTTTGGCACAGTTAAAGGGCGGAACATCTCTGGAGCAGTTATCTCGATAAGGGAGATGTTTGAGAGATGTAAAGCTCTGAGGTGTGGGAGATATGTTGTGAGTCTTGACCAGGCTAAGGCCTTTGACAGAGTAGACCATGAGTATCTATGGGCCACTTTGACAAAGTACGGTATTCCGGGACAATTTGTGGATTGGCTGAGAACTTTGTACCGTGAGGCGGAGAGCTTTCCTCTGATTAATGGTTGGCAGGGTGATACTTTCAGGGTTGAGGCAGGGGTGAGACAAGGTTGCCCACTGAGTCCATTACTGTATGTGTTTGCCATAGACCCGTTTCTTAGGTCACTGCAGGAGTGTGATTTTCAGGGGGCGCCGGTCCCCCACTGCTTGACCCTGAGAGTCGTTGCCTACGCGGATGATGTGACTGTGGTGATATCTGAGCCTCGTGAGGTGGAGATGTTGTCTGCAGCCATCAGAAGTTACTCAGAGGCCTCCGGGTCTCTTGTCAACCTTGAGAAGAGTCAAGCTCTCTGGACTGGTCATACTGATCCTGCATTTGATCTGCCACAGTTTGCCCAGGCCTCCTCCTATATTAAGATCCTTGGGGTGAAATTCGGGAGGGATGATAATTGCAGACTAAATTGGGAAGAAAAGTTGGAATCCGGAAATGCAAAGGTTCAGCGATGGAAGAACTGGAGGCTGACCTATAGAGAAAGGGTTAAAATGTTGAAGACTTACCTGGTCCCTGTCTTCTTGTACGTCTCTGTTGTCTTTCCTTTGCCAGAATCTTTCTCCGCTAGGCTCTTTAGCCTGTTCTTCCAACTTTTGTGGGGGAACAGGTTGAACCCAGTAAAAAGAGGGATAACCTACCTACAGAGGAGAGAGGGTGGGCTGGATATGTTAAATCCAAGGGTGTTTTTTGACTCCATGTTTCTAAAAGTAAATTTTGGCTGCCTGGACTCAGATAACAGCTCCCTGTGGGTAAATAGTATCAGGAGTTGGATATTGCCTTTTGCAGAATCCTGGGTGCGAGGCGGCAGCCTTAAGAGGGGTCGATCGACTCGTGACTACCTCCCCCAGTATCTGGACTATGGCATAAGGTGCCTGAAAAAATGGGGTATTGATAAAACCTATCTGGTGAGTAAGACCAGGAAAGATCTGTACACCAGGGTATGTAAGACCTTCTATTGTCTCCAGCCAGCATTGAGGGACTGCACGTCTACAACCCTGCAGGATAGTCTGAGGCTCCTCATTGGTCTGAGGCTCCCTGCAAAGTTCTTTGACATTGCTTGGCTATCTTTGCATGGGAAGCTTTTTGTAAGAGGCAACTTAAAACATCTTAGTGTGTCAAATCGGGCATGTCCATTGGGTTGTCAGCAGGAGGAGACCATGGCACATTTTATATCAGAGTGCGGGGGAGGGCAAAAGATCTGGCGGGAAATATCCCGGAGGCTGAAAATTCCCCGATTACAGTCTCTGAAATACCCCGAGATTGTATATGGCATCCCAACTAATATAGGTGACATTAACCGGGAGACCCTGTACATTATTATTACTGTCATCAAATATTATCACTGGCATACGAGGACCCAGGTGTCCCTACACAGAGAGCCCTTCCATCATATGGCCGCTGTGACATACATCATGTCTGAACTGAGGTGGATAAAGTCTCTGGAGGTCAGAAAAAAGCCAGATAATGTAAAATTGTGGAGAAATGTAAATATCGATTGCTGAATATTCTGATAACACTGCAAATAAGTCTGTTCATTTATTTATGGATTTATTTTTTCCCCTCTTTTTCCTGCCAGCAATGGACTCTTAAGTTAAAGTGATTCTCATTTTTGTTATCTGACGGACATGTCTGATTTATGTTATATTATTATTAGTTATTAATTCTGCTGGAATGTAATGTATTTTTGTTTTGTTTTTACTAATAAAAATTACCTCCTATGTACAAGAATATAACTACTATAATACTGCCCCTCTGTACAAGAATATAACTACTATAATACTGCTCCTATGTACAAGAATATAACTACTATAATACTGCCCTCTATGTACAAGAATATAACTACTATAATACTGCTCCTATGTACAAGAGTATAACTACTATAATACTGCCCCTCTGTACAAGAATATAACTACTATAATACTGCTCCTATGTACAAGAATATAACTGCTATAATACTGCTTCTATGTACAAGAATATAACTACTATAATACTAGAAGTATTATTTACTAGCTTCTGCCCGTGACTTTGTCTGCGTGTTGATGGCGTTGATGATCCGCCTATATTCAGCAAATTGCTCCGGCGTTATGGCAGCTCTCAAGCTGGCCTGCTGCTGAACTAGTTTCTTGCACTGTGCATGTGATTGTTCCGGCATCTCAGCAAATTGCTGCCATCGATGGTTTGCCTGCTCCGGCATTTTGGCAGCTCGCAAGCTGACCTGCTGCTGACCTTGTTCTTCACACCGTGCCTGTGATTGTTCCGGCATCTCAGCAGCTCGCTGGAACGTCATATAATGAACGTGTTGTTGGTGTCGATGAATCGCCTGCTCCAGCGTTTCTGCAGCTGTCAAGCTGGCCTGCAGCTGAACTCGTTCCCTATGCTGTGCCTGTGATTGTTCTGGCATCTCAGCAGCTCGCTGGGATGCCATATAATGAGCGTGTTGTTGACGTTGATGATCCTCCACAGCTGTGCTTGAGGAGAACTCTGTGACTTCTGGCTTCCTTCATAGTTTTCGTTGTTTGTGACAAATTAGATTTTCTTTTTCCCTGGCATGTTTAAAATTGGAAAACTGACAATTTGGATTAATGGTGTTTGTCCATGTGACTTTGTCTGCACACACTGAGGGTTAGTGTGTGTTTACACAGAGAGATAACAGCCCTGGCTTTCTCAGAAGGTGAGATAAGAGCAGTGTAATATAGTATGTGAACAAAAATTCATAACAGTCATGAAGCCATGTCATTTATCGGGATAAAAAGTAGCCTATATTTTAATCGAAGTTACAATCTATCTGTGTGCCGAATTTCATTCAATTCCGTTCAGCCATTTTTGCGTGATTGAGGAACAAACATACAAACATACAAACTTTCACATCCTATTAGTAGGATTAGTAGGATAGGATAGGATACAGTACATGATCTGCTGGTCTGTATACTGACATCACCTGGTTGTTCTCAGTACTGCAGGTATTCATAGATACACATCAGTAAAACCACTCCCACTCTCTCCAAATACAATCCCTCTGTGTAATATTTATTTACCTATCTCATGACATCAAAGACTACAAAGAACAATGAACAAAAGCCATTAACCTCTTCACATGATAGCGGCCATTATACACCCAGTCTTACTATTTTCATGAGCCCGGCCCAGGAAGCTGTAGTTGTACATTTACTATTATTTTACAAGAAGATAGCTGTTAGCATACGTAGTGTCAAGGTCAGTCAGTGTGAATGGTGACCTCTGAGGACAACCTACAGTTAATGGTGAAGTGATGAAGTCTTCCACAGGGAATCCCCAGGTTTCTAACAGATTTAGTATTAGCTAGCAACCACCGGTGCTTGGAAAGGAAGAAACTCTGGGTACTGAGGAATCAGGTAAAATCTGTAATGAGATGGTGCATGGGCCAGGGTAGGCAGAGTTCGGGCATGAATGGTAAACGCTCACAGGTAGACAGGACAGGCAGCAGATGCAATGTTTCCATGCTCGGAAACCTGTCAATTCCAAGCAGAATAGGATCAAGCACCTTTGCTGACACAGAAACCATAAGGACCTTATTGCTCAAACACAGAGAAAATGGGAAGGGAAGATTACCAGGCACTGGCCCTTTAAATAGGTGGGGGCCAATATATATATATATATATTTATTTATTTTATTTTTTTTAAATTTGTTCATTTCTTTCCGCTCCTCCATTTCCTTATGACTTGTGGCCAGAATGGCATGATGCTGGAGTACAACAATGGCTGGAAAGAAGATGGCGGACATCTGGAAATGTCAATGACCGGGTCATCACACATTAGGACAACTCATATTGCCACTTGTTAGCATTGCTCCCCAATTCTGTGAGCTTTATGCTCTGGTCCAGTATTAGATAGAAAAGAAACATCAAAGTGAAACTAGGCAGCAGATAGCAGGGATCTGCAAGAGAAACAAGCAAAAGGGTGGACAAGCATGCCGCCATCTCACATGTACTGGTGGTCATTAAAGAGGTATTCCCACGTCGCATACTCACCAGTCTTCGCTGCTGTAAATTCTTCTTTCTTCCGGCTTTGTGGCGTCATTGGTGGGCGGGGTTACATATGCAAAGCCAGCGTCGAGAAGTCATCGCTTCTATGCCGCTGGCCCTGCGTGTGCACTCCCGATGCAGCTAGGCATCGGACATACAGCCTTCACAATGCAATACAGACCCGGCATCCGCTGTAATAGAGAGGCGGATGCCGGGGAGTGTTAGACGCCAGCACAGGTGCCTGCAACATCGCTACGCTCCTGCCCTGCATGAAGCCAGCAGCGGCAGGAGCGATGCTGCTATTCCGCTCCTCCATCCTCCCCCCCCCTCTGGGATAGCAGCATCGCTCCTGCCGCTGCTGGCTTCATGCAGGGCAGGAGCGTAGCGATGTTGCAGGCACCTGTGCCGGCATCTACACTCCCCGGCATCCACCTCTCTATTACAGCGGATGCCGGACGTCATCACATCGCGGCTACAAATGCCGGAGTGCAGCATTATGTATTCAGCTCATCGCCGATGAGTTAAAATCGGGACATACCTCCCGCCAACCAGGACCATTTTGTTAGGTCCAGGCCGTGCCGCGGGGCCATGCTGAGTGGGGGGCCCCAGGTGGTTGCCCGGCTCTGGATCCGCCCCTGTGTAATACCACCCATTTATGAGGACATGACTGGTCTAGGTATAGGACACATATAGGACCTGCTCCATAATTTGCAGCTCTTCAATGTGGCCCTAACACACAACCGCAAAAACAATGGCCATGTGTACTGGGCCCATTGAAATATAATAGTACATACTTTTAGCCACAATTGAGGATAACGCTAGGTTCACACCTGTGTTCGGGTTTCCGTTCTGTGGTTTCCGTCTTCTGCATGCAAGAAGATGGAAACCACAGACTGGGTCCGGCCGTAAGCGTTTTATGCTCTCCGCCGCGAAACCGTTATTTTAAATCCGGACACAGAGTACTGCATGTCCGACTCTGTGTCCGGATTATAAAACCCTGTTTCGCGGCGGAGAGTATAAAACGCTCACCGCCGCTCACGGCCGGACATCTTTCTCACCCATTCAAATGAAAGAGTCCTGCAGGTTTCCGTCTCCTGCCTCTGTTTTATCCAGGAAACGGAAACCTGCAGAATGGAGACCGGGCACAGATGTGAACGAGCCCTAAAAAGTACAGTCATGTGCATTACAGCTTAGTAACTCCATGTGCCTCATATTAATAGCAATTAACCCCATCATGTCCTTCACATTAACCCCCTGTGTGCCTCACATAAGAGTTACAGATATGTGAGAGACATGGAGGTAATAATGAAGTATCTCCATGATTAGTACCCCCATATATCTCACACATCAGTAACCCTTATGGTGAAGTACATAGGGGTTTAATGTGAGGGACATGATGGCGTTAGTTGCTATTAATATGAGGCACATGGAGTTACCAAAAATAAATGAATAACTCCAAATGCCTGACATTAATAGGCAGAGTAACCCCCACCCCCCCTCCAGCTTGTACCTGTGTGTTCTTTCTTTACTTTCAGTTTGCTGAAGCTTCCTCTTCTCCCTCTCAGGTGTGCAGGATGCAGGATGGCAGGGATCTTCTGTAGAGCGATAAGCTCCGCCTCCTGGGCTCTCCTCACCCTCTCATTGGTTGACAGAGGGCAGCCAGAGAAGGGGGGTGAGGAGGAGCGTCCTGACAGCGCTGAGTGGAGCTTCCTGGATCACTAGCTGCAGCTCCCTGCGCTGGCTGCTCTACTCTGTTAGCCGCTGCTGCAGTGCTGGGGCCCTCGGCATTTGCCCTGCCGACTGACCCAACCTGCATTTTGTTAGGTGCGGGCACTGCCGCGGGGCCCCGGGCGGTTGCCCGGCTCGCCCGGCCCTGGATCCGCCCCTGGCGGATACATCACTTGACTTATGAGCAGATAAGTCAAGGGATGTGTCAACAGAGAAATGAATAAAGTAAGATAGTGGACAAACAAAGCAGTTTTGCTGAAGCAATGTATTTAGGAAAAGTCTTACATTCACATTATCAAGCAGTACAGATAGGATCCTTGTGATGGGACAACCCCTTTAATATCATGTCCAGATAGAGGAAACCCTTCACAGCCCAGAGATGTAAATGATATTATGAGAGATACCACAAATCTCCACCACTCCTCCACCCAGACTGGGGACCAAAGAACCCCCAGTTTCTTGATTAGTTGGGATTTAGCAATCCCTATGGATCCTGTGTATACAGCTATGCACCCACTTTTTGGTGCAAAATACTAGTCTACATTATGGCAACCAAGAATTAGCATAAAGAAGGAAGCCAAACCTATGTACACCAATGTTTTTGAGCACAGGGACGTATTTTAGTATAGATTTTACAGCACCCCATAATAATCCTGGTGCATTGAAAAGGTCTCAACCCTGAGCAGGGGAACAATCCTAACCCCAGCCATGAATTCATTCCTTTGCAATGTGAAGGGCGTCCCACCTAGAAACGCAAGTGTGTAAGGAAGACAGCACTTACATGCTCACCACGTCTCGTCTGGGTTTATATAAGCTGAAGTAGACTATCCGGTGTGTCTGTGGTCAGCTCATACATGTGTGGGAGGACACGAGGCTGTATCACCTAATAATTACTATGTCAGGGGGTGGAGGAGTAAGAAGTGACAGGTATGAAGAAGACCATCAGTCCTACATCATTTATCTTTCCTGCGAATAGTGGTTATTTACTGTAATGTTATACACATGAATGGAACAGGCAGGAATTGTACATCGTAATGACACCCAAACATGGTTTGGGAAGAGTTCTTTATTGAAATTTGTGAAAGAAGATTAACTCTTTACACTGTCTGTAGAACTAAGCACTAGAGATGAGCGAACAGCGTTCGACCGAGTACATGTTCGATCGGATATCAATCTGTTCGAGATGTTCGATTCCAGCCGAACACCAAGTGGCAAACTCACTAAAAATTTGATTCCCCTCCCTACGACAACGGAGGCATCGGAAAAAAATTGGAAAAAGCCATTGGCTGCCGAAATCAGGTGACCTCCACTTTATATGAACGGTGGATTTCAGATTTGGTTCATATGAGACTGTGAACTATGTGATTGTAAGACAGGGATAGATGTACAGGCAGGGTTAGCTAGGAATTAGCTTTATTTAGGTGGGAATGTCACTCAAACAGCTCTTTGGGGCTCTATCTCGTGGCAGCCCATTATATGCTAGTCGGGATCCCTGTCAGCTTGCGATATGTGGGAGCTGACTTTTCCCCATAGGAAAGCATTGGCCAGCATTGATTGGCTGAATGCCATACAGTGTACAGCATTGGGCCAATCAATGCTGGTTCTGTCGGAAGAGGTGGAGTCTAAGATCGGTCCACAGCAGTCTCCATTGTGGTCCGATCTCAGATGTAGCAACGTTGACCACACAGCACTGCTACATCTCAGGAATAGCAGAGTTGACAGAGCTCTGTGCATCTCAGGAATAGCAGAGTTGACTAGACTCTGTGAGGATGCCCAGAAGAGGTGAGTATAACTGTCTGTTATTTTTTGGGCCTCCACCTAGTAAACTCTGGTTTATGAAGAGAACCAGCGTATAATAATTTCACTTCTGTTTTGTTCTGAATTTATTCAACCCAAAAAGAATCTTTGGGCCGAACAGTGAGAACATGTAACAAAATAAATGAATCTTCAGAGGTTTGCCTATCTTTACGTGGGAACTCTCTGACTCTTGATACATTGCATGCCATCTGTACTGTACACATAATGGTCTTTGTCAACCCGTTACTCCACCAATACCAACACTGTGTAGGGTTCCGGTTTTCTGACATAAGTGCGGCACAGATAAAGGATATTGGCTGCTCCCACAGGGAAAAAATGACTCACACGTATACGTCTGGGGGCTTGTTGCAATGTATCACTGTAAGTCACTGTCAGCCTATCGTTCTGGATAGTAGAGGTATTTGTGCTGTTGTGGTTCGCTACCAGACAGTTATGTTTTGTACACTGATACATTGTAACAAACCCATTAGCTGTGAACTTTGCTAGGCCAGGATAAGTTTTATAGCCCCGCGATGTAAACACGACTACCCTCTCAGGTGCTGACCAGATGTCATAACATAAGTGGAACTCTTGTATGACATAAGGAGGTCTGGCCTCATACAGTGCGGTCCCATACTCTGCTAACCTGGAGATTTTACAGTTGTAATAGACCTGTGTGAATGAACCCTTAGGACATACGAGAAAAGGTATTTAGGCCAAGGCCTCATGAAGGGAGTCATTGCAAAAAACTATGTGGTTTAAAGGGGTATTCCCACGTCGCATACTCGCCAGTCTTCGTTGCTGTAAAATCTTGTCTTCCTGCTTTGTTGCGTCATTGGTGGGCAGGGTTACATATGCAAAGCCAGCGGCGAGATGCTGCTGGCCCTGCGTGCACGCTCATATATGGTGAGACCAGTCTAGCCTTCACAATGTGAATACAGACCCGGCATCCGCCTCTCTCTATTACAGCGGATGCCGGGTCTGTATTGGCATTGTGAAGGCTAGACTGGTCTCACCATCTATGAGCGTGCACGCAGGGCCAGCGGCATCTCGCCGCTGGCTTTGCATATGTGAATACAGACCCGGCATCCGCTGTAATAGAGAGGCGGATGCCGGGGGCGGTTAGACGCCGGCACAGATGCACAGATGCCTGCGACATCGCTATGCTCCTGCCCTGCAGCAAGCCAGCAGCGGCAGGAGCGATGTTGCTATTCCGCTCCTCCGCCCCCCCTCCCCTCCGGAATAGCAGCATCGCTCCTGCCGCTGCTGGCTTCATGCAAGGCAGGAGCATAGCGATGTTGCAGGCATCTGTGCTGGCGTCTACACTCCCCGGCATCCGCCTCTCTATTACAGTGGATGCCGGGTCTGTATTGGCGGCCCCTTCCCCCCAAAGGGTAAACTACCCCCTCCCCCTCCAGGCTCGCTCCTGTGCACTTAGCCCCTCCTCCCTCCCCCCTGAGAGCAGCAGATACATCACTTGACTTATGACCAGATAAGTCAAGGGATGTGTAAAAAAAAAAAAGAATAAAGTAAGATAGTGGACAAACAAAGCAGTTTTGCTGAAGCAGTGTATTTAGGAAAAGTCTTACATTCACATTATCAAGCAGTATAGATAGGATCCTTGTGATGGGACAACCCCTTTAAGACTTTCTATCTGTCTTGTACTACACTCAACCTTAGCGTAAAAAAGGAAAAAAAAAAGCTTGTGCTAGTTTACGGTCCTGCAGTGTCAGCGTCATGTAGATGCTGTGTAAGGCAGCCTGTACTCCGTGCTATATTTTACACTGTGTCACACTGCATTGCAAGAATCCAGAACACATTACATGGATTTCATTTGGTTCCATCATTATTACACAGGATTCCAGGTATCAGGATATGTTCATAAGGGAGAGAACTGCTGCAGATTTTCCATTGCAGTGTTTTATCAGCAAAAACCGCATTGTATAGCTGTTCTTTTTTTTGTTGCTGAATTGATGGCAGCAATGCTGAAGTCTTGCCGCAGATTTCACCATCTTCATTGCAATAGATGAAACCTACAGTGCGATTCTGCAGTAAAAATTGACATGCTGCAGATAAGAAATCCACAGCGCAGCGAGTGGTGCATTCTGCTGCGGGGATTTCCTGCAACGTTACAGTATCTACTCTGCCCCCATTGTAAAACACTGCAGAATGTATGCATAGATGTTTTGTGCACAAATTCTGCTGCTTTTCAGTCCCATGTAGACCTACTGTATTAGCGATACAGAACATCATGCAAGGTAGAAATCCCCTAGGGGGCGCTGACACACAACAGACTGAAAGAAAGGACATAATAAAGAGGAGACTATATTATAGCGAAACTCTCCTATGCATATACTAGTATCTATGCAATAAGATATTGAGGTAGTTGATGGCTTACAGATGTCAGCAAATTCACCAAGCGTCAGTAAAGTAAAGCATACAAAAACCAAATGCAAAATATTGTAGGATGTCAGTGAAGCGCAAGATTATAGGGTTAGTAATGCAGAACGTGTGCGCACCGTGTGGGGTCACTGATGCAGATGTGCAGGGTAAATGGTCAGTAATGTAGGATGAATGAGTGTTGGGGTGTCAGGGATGAAGGGGATGTGCATTGTAGTTTGTCAGGGTCCTGAGGTATGTAATCTTGGGGTGTCAATGGCGCAGAAAGTGTATAACATTGGTGTGCCATTGATGTAGGCAGTGTATAATGTTCGGATGTCATTAAAAAGTTTGGATGACAGTGATACAGGCGGTATATAATGTGGGGGGCCTGGGAGATAGAATGTGCAAACTCGAAAAAATACAGAAGGTGTTGGCGGGGTGCTGGTGTTACAAGGCTGTGTATGTCAAGATTTGGGAGTGTGGAGGATACTCCTAGCTGTGTACAGTAACCCTGCAGCTGTAGTACACCCTGAGTGGGCAGAAGGAAACATAAAGTGATGCAGGGAGTGTGTACTGTACCCTGGGGTGTAGGAAGGGTCAGTGTTACAGGAGCTATGTCTGTATTTTGGGGGTCAGTCACACGTTGTTGTACAGAGTACTCTGATTTTGGCAGGACTGTGCAGGATAAGAAGGCAACAGTGATGCAGTTAGTGTGAATATTTTTGTGTCAGTGAGGTGTGGGGTTGTCAGTATTATAGGGATTGTGTATATGTTTAGCATCAGTGAGGTGTGGGGGTTTAAGTATTTTAGGGGCTGTGTATATGTTGGTGATATCAATGAGGTGTGAGGGTGTAAGTATTTTAGGGGCTGTGTATATGTTGGGGGTATCAGTGAGGTGTGGGGGTGTCAGTATTATAGAGGCTGTGTATATGTTGGGAGCTTTAGGGGCTGTGTATATGTTGGGGGTATCAGCGAAGTGTGGAGGTGTCAGTATTATAGGGACTATGTATATGTTTGGAGCACCAGTGAGGTGTGGGGGTGTCAGTATTATAGAGGCTGCTGTGGTGTGATGGAGTAAGTATTTTAGGGGCTGTGTATATATTTGGAGTATCAGTGAGGTGTGGGGTGTCAATATTATAGAGGCTGTGTATATGTTGGGGGCTTTAGGGGCTGTGTATATGTTGGGGATATCAGTGAAGTGTGGGGGTGTCAGTATTATAGGGACTATGTATATGTTTGGTGGTATCATTGAGGTGTGGGGGTGTCAGTATAATAGAGGCTGTGTATATGTTGGGGTGTCAGTGTGCTGTGATGGAGTAAGTATTTTAGGGGTTGTGTATATATTTGGAGTATCAGTGAGGTGTGGGGGTGTCAGTATTATAGGGACTATGTATATGTTTGGAGCACCAGTAAGGTGTGGGGGTGTCAGTATTATAGAGGCTGTGTATATATTGGGGTGTCAGCGTGCTGTGATGGAATAACTATTTTAGGGGCTGTGTATATATTTGGAGTATCACTGAGGTGTGGGGGTGTCAGTATTATAGGGACTGTGTATATGTTGGGGGTATCAGTGAGGTGTGGGAGTGTCAGTATTGTAGAGGCTGTGTATATTTTGGGGTGTCAGTGTGCTGTGATGGAGTAAGTATTTTAGGGGCTGTGTATATATTTGGAGTATCAGTGAGGTGTGGGGGTGTCAGTATTATAGAGGCTGTGTATATATTGGGGGTATCAGTGGGGTGTCAGTATTATAGAGGCTGTGTATATGTCGGGGTGTCAGCGTGCTGTGATGGAATAACTATTTTAGGGGCTGTGTATATATTTGGAGTATCAGTGAGGTGTGGGGGTGTCAGTATTATAGAGGCTGTGTATATATTGGGGTGTCAGTGTGCTGTGATGGAGTAAGTATTATAGAGGCTGTGTATATATTGGGGGTATCAGTGGGGTGTCAGTATTATAGAGGCTGTGTATATGTCGGGGTGTCAGCGTGCTGTGATGGAATAACTATTTTAGGGGCTGTGTATATATTTGGAGTATCAGTGAGGTGTGGGGGTGTCAGTATTATAGGGACTGTGTATATGTTGGGGGTATCACTGAGGTGTGGGGGTGTCAGTATTGTAGAGGCTGTGTATATGTTGGGGTGTCAGTGTGCTGTGATGGAGTAAGTATTTTAGGGGCTGTGTATATATTTGGAGTATCAGTGAGGTGTGGGGGTGTCAGTATTATAGAGGCTGTGTATATGTTGGGGTGTCAGTGTGCTGTGATGGAGTAAGTATTTTAGGGGCTGTGTATATATTTGGAGTATCAGTGAGGTGTGGGGGTGTCAGTATTATAGGGACTATGTATATGTTTGGAGCACCAGTAAGGTGTGGGGGTGTCAGTATTATAGAGGCTGTGTATATATTGGGGTGTCAGCGTGCTGTGATGGAATAACTATTTTAGGGGCTGTGTATATATTTGGAGTATCACTGAGGTGTGGGGGTGTCAGTATTATAGGGACTGTGTATATGTTGGGGGTATCACTGAGGTGTGGGGGTGTCAGTATTGTAGAGGCTGTGTATATGTTGGGGTGTCAGTGTGCTGTGATGGAGTAAGTATTTTAGGGGCTGTGTATATATTTGGAGTATCAGTGAGGTGTGGGGGTGTCAGTATTATAGAGGCTGTGTATATGTTGGGGTGTCAGTGTGCTGTGATGGAGTAAGTATTTTAGGGGCTGTGTATATATTTGGAGTATCAGTGAGGTGTGGGGGTGTCAGTATTATAGGGACTATGTATATGTTTGGAGCACCAGTAAGGTGTGGGGGTGTCAGTATTATAGAGGCTGTGTATATATTGGGGTGTCAGCGTGCTGTGATGGAGTACGTATTTTATGGGCTGTGTATATATTTGGAGTATCAGTGAGGTGTGGGGGGTCACCTTGTTGCAGGAGGTGTTCCTATAGTTTAGGGGTGTCAGGCAGCGCTGTACATAGACACTCCTTGCTGTGTTCAGTGGGAAGGACTGTGTGTGTGTGTGTGTGGAGTGTTGTAACTTCCTCAGCCTGTTTACTGAGTGCAGGCAGCCATTCACACATCAGTCAGTCTCTGCAGGAAACAGCCTGAGCCTGGACTCTCTCCAGCACTCACTGAGATGGGGCACCAAGGGAAAGCCTGAAGCTCCCGCACTGGGTAAGGTGCCCCTTCTATGGGACTCTCTAATGGGGAGGGGGAGCTCTGCATTTCAGGGGTGTCTTCCAGTCCGCACACCTCCCTGGGGGCTTTGTATGTCAGTCACATTCCAGGGGGAGGGGGCACAGATAACACCCTGGTGGAGGGGTGTAACACTCCACGTGCTCCTGTGTACATCCCAGTGCCACTATATCAGGCGGGCAGCATGCTGTATACAATATCCAGACACTGCCGCTTCCTCTGTCCTGTGTCTGGTGGTTATAACACCTCTATATACATATATCCTGTGTCTGTAGCTCAGATGTAGCAGAGCTCAGTTTGGCGTTTAACTCTTAGAACATCTGTTCTCGTTCTTTGCCTTCCGATTTGTGTCTGCAGCTTCGGACTTGGAGAGGGGACATATGTTCTGCCATATGGATGTGACACATATGTGGCAATGTGTCCTGAGATGAGTGTTTAGATACTGTGTTGCTTTAGATAAGTTTGTACTGTACATAAGTCAGATACGTCCATAATGATCTAAATCTATATCCGCCATATGGATGACAGTATTCCGTATTTTTGATGTAAGGGTATGAGCAATTTTGCATAACAATCTCAGTGGAAAGTCTCCTCCGTTTTTGTATACAGAGCTCTTATGCAACTTTGTGTGTTTCTATGGTTACAGACTACAGTTTGGTCATGTCGTCAGGTGGGGGCAAATAAAGGGGGACGGAGTTAAAAACCCATAATTAAAAACATGGCATAATACCTAAATAATAGCGACTTTTAGGGTCCAAACAACTGTGAAAGGTGATCAAGGTAGTTCCGCAACCAGATAGTCGTTCAACATTTTTTCAGGACATGTTGCGTTTTAGTTGCAATCGCACTTTTGATATGTGACACTTAGTTTTGCAAAGACACAAATGTATGCAACGTCCTTTACTAAAGCATGGCGGACACACGCATATTTGTATGCAGGTTTTGTTGCTGTTTTTATGATGTGGTATCTGCGTTGTCCTCTGCTGATGCATTATTGTCCTGTAGGAATTTATCCAAACAATGCTCAGTGAGTTGCTGTTGGTGTCCATCATTTTTCAGTATAGTAGCACATGTAGCAGTTATGTGTGCAGTTTCTCAGGGGATGGCCAAAGAGCCTTATAGAGGACCTTTCAACACCTCTGTTACTCCCATTTTTTTTTTTTTTTGCATCCTTCAATAGGCGCTGCTCCACTGATTCTAGCAGAGTTGCACATTATTCTCTACACTCCACCGTTCCTGAGCAATCAGTTCTGTTAGTTTTAGCAAAATTATACTCTCTTCTTTCAGGTGGGCGGTCCTCGACTGGAGCAGAAACATAGGGTCGACCCATTTGACAACAGAGAGCATAACTGTGCTGACCTTAACAACAATGATTGCTCAGGAATGGTGGGGGCTAGAGAAAAAATTCCAACTGTGCTGGAATCAGAGGAGCAGCGCCTATTGAAGGGTGCAAAGAGATGGAGGTGAAGAAAGGTCCTTTTAAGGGGATTATGGTCACTGCTCTCTGTAATTAAATTGTCACATTCTGAAGGAAAACATTGACATCTCACTGAATTTTAGTGTGGGCCACTGGGTTCACACATAGTGTCTTTCATTTTTGTGTTGTACATGCTTGCTTTTAGTTTATTACATGTTGATAACCAGGTCCAGTTAGGCAGCACTAATCATTGGAAAGCGGAGATCTGTGTGGTGGGAAGGTTGTCTGCTGGGGTTCATTGCTGCTGAGGAAATTGCATAGAAAGCAATTCCTCAATAGCCTTGCCTGCTAAATCAGAATACAGACTGTTGTAAACCCCAGCTGTATTCTGCTGACAGACACTTGAGAAGTATAAGGTTGCCTGCTCTGCTCTATGCTGAGAGTGTTTCTGCTCATAAATCGCCTTAGTATACTAGGGAACTGTTTTCTATGCAGATCTGTAATATAAATGTGTTATACATAGTAGCAGTCTGCATGCTGTATACAGTTATTACATCCCATTCTGTAGAAAGAGCACCGCCCCAGTCATACACGCGGTATCATGTAAATCAATGAGTCATTGCACGACCTGTCAGCGCAGGACAGGAGCTGACGCTCTCCACAGATGATATCTTGAATCACATCGATTTTTATCTTCTGACTAATGAATTCTTGACTCAGCTCCACACCCTCATTTCACTTTTTCTCCTTCTTCAGGATTTGTTCAGTTATCAGTGATGAAGTCTTCATCGCTGTAACGTATTTGCAGTTTACCTAAAACGTTCTTTATATCCAGATATTCAAAGGAGTTTCCCGGGAGTTACATATTGTGGACCAATGCTTAAGGAAGGGCCCCTACACATGAAGTTTACGCTCCGTTTATTCTGTACATTTTACACGTGTAATAATACACGTGTAAAATGTAGTTAGCCATTGAGTTCAATGGCATGTTCGTATGACGCGCGTCTTTTTGCGCATGCACAGATGCGCGCGCAAAAAGACGCGCATTATACGAACATGCCATTGAACTCAATGGCTAACTACATTTTACACGTGTATTTTTACACGTGTAAAATATACAAAATGAGCGGAGCGTATTCAGAATACACGGAGCATAAACTCCGTGTGAAGGGGCCCTGAGGTCAGTTCACAACTGTTGGAGACTCCGCCGCAGAAACTTCCAAAAATTGGCAGAGAGAAACGTTCTCTTCAATTTTGAAATGGGGGGACACCAGACAGACCCCATTGTAGTCAATGAGATCCACCAGTGTCCGTGTGTAACCAATAAAGCAGCAGTCTGTCTCTCTCTGAATGTAGGAGGAACCAGTGCCGATGTGAGCAAAGCCTAAGGGTTCCAGAGGTTCCGGACCAAAATACGGGTAGCTACGACTGGATGCTGGTGCAGTGCATCGGTATCCAGTCGCGCAGTCCGCTCCGCATTAGACCCAAATGAATGAGCCTAGTCGGGAGGGAGTGTCTTCAGGCGGATGTCACGAGCCGAATCTGCCTGAAAGAATGAGCACCTCGCTTCTTTTTTCCCGGGACCCGGAAAAGAACTGTCTGGCTCCCATTGATTTCAATGGGAGACGTCTTTTTGGTCAGGATTTTGAGGCGGATACGGCGTAGATTTAATAAGGGAAGAAAATCTGCAGCAAAAATGCAATAAAAAATGCTGTGGAAAAAAATACAGTGTGTTATGCTCAGTTTTTAATGCAGCGTTTTTTTTAGCTGCGTTCCGCAATATGGAACCGTAGCCCAAGACCCCCACCTATGTCTTCAATGTATAATAAGCAGAGTGGCGTACATTGCATAGAAGCAGTGCTTGGTTATGCAGCTTAGCCCCATTCCCTTCACTGGGACAGAGCTACAAATACGCCAGTTGAATGAATGGATCGTCCTCAATGCTATAATGTCTCCCTCCATGCGCTCCCCCCATTGTAATGCCCCCCTTGTTTTGGCACACTTCATTCTCTGCCATTGATGGCATTGGTATTACAAGTATAATGTAGTCACTATATTGCCCCTTCCCTGGGCCATCAGCAGGAGAAATGGGCTGAATGGTGACACAGGAAGAGGTGACTCCATGCTTCACCATTGTATTCAGCTAACATTCGATTAGGTTACAGCTACCTGTTTTGTATGTTTACTGTAAATGCCTCCAGCTCTGTTATGTCATCTATCCATCATTGAGCCTTCCATAGAGCACTTTGCATACAGCGATTCAGAATTTATTTACATGAAAATTGTCCATAGACATCAAACAGCCAAGTTTCCCAATTCCTAGACATCAGACTATTCCCTTGAGCCGGACAGGCATGGTGATTTCTGGAAAGATTGGGATGAATCTAGTCTGACACATCTGGTACCACTTTGGAGGTCATATTGTTAATGGATACCATTGAAATTAGAGCACGCGATGTAACGTGTTGGGTCAGCTTTAGGAGCGGGGTCTTCTAAAGGCCCACACAGTATTATGAAGCTGAGGCAGAAGAATTGTGATGTTATTGCTCCATGGAAAACAAAGTCCTCTTATTCAACCTGTTTCCTTAACGTAAGAGGATTTCGAGATATAGATAACATTTTTTTCTTGGTGCTGTAACATATGCTGGGAAATGCTGCTGATAGGGCTGCTATATAAACATGTCTCTGGATGAGCTGCGGACAGCTGTTATCTGGACAGGAGACACAGAGACGCACAGAACATTTACAGCAATTATACACAGCTTTTTAGTACCGTTCTTTCATTTTAAAGGAAAATTAGGGATTAAGCTATTAAGAATAGTTTAAAGGGAGTCACCAAAACCCAGCATATAAACCTAGCCCTGCAGATAGATAGGTTAGTGTCACCAGAACCAGCATATCAACCCAGGCCTGCAGATAGATAGGTTAGTGTCACCAGAACCAGCATATCAACCCAGGCCTGCAGATAGATAGGTTAGAGTCACCAGAACCAGCATATCAACCCAGGCCTGCAGATAGATAGGTTAGTGTCACCAGAACCAGCATATCATCCCAGCCCTGCAGATAGATAGGTTAGTGTCACCAGACCCAGCATATCACCCCAGCCCTGCAGATAGATAGGTTAGTGTCACCAGACCCAGCATATCACCCCAGCCCTGCAGATAGATAGGTTAGAGTCACCAGAACCAGCATATCACCCCAGTCCTGCAGATAGATAGGTTAGTGTAACCAGAACCAGCATATCGCCCAGCCCTACAGATAGATAGGTTAGTGTCACCAGAACCAGCATATCAACCCAGGCCTGCAGATAGATAGGTTAGTGTCACCAGAACCAGCATATCACCCCAGCCCTGCAGATAGATAGGTTAGTGTCACCAGAACCAGCATATCACCCCAGCCCTGCAGATAGGTAGGTTAGTGTCACCAGAACCAGCATATCACCCCAGCCCTGCAGATAGATAGGTTAGTGTCACCAGAACCAGCATATCACCCCAGCCCTGCAGATAGGTTAGTGTCACCAGAACCAGCATATCACCCCAGGCCTGCAGATAGATAGGTTAGTGTCACCAGAACCAGCATATGACCCCAGGGCTGCAGAGAGATAGGTTAGTGTCAATAGAACCAGCATATAAACGCAGGTCACCTGAATCAAGACAGTGTTTTTCCTCTTCCGAATTGTTGCCTCCATTGCTGAGATATCTCCGTTTTTGTCAAATGTAAATGAGCTCTTTGGAGCAACGAGGGTGTTACTTTTGCTCCCAAGAGCTCATTTGGATATGGACAAAAACAGCGATAACTCAAAAGCGATTTACAAGGGTAAAACCCAGTTTGACTTAGGTGACCTGAGCCTATCTATTTGCAGGGTTAGGTTGATATTCTGTGTTCTGGATCCCTTTAAATAACAATTCCCTAATAATATTAATTATAATGATAATATAAATCTAATATGTCCCATTATCCCCGGGATTGCAGTGCATTCTTTAGCTCCTCTGTTACTTAGCACTGAATGTATTCATTTATTCCACCCTTGCTTATAACCAATATACTTTGCATCGCTATACAAAGAGTGTCCATTTCCATCCATCCCTGTGCCCAGTTGGGGTCACAACACTTGTCTAGGGCCAGTTTCATTGGAAGCCAGTTATTGAAGTTGTCTAGGATTACAATAACATGGGTACTTTTTTCAAAAAAAGTGCACCACATCTGTCCCCAGGTTATAAATGGTATTGCAGCTCAGCTCTATTCCCTTCAATGGAGATGAGCTGCAATACCAGATGTCACCTGTAGGCAGGTGTGGCGCTGTGCCTGAAAGAAAGCAATGCTTTTCTAATTGTGGATGGACCCCCTTGTCTGCAGAGTCTCTGTGCTGCACATATCGTATGATTAAATGGTCATTTAAACAATTTCCCAATATATTCTACAAAGTCTTCTTCTTTGTGATGTGACTTTTGGCAACTTCTATTCTGTATTAGGCTGAACCTGCCAACTCCCTACAGATGTGCCAGCGAACTTCATGCCGACAACGTGTCATCATTCCTGGGTGTACAGTAACACGGCAATGAATAGTGGGTGTAGTTCTGATATTGTCCCAACATAGAGACGGAAACAAACGCCAAGATTTTAGTGAAACCAGACGGATGATTTCCAGTAAAAACCAGGGAAGGAAACATAAACACAAAGAGAGATGAAGTAAAAATAGCAGGAGAGTCGGAGAGCGGAGAAGTGCGCGTGCCGCTCTGTGGGATGTCGACGGTGTGCGGAGAGCGAAGAATGACATAATGGCCATTGATATCATAACGTACTGAAGCCTAGTACAAGAACTGCCTCGTGTTTTGCCTAAAAAGTGGCAGAGAGTAACTGAGGTCTAGTTCACATCTGTGTTCGGTATTCCGTTCGGGGAGTCCGCTTGGGGACTTATACGCATTAAAAAGCGGTGAGCTAACAAACCACACTGACCCCATAGACTATTATGGGGTCTGTGTGGTTTCTGCTCGGTGTCTGCATGAATCTTGTGGAGAGAAAAGTCCTGCAAGCACACAGACCCCATTATAGTCTATTCCTGGAACACAGATGTGGACCGAGCCTGAGATCTAACAGGCCTCATCCCTCCTCTCATGTTTATGGTGGAGCTGGGAATAAAAGCTGTGAGAAGTATCCCACTGACGTTTCGAGTGTGTGGTTGGTTTAAGTCTTGTTCAGACTGGTGAGCCGGCATTCCTCACATAACACAGGTGATGTCTCCACATCGGTAATAGTATCAAGTATCACTATGATCTCCACCTGACCATATCTGTTCTTCATATGTATGCGCCCTCGAAAAGTTGGAAACAGAGGAAAGGAGGGGGGTTTTACACCAGGTTCACACTTGCATTCGGGTTTCTATCCTTCGGGTCCTCATAACCCAAAAGATGGAGACCCTGTTCGCTTAAAAAGTGGTTACAGGTGGAAACTCATGGACCCCATAAACTATAATGGGGTCACCAGCTGTTATATGAATAATGGCCGTCCTTGCACTTGTACGGACAGACATCGCCATTATGCACTGCCATTAGGTCCTTGAAAAATGGCACGGCCATGTGCATAGTCTTTCTCAAAAGAACATAGGACGTGAGCATAGCTGATCTATGAGCTCCTTTATGATGATCCAGATTATGGCAACTGCACTACTGAGCAGAAAAGGAGAAGTGGTGTTGTCAGTTCCCTTCCCCCACATGTATTGATGCAATAATTATGGCCCTACATTTGGGATCTTTTTTTGTAACACTGTGTATTACTACATTTGCGCTGAACTTGCCCTTTAACCATAGAAGTGCATGCTGCAGCTTTAAGACTAGTCTATTATTATGTTATGTCTACCCCATAGCAAAACGAAAAACTTTTCTCCAGGAAGGAAAATCATTGAGGCTGAGACTCCCATGGGGCTGATATCAGATTTATATAAAGGAGGCATTCTTAATTGGGTGGAGACTTTCTGTGTCCCCGCCAGGACATTAGACCATTGCAAGACTGAGGAAAGGAAAGTGGAAGTGGGATCAGAACTGCTGCATGATAACTTATGTATTGTATGTCCCGGACCAGTATATCCTATACTAGCAGGGTAACCTATCATATATACTGTAGATCTGGTTTTAGTGACAGAGTACAAACGTAGCAGAGTTAACCTTGACTTTCTGCAGTATGATATGGAGATAAGAAGTAATTGAAAAATCATTGACACACCCGTGTTCACACTCTGTGCCGCAGTGTTGGAATGTTGACTCTGCTACATCTGTATTGTGAAAGCTACAGCACTGTCAGTGTGCTAGCCATGTTTTTCAGCCGTATTATATTCTAAATTCTAGTGAATCCCATCCACATCTTGCCTAAAAATACACGTAGAGGACACGCTGCGATTTCCAAAACTGTGGCAGTTTTGGAAATCGCAGTATATCAATTATACCAACGGAAACAATGGCGGTTTTCCTATAGGTATAATGGAAACAGAAAGTTACAGAGGAAACCTCTGCGGATTTGCTGTGAGAATCGTTGCAGGAAAAAACACAATGTGTTGCCGGCGTGGCTCGCTATGTGGGCTCTTTGCCTAAAACAGACGTGATTAGATATAAAGGTGCTGATGAACAGGAGTCAGCGCTGGGTTTGAAGGCATTCATGGACCCAATTGGCTCCTACAAGCTTTCCAAGTTTACACCATCAGACCCTCAAGGTGTCCTCCTTGCCAGCAACACAGAAGGCCGGAACAATCCCTTAAATGCAGCGTCATTCCAGTCTTTGGTCACTTAAAGGGATTGTCCAGTTTCAGACCAATATTAAGAGACAAATGTTATTGTTTGTATAATGAAAAGTTCTATAATTTTCCTATATAATTCCTGTATCAATTCCTTTGCTAGATCTCTGCTTGCTGTCATTCCTTGTTTACATTCAATGGATACAAATAATTTCCTAGTCATGTGATATATAGTCCAGGGTCATGTGATATATAGTCCAGGGTCATGTGATGACTACACAGCTCGTTACCAGGCAGAGGTCTGATCACTGTGCTGTGACTATAACGAGCTTTGCATCTGTGTGTCCATCACATGACCAGGGACTGTATTTTCACATGGCTATGGATTGTATATCACATGACCAGGGACTGTATATCACATGACTATGGATGATATATCACATGACCAGGGACTGTATATCACAGGGCCAGAGACTGTATATCATAGGACTATTTATTGTATATCACATGACTATGGATGGTATATCACATGACCAGGGACAGTATATCACATGACCAGGGACTATTTTTTACACAAGCAATAATATTTATCTCTTCATGTTGGTCTGAAACTGGACAACCCCTTTAAGCGATGCCTGATATTGATGAGACAGACCACGGGGAGCAGCAAATAATCTTTCTGACAGTGCAACCCATAGGTGCAATTTGCTCCGTCTCTAAGGATTCAGCATGCAATACAGCTTCCGGAACACACTAAAACACTGACATGCAATAACCTGCACCAGTTACAGTGATGTGAGCATGTAACACGAGACATGATGCAATGCAAACATTTCACAACACGTAATACAACAGAAAATCACCTTGTGCCAACCTGCTGCCAGTATTTTCAAACCCTGTATTTTGTATATTGACAACCGTGTACTGCAGCGGTGCAGGGAGTATACTGAGAATGGGGTGATCGAGGAAAAACATCCAGTGACAATGGGTCTCTCTCCTGTCATTTTCTATTGGCGGATACATCTCTAAGGCTAGGTTCACACTAGCATTCGGGTTTCCGTCCTTTGGGTCTGCATGGGGATCTGAAAGATGGAAACCCTGTCAGCTTAAAAAGCAGTTACACCCGCAAACCTATGGACCCCATACACTATAATGGGGTCCGCTGGGGTTCTGCTGAATTTTTAAGGATACCAGCAGAGAGAAAAGCCCTCTTTGCAGGACTTTGCTCTTCAATAATTTTATGCGGATTCAGCATCGGAGCACTCGAACGCTGGTGTGTCCCTACTATTAGGGTTATTATTGGTGCAATTAATGGAGTCAATTTCGCTATAGCGGATGATGTAGAGTAGAGAAACCCTTTTTTGGCACATGAAATATCTACATATTAAGGATGGGCTCACACTACTGTTATTCAATGTCCGTTGTTTTCATCTGTCACAGGATGAGAGCGACTGACATCAAATGACAGATGCAGTCGGGCCCCAATTCACAATGTATTAAATATATTTTTCGGACGGAAGAAAAAGTGCTGCATTCGGGACTTGTTTTCCATTATTAAAGTAAACAAACATGATACAAGCGTCCGCCATGTTGTTTACTTTAGCGTCA
This sequence comes from Leptodactylus fuscus, assembly GCF_031893055.1. Classification (NCBI taxonomy): domain Eukaryota; kingdom Metazoa; phylum Chordata; class Amphibia; order Anura; family Leptodactylidae; genus Leptodactylus; species Leptodactylus fuscus. Next base: position 38,109,903 of record NC_134265.1, read on the forward strand.
ATGGGACCACAAACAAATAGAGGAGGCATCCGTCACTCTGCTGCCTTGTATGTCCATTGCTCTCATCCTATGACAGATTACAGTAATGGACTCTCTGTGAGATTGATTCTTAAAACTAGGACCACGACATATATACGACACTGAAACTCTTCCTTGTTCCTCGTGTTCATGTATTACATTTCGGAGTGCTTGTGGTTATTATGTAATGTCCGGCCATGCTGACTTTTGTTCACTTCTTTATTCTTTTTTACATATGTAAGCAGCTTATACAACAATATAATGAATGTGTTACCCATAGCAACCAATCAGAACACAGCTGTCTTTGCTTTTCTTTTATACTGCAGTTAGATGAAAGCACTCCTCTGATTGGCTGCTGTGGGCAGCACCTGCATCAGCCTCCAATCAAATGTTTGTATTTTGACCACTGCCCAGATAGCTTGAATCTGATTGGCTGCTATGGGTGACTGGAAAGCTCCAACATGTACCTGATGTTTCAGTCATAGCTCGATGACTACTTCCTATTGTCTTGTGATAGATTCTCCCTGTAATAGTGATAAGAATTGTATAGCTGATAGAGTAAACCACAGAGTAACTTACACAAGACACCCAGACGGAAGTACAGAAACCACAAGACAAGATCATGACAGACCCAGCGCAGCAGCACCGTGCCCCTGAAGAATGTATGGACAGACTTAGATACACATGGATAGACTTAGATACACTAGCTCGCCATATTGTAACACACATGATAAGATTAGATAATGCAGCTCTGCATACAGTACCAGTGATTGGCTCAGATACACCAGCATATCAGACCCGGTTCACATCTGCGTTCAGGATTCCGTTCATGGAGTCCCCTTGGGGATCCACCAAACAGAAACCTATACATGAGTCCCCCTGCGAACTTCCGGTTGGCACATGCGCAATGGAAGGGCGGCAAGAAGACTTCCTGTTCCTTAGTGAATTAACCAGGGCTGGGTATGTACTTCAGGGTATGGTCCTCGGGTTACGACGAGCCTGCTGCAGAACCTCATTTTCTGAATGCTATACAGTGTATAGCATTCGGCAAATGAAGGCTGATTGTGTAGCAGGCTCGTCCTTGCTACGAGCAGGTAAGTATGCTGTTACCAGTTGACTTTTTCTCATTGAAATGAATAGACCAGCGTTGATTGGCCAGTTGCCAGTGATTTGGCCAATCAACGCTGGTTCTGCCAGAGGCTCGTCTGAGGAGGCGGAGTCTAACATCGGACTATTCATTCCAATGAGAAAAACTCTTGCCTGCCCGTGGCAAGGACGTGCCTGCTGCAGAATCAGTGTTCATTTGCCGAATGCTATACATATATATAGCATTCGGCAAATAAATATATATACTGTATAGCATTTAGCAAATGAGGTTCTGCAGCAGGCTCGTCGTAACCACGAAACAGTATGCCTATACCCCTGCTAGACATGGCAAACTCTCAAAACCGGAAAGAGATCTTCGACCGGAAATAGGAAGGGCGGGACTTAATCCTTTGTTATTGTTGTCAAAGGGGGACTCATGTATACGCATTAAAAAGCGGTTAGCTGAGGGCGGGTTCACACCAGTGCACAAACTCCGTTTTCTTCTGTCGGCAGAAGACGGAAACCTGGCAGACCGTGTCCGGCCGTGAGCGCCCGTGAGCGTTTTGTGCTCTCCACGGTGGAACCGTTTGTTTTTAACCGGACACAAAGTCCTGCATGTCTGACTTTGTGTCCGGTTAAAAAAAAAAAAAACGGTTTCACCGCGGAGAGCACAAAACACTCACAGGCACTCACGGCCGGACACTTTCCAAACCCATTCAAATGAATGGGTTTGAAAAATGCCTACAGGTTTCCGTCTCTTGCTCAGTTTCGGGCAGGAAACGGAAAGCTGCATAACGGAGACCAGGGCACAGATGTGATCCCGCCCTAAGAAACCACACAGACCCCATAGACTATAATGGGGTCTGTGTGATTTCCGTTCGGTTTCCGCACAAATCATGCGTAGAGAAAAGTGGTGCTTGCAGGACTTTTCTCTCCGCATGATTCGTGCGGAGACTGAGCGGTAATCACATGGACCCTATTATAGTCTATGGGGTCCATGTGTTTTCCCAGGTAACCACTTTTCAATGTGTATAGGCTTTCGTTTGGGAGATCCCCAAGCGAGCTCCCCGAACAGAATCCCGAACGCAGATGTGAAGCGGCCTTTAGATTTTATTACACATTATAGGCTTAGATACATCAGTGCCAGTTTTTATATTCCCTGCAGTGCGGACAGTGCACCTCATTTATGTAGCTTGTGTAGATTTGAGGGATCATTTATACTTAAACTGGCATACATGAGCACAAATCTGCCTTCTAGGAAAGTGACGTGGGGTGTGCAAAAATTTAAAACGTTGCAAGTTTTGTGCAAACTCTGGATTTATGCAAAAATATGAGACGTTAGACTTGCCAGACATAACACTCCTTTAACCTCCAGTGACCCACTACCATTACCCAATCCATATAAGTACATTACACCAACTTGTTGGGTTATTGGGGTTGATCGCAGCTTTATTTGATAACTTTATCAGAAATCCAAACGTTTAATCACAAACGAACATATCATGCCCATTGTGATGTTCTCATAAAATTAATGACCTCGTCTTCCTGAATGTCACCACTGGGAGGCAGCGGACATGTGGGAGCATCTTTCTACATAATTTGGGCGTTCTCCCGCCAAGCTGTGACGACCAATCTGAAGAAGAGTAGACCAACACCAAGTCCAGAGAAAAACTAAAGGGGCAGGGTGGCCAATGTTCTCCTCTCGCCATGGACCCCGACAGAGGGTATGCATGACTCCACCTACGTGCCCCTTTATAATGGCCTCTTGCTCCGCCTCCAGTGATGTCACCTGTTTTTTAAAAGTAAAGTTACTCATTTCCATCGGCCAGTCCACAGCACTTTCTTTATACAATTCAGGGCTCTATTCAGAATTTTAAAAACTGATATACAAAGTATGATACATCTACCCCATTAACCTAAAAAAGCCGTCCTGGTTCAGTAGGTGGAGGATGCGCAGAAGAAAAAAATGTAAATGTACAAATTTTGCATTTTCATGGATTTTTATTTTAGCTTTCTATGGTTGGGCGTACCTCTAGGAAAGCCTGTTTTTTTTTTTTTTAAATATTGGGTCGATCCAACATACACCTATTACTGACAGTATCTAAGCCTTAGATACTTTGTCTCATAAAACAGTATCACACATGAGAGGCTTGGATAGAAAAATTATAAAACAATCACTATAGCGTAAATATATAATATATGATATAATAACTCGGCAGTCAGTATCGCACATGATAGGTTTAGATACTGTAGGTGATCAGAGAATATCACACATAGTAGATTTAGATACACCAGTTTAGCAGAACATTATAAAACGTGTCCAAAATTCGATTATAATGCTCCTTGACCTGTAATTTAGGATGGGAGTTACAGAAATAGCCATATACCCCTGTTCTACGCTGCCCCATAGAAGTAAATGGGAGGTATGGAAACGGTGTAACGCTGTTTCCACACTTCCCATTCAACAATATGAGAGATAGAGAAACAAGGCAGAGAAGGGTCTGGATGGGAATAAACCTTTAAATACTCTGTCTGGTGTTAGATACATGTATTCCACACACAATATCACACGATAAAGCAATGGCTTTGCAGTCAGTATCATACATGATAGACTTAGATACACTAGCTGTGCATTATACCATATCATTCTCTAATATTATATGATGATAGCTATTATACAGTGGTCTCCCATAAGGTTACATGCACACTACTAGTAACACGCGTTTTGTGCTTGAACGGGTTAAACCATGGCCTGTCTCATTGTATAATCCAGAAAGTAAACAGATAAATGGCCTCAGCCATAAGTCAGCCTTGTAGTGTATGAAGCAAGTTCAGTCTTGGCAGTGGTTCTGGGTGATTCCTGTTCGCATGGTTTTACTATGATCAAACAGCAGCCATGGTGTCCTGCTGGGGTGATGAAACCCACCTGCTACAATTGGGGGAGGGATCATGTAAGTCCTATGTTCCTATCAAGTTTTACTGATACGTACTGTCTATTACTACAAAAGAACCGGCTGGAGAAGTTACATATGGTGCAGTCAGATTAATAAAGTAATGTTACAATATATATATATCAAATTATATATTTTCATATCCATATAAGGCAGTATTATAGTAGTTATATTCTTGTACATAGTAGCAGTATTATAGAAGTTATATTCTTGTACATAGGGGGCAGTATTATAGTAGTTATATTCTTGTACATAGTAGCAGTATTATAGAAGTTATATTCTTGTACATAGGGAGCAGTATTATAGTAGTTATATTCTTGTACATAGGGGGCAGTATTATAGTAGTTATATTCTTGTACATCGGAGCAGTATTATAGTAGTTATATTCTTGTATATAGGGGCAGTATTATAGTAGTTATATTCTTGTACATAGCAGCAGTATTATAGTAGTTATAGTCTTGTACATAGGAGCAGTATTATAGTAGTTATATTCTTGTACATCAGAAGTAGTATTATAGTAGTTATTATAGTAGTTATTTTCTTGTACATAGGAGCAGTATTATAGTAGTTATATTCTTGTACATAGGGGGCAGTATTATAGTAGTTATATTCTTGTACATAGGAGCAGTATTATAGTAGTTATATTCTTGTACATAGGAGCAGTATTATAGTAGTTATATTCATGTACATAGTGGGCAGTATAATACAGTCCTATGAAAAAGTTTGGGCACCCCTATTAATCTTAATCATTTTTAGTTCTAAATATTTTGGTGTTTGCAACAGCCATTTCAGTTTGATATATCTAATAACTGATGGACACAGTAATATTTCAGGATTGAAATGAGGTTTATTGTACTAACAGAAAATGCGCAATATGCATTAAACCAAAATTTGACCGGTGCAAAAATATGGGCACCTCAACAGAAAAGTGACATTAATATTTAGTACATCCTCCTTTTGCAAAGATAACAGCCTCTAGTTGCTTCCTGTAGCTTTTAATCAGTTCCTGGATCCTGGATGAAGGTATTTTGGACCATTTCTTTCTACAAAACAATTCAAGTTCAGTTAAGTTTGATGGTCGCCGAACATGGACAGCCCGCTCTCAAATGATCTGAAAACAAAGATTGTTCAACATAGTTGTTCAGGGGAAGGATACAAAACGTTGTCTCAGAGATTTAACCTGTCAGTTTCCACTGTGAGGGACATAGTAAGGAAATGGAAGACCACAGGGACAGTTCTTGTTAAGCCCAGAAGTGGCAGGCCAAGAAAAATATCAGAAAGGCAGAGAAGAAGAATGGTGAGAACAGTCAAGGACAATCCACAGACCACCTCCAAAGAGCTGCAGCATCATCTTGCTGCAGATGGTGTCACTGTGCATCGGTAGCAATACAGCGCACTTTGCACAAGGAGAAGCTGTATGGGAGAGTGATGAGAAGGAAGCCGTTTTTGCACGTATGCCACAAATAGAGTTGCCTGAGGTATGCAAAAGCACATTTGGAGAAGCCAACTTCATTTTGGAAACAAAGATTGAGTTGTTTGGTTATAAAAAAAGGCGTTATGCATGGCGTCCAAAAAGAAACAGCATTCCAAGAAAAACACATGCTACCCACTGTAAAATTTGGTGGAGGTTCCATCATGCTTTGGGGCTGTGTGGCCAATGCCGGCATCGGGAATCTTGTTAAAGTTGAGAGTCGCATGGATTCCACTCAGTATCAGCAGATTCTTGAGAATAATGTTCAAGAATCAGTGACGAAGTTGAAGTTACGCCGGGGATGGATATTTCAGCAAGACAATGATCCAAAACACCGCTCCAAATCCTCAGGCATTCATGCAGAGGAACAATTACAATGTTCTGGAATGGCCATCCCAGTCCCCAGACCTGAATATCATTGAACATCTGTGGGATGATTTGAAGCGGGCTGTCCATGCTCGGCGACCATCTAACTTAACTGAACTTGAATTGTTTGTCCAAAATACCTTTATCCAGGATCCAGGAACTGATTAAAAGCTACAGGAAGCGACTAGAGGCTGTTATCTTTGCAAAAGGAGGATCTACTAAATATTAATATCACTTTTCTGTTGAGGTGCCCATACTTTTGCACCGGTCAAATTTTGGTTTAATGCATATTGCACATTTTCTGTTAGTACAATAAACCTCATTTCAATCCTGAAATATTACTGTGTCCATCAGTTATTAGATATATCAAACTGAAATGGCTGTTGCAAATACCAAAATATTTAGAACTAAAAATGATTAAGATTAATAGGGGTGCCCAAACTTTTTCATAGGACTGTAGCTATCAGTCTGGTAATAAATGCAGTACCAGGTCTTGGTTCTTTGTGTATTCTTAATATTAGGTCTCATTTATCTACCTTTTCTAATAAAAATGTAATTGTTGCTCATAACAGTCCCTTTGTAGTTTTCCAGAGAAGTGACTGCTGCTATGATCTGTTAGATAATGTTGAAGATAATATTGATAAATGGCGCCAGTGATATGAGTTCTGAAGTTTTTGGACTGGTTTTCGGGGTTTCTCAGTCTGAGTTAATGTTGAGATTTATGGAACAGCATTTTTGTCTTTTATTCTAAGCTATGGCGATATAATTAATAAAATATCACTTACCTGCATTTGGATTTCCGTTCTTCTTCCCCAAACGGACCAGATAAACGGAAACCTAATTCACTTAATAAAAGGTTTCCCATAGAAACCCATAGGCCCTTAGACTATAATGTAATCTGCCGGGTTTCCGTTGGAAAAATGTGAAGAGAAAAATCCTGCATCCTTATTTTCAAGTGGAATCGGGGACAGAATCCCCAAACAGAGACCAGGTGCAGATGTGAACCTAGTCTTACTTTGGTTGTCCTTATACTACTATTCTTGTCATCACTGATGGTAAACTGTATGAACAGATTGTTTCCATTTTTGTATTTCCCACCATTTTTGAAGGGGGTTTCCAGCAACATTGAAAAACCAGCCATGTCTGTGTATGGGGGTCTATTGTCAAAAAAGAAACCGAGCTATGCTTGCCCCCTAAATCCCCACCACTCCAGTGATTTGTCTCTGCTGCTCACCATTGGTGCTGTTTAACAGGGCTGTAGCATTTACATCTTGTCGAAACGTGCCGACTCCAGCCATCACTGGCCTCAACAGTACATCACTGAGGCCCTATTCACATCTGCGTTCGAGTTTCTATTAGGGGAGTCCACTTTGTGAGGCAACACTTTTCTCTCTACATGTTTCGTGTGGGAACCACATGGACCCCATTACACTCTATGGGGTCCACGGGTTTCCTTACGTAACCGCTGTTTTATGCAGATAGGTTTCAGTTCAGCGGGTCGCTAAGCAGACTCACCGAACAGAAACCTGAACGCAGATGTGAATAAGGCCTGAGGACAGTTGTTGCCTGCGGCAGTCATATGACATTACCAATGCAGCGCTGTCAACAGACACTGACAAAAAGTGGTGGCGACTGAGTACAGGAATGGTCAGGGGTCCAGGCACCCCTTTAAGATCTCTTCTTGATGTCAGTCAAAATATTCAGTGTCTAAAACCCATGCCTTTCCTATATTTCTGTGGCTTGTTACAGTGTATCAGTGCAGGTAAAATGTATCAGTAAAACATATATCATTCTCCCTACAGTTCTGTAAGTGCCTCTATGTTCCAGGTTATGAGGGTGTGTTCCTTATTCTCAATGTTTCGTTTGGTTATCCTGTCCCACGCACATCTGTACATATCTTTATTTTTCCACTGACATTGACTGTAAAGTCGCCCATTAGGGAATATCTGGAATCCGTTGAGTTGTGAGATTGTTTTTATTACATCGGGCAGTAAAGTTGATTCTCTACCTGAACATATAATAACATTATGTCATTGTGATTTTTTTTCCTAGAAATTCCATGGGATTGTAGCCAGGATAAAATCTGGGAATGCCTTTATTCGGATTAAACTGTGGGAGGAAAAAACAAGAAGGTAAGAAGTGTGTAAGCTTTTTATTGCCCGTACAGTATCAAGAATGGTATGACATGGCTGATAACACAAGACCACACAATATTAATATCCAGAGGCAACCAAGGCTGGAGCGGGTCGTAGCAAAAAACTGCCGCAACGCATTGCGGTTTTTCCCGCAGCGCTTTTCAAAACAGAGGCTTCCTATGCAGACTTTCTGCTTTCATTATACCTAAGGGGAAACTGCTGGCATTTCTGTAAACATAACTGATTTGCTGCCATTTCCAAAACCGCAACAGTTTTGGAATGCACAGTGTCCATTGCACGTATTTTTTTTGCAAAATATGGATGGGATTCGCCACTTTGCATGGACTGTAAAACGCCATGTTTTTTTGCCACGACGTTTCTGCCATGGTGCTTATGCGACGTGGGGCAATAGTCTAAAAGAAAATTGCATACAAGGCATGATAAATTCTCCTCGCCGTGTTCTAAAAGTAGCGGCGTCACGTCTATTATAAAAGCGCTTGACTCACGGCCATGTCGTGTGCATGTAGCCTAAGGGGTTGTTCACACAGAAAAGATTTGTTGCAGAAATGTCTGTGGCTGACAATCTTTATGGCATGCTCATACATTTCTACAAGTCACAGTCAAGAAATGTAATGCAGTCATCCTATTAATATTATAAATGTGAAAGTTTGTGGGTTTGTGAGTTTGGATGTTCGGATGTTTGTTCCTCAATCACGGAAAAACCACTCCACCGATTTGGCTGAAATTTTCCACAAACATAGTTAATACACCCGATTGCGCAATAGGCTACTTTTCGTCACAATAGCGCACATACGTTTGTGCCAGGACCACCACAAAACCCAAACTCACATCACCATCTCTGCAATCTCACACACTTTGGACCATAGCAAGCCATAAAATTCATATTGCCCTCTGCAGCCTCGCCCCTAACCCCACACAATCTCATATACATATACTTTACCACTTTGCCCCTCACCTTAACGATACTCCAGGAGGCTCTCTTTAACGCTCCGGAGCAGCCATGTTTGCCGACCCCCACCGCTCTGACAATCCGCGACACCGCCCACCCATCTCAATACCCCTAGGAGGTCTAATAAATGCAAAAAAAAAAGTTTACAAAAAGTAAAAAAAATATAAAAAAATAAAAAGGATTAAAAATTCAAATCACCCCCCTTTCCCTAGAACACATATAAAAGTAGTTAAATACTGTGAAACACATACATGTTAGGTATCCCCATGTCCGAAATCGCCCGCTCTACAAAGATATACAAATATTTTTCCTGTTCGGTAAACGCCGTAGCGGGAAAAATGGTCAAAAGTGCCAAACCGGCATTTTTTCCACTTTTTTGATTCTGATAAAAAATTGAATAAAAAGTGATCAAAGCAATAACATTTCCCGAAAATGGTAGAACTACAAAGTACACCCGGTCCCGCAAAAAAAGACGCCCTATACATCCCCGTACACGCACGTATAAAAAAGTTACGGCTGTCAGAATATGGCGACTTTTCAAAAAATAATTTCTTAACACAGTTTGGGATTTTTTTAAGGGGTTAAAATGTAAATAAAATCATATAAATTTGGTATCCCCGGAGTCGTAATGAAACACAGAATACAGGGGACATGTCATTTTAGTTGCACAGTGAACGCCGTAAAACCAAAGCCCGTAAGAAAGTCGCAGAAATGCATTTTTTCTTCAAATCCACCCCATTCAGAATTTTTTCCCTGCTTCCCAGTACATTATATAGAATAATTAATGGTGGCATCATGAAGAAAAATTTGTCCCAGGAAAAATTAAGACCTCATATGGCTCTGGGAGAGGAGAAATAAAAAAGTTATGGGGTTTAGAAGGAGGGGAGTCAAAAACGAAAATCAAAAAATTCCATCGGTGGGAAAGGGTTAACTTCAAATACTTCTATCCCAAAGTCACTATGTAAAGTTTCTCACAACACCGTATATATAGCAGCTCAAATACAAAGTAACTTCAACACAAAAGTCTCACGTATTCTCTGAATTACAGCAACAACAAGATACAAAGTTACATTTCATATCCCATCCCTTATACACAGTATGAAAACCCTACCCGCACCTGTATATACCCACTGCTACAATCACCGCAGACGAAGTCGCGGGTAACAGCTAGTACAGCAATATATCTCCCAGTGAATTGTAAAGGGATCTCATCTACAAAACCTTTGTTTTTTTTTCTGCCGAACATGGTATTGCATAATTTTCTCCTGTACTTAGTAATTTGTAATAATATATGTATAATTAAAGGGTACCTCCGCTTGCCAGCAAACATCAGTGTGTTTGTAACATTGCCAGACTCATTGAGTTTGCCTTTAACATTGCTAAATATTGGCAATGTCTATGTTGTTTCTTTAGCTAGTTAGCAGGGCAGTAGACTGGGCACAGTGCCCAAAACAGGATTAAATAAACATTATTATATTGTGCCTAGAAAAGAAACCTCATAGCAGCTATGGGTTCAGTGCCATATAGTGCCTGCGGGTATATATCTAAGATATCCAGATAAATAGATCTATATTGTCTAGAACAGGAATATTATTATTATTATTATTATTATTATTACCGTTGTTCAAACCTGGATTGCGACCACCATCTCTCCAGTATCCTGCTTCCTCATTATAATAGCGGTCAGGAGAAACATTCAACTCCCAACTATTGTGCAGTGCCTACAAACTATAATGTACCGTATATACTCGCGTATAAGCCAAATTTTTAAGCACAGTTTTTGTACTGAAAAAGCCCCCCTCGGCTTATACTCGAGTTAAGCAAAAAAAAAAAATATATATATATTTTTTTTTGGGGGGAGGGGGGTCTATGAACAGCTGCAATAGTAATGTATAGAATCTCCCATAAAATAGTGAAAAAAAGAGAAACTTTAAACAAAATATAATAGAAATTAAAGGAAATAAAAGTTGTAAATCCCTCCTGTGCTAACCATAGAGCCCCCAGAAAAGTGCTAGCAACAGAGCCCCCCAAAGAGTGCTAACCACGGAGCCCCCAGAATAGTGCTAACCACAGAGCACCCAGAAGAGTGCTAACCACAGATCCCCAGAATAATGCTAACCACAGAGCCTCAATAAGAGTGCTAGCATTGAGCTCCAATATGAGTGTTAGTCGCTGAGTCTCTATAGTGCAGTCAGTCACAGAGCCAAGTTACCAAGGCTAGCCATAGATACTCTCAAGATTGCTAGTCACAGAACCCCCATAAGAGTACTAGTCACAGAGCCCCCATCACAATGCTATTTACAGAGTCCCCAATAGCAGTGCTAGTCACATTGCCCACATAGCAGGGCTAACCAGAGAGGCTCTATAACTATACTAGTAACAGAGCCCCTAACAGTGCTAGCCAAAGAGTCCCAATGAGAGTACTAGCTATAGGGTCCTCATAAGAGTGTTATCCATAGAGCCCCCATAACAGTGCTAGTCACAGAGCCCCGTAAGAATGCTAGCCACAGAGTCCTCATAGCAGTGCTAGCTAGAGTCACCACAGAACCCCTATAACAGTGCTAGTCACTTGGCAGAACTGCTCACCTGATCGCTGATTTTAACCTTGTACGTCTACTTTTTTATTAACATTATAATATTATTATTATTATTATTATTATTATTATTATTATTGATATGTTACTACATGAAGTTCCCTAATTAGCAAAGAATTGTTGGAGTGTCAAATGTGAAAGACAAGCAGGACATGGTACAGTCTGTGCTATATCCGTGTATACATTAGAATGTTGTCTCTCCTGCGTTTGGCTTTGAGGAGCGGCTTGGCAAATATTGGATCTCAGATTCTGGAGATCTTGTTGGCTCTTGAATCATATGTATTATATTACTATATTTTATAGTATTGTGTTTGCGTCATTCTGAATTACATCAACTTTTGGAAGCCCTAATAATATTCAGTGAGAATGAGCAAAGCTGTGTTATGGATACTGATAGGAAACACTGGCACAACAGCTGAGATCAGATATGGGGAGGACAGGCAGTATTAGGGTATGTTCACACAGAGTTTTTTGAAGGCTGATTATTTTCAGCTAGAAAAAAAAAAAGAGATATGACCTTTCCTCGGGTGGATTCCATGTTGAAAAACCCATTGAAATCAATGGGAGGCGAAAAAAAAAAAAAAACATGACAGTTTTTGATTTGCAAAAATTGCGTTTTTTTTTTTTTGTTTGTTTTTTTTTTAAGGGAAGTTTCATACAGTGTGCAGAATGAAAACTTGATAAAAATGAATGATAAAAATGAATGATAAAACTCAGTGTGAACATACCCTTATAGTAGTTATATTCTTGTACATAGGAGCAGTATTATAGTAGTTATATTCTTGTACATAGGAGCACTATTATAGTAGTTATATTCTTGTACATAGGAGCAGTATTATAGTAGTTATATTCTTGTACATAGGAGCAGTATTATAGTAGTTATATTCTTGTACATAGGAGCAGTATTATAGTAGTTATATTCTTGTACATAGGAGGCAGTATTATAATAGTTATATTCTTATACATAGGGGGCAGTATTATAGTAGTTATATTCTTGTACATAGGAGCAGTATTATAGTAGTTATATTCTTGTACATAGGAGCAGTATTATAGTAGTTATATTCTTGTACATAGGAGCAGTATTATAGTAGTTATAGTCTTGTACATAGGAGCAGTATTATAGTAGTTATATTCTTGTACATAGGAGCAGTATTATAGTAGTTATATTCTTGTACATAGGAGGCAGTATTATAGTAGTTATATTCTTATACATAGGGGGCAGTATTATAGTAGTTATATTCTTGTACATAGGAGCAGTATTATAGTAGTTATATTCTTGTACATAGGAGCAGTATTATAGTAGTTATATTCTTGTACATAGGAGCAGTATTATAGTAGTTATATTCTTGTACATAGGAGCAGTATTATAGTAGTTATATTCTTGTACATAGGAGCAGTATTATAGTAGTTATATTCTTGTACATAGGAGCAGTATTATAGTAGTTATATTCTTGTACATAGGAGCAGTATTATAGTAGTTATATTCTTGTACATAGGGATCAGTATTATAGTAGTTATAGTGTTGTACATAGGAGCAGTATTATAGTAGTTATATTCTTGTACATAGGAGCAGTATTATAGTAGTTATATTCTTGTACATAGGAGCAGTATTATAGTAGTTATATTCTTGTACATAGAAGGCAGTATTATAGTAGTTATATTCTTATACATAGGGGGCAGTATTATAGTAGTTATATTCTTGTACATAGGAGCAGTATTATAGTAGTTATATTCTTGTACATAGGGGCAGTATTATAGTATTTATATTCTTGTACATAGGAGTAGTATTATAGTAGTTATATTCTTGTACATAGGAGCAGTATTATAGTAGTTATATTCTAGTACATAGGATCAGTATTATAGTAGTTATATTCTTGTACATAGGAGCAGTATTATAGTAGTTATATTCTTGTACATAGGGATCAGTATTATAGTAGTTATAGTCTTGTACATAGGAGCAGTATTATAGCAGTTATATTCTTGTATATAGGAGCAGTATTATAGTAGTTATATTCTTGTACATAGGAGCAGTATTATAGTAGTTATATTCTTGTACATAGGAGCAGTATTATAGAAGTTATATTCTTGTACATAGGAGCAGTATTATAGTAGTTATATTCTTGTACATAGGAGCAGTATTATAGTAGTTATATCCTTGTACATAGGAGGCAGTATTATAGTAGTTATATTCTTGTACATAGGAGCAGTATTATAGTAGTTATATTCTTGTACATAGGAGCAGTATTATAGTAGTTATATTCTTGTACATAGGATCAGTATTATAGTAGTTATATTCTTGTACATAGGAGCAGTATTATAGTAGTTATATTCTTGTACATAGGGATCAGTATTATAGTAGTTATAGTCTTGTACATAGGAGCAGTATTATAGCAGTTATATTCTTGTATATAGGAGCAGTATTATAGTAGTTATATTCTTGTACATAGGAGCAGTATTATAGTAGTTATAGTCTTGTACATAGGAGCAGTATTATAGTAGTTATATTCTTGTACATAGGAGCAGTATTATAGTAGTTATATTCTTGTACATAGGAGCAGTATTATAGTAGTTATATTCTTGTACATAGGAGCAGTATTATAGTAGTTATATTCTTGTACATAGGAGCAGTATTATAGTAGTTATATTCTTGTACATAGGAGGCAGTATTATAGTAGTTATATTCTTATACATAGGGGGCAGTATTATAGTAGTTATATTCTTGTACATAGGATCAGTATTATAGTAGTTATATTCTTGTACATAGGGGCAGTATTATAGTATTTATATTCTTGTACATAGGAGTAGTATTATAGCAGTTATATTCTTGTATATAGGAGCAGTATTATAGTAGTTATATTCTTGTACATAGGAGCAGTATTATAGTAGTTATATTCTTGTACATAGGAGCAGTATTATAGTAGTTATATTCTTGTACATAGGAGCAGTATTATAGTAGTTATATTCTTGTACATAGGAGCAGTATTATAGTAGTTATATTCTTGTACATAGGAGCAGTATTATAGTAGTTATATTCTTGTACATAGGAGGCAGTATTATAGTAGTTATATTCTTATACATAGGGGGCAGTATTATAGTAGTTATATTCTTGTACATAGGATCAGTATTATAGTAGTTATATTCTTGTACATAGGGGCAGTATTATAGTATTTATATTCTTGTACATAGGAGTAGTATTATAGTAGTTATATTCTTGTACATAGGGGCAGTATTATAGTAGTTATATTCTTGTACATAGGATCAGTATTATAGTAGTTATATTCTTGTACATAGGAGCAGTATTATAGTAGTTATATTCTTGTACATAGGAGTAGTATTATAGTAGTTATATTCTTGTATATAGAGGTCAGTATTATAGCAGTTATATCTTACATATGGGTATTAAATAAAGAGTACCTACATTCTTGATGACTGTATATTATAGTAACCTTTCTATTGGTACACATCTTTCTTGCAGCAGGAATTCATCAAATTAAAGAATTAGCAAAATTAAAGATACAGCAGTTTTCTGACATTACGAACCTCCCAGCATGTGAGAGATTGTATAACTCCTCCAGACTTTACCATTGTCACTCAGTGAAAGGTGTGACCAATTCCTTAACTTTCCCCTATAATACAAACAGACCCCCCTTGGCCGGGGCACTTCCTGTTGAAATTGCCTCTGTTTATCAATCTCATTAGTACATTTGTATTTGTATTTCCGGAAAAATTCCCTGCTCCTTTCCCACTGAAATCACTCCTTTATCTGCATTTATAGCTCTGAGAATGGAAATATCCCAAAAATAGTGGAGGACAAATAGAAAGAACAACCTGTCCTGCCAAACGTAACAGTTCATTTAGCCAACAGAGAAAGGGTTAATGGGTCCCAGCCTGCCCGTCTTGTATAAGGAATCCCTGTTAGATTCCATTAACCCCATAGTGTGGTACAATATTGTTCCTTGGCTGTCACACTTAAATAATAGTCAAAGCAAAATCTTGCACATTAATTGTTCTGCAAGTGATGTGAGTTATGTGATCGAACAATAAAGGTAATGAAAAGTTCTTTAACTTTTTAATATACTTTGTGTTTCTGTCTCTCAATATTTTTAACATATAGATTAGTCCAGTCGGTATTGGCCTTAAGAAATGCTATTCGTCTCCTACCTTTAGAAGCCTTCTCCGGGCCGCCGTTTTCTTGAAATACTGGTTTTCGCTGGTATGCAAATTAGTTCTCTCGCAGCACTGGGGGTGGGCCTCAGCGCTCAAACAGCACTGGGGGCGTCCCCAATGCTGCCAGAGAACTCTCCAGCGCCGCTTCCATCTTCGTCAGGAATGTCATCTTCCTGTGTCTTCTTCCGGCTAAATGATAGGATCCCTTTAAAGGAATTCCTTTGTGACCCTGAAGAGTCTACAACCAGTAGTCACAAAAAATCCAACTTTTTAGAGTAGATTGTGGGGTTTTGGATTGGTGTAGGAAGCAAGTGGACATACCCTTAGGCTGGGTTCACACAAGCTTTTTTTGTCCGGAATCTGAGGCGGAGGTTGCTTAAGGTTCCAGTCCAAAATACGGATAGCTGCAGTGCAATGGCATCCAGTCGCGCACTCCGCTCTGGTTTAGGCCCAAATGAATGGGACTAGTCGGGAGGAGGGAGAGTCTTCAGGCGGAGTTGTGAGGCAACTCCTCCTGCAAAATGAGCATGTCTATTCTTTTTTCCGGGAGCCGGAACAAACAGCTTGATTTCAATGGGAGCTGTCTCTTTGGTCAGGATTTTGAGATGGATACGGCCTCAAAATCCTAACCAAAATACCGCGTGGGAACTCAGCCTTCGAAGAGAGCTGCATGATACATTGTAAGGCCCAATGCAGACGGCCATGGCTGTGGTTGGTGTGCTCTCCAAGTATTTCATGGATAGCACACTGACCCATTCTTTTCTATGGGCCCGTACACACAACCTTAAATTTCAGTTCGGCTGTCTAGGCCACAAACTATAGAACAGGTCCACATTATGTGCTATTATGTGGCCCGTGCTTCCATGGCTCCTATTTATTTAATGAAAGGAGCAGCGGAAGTACGACTCGTGCACAGGCGGCACCCGGGAACATCCCCGTGTCCCCCATCTACCGCCTGTACTTTTAATTCACGGCAGGCTGGTTGCAGTACAGTCGTCTGCACCTGGCCTAAGGGAATGGCCCCACACTGCCAAAACACAATATTTTTAGACTGATGTAGAAAAAAACTTGTGTTTTATAGTAACTGCAAAGTGAATACAATTTTGTTTAAGCTACATGCACATGACTGAGTGAATGTGCCAGGTCTGTAGTCAAATTGCAGGGACATAGACACCATTGCACGAATATCCATGTTCCACCTGTACCTCTGTGGACACATTTATTTATTTCAGTGAGCTCAGACCATTATCGCTGCACTGTTTTTGCGATTTTTTTTTTTTTTTTTTTTTTTTAAACGTCATTTCGGGCCTTAATATATTTTTTTTTTTTGCAGATTATAATATAGTTTTGGGGAATTTTTTTTATTTTTTTTAAATCACACTGTGTGGTTTTGCAGCAATAACGAAAGTCACTGCAATAGAAGCGACAAAATACAGGGAAAAAAAACATCACGTGTACAGTTGAGTCACTGTAACAAGATGTTCACATGTGTCAATGGTCACAGCCATCAGATATCTGGAAAATGGTCCAAAACTATTCAGAGTAAGGACTGTTCATTATATTACCATTAAACATTATTTACATAAGAACAGAAACCCTCAAGGAGTCTTGTGTAATAGTTTCCATGAGCCTCAGTTTTCTTCTGCCTACACGTATCCTACTTAAAGGGATATTTGTAAAGTCTATCCATTGTGCGTAGATGTATAGAGATTTAGTCTCAGGATGAGTAATAAGGGTACAAGAGTGCAAAAAGTCAAGTGTCATATACATTTACCCTCTAAGAATATATTTGTAGTGTTTGCTCTTAGTCTTGTAAAGTAATAGGAAAGGAATGTGAAGAGGCAAAGTAGATTGCAGCTTATCGCTCTTCCTTCACTACTGCTCATGTCAGGGGTGAACCTAGCCTTTTTGCCGCCTGATGCGGACAACAGAAAGCCGCCCTCCCCCCAATCCCCACCACCCCCCTCCCCTCCTGGCAAAAAGGCTAGGTTCACCCCTGACTCTACACAGCATGTAGTCCACAAATTGTTTCAATTTTTGGACCCCACGCTGTATAGTGATTAACTCCCTCTCCCCCACCGGTGTCCGCTTACCTGCAGCTCCCTGTTCTTCTTGGTCCGGTCCAGTCTTCAGAGCACCCCCCGCGTAGGACGCAGGCATACTTCAGGTGCGGGCCTGATTACGTGGCCACGTCACCCGGCGTGTGGGAGGAGGGGCGGGGCGAAGCGGAGGGGGTGGCGCGGGCGGCGTTAGCAGGCAGGGAGAGTACCTGCTCTCTGTGAAGCGTGAGGGGCGGCTGCTGGAGCAACGCTGTGTCCACAGGGCCGCCCCAATCCACCGAGACGATGACGCTAAGCCAGTCCAGGACAGCTTGTCCTGGACTGGCTTAGGTCAGTAAAATTGCGGCCCCCCTGAAGACCCGGCATAGCGCCGCCTGAAGCGGTCGCTTCAGGTCGCCTCATGAGAGGTGCGGCGCTGGCTCATGTGTAACTCTAGTCCTGTTTGTTTTAGCTGAATTACGCCAAAATTTTACACTGGGTTCATTTTACAATACATCTGTATAGTGTACAGAGCCATAATGATACAGTACATGATAAATTTCTAGCTACCTGGAGCCACCACTAGGAGGAGCTCTCTGCATCCAGATGTATACAGCTCCATAGATATATATAACTCAATTACTAACCTGTCTATAGATAGAATCCCTGGTGGAAGCTTCAGCAAAAATTTTATGCTAAGGCTCACATTACGGTTATTTATCTGAAATAAAAAATGTGAGGTGTGAATACGTGTTAGCCACGTAATACATGTTAATTTCTTGAAATATGACATTTTTCAGCAAAATACTGGAGCAGATTTATCAAGACTGGAGTATTGTATCCCAGTCTCAGTAAAGGGCCTGACTAGCAAAGGGGCCAGGAGATTTATGACTTTGTTTCAGCCTCCTCATAAAACAGTCGGATAGACCCTTGCGCCAAATTGCACCACAATATCATCCCTCTACGCCAGAAAACTGATATAGAGGGATTGATGACTTCCCCCCAAATATGTCTCTAGCCTAAAAGACGCAGAAATTCATGCTGGAGTCCTTGAGCTAAAACGGGGTAAATACAAAGTAGCGGCTGGCTTATATTGGGTTATGTATGAGCCTGACCTGTGACAACCTTTTATAGCCAGTGAAATATGCCGTGTACAAGGCCGAGGCTCTGCAGTTAGCACCAAACATGGTCTGATGAGAAAATCCCACAAGTCACAGCCGCCGCTCCCTGTCCTGCTAGAAGGATGGGAAACGGCTTGTTTTCATAGTAATTCAGGCAAGGCTTGGTCTTTTTATGAATTTTAGTAAATATAGTACCATTCTGGTCAATTATCTGTGCAATATCTGCCATCTTTAATAAATGTATTCCTATTGGGTCCAAATGTGGGTGCAAACTTTGCTCACGCAGCTTTTGATGTGACTGGAGTATAAGACAGGATGTCATTTGGAATCTTGAAAATGTATCTTGTGATGTTATTGAGAGATGGAACTATGTTTTATTTTTCAAGGTTTGTCCAAGAGTAGATATTGATGGCTTCATACTGTGCAGAATGCAACTGATCCGGGGGGGGGGTGAAGGATGTTGGACCCCCACCCATCTGAGCAGCAGTACCCCAGCACGGGCGGTACATACACTGTACATGGAACAAGTACCAAGTCAGGTGTCAGACCCCTAGCAACCTGATATTGATGACCTGTCCTAAGGAAAAACAATGGGATCTAGGATTAATCCCATAAATTACAGGCTACTCACATTCTGTGCCACTTATCACAGGTGTGAATAAGCAGTAACTCCTGGATAAGATGAGTGTTATGTCTGTAGGTGGTAATTTATAATCCACCATACATTCCTGTTTGATGATGTAATAGCAGATATGTCCATATAAGATGCTGTCAGTTGCCCTCTATATGCACTTCATGTAAAGGGAGAGATCACTTGGTCACCTGTATACACGTATACCGGTGCTCCTGATGTCTTATGGACAGTCTCTTTTCTGGTAGGCTCCAGACTTCACTTTCCGAGGTCAGACATACTGTACCTATTTAGCAGCTACACAACCATATTAGTCCTTATGAGACTTATATTTCCGTCACGCAGTCCCTATTTTTCAGGCCTTCCAGGCAGTCAATCCCATCACATTCCTCTCACTGTGTAGAGACAGGCTGGATTAAATCTTTATTTGTAGAGTCTCAGACATGATCTGGATACGGTGAGCAATGACTATCAGGTACATGTCAGACACCAGAGCCTTAGATGGTCACAAGCGAATATAAGAAACTTTGTAATATGTCTTATCAGAGAAGAGGTGTCTTCTTTCTCCACTTATCAGTCTATTTTTGCCCTTTCTTCATTTTTAACTCAGTCTGAAATATTTACTGAATCCATCTTGGTCTCCCAAGACAGACTGTTAGCTCAAGGAAATACCAAATTCCATGTGTCCATAGTAGTCTATGGGGAGGGAAGGGGTAAAAGGTAGGAAGAGACGCAAATACATAGAGAATGCTAAAGCTAATGGTTAGTTTTCAACCTTACCTCAAGTATTTTACTCACATCACTGCAAGTTAGTACTTCTCTACTGTGATCCTGCTTCTCCTCCTGAGTGTGAGAGAGAGTTAGGGAGCAGTATCTCCTGTTTTCTCTATGTGCTGTCTTTGGGAGACATTGTCACAACTAGACTTCATGCACCAGCTCAGGGACAACTAAGAATAAGAGGGAAAACTGCAAGAAAATGCCATATACAAGTCATCTAGTGGCAGAAGTAGTGTTATTCTTTATGTACACACAGATGCCGGCTTATTCTGAAAAATTATCAGGTTTAGGTATGCTTTCATTTTTATTTGTAGCCTATGAAGTTACAAGGTTTGTATACTCACAGTTTGTCAGTAGGTCCCCCCAAAAATAAGGTAATCACAGGACGTCCTGATGTTGGAACCCCAGCGATCGCCTCCGATCTGCAGAAGAACCCCCCAGCAAGTGTGCAGCTTCCCTACAGTGACACCACAGGGAAAGCGCATTATACTGTACTGTGTTAGCTCCCCCAGACAGAGTCCATCTTAAGGATCCTGAATAGGGACCCCGTTATCTCAGAATTACCTAATAGGGTATTTAAAATGAGTGTTCTGAAATAGACAGCACCTTCAATAAAATCTCATATTCTTTTGACCTTTATGCCAGATTATGGTTGGATATTCTGTCACTCAGCCTCCAGTGCTCGTATTTTTATACAAAGTCCCTATTTTTATTCCTGTGGGTTTTTTGTTATGTAGTGTTATTATTATTAAGTCTTGGCGCTCTGCCGCCTTTGTTCTGCTGCCTGAGATGTCTGTATCTCATCGTGAGTGCCAGCTGTTATATAATGGGATTATTATGAGTCTACTAATAGATGTATAGACCCTGAGAAATCCCTGAACAGGTCACTAATGCACCATAAATATAATCTACTCTTATTTTTGGCCCAATTTCCTAAGAATTCTGGCACATTTTATTTAATACAATGCCCACATTGAGTTTTTCTAGGTTTTATGGAACATAAGGTCATGGGTAACAAGTGGAGTAGGACTCCTTTGCCATCGTATGTTAATCAGGTGATGTGAATCATATTGATCTCATGATAATGGCACCTATGGAGGGAAGCAAAAAGTTCGTTATGTTCATGTGTTAGAAGCAGAAAAAATGAGCAAGCGGGACGATCCAAGTGACTGTGACAAGTGATGATTTGTGATGGCTAGACAATTGTGTAAGAACATCTCAAAGTGGAAGGTTTTGTAGTGTTTTCATGGTGACAGGGTTATGGGTGCGGAGGGGTCATTGATGCATATGGAGGGCAAAGGCTACCCTATCTGGTCCTATACTCACAGAAATGACTTCTTTCTTCATCCACCCATCTCATGTGACCACTGAGGCCCAATCACAAGCTTCAGTGGTACCTCGGAGTAGCTGATGTCAACCAAGAGGCCAGAAGACACTTGGAAAAGAACCAGAACTTTTGCCACAGTGATACTTCTTTGGTGATAGGGCCAGATAGACTAACCTATAGGTTCGGGAAAGAACACTAGACACCAGCAAAGATGAAGGAAGATGAGTATGACTCTTTATGATTTTTCCACACCCTCCCTGAGCCTCCAATTGTTATACGAGTCTTGCGAGGTTCACCCATCTCTATTCCAAACAATGTTCTACTGGGAAATCTTGGCTCTTAGCATTTGTTTGGATGTTGCTGTGACATGTACAACCTATTGTACCTAAATATTGTACAAGTCAAGTACCCACCTTCATGGCAGCGATGTCCACTAATGGCAGTGGACATTAATTGCAGAATGCTACAACCTTGCCACACTACAAAAATTATTCAGGAATGGTTTCCGGAACATGACATAACATGAAGAGCTCAAGGTGGTGTCTTGGCCATCAAATTCTCAGATCTCAGTAGTGGCTGAACTACTGCCATAGCAGCAGAGGCAGCTGCTACAGGGCCCGGGACAATAGGGGCCCAGTGACAGACGCTACCGCTGCTATCATTATACTCGGGGGAGGAGTCTTTTCGGACCCCCGAGTATAATGATTGGCGGACCGGGAGAGGTAAGAAACATAAAAAACACTGTTAGTTACCTCTCCACGATCCGTGCAGACTTCAGCCTTATCGTCTGACGTCTCATGACCCCGGCCTGCGTCCCGGGTCATGTGACGTCTGACGTCATTGAAGATCGACTACTTCGGAGGCCGACAGCGTAGGAGTCGGGAGACAGGTGAGTAACAAACAGAGTTTTTTAAATGTTTTTCTTCCCCTAGGTCTCCGATTATTATACTCTGGGGTCTGAAAAGACCCCAGAGTATAATAATTGTTTATGGGTGTCCGCAGTGGGACATAATACTGTGCGCAGGGGCCACTATGGGGGATAATACTGTGTGTAGGGGCCACTATGGGGGATAATACTGTGTGCAGGGGCCACTATGGGGGATAATACTGTGTGTAGGGGCCACTATGGGGGATAATACTGTGTGCAGGGGCCACTATGGGGGATAATACTGTGTGTAGGGGCCACTATGGGGGATAATACTGTGTGTAGGGGCCACTATGGGGGATAATACTGTGTGCAGGGGCCACTATGGGGGATAATACTGTGTGTAGGGGCCACTATGGGGGATAATACTGTGTGTAGGGGCCACTATGGGGGATAATACTGTGTGCAGGGGGCACTATGGGGGATAATACTGTGTGCAGGGGCCACTATGGGGGATAATACTGTGTGCAGGGGCCACTATGGGGGATAATACTGTGTGCAGGGGCCACTATGGGGGAAAATACTGTGTGCAGGGGCCACTATGGGGGATAATACTGTGTGCAGGGGCCACAACGGGGCATAATAGAGCGTGCAGGAATGCGTAGGAGGGGGTTGGTCGAGGTCTTTGGCGTCGGTGTCGGGGGGGGGGGGCATGTCAAAAGTTCGCCACGGGGCCCCGCCATTCCTAGTTACGCCATTGGATCTCAGTCATATTGATCATCTGTGGTATGTGAAAAACAATCCCAATCCATGTAGGTCGCACCTCCCAATTTACAGGGCTTAAAGTGTAAGCAAATGTCTATTATTCCATAAATCTATAGTGCAGATGAAGGGAACTAACTTTACAATATACTTCAATAAAAAAAAAAGTGCTGTCTTTACTTCTTATCTAAGTGATATCAATTTCTGTACACAAGTTTACAATGAAGTCTATGGAGAGGGAGCTGGAGAAGGAGAGAGACAGAGATATGAGGGTATCCATAGCATTAAATCTCTTTCTGGAGGAGGCTGCATAGTAATCCCTGATAACCTAGCTGTGTTGTGAAAGAGAATTGTCTCTCTATAGTTAGAGTGACATGAATCACACTGTTGTTTCCCCTTGGGAATCGGTGCCCTCCTTGTTGTAAAACAGCTCATTTGCCTGTTGTCAAAATCAGCGCTATATCTCAGCAACAGAGGCAGCGATTCACAAGAGAGAAACTCTGATTCAGGTGACTCTAACTTTTCTGTCTGTGGGGCGGGGTCTATATGTTGGCTTCTAGTGACAGACTCCCTTTAACTGTTTGTGGTATGGGGTATATTTACATTAGTAGTCCTAATAAATCACAGCATGTGATAAGACTACACATCTATTACAGCGTGCTAAGACCTGTAGTTTTATCACATGTAGTCACTCGTTGCTTGCCACAAATGATATCTTAGACTTGTCTCATTTTGGGATCGTCTTTAACTTGTGTTATTATAAGATCTGGCCTGAGGATAAATTTATGTAAGCTTAGAGGAGTTCTCCTCTTAAAGGTCCCTCGACAATAAGCTAACCACAAAGTGGAACCCCAGCGATCAGCTGTTAGCTGTAGGAAAACCTGCAATAAGTGTTCAGATTTCCTGCAGTGCCACCACAGGTGAAATTAAGCATTGCACCATGCCCATTTGAATTAACTGGTTGTCTGTATAATGAAGGACAGGACAGGCCCTCCAGAGATAGAGATGCCCTGTGTAACTGCTCTCTACTCTGGCCAAAGATGAAGATCCTGAAGATCCTTTTTTTTTTGCATTTTTGTGATATGCAGAATTCTATGACATCTGCCATACTAGTAGTCATGTCCTCACCCCCACTAGTCACACAGTCAGTGTTGGGCTGGCCCACCAGAATATTAGAGGATTCTCCGGCAGGCCCAGGTGCTAACATAATAATGGTCTAGGTTCCTGCACAACACACACATTAATTGGGTACTGTGGTCTATTTTCTAGGCCCCCAGAATTATTTAATCTCAAGGAACCTCGGTCCGACATCTCAAGGAACCTCAGTCAGACACTACACTAAAGGAGCTGTTTGTCCTCAGACTTCCTTGTGTTTAGACTTCTGCTATTTGATGGTTGTCCCTGACCTTCAGGAGCTTTACTTCTTTCTGTGAACTTTTTACACTTTATGTTTCGTAATGATTGTATTGTATGTCGAGTGTTTCTCAGTGAAGTTACTGTGAGAAGGGAAGAGCGTTCTTCAGAAGATGTGAAAGCTTCCAGGTCTGTACAGGGTGAAGGAAAGGAGCGGCTCCAGACTGTAGGCCCCATAGGGGTGAAGAGTTTATCTCGTGTCCTGTGTATTCTCCACACCCCGGCGTCTCAGCCACTACATCACTATGAACATCACTTTACAGTTTTGGTTCTACATACAGAATATATATATATATATATATATATATATATGTATATATATTGGGGACCCCCCAATGGAAACCTATCTGCATAAAAAAGAGGTTACCTTAGGACACCGGCGGAGCCCATAGACTATAATGGGGTCCGTGTGGTTTCTGGTCCCTTGAAGACTTTTCTCTCTGCATATTTCATCCAGATAGGGGAATGGATACAGATGTGAACCGAGCCATATGAGGCACGTACCTCCTTAAAAATTAGGTGCACCCCCTGGTGATCCAGACACCTGCACTAAAATGTATGCCAAAGCATAGCTGTTGTAAATTTCATGGAAATTTTTGTACACCAGATAGCTGGCATAGAAGCCATGATAAATTTGCTCTACTGTGTCTTACCCTCTAGTTACATCCAAAGTTGCATTCAAAAATCGTTGATTGTCAAGATGCAGAAGTTGATCACTCTTTTCTGCCCCCTGGTGGACTTTGTTTGTAGTGTTGTACTGTAAGAGATGTTTTTAAAGGGGTATTCCCACGTCGCATACTCACCAGTCTTCGCTGCTATAAAATCTTTCTTCCTGCTTTGTTGCGTCATTGGTGGGTGGGGTGACATATGCAAAGTAAGCAGCGAGATGATGTCGCTTCTATGCGCTGGCCCTGTGTGCGCGGTCATAGATGGTGAGACCAGTCAGTTCCCCAGCCTTCACAATGCCAATACAGACCCGGCATCCGCTGTAATAGAAAGGCGGATGCCGGGGAGGGTTAGACGCCGGCACAGGTGCTTGCGACATTGCTACGCTCCTGCCCTGCATGAAGCCAGCAGCGGCAGGAGCGATGCTGCTATTCCGCGCTCCTCCCCCCCCCCCCCCCCCCCCCTCCGGAATAGCAGCATCACTCCTGCCACTGCTGGCTTCATGCAGGGCAGGAGTGTAGCGATATCGCAGGCCCCGGCACCTGTGCTGGCATATAACCCTCCCCGGCATCCACCTCTCTATTACAGCAGATGCCGGGTCTGTATTGGCGGCCCCTTCCCCCCAAAGTGTAAATTACACCCCCCCCTCCAGGCTCGCTCCCGTACACTTAGCCCCTCCTCCCTCCCCCCTGAGAGCAGCAGATACATCACTTGACTTTTGACCAGATAAGTCAAGGGCTGTGTCAGCAATGAATTGAATAAAGTAAGATAGTGGACAAACAAAGCAGTTTTGCAGAAGCAGTGTATTTAGATAAAGTCTTACATTCACATTAACAAGCAGTATAGATAGGATCCTTGTGATGGGACAACCCCTTTAAGGAAATGTGTCACATTGAACATGGTGAATAAATCTGCAGGCGACATGTTATAGAGCAGGGGTCGGCAACCCCTGGCACGCGTGCCAAGACTGGCACGCGAGGCATATTTTGCTGGCACGGCAGCCAGCCTGCAACTTTCATACAAATTGAGAGAGAGAGAGAGAGCGTCCCTTCAGTGCTCTGCTATAGAGCTGACGACACGCCCCCTTCTCTCACTGCCCACCAATCAGAGGTGAGCCTCTCACTGCACAGGATAAGGGCTCCCTGGACCTGCTGCTACATGTGAGGAGGAGCTCCTGCCGTCTGCAGCCCTGAGGAGAGAGAGGAAGCTCCGGGAGCAAAGTGAAAGTAAAAACACCAGGTACGTGTGTTACTAACTATTCTCATTAATGTCAGGCATTTGGGGTTATTACTTTAGTGTTAGTAACCCCATGTGCCTCACATTAATAGCAGTTAACCCCATCATGTCCCTCACATTAACCCTGTGTGGCTTACATAAGGGTTACTGATGTGTGAGACATATGGGGGTACTAATAAAGGACCTATATAATGAAGATATTCACTTATTACCTCCATATGTCTCACATATCAGTGTCCCTTATGTAAAGCACACGGGGTTAATGTGAGGGACATGATGGGGTTAACTGCTATTAATATGAGGCACATTGAGTTAACCTGTAATGCACATGACCAGACTCTACAACTGTGGATAAAAGTACAGACCTATATATTTCAATTGACCCATATATACAGCCATTATTTTTGTGGCTGTGTATCTGGGCCAAATTGAAGAGCTGAAAACTATTGAGCAGGTCCTATATGTGTCCTATACATCCCCTATATCTGTCCTATACATCCCCTATATGTGTCCTATACGTCCCCTATATCTGTCCTATACATCCCCTATATCTGTCCTATACATCCCCTATATCTGCCCTATACATCCCCTATATCTGTCCTATACAGGGGGTTTTTTTTTAGCCGAAGCCAGGAGTAGATTGAGCAGGAGGGAGACATATAAGAAGCTTCCTATATATTTCCCAATCGTTTTCTAGCCATTCTTGGCTTTGACGTAAAAAAAAACGCAGCTAAATCTGCAATAAAAAAGCTGCATTTTTGTAATGTGGGGCCTCAGCCTTAGTGGGATTCTATTAGGTGGTGACACTGTAACTAGATGCAATTATAGCCAAATCCAGTTCCTGGGCACCAGTGCGGCCACTTTGTTGAAAGTGTGACACCCATTAATTCCTGGCTGGGGTTTTGCTGTTACTGCACCGCCAGGAACTAAAAGTGACAAATTAATCTGCGTTTCACTTAGGGAGCGTTCACACTACCGTCTGTGTCCGTCAGACAATGTCCACTGCTAATGTCTGTTCAAAATCTTGTGTGGACATTAGCAGCGGACACTAGCTGTGTCCGTGACATTTTGCATTGATTTAAATGGACATCGGGTGCGTTCTTTTACTGTTCGTGGGTGTCCTTAAGTGTCCGTTCCCAAAGATGTCCGACTTTTCAAGCGGACAGAAAAACCTACATGTCGGGTTTTGCTGTCCGCTTGAAAAGTCGGACATCTTTGAGAACGGACAGTTAAGGACACCCACAGACAGTAAAAGAACGCACCCGATGTCCATTTAAATCAATGCAAAATGTCACGGACACAGCTAGTGTCCGATGCTAATGTCCACACAAGATTTTGAACGGACATTAGCAGCGGACACTAGCTGTCGGACACCGACGGTAGTGTGAACGCTCCCTTACAGAAAACTGAAGTTACTAACGGCCAAGGACTGGATGGAGCATACAGGTACATTGTGTGTCAGAGCTTTACAGGTATGACCTTACACTGCTCCCAGTCACATACATTACCACTAATTGTGGGTTACGCATGTACTTACATTGCTTCTAAAGGAAAAGCACATGTGTACCCAGGCAAATAGTGGTAAGCGCATGTGGCTGGGAGCGCAGTATGACAGCACCCCTATGTTGTGGTTTGTGCTATATGACTTTAGTGTAGGTGTCGTCAGCTTTACAATTATTGCTCGGCACTCCGAGGACCTCATCTTTGATTTTTTAATTTAAATCGGCACGCCGAACAAAAAAGGTTGCCTACCCCTGTTATAGAGCAAGAGGAGCTGACTACATTGATATATAGTTTAGTTGGAACATTCAGTATAACTTATTTTATTTTGTTAAATCTCTTCTCTTTCTATGATTAGTCCAGTGGGCGGTCCTACTCAGTGATTGACAGCTATATTTGTATGCATTATCAGGATGGCTACCAATCACTGAGTGGGACCGCCCACTAGACTCCTAAGCATAGAAAGAACAAAGATTTAAGAGAATGTGTGATAGAGTATACAAATATAGCTGTCAGTCACTGAGTAGGACCGCCCACTGGACTCCTAAGTAAGTGTAAGTAAAATAATCATAAATTCTACTGAATTTATTCCCACAATACTATATATCAATCTACTCAGCACATCTACCCATACACTACAACATACTGCCAACTGATTAGCCTGTAATGCAACAAATCTACTTCAAGCATAGAGCACCTAGCTGTATTAGAGGGAGGGGCTCCTAGGGTCAGGGGATAATCATACACATTAGGGAGAGTGTGTGCCTACATAGGCGTACGGAGACTTACAAGTCATTCCTGCTCGGCTAGGGATTCTGGGTAAAAAATATGCAAATCTATTCTCCAGGGTTTATTTCTATTCTGTTCCTTTTGGAATAGAAATACTAATTTGGCAATTAAATCCGCATCATGATAGTAGGCTTATTAACTG
The DNA here is from genome assembly GCF_031893055.1 of Leptodactylus fuscus. Lineage (NCBI taxonomy): Eukaryota > Metazoa > Chordata > Amphibia > Anura > Leptodactylidae > Leptodactylus > Leptodactylus fuscus. Next base: position 38,138,929 of record NC_134265.1, read on the forward strand.
AGTCATGCATGATGTTAAGGAGGTTGCCCTCTAGAGGGCGGTGTACAGAGTGCACTGTTCTCCTAATTACATCCTGGAGAATAGATTTGCATATTTTTTCCCAGGGGGCTCCTACAAATAGGTGTCAGTAAACTCCTTTAAAGGGAACCTGTCACATGAAAAATGTTGTTCAGCCTGCAGGCAGGATGTTATAGAGCAGGAGGAGCTGAGCAGATTGATATACAGCTTTGAGGGAAAACATTCAGTATAACCTGTCACTTATACATTGAAATCTCTGCTCTTTCTATGTTGAGTGATAAAGGGGTGGAGCTATCAGTGATTGACAGCTCTGTCTGCACAGTTATACAGGGGCGGCTGTCAATCCCTGATAGCTCCGCCTCCTGGACTTCTCAAAGATCCTCCTGCTCTATGACTTGCTGCTTTTTTTCATGTAATAGGTTCCTTTAACAAAAAAATAAATATATATATATATATATATATATATATATATATATATATATATATTACACTTGTCTCCACCATTGTCATGTATGATTTGTGGATATACCCCAGGACTGTGAGTGACAGTGGCTGAATTGTGAATATACCACAACTTTAGGAGTGACTGGAGCATAATACATGGCTATGGGGGCACTCGCTTCATATCTGCTATCATGGATGGAAATGTTTGTGTTACTCATTTTATATGAAGCTGCTTTTTCTGTTAATAACTTACGTCAATAACTTTTAATTAAAGAAAACAGCCTCATATTCTGAATTCTTACAGTAGTTAAGCGCCAGCTGCAGTATAATCCTCCCCCGGAGAGCGTGAATGGCGGGCATCACAGGGCATGGTAATAAATACACTGCGTCCTGGCCTGATAGTGGAAATTATTTGTCCAGTATTGCAGAAAAATCATTAAAAAACTACAAGCCTGAATTCTGCACGGGTTTATACCGCATGCAAAAAAATAATAGTGAAATGATCCCATATCGCTGTGTGACTGTAAACGTTCTTCTTCTTACTGCCCAAGCCCCAGGTGGCATTGACTCCCACACCTACGATAGTACTGATCCCCTCACCAGCCGCACTTCAGACTGTCCATTCTCATCTTTTGAACCTGTCACAGAAGAGGAAGTCTCCCAGCTACTTTCTTCATCTCGCCCCACAACCTGCAGTAGTGACCTCTTCCCCTCACACCTTCTCCAATCTCTGTCCCCTGCTGTCACTACTTACCTTACTAAAATATTTAACCTCTCTCTCTCTTCTGGAATCTTCCCATCCTCCTTCAAGCATGCTGTTATAATCCCACTACTGAAAAAACCCTCCCTGGACCCATCCTGTGCTGCTAACTATCGACCCGTCTCTAACCTCCCCTTCATCTCTAAACTTTTGGAACTTTTGGTTTATTCTCGGTTAATCCGTTATCTCTCTGCTAACTCTCTGCTTGACCCCTTACAATCTGGTTTCCGCGCTCTGCACTGTACTGAAACAGCTCTCACAAAAGTCTCTAATGATCTACTAAAGGTTAAATCCAATGGTGACTTCTCTCTTCTTATTCTTCTGGACCTCTCTGCAGCTTTTGACACTGTTGACCATCAACTTCTCCTCACTATGCTACGCTCAGTCGGCCTCAATGACACTGCGCTCTCCTGGTTCTCCTCTTATCTCTCAGACCGCACTTTCAGTGTATCATTTGCGGGCTCTGTTTCCTCCCCTCTTTCCTTTGCTGTTGGGGTTCCTCAGGGCTCGGTCCTCGGCCCCCTGCTCTTTTCTCTTTTCCCTACATTTCCTCCCTCATCTCTGTCTACCGCCCAACCCGTGCTCTCCGCTCACTCAATGACCTAACACTTACATCCTCTATTATCAGAACCTCCCATGCTCGTATACAAGACTTCTCCCGAGCTGCACCACTTCTCTGGAATGCTCTACCCCGGACAATAAGATTAACTCCCAACTTCTACAGTTTCAAACGCAAACTAAAGACGCATCTTTTCAGACAAGCCTATCACAATTCCGAATGCACAAAATTGTCTGAACACTGTATAAGCAATGCCGCCCCTGCTACCTCTTGTGTCACCCCCTCTACCTCATAGATTGTAAGCTCTTTTGAGCAGGGCCCTCAGTCCCATTGTGTGAAATGACGTTCTTTGTTATGTATGTCTGTATCTGAACCCTATAAATTGTACAGCGCTGCGGAATATGTTGGCGCTATATAAATAAAATGTATTATTATTATTATTATATTATTCTTTAATTTCAGAGGGTGAATACGTGTACAACCATATTCTCTCTGCATTTTTCATGCGGAAACCACATGGACCCCATTATATTCTATGGGGTCCGCGGGTTTCCTTAGGTTACCCGCTATTTTATGCGGATAAGGTTTCCATTCGGGGTCCCCAAACGGAAACCGAATGCAGATGTGAACTTGGTTTTAAACAACTGAAATATTATTTATTTTTCTTACCTCTGTAGTGGCAACATATTCCGCACATATTTTATTGACAGTGATGCTCGGTACCATCAGGGCAGTAGAAAGGATCCACAGGATAGGTTATCAGTATCAGATTCTTGTGGTACGGGGCCCCTTCACACGGCGTAAGTGCGCCAGTCATTTAGACATGTATACACGTGTCCGAGCGCGGCGCTTCAAAACAGAGCCCATTGATTTCAATGGGAAGCGTGCGTATATCGGCATCAAACAAATCAATGGGCTCTGTTTTGAAGCGCCGCGCTCGGTGTCTAAATGAGCGTCTCGCTTACGCCGTGTGAAGGGGCCTCTTAAGACGCTGCACTGATCAATGGGTTCTGCTGCCAGAAATTTATACAGCGTATACAGCCAAAAGCATCTCTACTCATATTCAAGTGAATGGGTGCCACCACTACAGTGTACGAAACCGGAAGCTGTATACAGTATACACAGATGTATACTGTAGTGGTGACACTATGGAGCTGCAGTTATGCTGTCCTTCTCTTGGAGCAGAGCTGATTCCGGCTGTATACTGTATACAGGTGCGTTTTAACACATTAGTGGGTCCTGTCCAAAGGCTTAATAAGTGGGCCCCCAACACAATTTAATGCCCCTTCAAGTGGCCCATGCAATGTAGTGTTCACACAAGTAGCCCCCTTATAATGCCCCCTACCCCTCAATAATCCATTCAATGAATACCAATTTTTAAAAAAATAAAAGTGTTCCCCTAACCTCATTGCCATGGAGTTGCCTGCAGACTCTGGCTGTAGCGATGTCTTTGGCCATGTTCATTGCGACCCCCTAATGCAGACATTGGCTGAAGTTGAAGTGAACATTCCCTTTGGTCTGTACAGAGTTTTCACAATAATATCTCCAATCACTGACAGTAAAAATTTAGGGTATCAAATGCAAATTTTCTTGAGAAAGTTGCCCAGTTTTTTTTTATATAATGATTTTAGTTACGTGAAACTGGAAATAACTTATAAATACTTACAGGGCAATCTGCATAGTATGATGGTTTTTTGGCTAATTCAGTTTGTGGGTTTTTAATGATTTTTTTCCTAATCCACAGAGAAAGAGAGGCGGCTGCGGGCGAATGACCGGGAATTCAACCTCAAATTCAAGTATGCGGTGAGTTTATGATTTGGAGTGCACTGGGGGAGTTTTACACCAAAGCCCCACGTTGCGGGAAAAGCTGCTTTTTTGTTGCGTTTTTTTGAGCCAAAACCAGGAGTGGATTTAACAGAAGGTGGAAGTATAGAAGTTAAACTAGTAAACTAGGCAAACTACTGAGTGTGTCCTGGTTCCCATGTACCACTTGGTCCTGTTGAGCATGCCCACTAAACTCTCTTTTGAGATGCAACAGAGTATTAAATATAGTTATTGTAGGATCTCTGTGAAGCTATACAGTAAAGACTGACATAATAGCAGAGTAGTAAAAAAGACATAGTGGAATGCATAACCTTGTAGATCATATCCAACCTACCAATGTGTTGCATTCGAGATTGCAGCACTGCCACCTATTCAGCCCAGGAATGCTCCGAATTATTGTTTTTCAGGATTCTTTATACACAACCTTCATACGGCTATGTTAAGAATACATTGATTTCTATGTGTCTATTCACATGTGTTTTTCTTGACGTTTTTCATGGTTGTCAAAAAGACTGACATGCTCTCCACAATAAGGAAATCATGGCAAGGATTTCTAACAAGTGCCAGACTATAGAAAGTTCCTGCATTCATGGTCAGAGGTGCAGGTGGGCAGCACGGTGGCTCGGTGGTTAGCACTGCAGCCTTGCAGCGCTGGAGTCCTGGGTTCAAATCCTGCCCAGGACAGCATCTGCAAGGAGTTTGCATGTTCTCCCCGTGTTTCCTCCGGGTACTCCGGTTTCCTCCCACACATTGAAGACATACTGATAGGGAATTTAGATAGTGAGCCCTATATGGGACAGTCAATGTCTGTAAAGCGCTGCGGAATATGATGGTGCTATACAAGTAAGCATAATAAATAAATAAAATAGAGGGCAAAGCCTCCGCTGGTTCCTGTCAAACAGCACCCCACATATTTTTTGTTTATGATGCTAGGACATTGTGTCATCACGGTATTGTCACAAAAATGGGTCATGGTCTGCTGGAGTAAGTGTATGACTACACCACGCTCTCCAATCTACCGGAGGACCATCAGCAAATTTTGACACATGTGCTCCTATATAGACCTCTATCGTCCATATATATGGCCTATTTTAAGAACCAGGTCCAAATTATAGATCCAGAAAAGCCCCTTTAATTTACCCAGGTTAATGATGCTGTTGTACACTGTAATGGGCACCATATTAAACTATTTAGGTTAAGTGGTTTACGTGGGATTAGAAAACAGGAAATGACGTCAGGTCTATGGATCACATGGCTAGTCTGCAGTCACCATTTGCATGGGACTGAGCTGTAGAATTGCCATGTGACCAATGGGAGTGATGCAGCCAACTTTTCCCATCCTAGATAAACCCTTTAAAGGGATTGCGAGGGACTTCAAAAACATGGCTGCTTTCTTCTTGTCAGGAAGTGACATTATGTCCGTGACATTATGTACTAACATTTTTAGGGGTAAATTCTTGTGACTGATCGACCATGGATACATGCCACACATAGGGGTAGAATTATATAACTAATACAAAGACTGTCTTTGTTGCCCATATCAACCTTTACGAGTGCTATAATAAATAAGGGTACCCTTTGATTAGTTGCTACGGGCGGCGAGGACAGGTTTCGTCAATCTCCCCCCTTGTTTGTTTCCTTGGACACAGACGCCGCTTACTTAAAACCTATTTATTAAAGACTATGAGAAGTGCGCGGCTGGGGTTTAAGAAGATTATTTCAGGAATCGGACTCGGTGTAAGGATTGTTATTTATCCAATTATTTATCTACTTATTGTAATTACAAGGCCCCCGAATACAAGGAGTTACAGTCTAACTCGTGCATGGAAGGAGGCATAATCCGCTAATTCCAGACATACTTGTTTAGGATTGATGACAGGGATTAGACGGCTGTGTAACTCAGCTATGAGCCTGCTCACAGATACCAGGAGGAGGTGACATTATCCAGAGCAGAAATTCTAATAATCCAGGATCCACCATGGGCCCCATTATACTAAATACCAAACCAAAGGACATAATTCTCTTCTACGAGATGGTTACAAGACACTTCATGGGTGGTCCAATGTACTAACAACACACGTATGCTGATAAATGGAATGATATTTGCTGGCTTTTTGTAGACCCTTTTTGTAACCCTCTCCGTAAACCATTGCCTCATTTGGAGTGTACTATGTCCCTTTTTTTGACACGAGCAGAAAATGTACACATCATACATAATATACCTATGGCAGAAGCAGGAACATTTCACTAGGCCCGGGAAATTTGCCAAGATATCCAGTACCCTGGGAAGTCACACATTTTTGCAGAAGTCTTCTGGCCATTGTGGAAGAGTTTGCAAGTATGATGATAATCCTACTAATATTATAAATGTGAAAGTTTGTGTGTTTGGATGTTTGGATGTTTGTTCCTCAATCACGCTAAAACGCCTGGACGGATTTGCGTGCAATTATCCACAAACATAGTTTTCCCTCAGGATTGAGTCACAGGCTACTTTTGGTGCCACTAAACAACATGGCTTCCTAGCAGGAGACTCACAAAAGCAGGACTCCTAGCCCCAGCTATAGACTCACACACACTGCCTGGCATTTCCTGCCTCAACCTGCCTGCACACTCCTTACTGTCACCTCAGGAGTAGCTCTCACTCTACTCACTCACATTTACATATAGCTTTCCACTATACATACACAATACAACACATCACATTGTAATTACATGTATCTCCTATCACTGCTATATACAGTACCTGATACATATATACTCCTGTACACAGGCTGTATATACTATATAATTACATGTATTACCTATCACTGCTATATACAGTGCCTGATACATATATACTCCTGTACACAGGCTGTATATACTATATAATTACATGTATCTCCTATCACTGCTATATACAGTGCCTGATACATATATACTCCTGTACACAGGCTGTATATACTATATAATTACATGTATCTCCTATCACTGCTATATACAGTGCCTGATACATATATACTCCTGTACACAGGCTGTATATACTATATAATTACATGTATCTCCTATCACTGCTATATACAGTGCCTGATACATATATACTCCTGTACACAGGCTGTATATACTATATAATTACATGTATCTCCTATCACTGCTATATACAGTACCTGATACATATATACTCCTGTACACAGGCTGTATATACTATATAATTACATGTATCTCCTATCACTGCTATATACAGTGCCTGATACATATATACTCCTGTACACAGGCTGTATATACTATATATTACATGTATCTCCTATCACTGCTATATACAGTACCTGATACATATATACTCCTGTACACAAGCTGTATATACTATATATTACATGTATTACCTATCACTGCTATATACAGTACCTGATACATATATACTCCTGTACACAGGCTGTATATACTATATATTACATGTATCTCCTATCACTGCTATATACAGTACCTGATACATATATACTCCTGTACACAGACTGTATATACTATATATTACATGTATCTCCTATCACTGCTATATACAGTGCCTGATACATATATACTCCTGTACACAGACTATATATACTATATATTACATGTATCTCCTATCACTGCTATATACAGTACTTGATACATATATACTCCTGTACACAGGCTGTATATACTATATATTACATGTATCTCCTATCACTGCTATATACAGTACCTGATACATATATACTCCTGTACACAGGCTGTATATACTATATAATTACATGTATCTCCTATCACTGCTATATACAGTACCTGATACATATATACTCCTGTACACAGGCTGTATATACTATATAATTACATGTATCTCCTATCACTGCTATATACAGTACCTGATACATATATACCCCTGTACACAGGCTGTATATACTATATAATTACATGTATCTCCTATCACTGCTATATACAGTGCCTGATACATATATACTCCTGTACACAGGCTGTATATACTATATATTACATGTATCTCCTATCACTGCTATATACAGTACCTGATACATATATACTCCTGTACACAGACTGTATATACTATATATTACATGTATCTCCTATCACTGCTATATACAGTGCCTGATACATATATACTCCTGTACACAGACTATATATACTATATATTACATGTATCTCCTATCACTGCTATATACAGTACTTGATACATATATACTCCTGTACACAGGCTGTATATACTATATATTACATGTATCTCCTATCACTGCTATATACAGTACCTGATACATATATACTCCTGTACACAGGCTGTATAACACATCACATTATCTGTATCACAACATACACAATATAACACATCAAATCACATTTGCTAGCCCACCAAACTTTTTAAAGCACTTTTACAGTTTCACACGTCTGTGTCCGCCCAATACTCAACTCACCGCAGACGAAGTCGCGGGTAAAAGCTAGTATTTCATATGGCCAGAGACCTAGCCTCTCTGCTGCATGAGGCGACCTATAGAAAATTGCCTCATCCAAAAAAAAATATATATATACACAGTAATGTTTGCTTTCCATGATAGGGCCAGCCCAATTAAAATTGCAGGCCTCACCCCCTATTTGCATATCAAAAATCCTCTTATTTGGCTCTCAAACAATATAATACTCCCTTTATTGGCCCCCCAGTATATTATCCCCTTTACCCATCCCTTCACAGTATAACACCCCCTTTACTTGTCACCACAGTGTATTACCTCTTTTATTGGCCCCCCACCTAGTATAACACCTCTCTTACTGACCCCAAAGTATATTGACCCCCTACACAGTATAATGCCCTCTTTGGTGAAGCACTTGGTCACTGGAATTAGTTAAAGGCAGGTCTTGGAAACCACTGAACCCCTGCTTTCCTGGAGGCTGATTTTAGCTTTTCTGCTGCCTGAGGCGAAAGCTGAAATGGTGAACCCCTCATCCTTTGCCATGTTTTCCACATACCTGACACATAGTTCACGTCTGCAGCGACAGTCCATCTTTCTGGCCTGTTGGAGGAAAAGAAGAATGGCCAAACTAAAATAACTGACACCAAGGGAGAGTGAGGAAACTCATTGACTAAAATGGGGTCTGTCTGGTGTTTGTTATTTTTACTACTGTAATTGTGTAACAGTTAAATAGCAAACACATAGCTATTTCGGGTCCCCATGCGGACCTGAACAACAGAGACCAGAACGCTCGTGTGAGTCTAGCTAAGTTTTCTGAAAGGTTAGTGACCATGTAAAGCCTTTCACTCCAGGAGAGATAAGCGGCGCCTGCAGAGCAGTCATTTTATCATATTACAGGGAGACTTTTCTCTTTCATTGTTTTACATCTTATTTCCTAACTTTCCTTATTGTTACTTCTTGTTAGATGCTCCTGACTCCTGGCCGTGTTCTTACTTTCTCCGGTTCCCTCTCTGGATATGAATCCATTGCCAGCGCTGAGCTTAATATTTATCTTTCCCCATAAAGTCCTTTACCAGACATGGCGTCCGGTGGTCTGTGGTGACTTTTTCAGCTTTAATAAATCCTTTAGTCTCCATTATATTTCCCGCACAGTTAGTAGATGACTCTACATTACACGGCATCCTGTAATTCTCTTCCAGGAGAATATTCTGAGATCTGTGTGATATAAACAGTGCCCCCATCATTATAGCCAGCGCTCTGGGAACCTCACAGCTCCTCCTGCTTGATCCACAGCCCAAGAGAACAGGGCTCTGTAGCCGTGGGACATGGGAATTACAGGGCAGTCAATGAAACGCTTCACCAAAACTATGTGTAAATGTTAGCTGTGGCTATAAAAATCAGCGCCGTGTGATTGATAGTAAATAGATGGTGTGCGAATAGTCATGGACGCCATTATGACTTGTTCAATAGCAAATTTTTTTTTTTGCTATTTTTTTTATAAATATATTTTTTTACCATTTGTGTCCATTTCAATAATTGAATAATTTAGCAAATACTTTTACTAATTTTGTAATTCCCCCCCCCCCCCCCGGCAGCGCCGCCTACAGGGCTTTATTCAGACTACTGTCATTAATATCGGCTGTTAAAATGGATAAAATGGTCTGTTTATTACGGACATACGGACAATTTGCATCTTTGTGGTACAGTTTTTCATGGATCTTCATAGACTTGAATCTATGAGGAATTCTTGAACAACCGACAAATGTCCTGTTTTTTCCAAAGTCTGTCAAAGACACAGATGTATGAATAACACCATAGATTGTAATGTTTTTTAAAATAGCGGTGCAATAGATATTCAGCCATCTTGCAACCGGTTTTTACTGCTTTGTAAATAGAGCCGAAGGCTCCGTTCCCACGGAGTAACGCGCCGCTCATTTAGACACATAAACATGTGTCAGAGCGCGGCGCTTCAAAACAGATCCCATTGACTTCAATGGGTGCCGGCTTACGCACGCTACACATTGAAATCAACGGGAGGCTTTATAACCCATTGATTTCAATGGGTAGCGCGCGTAAGCCGGCACCCATTGAAGTCAATGGGATCTGTTTTGAAGCGCCGCTTACATAGTATTGGAAGCGGCCATTTTCTCGTGGCCGGTGGGCATGCGCAGTTGGCTTGCCCTAGGCCAGAGGCCTAGAAGTTACAAGCCGCCACCAGAAGAAAACGCGGTGAGGATGTCGCTGCAGAAGAAGAGGAGGCGGCGCTGGAGAGAGTTCTCCCCCATTGCTGCGAAAGAACTCATTTACATACCGAGAAAAAACGGGATTGTAGGCGAACGGCGGCGCAGAGAAGACAACGAAAGGTAGGAGACGAATAGCCTTTCTTAAGGCTATTCTTAAGGCTTTCTTAAGGTTATTCCGACGTGTTAGTTAGAAAAAAAAGTGATTGAATGATAGGATCCCTTTAAGCATCCTGCTCCACATTGTCTCGGATTTTACAGCTGACAAAGCCAGAACCTGCAGCCTGAGGCTCATTCATGTCAGCCTAGCCAGTGGGTGAAAATCAGGTGGTAGACTCCCTTTAAGCTGATGTCTACTTCAATAGAAGGGAGGAGAGAATTTACACTCACTGACAAAAAATATTCCGTACCAATCAGGAGTTATTGGAATGAATGGACCCGTCTCAGTGTGATGTAAAGATGATATATGTAAGTGACTGCAATATTAGACAGAAAGGAGACGTTACTGGGGAAAACTGTACAATTGTAAGGAGTCTGTAATACCATGTCCGATCACCTCTAGCCTGGATACAGATGGTGTACAGTTGGACTTGAAGGTATACAGGTTCTGGGCCTGTAGATCCTGTACATTTGTAGATTGCCAAAGCTGGTGTCCCAGCTGGTCCCATAAATGCTCGTGGAGACATTCATGGGAATCCCTTGCTGTGTGTCTGGGTGAGCATTATCCTGCTGATATTTCATGTCTGCCCTGCTATGAGGGACAAGTGATGATATCACTGAGCTATTGGTGTGTCTCATATCACTACTATCGGTGACTTATGCGATGTCTGCCCAGATCACCACACCAGCAGGGGGCAGTGTGTCACTCCACAGATTAAAGTGTTCACCATGACTCCTCCATACTTGACCCTGACCATTGTTGGATCACAAACAGAATTTGTATCATTGCTTAAGACAATCCAGTCCCAGTCTGTGGACGTCCAGGTTTCTCTTTAACAACAATACTTAAAGAGATTCTATCACTAGAATATCCTTTTTACAATAAATTAGAAAAAGCCTATTCTTCTCTTACCTTTATTATTCTGATCCGCATCGCCGCTCCTGAGGAATTTCTTCTTTCTTCCTTAACCAAATGAGTTCTCTCGCAGCACTGGGGGAGTTCCCCATTGCTGCTTGAAAACTCGCCAGCGACAGTCTCTGTCTTCTTCGCTGCCTCAGCCTCTTCTCTTGCACTCCTTTTTTCTTGGTCTACAAGTGCCAACTGTGCATGTGCGTCAGCCATTTTCCTGTGGTCAAATGGGAGAGGCCACAGGAAAATGGCCGACGGACATGCGCAGGCAGTGAAGAAGACAGAGACCGTCCGACAGGAATGCCCCCAGTGCTCTGAGAAAACTCATTTGCATAAAGAAGAAAGAAGATATTTCCAAGGAACGGCGGCACAGATCAGACTAATAAAGGTAAGAGACAAATAGCCTTTCTTAAGGCTATTCTGAAGTGGTAATTAGAAAAAAAAGTAGTTTAATGGTAGAATCCCTGTAAGGCTAGTCCTACGTATATTTATGGTAAAAAGGGAATTCTAGTGATATAATCCCTTTAAACAAAGGCAATGGTGACTGGTGGTCAATGACAGGACATGTAATGGGTGCCAGGACACCAAATTTCCTTCTACTAAGTACATGGATATGGTCTGGGCAGAGACAGGGGTGTGCAATGAAGCTGCCATATGTGTCTGGATGGTGGACAAGGAAAGTGTGGGAGCTGTTCATCGGCGGATCAAAGTATAATCTGCACAGGGAGCATCTGGGGGTCAATGAGTAAAGCAGAACATAGTTACAAGGTTAAACCAATGAGGAACTAATAGAGGAGCATTATGTATTGAGTTCCCCTTTAGGCTTTAAACAGTCATTATTTTACATTAAAAAAAAACATTTCCCATAATATAAGCGACATGAAAGCAGATCTGGTTTTCTCTTCGTGTATGTTGTACTTTGTTATACACGCTGCTTGCTGTGGTTCTCACCCTACACGTGTACTCGGCAGACATGGATCCTGGGTTTGATTTTGTGCACACCCCATTGTGATGGTCCAGGAGTTTGCTGAATGTTGCAAACGGTAGATCTGTGACCTTGTGATAGGAGGCCGTGTCACATTGTGCCCTGTAACTTTGTGACATGATATTTCTGGAATTTGGTTAAAGGGATACAATTGTGTAATGTTGTATAAGGTGACTCAGAGACGAGAAACCCTAACACTTGGCCTGCTAGTGGCCGGTGAGTGTTATGTAAAGTTATTTATTAAACTGCAACCTTTTGGGTGACTGATCTGAAACTTGTCAGAGTTTCAGTGTAGTCTGCAATGTCCAAGTGTCCTGTGTTGTAGTCACATTCTCTTACCAGGACTCCAGGATTGTGATATCAATGATTTATTCTTAGTGTAGGTCATCAATAGCACAATGGCAGGGATTCAACTCCAGACTCCAATCTGCTATTTAAGAGGTCGGAGTGTTGATGGGTGCTGTGACGTTCTCACAACTACTGAACATTGTATAGCAGCTATGCTAGGTGTTACAACTAAGCGCCTTTCAAATTATTTAGATGGAAGGAGTAACCTCCAAAAATTGATTCCACGCTTCTTACTGACAGACAATAATTTATTGGATTCCTCAAATTATACGACGCATTTTGAGGAAATGCAACCAATGAACGTGATCCTTCAGTGGCCAGTTCAGCAGAAGTGCCACTTACGTGACCAGAAGGGGTTCTCTCTAGTCTGATATTGTTGACCTATCCCTTAAAGGGGATGTACCATTATGGACCCGCTTCCCTTATCCACAAAACAGGGGATAAGTGTCCGATGGCCTGGGACCTGATCGCCAGCTCCACCAGTGATCAGGAGGATCGGAAATTGATAGGCCTCCTTGTGAATGGAGCACCAGTGAACTTGCACTATATTCACTTCTATGGGGCTGCTGGAACTGTAACATGCCCTATAGAAGTCAACGGAGGGCTGATCATGCAAGTGCAATAGCCTTAGTGGGACTTTCAATTCCTGGTCCTCCTGATCAAGGGTGGAGCTGGCGATTGGACCACCAGCCCAAACACTTAAGTGTCCATAACGGGTCAATGCCTTTAAAGATTGGTTATCAATATCAGCGTCCCAGAAAACCCCTTTAGGCTAAGACCCCACATTGTGGAAACAGAAGGTTTTTTTGTCGCAGATTTTTGCTGTGTTTTTTTTTTAGCCAAAGCCAGGAGTGGATTTAACAGAAGGGAAACGGCTTCGAGCTTTCATTATAATTTTACTGACTTTGGCTCAATAAAACGCAGCAAAATCTGCAACAAAATAAGCTGCATTTCCTCAACATGGGGGGATATTTTTCCGGCAGGGTGTGAGGTTTCTGCAGAAACAAGCTGCTTCCAAAAATCAGGGACAAAGTTACTATGTATTACTGTGTTGTATTACTATGAATTTTAGGGTAACCACCTAATTTCCTTTTTTTTTCTTAATGCAGACCAATCGAATCAAGACCTCAAAATACAATTTATTTACCTTCCTTCCCCTCAACCTCTTTGAGCAGTTCCAGCGAGTGGCCAACGCCTATTTTGTCTTCCTCCTGATCCTGCAGGTAAATACTACTAGATGTCTATTATCACTGGAGCCGTACTATGAATTTTTGGATGTTTTCTTCAGGCTGTAGGATCTCACATCTCTTTGCTCACATCAAGTATTCCATGGGAAGAATATGCAAATCTGTCTTCCATGATGTAATTAGGAAGTCAGCTGCTGCCTCAGTGTTGCAAACCAATAGAGGGTGCTCACTGGAATGTGCAAGCCTGTCTTCCCTGATGTAGTTAAGAAGACAGAAATTCAGTGAATTACATCATGGAAGACAGATTTGCATATTCTTCCCATGGTCCCTTGCAAAGTGGAGTGCTAAAGGCTTAATAAGTCTCCACACACCTATATGGTGGTCTCTCCCCAAAGAGTGACAATATCCCCTTAATCAAGTATTCCAGTATCTGTAGAGGAGAGCTTGTGATGAGATGATAGAATGATATGATTCTGGTTGTCTGCCACCATCACTAGGGGGAGCTCAGTACACTTGAGTTTATGAAACTCCACGTGAAGTCTATAAATGTGTATACATTGAGCTCCATCTAGTGGCAGCTATAGGTAGCTGCTGTGACAGTGTCACAACAAACAGGGATAGTGGTTAATGGATAGGCCATTGATTGGTAGCTGCAAGCTTTGCCTCCGTGACACTAGATATGTATAAGTAATGTGTCAGGACTGTGATTTTGTAGATATTACATAAATCTCTTGTTTTTCCTTCCCAGCTCATTCCTCAAGTGTCTTCCCTGTCGTGGTTTACTACAGTAGTCCCTTTGGTATTGGTGCTCACTGTGTCTGCTGTAAAAGATGCCACTGATGACTATGTAAGATCCCACCAAAGTCCCATTTTGTCATGAAATATTGTTTTAGGTTAATATCAGTTTTAATAATATTAATGTTCATTGCTCTCATCCGTCATAGGAAGAGATCAACAGACATTAAGTGACTGATGCAGGTGGCGCCCCCTCTGGTGTTCTCCTGCATTCACCCTCATGTAAAAATGGTGGGAGCCCAGTAAACCTTGTGCATGTCAGACTTTTTCTGCTGTTGCCAAATATGATGGAAGAAAGGTTCTGTCGTGCTGTCAATGGTCTCCGTGTGCAGCCATGATTCTGCTACTGTTAATGTCCATTGCTGTCATTATATGATGGATGAGAACAACAGGTTATAAAAGACAGTACCATGAACAATACGTGTCAAATTCCAGGCCCAAAAATTCAAATGTCAGATTTTGGATATTTTGATATTTAACTCTCCATATTATATGAGCCTTGGATGCAGTAACTGGGTATATTGTGATGGGATGACAGGGGCAGAGTAGTTATGGCAGTAGGGGGTGAGACAATAAACCTGTTTTTTATTTCCTCAGCTTACATGTTTATTTATGTACAAATTTCCTTGTTTTACAGTATCGACACAAAAGTGACAACCAAGTCAATAATCGGACAGTCCAAGTACTTAGTAAAGGAGGGTAAGTGGTTATTTAAAAGGTGTCTGTCAATAGAACCCAGGCCTGCAGATAGATAGGTTAAGGTCACATGGTGTTTTTATACAATATTCAAATGAGCTCTTTAGCGCAATGAGGGTGTAGCCGCTTATCTCTTTAGAGCAATGAAGGTGTAGCCGCTTATCTGTTTGGAGCAATGAGGGTGTAGCCGCTTATCTCTTTGGAGCAATAAGGGTGTAGCTGCTTATCTCTTTGGAGCAATGAGGGTGTAGCCGCTTATCTGTTTGGAGAAATGAGGGTGTAGCCACTTATCTCTTTGGAGAAATGAGGGTGTAGCCGCTTATCTCTTTGGAGCAATGAGGGTATAACCGCTTATCTCTTTGGAGCAATGAGGGTGTAGTCGCTTATCTCTTTGGAGCAATTCCCTTATTGTCCAGATTTCCAAAATATTTTGGTTGTTTTCTTGTAAAAACAGTGCCACACATTTTCACCAGTTTTAGTGTGGTATTGCAGCTTAGCCCTGTTAATTTCAATGGACCTGAACTATAAAATCAAATATGACCCATAGACAGGAGTGGCACCAATTCTGGAAGAAAGTAGACATTTTTTTCTGGACTAACTTAACCCCTTAAATTCATATTTCCTTTAGGTTTACGAGTGAGAAATGGATGAAAGTCCAGGTGGGCGATATTATAAAACTGGAAAATAACAACTTTGTGACGGTAAGTTGCGCTTTACGGCTTTGATATAGTTCTCTAAATCCATCTCACTGCCGTATGCTCATCCCATGTACTCTTAAGTAAAATGAAACCTTAAGGCTGAGGCCCCACGTTGCGGAAACCCAGCTTTGTTGCAGATTTGAGCAGGGTGCAGAGCAAAATGGGACAAGGATTCCTTGGCAAAACAAATTTACTGGTGTGAGTTTTGTAGGAAGCATATACTAGGTCCTGACTGGCATAGATTTCCATTCTGGCACATAGGACTCCACCTGAATTATTAAGAGGCCGCAGTTTCTAAGTAATTCATGTGCAGTTAGCACCAGGTGGGGACTTCATGAAGACTGGCATAAAGAATTCAGGTCTTAGGCTAAGGCCCCACGTCGCGGAAAGGCAGCTTTTTTTTGTTGCAGATTTTGTTGCATTTTTTTGAGCAAAGCCAGGAGTGGATTGAGCAGAAAGGAGAAATATAAGAGCTTCCTATATATTTCCCATTCCTATTGTGGTCACTCCTAGGTTTGGCTCAAAAAAATCTGCAGCAAAATCTGCAGCAAAAGAAGCTGCGTTTCCGCAATGTGGGGCCTTAGCCTTAATGGGGATATACTAGACTCCCACCGATTAACAATTTATTCTTTAGACAATGGATAGAGGATAAATATTTTTCATGGCAAAACCCCTTTTATGTACCCTTCTGTATACATTTAGGGGCTACTCTCATCTTTGTGAATATTTTGTAGTCTTTCACTCTAGTAGCTTTGTGGGGAGCAACTTTTGGTACAGTTTTTTGACAGGAACACGGTAGTTGCGATAAAAGAGTGTTTTTGGGCCCACAAGAGATATCATATTGTTGGATAGATATAACAAACAAAAATGTCAATTCTGCAGGAAATATAGAGCCAAAATGCATAAAAAAATTCTCATGCTTATATCTATTGCTTTTTCCTTTTGCAGCCACATGAGATTATTGCATGTCTGAATTAGATTTTGTTACCTTGTAACCATAAAGTACTGTAATTGAGATTGGTGCTTCTCCTGCCCCGGGCATGTCCTGCCTGTCCTCATTATCCATATTAAGTCTGCTGATGGTGAGCAGTCCACCTGTAAATAGTGCATTTTTCTAACACTGCTTGTCTGAGTATGGAGGGATCTCACTGCGCTCTTGTGTTTAGGCAGATCTGCTGTTACTGTCCAGTAGTGAACCCAACAGTCTGGTATACATCGAGACGGCTGAGCTAGATGGGTAAGTGATTCATAAATGAAAAGCTGGAAATTATAATTGTCATTATTAGCATTATAGTAATTACATTTTCATCCATCGCAGCAGTATTGCAGTATCTATATTCTTATACATAGGAGCAGTATTATAGTAGTTATATTATTGTACATAGGAGCAGTATTATAGTAGTTATATTCTTGTACATAGGGACAGTATTATAGTAGTTATATTCTTGTACATAGGAGGTAGTATTATAGTAGTTATATTCTTGTACATAGGGACAGTATTATAGTAGTTATATTCTTGTACATAGGGACAGTATTATAGTAGTTATATTTTTATACATAGGAGGTAGTATTATAGTAGTTATATTCTTGTACATAGGAGGCAGTATTATACTAGTTATATTCTTGTACATAGGAGCAGTATTATAGTAGTTATATTCTTGTACATAGGGACAGTATTATAGTAGTTATATTCCTGTACATAGGAGGCAGTATTATACTAGTTATATTCTTGTACATAGGGGCAGTATTATAGTAGTTATATTCTTGTACATAGGAGCAGTGTTATACTAGTTATATTCTTGCACGTAGGAGCAGTATTATAGTAGTTATATTCTTGTATATAGGGACAGTATTATAGAAGTTATATTCTTGTACATAGGAGCAGTATTATAGTAGTTATATTCTTGTACATAGGAGGCAGTATTATAGTAGTTATATTCTTGTACATAGGAGGCAGCATTATAGTAGTTATATTCTTGTACATAGGGACAGTATTATAGTAGTTATATTTTTGTAGATAGGAGGTAGTATTATAGTAGTTATATTCTTGTACATAGGAGGCAGTATTATAGTAGTTATATTCTTGTACATAGGAGGCAGTATTATACTAGTTATATTCTTGTACATAGGGACAGTATTATAGTAGTTATATTCCTGTACATAGGAGGCAGTATTATACTAGTTATATTCTTGTACATAGGGGCAGTATTATAGTAGTTATATTCTTGTACATAGGAGCAGTGTTATACTAGTTATATTCTTGCACGTAGGAGCAGTATTATAGTAGTTATATTCTTGTACTTAGGTGGCAGTATTATAGTAGTTATATTCTTGTACATAGGAGGCAGTATTATAGTAGTTATATTCTTGTACATAGGAGATAGTATTATAGTAGTTATATTCTTGTACATTGGAGGCAGTATTATAGTAGTTATATTCTTGTACATAGGGAGCAGTATTATAGTAGTTATATTCTTGTACATAGGAGCAGTGTTATACTAGTTATATTCTTGCACGTAGGAGCAGTATTATAGTAGTTATATTCTTGTACATAGGAGGCAGCATTATAGTAGTTATATTCTTGTACATAAGAGTAGTATTATAGTAGTTATATTCTTGTACATAGGAGGCAGTATTATAGTAGTTATATTCTTGTACATTGGAGGCAGTATTATAGTAGTTATATTCTTGTACATAGGGAGCAGTATTATAGTAGTTATATTCTTGTACATAGGAGCAGTATTATAGTAGTTATATTCTTGTACATAGTTGCAGTATTATAGTAGTTATATTCTTGTACATAGGAGCAGTATTATAGTAGTTATATTCTTGTACATAGGGACAGTATTATAGAAGTTATATTCTTGTACATAGAGGCAGTATTATAGTAGTTATATTCTTGTACATAGGAACAGTATTATAGTAGTTATATCCTTGTACATTAGAGCAGTATTATAGTAGTTATTTTTTGTACATGAGGCAGTATTATAGTAGTTATAGTGTATGTAGGAAGCAGTATTATGGACATTAATTTTTTGTTCACGTATGATAGTATATAATAACAATAGCTAAACTTTCCTGGAGTCGCCAAATATTGTATATTTAATGTTTCTTTAAACCTCTCTCTGTTCACATGCTGGACACTGGTGCTGATTTCTATGCAGAATCCACCTCAAAATCAGCTCCACATTCTGCCTAAATTCAGCCTCTATTATTTCGGTGGGAGCAGTCGCTGAATTCTAGCATTTTTTCTCAGCTAGCAGAAAAAAATTCATGCTTGATCATTAGACAGGTTTTGACTAATAAACTCCCATTAAAGTGAGGTGGGAAAATTCTGCCTGGCTGGTACAGAATTTGGTCAAGCAGAAGAATTCAACTTCAAATTCTCGAAGCCAAATTTTTCAGCTAAGGAAAAATTAAATTTCCAGTTTTTGCCTGGATTCACACTTTCCTCGTGCTGTAAATGACCTTTGTCTTGACCGTATACTCCCTTTATTTTACATGTCTTCTTCCAGAGAGACTAACCTGAAGGTGAAGCAGGCTCTTACTATAACAGGAGACCTTGGAGAGAATCTGACAGAACTCTCACAGTTTGATGGTAAGTCAGTTGTGTTGTGAGTAATAAGCTAAGCATGTCACTATTACCTCCCATGGACTCTGTCTACATTATGTTACATCCCTTTGCAAAAAGCCAGGTCAACCCAAATTAACAGGCGATGATTGTTCTTCTAGGTGAAATTGCATGTGAGGCCCCCAATAATAAACTGGACAGTTTCACTGGGACCCTGACCTACAAGGGAGAAAAATATGCCCTGGACAATGGAAAAATCTTGCTACGTGGCTGCACTCTTAGGAACACAGAATGGTGCTTTGGGATGGTCATCTTTGCAGGTCAGTCAATGACAAGAGGCCCTTGAAGTGTTTCCTAGAGGCAGACATGAACATCTGCTCATTGACCGTATTCTCATTTTAGGACCTGACACTAAACTAATGCAAAACAGTGGTCGGACCACCCTAAAAAGGACCAGCATTGACCGACTCATGAATATCCTTGTCCTATGGGTACGTTACTTATAACTAAGCGCCCAGATATATTTCATTACAAATTGATAAAAATGTGTATTTTACAATACTATTACAGGCAGTGGTTCATCTAAAACTAGTGGACCTATTGCTAAAATATTGATCCCCTTGTGATCCACTGGAAAATGATGATAAATCTGTACTCCGTGGCCATACGTGAAAGGGGCCTTTGGGCCTTCTAATGTTGAAAGACAGACTTTAATATCTCTTACCTTGATTTTTTTTTTACAGATCTTTGGGTTTCTGGCTGTTATGTGTATTATCTTGGCTATTGGAAATGGAATTTGGGAAAGCAAACAGGGCTATTACTTCCAGGTGTATCTTCCTTGGCCAGAAGGTGTCGACAACGCAGCCTTCTCGGGGTTCCTCATGTTTTGGTCCTATGTCATTATCCTCAATACCGTGGTGCCTATCTCACTTTATGTCAGGTAGGACTTTGTCTACTTTTTAGTTTCCATTGCAAACATATCAAGATGATCTTGTATCTCTTCCATCTTTGAAAGTTCTCTGCTCCGAGTTAACCAGTATTATAGTTATATTTTCCATTGGGACATAGGATTAGGCACTCTGCACTGTGCTTTCTCTTAGACAACTATGTCAGTGTCGTAAATTGGATGGGGTGCAGTCGTACCGGGGCCCAGGAGCCTTAGGGGACCCATAAGCACTGGCATCAGTATTGATATTGCAGCTTCCATCTGGCCCATAAGCCAAGGAGACCCATAGATTACCCTAACCATACTAAGGTGGATTAAACTCCTTAGCCCCCGTAACCATCACTATCAAGAATTTTGCTGTAGGGATGAGGTAGGGGGCCCTGGACAAAAGATAACACTGGGCCCACAAGACTTTAGTTACTCCACTGTACTATGTGTCCCCTCTACATTAGAGTCAATGGAAACAGATGGAGATTACTCCATTTGTATCCATCAGTCTATCACTGATAAAGTCTATCACCATCATCCTATGACGGATGAGAGCAATGGACATTCACAATGGTAGTGTCAGTGCCCCCTAGCACAAGCATGCTTTGAGGACACAACATTGTTCAGGAGGAGGTTAGCAAGAAGCAGGGTCGTAACACAGGACTACAAGATCAGACTACACACGGGAATTATTTGTAGTCTGTAACCACGAAGCCGCAGCCGCATGAATCCTGGTGCACATTGGTCCGCATGATAGCTTTATATACAAAACGGTTGGATAATTTTGATAGTTTGTTAAGTTGCTTTTGAATTTTCATTTTTGTTTCATGGGGCAAGAAAAAGTTGACATATCCTTTAAGCTGACTTTAAATTTTCCATTAATCTGTCAAGATATAAAAAGAAGCAGAAAACATTTTCCTGTAGGTCATTATTTTTTGCCAAAAACCACTTGTATAATTTTGGAGCCAGTAGAGAAGTCATCTGATGAGGATAGAAATAGAGAAAAACCTTCCGTGCTCAGCCAAACATTTCAGGAAAGAATTTTTATGCTAATATGGAAAAGGATTGTCCTGATGAAACAACCACTTTAGGTTTAGGGAATTGCAGCTAAAAACTGCTGCAGAAAAAAACAGCAGAAAAAATGCATTATGTCTTACAGTTATTTCATCCACACATTACAGAAAAAAATGCATTTTGAAAAATGTAGCATGGTCCGACACCCAGACCCCACACTGATCAGCTAGGTTGGAAGCTGAATACAGGTTATACTGCTGGAAGCAACGCTGCTCCTATTCAAGTATATGGGTCCATTCACATGGAGTTATCTGGCGAGGATTTTGGCGCTGAATCTGTGTCAGAATCCACATGGAAACAAAACCTCCCCATAGAGTTCTATGGGTTAGTTCATACGGGGTCATGGAGGCGGATTTTGACAGCGGAACAATGGTGGTCTATGGAGACCACTAGCGTTCTTTTTTCTGCTAGCGACATGTTGTGGAAAAAAGAAGCGAGCTGCCCTTTCTTTAGGCGGATTCCGCGGCTCGCCCATTTATTTGAGCTGACTTCAAAGGGGTAAGCCGCAACCGCGACGGTCATTGCAGGCAGGTTTTGACCCAAGAGTGATGCGACTCCCCGCGTCACTCTCTGTGCCAAAATCCACCCTACCACCCCCCGTGTGAACGAGCCCTATGGGTTCTTCTAGCTTTTTTTCCACTAGCAGATTTTTTCTGCTAGCAGAAAAAAAGCTTCCATCAGGCAGCTTCTGCCTGCAAAAACCAACGCAGTCAATGGGAGGCGGAAAATCCACGTAGAATTGGTAAAAACCACGTGTAAAAACCGCTAGCAGTTTTTTCAAGGTCCATACACCATGCTGGAGGAAAAAAAAAATTTCCATTTCCTGAAGCAGATTTTTTCCTCGCCAAAATCCTCACCAAAAAATATGTGCGTATCACATTGAAACCAATAGGGAAAAAAGCAGCCCATTCATTTCAATGGGGAGTGCATGTATGTCGGCTCCCAATGAAATGAATGGGATCTGCTTTGTACGTGCTGATTCTGAACGTGTTTTACGTTCAGAATCAGCTCAGCGTATACTTAGTGTGAATGCACCCTTACACTGTATTTATGGCACCAGCGAACTGCAGCTCTGCTCCTGTTTATTTGGATAGGTGCAGAGCTGCTTCCAACCATATACCCCATATAAGGCTGAGCCCTCACGTAGCGGGCCATAGTAAAAAAGTGCTGCGGGGAAAACTGCGGCAACACATTGCGTTTTTTTCCGCAGCACTTTTCACAGAAAGTCTGCTGAGGTTTCCTCTGCGGAATTTCTTCTTCCATTATGCCTACGGGGAAGCCGTCAGCATTTCCGAAGATATAATTGACACGCCGCAATTTCCTAAACCGCGACGGTTCTGGAAATCACAGCATTTATTTCTCCACAAGCAACTGTAAAATGTCACGTTTTCTTCCCTTGTCCAAGGCTTCCGGCAGCCAAATCAGCTGATTAGTCCAGGGTCCAGTTGGAGGATCTCAATGATTTGATACCTCTCTATCCTGTGGTCATCCTGTGGTTCCCTTATGGCACATTCCCCATTTTAAAATGGCCATATTTTAGTAAATAAGAATATCACAGTCACCGCAATTGTTTTTTTTTTTACTTATAGTCATATTGGAAAATTTCTGTTGAGCCGCAGCCATTGTTTTTGCATTGGTGGTCATTTTTGAAACCACTCTTGACTTTTTCTTCCTTAGTGTTGAAATCATACGTCTTGGAAACAGCTTCTACATCAATTGGGACCGTAAGATGTATTACCCAAAGAAGGACACTCCTGCAGAGGCTCGCACCACCACTCTCAACGAAGAGCTGGGACAGATCAAATACATCTTCTCTGACAAGACCGGGACACTTACCCAGAACATCATGACCTTCAACAAGTGCTCTATAAATGGCAATTCATATGGTGAGTAGGATTGTCTAGTTGAGGGGGAATAAGCCTTATCAGAGGGTAGCGAGAAGGATTGGGCTTGCAGCCCCTGTAAAACCTATAGCTAAGTCACCTTTCTGAAGCCACTTCAGTACCGGCAGCTACAACTGGTGAAATAGTTGTCACCCCAACAGGAAGACAAGTGGCTACATGGCAGTGTTATTATAATCAACCTGCAGACCCCCTCCTAATCTCTCCTTGTACTTACACTGTTTTTTTTTTCTTACAGGTGATGTATTTGACTATGCTGGGAACAGGCTGGAAATAAATGAGGTAAGGGAATAAGGTCCAAAATTTGGAAACAAAAAAGGGAGAATTTTCTAGCCCCCAAATTAATTTTTCATACTGATGAATTTTGCACAGAATAGGTCATCAGTATGTGATCTGTGGGGGTCCGACACCCAGAGCCTGCACATATCAGCTATTGCGGCAGCCTCTGGGTGCTGGAAGCTGCTAGTGGAGAGGGAGTGCGTGAAACACTGCTCCTATTCAGTTAATAGGAGCAAGGAGGAATGCTGAAATTCCCCAGAACCCCCACTATGCAGTGGACAGGGCTGCTCGTCCGCTCCTATTTCTTAAATAGGAGCAGTTCTGCACACAATCCCAATTCACTGCAGCTTCTTCTAGAAGCTGATGCAAGACCTGATCTTTGCAGGGTCATCAGTATAAAAAAATTGGGATTGGAAAACCCCTTCAGGTTAAGGGACCAACGGGACAACCCGCAGCAAAAAAGCGCTGCAGGAAAATCTGTGGCAACGCATTGCGGTTCTTTCTGCAGCGCTTTAGACAGAAAGTTCGCTGAGTTTTCCTTATATCTATGTGGAAACGCTGGGTTTCCGTAGGTGTAATTGACATGCTGTGATTTCCAAAACCGTGCTGACGGAAGACTGCATTATATCCCTTCAAGGTTCTGTTCATATATCCATTGTGGCTATCTTTTATAATGGAAGCCACAGCGATGTGCCAGATTTCCTGCATAATGACTCTATTGGCACCTGGCAAGCCTTCTTTACACGTGGCATAGCTTCTAGTAGTATCTGACTCGTTGTCTTAGTTCTTCTCCATAGTTCCGTCTGAGTTCCATCTTCTTCTGCCACAACAGATTCAGACCTTGAGCCTTGTAATAAAACAATCTCTTCTGTATCTCAGTACACAGATAAGGTGGACTTTTCCTACAACCCTCTAGCCGATCCCAAGTTCTTCTTTCACGATCACAGATTGGTGGAATCGGTGAAGATAGAAGACCCGGCCACACATGAGTTCTTCCGACTTCTGGCCTTGTGTCATACGGCGATGTCCGAAGAAAAAAAACCAGGTGAGGCAGAAGCTCCTAGGCCAGATTGGTTTACATTGTTCTTGACCACTTGCTGGTATGCACTTATTACTATTCTATCTGAGATCAGACTGTGGACTGATCTTAGACTCGGCCTCCTCTGGCATTCAGCTCTGCTACATCTCTGGTGTAGCAGAGCTCAGCACACACTCAGCTCTGCTACATCTCTGGTGTAGCAGAGCTCAGCGCACACTCAGGTCTGCTACATCTCTGGTGTAGCAGTGCTCAACGCACGGCCAGCTCAGCTACATCTCAGGTGTAGCAGAGCTCAGCGCACACTCAGCTCTGCTACATCTCGGGTGTAGCAGAGCTCAGCGCATGGCCAGCTCTGCTACATCTCAGGTGTAGCAGAGCTGTGCGCTCAACACTGCTACATCTGAGATCGGACCAGAATGGAGACTGCTGTGGACCGATCTTAGACTCCACCTCCTCCAGTAGAACCAGCGTTGACTGGCCGAATGCTGTACTCTGTATGGCATTTGGCCAATCACCGCTGGTCAATGCATTCCTATGGGAAAAAGTCAGCTCTCGCATATTGCAAGCTGACATGGATCCCAACGAGGTAGTGGCGTAATACAGGTACTTGGGCATGTTAGATGCCCCAAAGCATGCTTCCCCTGTTGTCCCAGTTGCATTCCAGGGTGTTGGCATCATTTCCTTGGGTGTGATAGTGGACTTGGTGACTCTCCTTTAGTCGAAGTGTGGCTTCCCCTGAAATCAAGCATTTTTCCCCATAGACTATAATGGGGTTCGATATTCGTTCGAATAGTCGAATTTTGATGGGCTATTCGAAACGAATATCGAATCTCGAATATTTCACTGTTCGCTCATCTCTATTCATAATGCATCATTGATCTTCATGTAACCTTTGGCTACTGTACATAAATTAAGGGGTCAGTATCAACACCCTGTGTAGTTCACATTGCCAGTATCGAACACCCTGGCTAATCCTCTCCTTACTGTCTATTAAGAAAGGTCTGTATATGTTCCCATTGACATCTTCTTTTTCTATGTCTATCCTAGGTGAACTTGTCTACCAGGCACAGTCTCCGGATGAGGGGGCGCTGGTCACTGCCGCCAGAAACTTTGGCTTTGTCTTTCGCTCCCGTACACCAGAAACCATCACTGTGGTAGAGATGGGGAAGACCAAAGTGTACGATTTATTGGCCATATTGGATTTCAACAATGAACGCAAAAGGATGTCTGTGATTGGTGAGTTCTACAAAATGTTACACCTTGATGTAAATTGCATGATGGCGCTCATGAGAGGCATTTTTACGATGCACCAGGTGGATCTGAGGTATAATATGATTTCGTTTTTATGTGTATGTAAAAAGTGTGAATATTATCCTGAAACCCCATGGTAGTGAGATGTTTAGTCCCAAGATGATGGGCTTCTTCTTTAAGAGGATCACCCCCCCATGAGACTATTTTATACCGCAGATATATGGTTGAGCTTTTATATCACACTCAGACTAAAGTGTAAGTAATTTGTCTTCTGCTCACAGTGCAGAGCCCGGAGGGCCGTCTGACCTTGTTCTGTAAGGGGGCCGACACCATTGTGTATGAACTCCTTGACCATTCCAGTGAAGACTTGAAGGAAGTGACTACTGAACATCTGAATGTGAGTTTTATTTATAGATGTGAAGTGATTTCTACCGTTTCCTCCATGATGTTGTCCCTCTCAGACTTCTAGCTAAGACACAACTTTTATTTTTCCCATCTGCAAATAGCTCATTTCCTCAGTGTTATTACTTAAGTAACACATACCCAACTCTTAGGGTGCGTTCACACGATGTAACGTTGCGCATGATCTGGCACATATACACATGCCGGCAGATGATGCGCTCAAAATACTCCCATTCATTTCAATGGGAGTTAGGATTGTATACGCTGCGTTATTTTGCGGCCGCAAAATCACGGGTGCAAAATAATGCGGCATATACGTTCCTAACTCCCATTGAAATGAATGGGAGCATTTTGAGCGCGTCATCTGCCGGCACGTGTATACGTGCCAGATCACGCGCAACATTACATCGTGTGAACTTACCCTTACAGGGACTGTCCAGAATTAGTAATGCATAGAGGCTTTGGTCTAGAAACAGTGCCACACCTGCCCACACGTTGCATTGCAGCTCAGCTCCATTGACGTTAATATGGTTGAGATGCAATACCTTATACAACTTGTAGACAGATGTGGCGCTGTACCAGGAAAACCAATTGTGCAATGAAAGCCCAATATATAACAGGGGAATTGTATTTTATTTTGTATTGTGTTAATTGTAAGTTGATAAAAGCCATTGAACCCAGCGGGGCTTTTTTCACCAGGATGAGGATGGGGCTAGTGGAGAGCGTGAGTTTTGTCACCTGGGTTTGGCATATACCAAGCATTAAAGGAGGGCAAGACGGACAGATAAATATTCTCAGAGTGAACAAACCCCATCCCATACATGACGGTGAATTGCTAACCATATATGATTCATAATCACGGGACCACTTTATTAATCTGTTCCCACTACTCTTGCATCTAAGACTTCTCCTTGCTGCTTCCCTTCATCAGAATGCTCTTCCCATTCCATAAGACTGTTGTTGTTAGTATTAAAAATCTATATTAGATCTGTGAGGGTTCCACACCCTGGAGCCCCACAGATCAGCAGCACCAGTGCAGCTTGGCCTTAGTTGGACAATGCAGGACACACATTAATGACAAGGGGCTGGTAACTGCCAGTTGTCAGTTCATTCATATATTTCCAGGAGGAATAAGAGAGGAATGACATAATGCAGATTTCTAAGGAAAGATGTTCAATGATTGCCATACAAGTATTTACTAAAACAAGGGGCGTAACTACCATAGAGGCAGCGGAGGCGGCTGCCACAAGGCCCAGGCCATTAGGGGGCCCGGTGACAGCCGCTACTTTTTTTTTTTAAATTGGCCGTTACGGGCCCTATTCACTTGCTGATCATTGCAGACCCCTGAGTATAATGATCAGCGGACCGGGAGAGGTAATAAACATAAAAAACACTGTTACTTACCTCTCCACGATCCTGCCAGGCCTCCGTCCAGACGTCCTTTCTGACATCTCTGACGTCACATGAACCCGGCCTGCGTCCCGGGTCATGTGACGTCTGACGTCATTTCAGAAGACAGCGGAGAAGACAGCGTAGGAGCCGGGGACAGGTAAGAAACAGTAATTTTTTATATTTTTATTCCCCCGGGTCTCCGATTATTATAAGACCCCAGAGTATAATAATTGTTTATGGGTGTCCACTATGGGCTATAATACTGTGTGCAGGGGCCACTTTGGGGGATAATACTGTGTGCAGGGGCCAGTAAGGGACATAGTAGTGTGTGCAGGGGCCACTATGGGGGATAATACTGTGTGCAGGGGCCAGTAAGGGGCATAATACTGTGTGCAGGGGCCAGTAAGGGACATAATTCTGTGTGCAGGGGCCAGTAAGGGACATAATAGTGTGTGCAGGGGCCACTATGGGGGATAATAGGGTGCGGAGGAGGGGACCAGTCGAGGTCTTCGACGTCAGTGTCGGTTTGGGGGGGGGGGGGGGCATGTCAAAAGTTTGCCACAAGGCCCCGCCATTCCTAGTTACACCACTGACTAAAACGTACTCTTGGCGAGCTCAAGGGGACAGACGGCTCCTCTTTTATCATCTCTTATGGTCTCCCTTTGTGCTTATGTCCTAGGAGTTTGCCGGGGAAGGGTTGCGCACTCTGGTCCTGGCCTACAAGGACTTGGATAAGGTCTATTTTGCTGACTGGAAGAAGCGGCATCATGAAGCAAGTACATCTCTGGAGAATCGCGAGGAGAAGTTGAGTGTGCTGTATGAGGAAATTGAGAAAGACCTGAAGGTTTGTGCAGGATTGCTCAGATGACTTTCTTATCTAAATCCAGATTATTTCTGTTGGTATCATGACTTTGGCATATTTTCTCAGGTTTTTTTTCCCAAAAATAGTCATTTGCATAAAACTATGTACTGAAATCATATTCAGCTGAATGGAACTGATGTTCAGAAATTCTGCAACAAAATGTACCCATTACCATTCGGTGTCTAAAGCTCCTGGGCAGATCTAGTTGTCTGGTTACATACAAACCCTGTGTAGTCTGAGCTTGCAGTTGTAGTACTCCACATCATCTACCCCCTCTTCTTGACAACCTAGACAGTAATATGGTAAGCAGATCTACAATGACAGTGACTTTGTAGTCTGTAACCTTGGATACACATAGCTCTGCATAGGAGCTGTAGACATAAAACGGTAGGAGAGTTTTCATCACGAATTAGTCAAAGTTGATACATTTTTTATTGTAGTTCAGTTGAGAGAAAATAAAAATAAAACTTAGTTGTAAAAGTGGACACTTTTAAGTTTTTATATACAGTAAAATTTGTAAAAAAAAAAAAAAAAAGAAAAAATAAACTTTCTCTTTATTTCAGTTAATAGGAGCATCAGCTATAGAAGATAAACTTCAAGATGGCGTCCCCCAAACCATTGAGACCCTCAGCAAGGCTGACATTAAAATATGGGTGCTCACCGGAGACAAGCAAGGTATAGATACATCTATAAGACTGAATGTTGTCCTTCATGTTGATATTTGGGATATGAGGGTGAAATCTCAGTGTCCATAGACATAGGAGACACAAATAGGAGAGTAATAGGGAAGAATACGCTGGTCCAGAATAAGAAAAATCCATCTCCTACTCCATCCACTCCCTACTTAGTCTTGTCTGGTGGCCACAAGAGACGTGGCAGGCATCTGGATATGGCAATAGTTATGTAATATATGTGGTTTATGAGATGCATTAATTGTAGTAGATGGACCATTCTTGGAATGACCTTCCTGGCAGTAGAGTCCATAGCTCTGGACTGTCAGAGGGGACGTTCCTTATAGCCCAGAGATGACACTGAGATGTGAGGAGCGCTCCCCCAGTACTAGTCTATGGACGAATACAGTGAGGAATGCCCCCTCTGACAGTTGCCTACCCTAGGTTGCTAGCAGGAACCCATTTTCAGCGCTGAAGTTCCACACCAAATTTCTCACCATTTTCCTCCATGTAAATGGAGTCTAAGAAGGAATGTTTCTACCCTCTAGGTAATCTTATCTTCTCCATTACTATTCCACAGAAACAGCTGAGAACATTGGATACGCGTGTAACATGCTTCAAGACGAGATGAAGGAGGTGTTTATCATTAGAGGCACCAGTCCTGAGGAGGTCCAGGAGGAGCTGAGGTAAAGATCCAGCACAGTATGAAGTCGATTCCCGGCTGATCAGAAAGGATCAGTGGCAGATTTCATCTTAACACAGACATTTTTGTGCACAGGATGGCGCGGAGGAAGATGAATCCTGATTCCTTTATGGACAACTATGATGTGCAGATAAAGAATTGTTCTAAGAAGACACAAGTGATTCCAGACGACGAGCTGAAGGGAGAATACACATACGGCATCATCATCAATGGCCACAGTCTGGTAAGCGAGCGCCTGGACACATTTGCAGAAGGCAAAAACACTCATCCTGATACAAATGGATGAGATCCACTGATGGATCTGCAGATGTGATAGATAAGATTGTGACACATGATTATGGCAGAGCTGTTGTACAGTCCATCAGATGGCGGAGCTATTGTACAGTACACTAGATGGCGAAGCTGTTGTACTGTCCAGTAGATGGCGGAGCTTTTATATAGTCCATTAGGTGACAGAGCTGTTGTACTGCTCACTATGTGACAGGGCTGTTGTACAGTCCACTAGGTGGCAGAGCTGTTGTACAGTCCACTAGGTGGCAGAGTTGTTGAACAGTCCTCTAGATAATCATACACATTAGGGAGAGTGTGTGCCTACATAGGCGTACGGAGACTTTCAAGTCATTCCTGCTCCGCTAGGGATTCTGGGTAAAAAAATATGCAGATCTATTCTCCAGGATGTAATTAGGAGAATAGTGCCCTCTAGGGGCAGCCCCCTTAACATCACACATGACTCAGTTAATAAGCCTACTGCCATGATGTGGGGTTTATTGCCAAATTAGTATTTCTATTCCAAAAGAAACCGATTCCCAGCTACAGACAGCGCTGTTTCGGTCTTTTGGACCTCGTCAGCATAGCACAGGGATACTAATTTGGCAGAGTGAGAGACTATAGACCAGGGTCAGGGGATAATCATACACATTAGGGAGAGTGTGTGCCTACATAGGCGTACAGAGACTTACAAGTCATGTCAGTAGGCTTATTAACTGAGTCATGCAGGATGTTAAGGGGGCTGCCCCTAGAGGGCAGCATACAGAGGCACTGTTCTCCTAATTACATCCTGGAGAATAGATTTGCATATTTTTACCCAGAATCCCTAGCGGAGCAGGAATGACTTGTAAGTCTCCATTCAACTATGTAGGCACACATTCTCCCTAATGTGTATGATTATCCCCTGACCCTGGTCTATAGTCTCTCACTCTGCCAAATTAGTATCCCTGCGCTATGCTGACGAGGTCAAAAAGACCGAAACAGTGCTGTCCATAGCTGGGAATTTGTTCCTTTTGGAATAGAAATACTAATTTGGCAATAATCCCGCATCATGTCAGTAGGCTTATTAACTGAATCATGCATGATGTTAAGGGTCCACTAGGTGGCAGAGCTGTTGTACAGTCCAACCCAGACATCCAGAGAACTTATTACAAGGCATCTACTATAGGATTTTAGTGATACCTTATAACAGGGGTCAGTAACCTACAGCACTTGTGCCAAAGTCAGCACTTCAGGCATGTCTCAACTGTGCTGCGCCAGGAAAGGAGAGGCTTGAAAGGTATGGAAATGTCTTCTCTGAGTCCTTAATTCACGAGAAAGCTGATCCTATCACTAGATAAGGATCACACTGAAATAACAACTAATTAATTGGTTGCTGATATGGATTGTGTTATAAGACTTTCATGTAGAGGTCCTTACAATTGTTGCAGAGCACATCAAATTGTTTGTCTTTGATTTAAAAAATAAATTGGAACCCCCATATAAAAAAGGTTGCCTATCCCTGCCTTATAAAAATGTAGACACAAGCCATATTAGGGGAACATGCACATATAAAGATGGAAGCCTCCCAACACAGCAGCAACAATACCCAGACATTCCTTGACACTAGAGCCAATAATCTGGAGGTGTCCTGAGAATTAGTGCAAGTTCTTTATAGTCTTAGACACAAGTATGCAGAAAAATTCTATTCTCTGTGAGTAATACATTGGATTGTGTATAAAAGGAAATGGAAACTTTGTTTACAGCTGGGGGAAATATTTACTTTACTCCATATCTCTAGGATAGAAAACGACTTCTCAGTTTACGTGTACATATAAGATTGGGTAACTTTGTAAACACTTTGTTTTATCGAGTCACGGGAGGTTTTATACTCCAGTCACCACCAAAGCTGCATTCACTGTTCATTGGACTGACAAATCCTAATGTTTCAATGCATATTATGCCGTGGTGCATTGTGGGAGATGGTGTGAGACCTTACATTGATATAGAAAAATTCAGTGGTTTATAGCAGTGGTCCCCAACCTTTTTTCCACCAGGGACCAGTTTCAGCAAGACAATTTTTTCATGGCCCAGTGGGTGCGGGAAGGGGTGTGGGTGGGGGCGGGGAAGGGGTGTGGATGGGGGCAAGGTTATGAAGATGGCTACTGATGACGAATATCACGCCTAATGCTGCTATTAACTTCACTACAGCCTCACTACAGCTGCATTACACGTCACAGGGACAAGTGACGTGTAATGTAGTTGCCCAAAGTTTGGTAGGCGAGTGCGGGGTGGAGCCAAGACCCGCTGCATGTCCTGCATAGTACTAGAATCCCGGACATGCAGCGGGTCCCGGCTCAACCCCACACTTTGCTCATCTTATCCCGATGAGCAACAACCAAGCGTCAGTGTTGTGGAGCTGCTGATTCCTCTCCGCCGCTACGCAGACCGATGCAACATGCCCCGCGGCCCGGTACTAATCCGCGGACTGGCGCTTGGAGACCCCGGTTTATAAGATCTCAGCAGGGTGTAGCTATCAGAATTATTATATGATATATATGCTTTGCAGCAGAATTTGCTATATACATTGCCTTAGCTGAGACAGACAATACAGCCAACAGAATTGTGAACGCAGCTTTGAATGTGAATGGAGTATAATACATGATGTAAAGCGAGTGAAGTGTTTTGCTGACTACTGTCTGGTTTTGCAGGCGTTTGCTCTGGAGGAGAGTCTGGAGGTGGAGCTCCTGAGGACGGCGTGCATGTGTCAGGCGGTCATATGTTGTCGGGTTACTCCCCTCCAGAAGGCGCAGGTGGTGCAGCTGGTGAAGAAGTATAAAAAGGCAGTAACATTGGCCATAGGAGACGGAGCCAATGATGTCAGTATGATCAAGAGTAAGTCCTGGTGGGGGCTGGGAGCCGTTATAAAAGTATAATAGTCCTGTCTCAGGACCCGCGAATTCATGTACTGGGATATTTCCTGCTCTGCTAATGAGGAAATCGTGGAAGTGATGAAGGCCCATCTGGAGGAGATTATCCCAGTATTCTCCATTCACAATATATTGTAGTGGCAACCGCTGGCCTGAATTATACATGGTAGGGAAATACTGTCAGCTGGATATGTCATCAGACGCTCGGATGCCTCAGACTTTCCCTATTCTAATGGGAAAAAAAAAAACCAAAATAAAACGGAAACTATTTTTCTCACTGATGTAAATGTTTCCACCACAGTCAGAAAATAGGCAATGGAAGAAAATGTAATAAAACTTCAGCTTGTTTTTATTGGTGGTGACGTTCCAAGAATTCTGGCGTCTCCTCTTTATTAAAGGAACGTGCCCAAAAAAATGTATCTGGTGTATTGATGAGTTACTCACTTCTGTCTGGTCCTCAGCTGTCATGTGACCTTGCATGTGTCCAGTGCTAGTGGTCGTGTGGCTCATTTATGAAGGCCCGTGTTTAGTACGCCAGTCTTGATCCCTTATACACCAGAAATATGGCATACAAGACATGATACATTTCCCCCAATATTCTTGTGCCCCATTCTAGTGTTCCATAGCCTTTTTGCCCCATTCATTAGTGGCTAATGGCTTGTTGCCCTAATTTCAGGTGTCCAGTGTCCTAGTTGTCTCCTACTGGTCAGCACTAGTACTGCATCAGCAGAAGTCAATCTATGGTTTTTGGGCTACAATACTGGATTATTGGTAAAGATGATGGTGGATACATATACATTTCATCCTTCCCTAAGCAAAATGAGACGATTGTATAAAACTAATGCACTTAAAAAGTTGCAAAGGACTCTCCCTGATTTTAAGTATGGATATACCCATTAACCATGTAGCTAATACTGTTCCCCTTTTTCCCCAGCGGCTCACATCGGGGTGGGGATCAGCGGGCAGGAGGGGATGCAAGCCGTGCTGTCCAGTGACTTCTCCTTCGCCCAGTTTCGATACCTGCAGCGCCTCCTTCTGGTACACGGCCGCTGGTCCTATAACCGCATGTGCCAGTTCCTGAGATACTTTTTCTACAAGAATTTTACCTTTACGTTGGTTCATTTTTGGTATGGATTCTTTTGTGGCTTCTCAGCTCAGGTGAGACAATGAAGAAACCTACAGTGAATTAATAATAATATAATAATAATAATACATTTTATTTATATAGCGCCGACATATTCAGCAGCATTGTACACTTTGAATTAGAATTAGATTGTAAGCTTCTTGGGACAGAGTCCATTAAAGTCATCTTTTCAGGATAACATGATGCAGATGAAAATAATTCAGATGTGCTCATAATTATTGGGATGATTTTTGTACAAATTAATAAGTGTCTACCATTAACGCACCTGGAGCGGAGGCTTACGCTGCTCCCATAGTAGTTCAGTGCTGCCATCTTGTGTCCATTGGACTGTACTACAGCTCATCCATGTGACTCGTCTTGTTCTTTGTGTATTCACAGACTGTGTATGACGAATGGTTCATCACCATGTACAACCTGGTCTATACCTCACTACCGGTGCTAGGGATGAGTCTGTTTGATCAGGTATGTAACCTCTTGGAATTTATTACTTTAAGTAAAGCAGTAAATTAATATTCTTGAGTCGCCCAAGAGGTGTTAAAGGTTGTATTTGTCTGAGAAAGCTGGACGCTAAGCGCTGTGTCCACCCTTGGGGATTGCAACCCAGCTTTCTCAGACCTCTGAATGGTAATTTGATGGATTTTGTGTCATGAAATACAAATTTTAGGTTCAGTTCCTCTTCTGTATTGTGTTGCCAGGATGTGGACGATCGTTGGAGTATGGAGTATCCGCAGCTGTATGAGCCGGGCCAGAAGAATCGATATTTTAATAAAAAGGAGTTTGTGAAATGTGTGATCCATGGCGTCTACAGCTCCCTCGTTCTGTTCTTTGTGCCTTATGGAGCCCTGTACGACACAGTGAGAGACGACGGCAAAGCTATATCTGACTACCAGTCTTTTGCCCTGATGGCTCAGACCTGCCTCCTGCTTGTGGTATCTGCACAGGTAAGTCTGAGCCATATTTAGTAACCATGTCTCATTGTCCTGCACCCCAAGTGTCAGTGTATCATTGTCCTGTGCTTCAAGTGTTATTGTTCTGTACCCCAAGTGTCAGTGTATCATTGTCCTGTACTTCAAGTGTCAATGTGTCATTGTCCTGTATCCCGTGTCAGTGT
Organism: Leptodactylus fuscus; assembly: GCF_031893055.1. Classification (NCBI taxonomy): domain Eukaryota; kingdom Metazoa; phylum Chordata; class Amphibia; order Anura; family Leptodactylidae; genus Leptodactylus; species Leptodactylus fuscus. The sequence goes on from NC_134265.1 coordinate 38,174,471, forward strand.
GCCATTTTTCTGTTCTTCAAGTGTCAGTATGTCCTTGTCCTGCACACCTAGTGTCAGTATGCCATTGTCCTGTACCCCAAGAGTCAGCTTGTTACTGTCTTGTATCCAAGTGTCCATATGTTATTATCCTGTACCTCACAATTCCCAGCCTCCGCACATCAGCCCTCATTTTGTCTCCATAGATTGGTCTGGACACCGCTTACTGGACAGCAGTCAACCAGTTCTTCATCTGGGGCAGTTTGGCCGTGTACTTTGCCATCAGTTTCACCATGTACAGTGACGGCATGTACCTGATCTTTACAGGCTCTTTCCCCTTCATCGGTGAGTGAAATGTGCACTGCTCCTGCCTGCTTGTACTTGACCTACCTTAAATATATTTCTTACATTTAAATCAATTTTATCCTCATTTTACAACATCTAACATAGAGCAATGGTGTGTAATATCTAAAGGTAGACAGAGCAATCACTCCAAGTGTAGTATTATACATACATGTAATCCGCCATGTTGTCTTCTCCTACAGGGACTGCTCGGAATTCTCTGAACCAGCCCAGCATCTGGCTCGCCATCTTCCTGACCGTGGTGCTTTGCGTCCTGCCAGTGGTGGCCTACAGGTTCCTACGGTCACAGCTCAAGCCTACTTTCAGTGACAGGGTAAGAAGTAGTTGTAAATTGTTCAAAGCCATGGTTATATAAACTGAACCAACCTATAATTCTTATGCCATGTGGGACTTCAAGTGCTAGTGTACCCATTGTTTAACAGTAAAAATACATAAACCCCTAACTAAAAGTAAAGAACAGTAATATTCTTATAGATAGATAGATAGATAGATAGATAGATAGATAGATAGGGTGTAACCGGGGTAACAGCGGTAGCGGCTGCCACAAGGCCCAGGACATTATGGGGCCCGGCGACAGCCACTATCGCTGCATTGTTTTTTTTAATAGGCCATTACTATTTTACTGTCATAGGTTATGCATCTTTAGTTTTTTTTAATAGGCCGTTACCGGCTGGAGTTACTCCTGCCAGTAACGGGCCCTATTTACTTACCGATCCTGGCCGGGGCCGAGATTGGTAAATGATGCCGCAGAACCCCACAAACACTATTATTATGATTATAATGATCGGAGGCCCAGGAGAGGTAAGGGAACATAAAAAAAAAAAACAGTGTTACTTACCTCTCTGGGCAGGCTTTGGGCCTACTTGTGTGACATCCCTGACGTCACATAACTGGGGCCTTCGTCCTTATGCGTTGCGACGCAGGCCCCCCAGGTCACATGATGTCCTGGACTTCATTGAAGATGGCTGCCATCAGCGGGGAGTGCAGCGGAGCCAGGGATAGGTAAGTAACAGTGGTTTTTTTATGCTTGTTTTCCTTCTAAGATTCTGATCATTATACTCTGGGGTCTGAAAAGACCCAAGAGCATAATAATTGTTCATGGGTGTCCACAATGGGGCATAATACTGGGTGAAGGGACCACTATGAGGTATAATGCTGTGTGCAGGGGCCACTATGGGGTATAATAATGTGTGCAAGGGTCACTATGGGGGATAATACTGTGTGCAGGGGTCACTATGGGGGATAATACTGTGTGCAGGGGTCACTATGCGGCTTAATATTGTATGCAGGGGCCACTATGGGGTATAATACAGTTTGCAAGGGCCACTATGGGGCCTAACAGTGCGCGCAGGAATGCAAGGGGTCGGTCAGGGTCTTTGGCGTCGGTCGGGGGGGGGGGGGGGGGCATGTCAAAAGTTCGCCATGGGGCCCCGCCAATTCCAGTTACACCACTGATAGAGATAGATAGATAGATAGATAGATAGATAGATAGATAGATAGATAGATAGATAGATAGATAGATAGATTTGAGCGAGATAGGAGAAAGATATGAGATCTATAGATATGACAGTATAATATATAATAATGATTTTTTTAATCTCCAGATTCAGAAGAAGATCAGGGAGGCAAAGAAGCGCCCAGTGCCACCACCTCGCAAAGCCCGGATACGCCGCACCAGCTCCCGCCGTTCTGGTTATGCCTTCTCCCACACACAGGGTTACGGAGACCTCATCACCTCAGGCAAAACCTTCCGTTCCAAGATACCTTTCCACCAAACAGGAAAATTCTCTCCCAACGAGAGGAGTCGAAATTACAACTGAGGGCAGAACCGCGCCAATCCATGACTATAAACCTCACCACGCTCCGAGACAGGTGGAAACTAAAGATGAGGGTGGGTTTCCATCTACTCTTGTTATGGATGTGGGTGAGCGAGACTGGATAACAAGCCATATGTGCAAGCGGCCTCCATGTTTATGGCATGCGGTGGCCATCTTGGACCTAGGATTTTAAAGAGACCGCAGCTGTTTACTAAAGATTTGCGTTATTTAATAGGAACATTTCCAAGCATCGGTGCCAAATCTACCACACAGGGATGTACACGCTGCCAAATGACGCCAAAGCCTATTTTTGTACACTTTACTAACATTTTCCGTTGCACTTTTACTTGCCTTAATTTTTTTGCAGCCAAAGACGAATTTCAAAACTTCCGCCACTTCATAAGGATTTGGAAATTCCGGACAGGATTAGGATTATATGCTGCCTCGGTATCCATAGCGATGTGATTTCATAAGCTATTGTAATGTAATCCTCATGTTTTTGTGCCCGTTTTTAATTATGTAAATTAGCAGGAAATGCAGTACGAGGAGGCGGGACAAATGTGACAAAGGGCTAGTCCGGTCCGTTGTAAATAAAGTTTAATCATTGTATAATGTAAAATAAAATTTTAGGGAAAATTCTATAATATAAAAATTCTGCAACTTTTTAATGTACTTTTTGTTTCTCCGTCTCACGGTTAAGATCTCTGTTTGCTGCCAGTGAAAGAAATCTTTCCTTTTACATTTGTAACAAACCCATCAGCTGTCTGGGCTGCAGAGGTGTAACGTGAAGCCCCCGGGCCCCGGTGCAGAATCTATAATGGGGCCCCTATCTTCCTTGTACTATTTACAGTAGATTAGTGAAATATTTTATGTGTCCTTTAGGGCCAAAGTCCAGGGCCCGATAGCAACTGCTACCCATGCACCCCTAATAGCCGAACCCCTGGTGGGCAGGGCTGGATGTCAACACAATTTACATTTACTGACAGCAAGCAGAGATCTTGTAGAGTTGTAGAACTTTTCATTATACAGTGAGTAAGATTTCGTTATATGGGACAAGCCCTATAAAGGTATTTTTCTGGTGATCCATTTTTCACAGGTCACATGGCCAGTTTGCAGCTTAGTCCCATTCAAGTGAATGGGGCTAATCTGCAATACCAAGCATAGCCACTATACAATATACGGCGCTGTGCTTAGTAAGCAGTAAGATGGTGCTTATCTTCTCAAACAGCAGATTGGTGGAGGTGCCTGATGTTAGACCATACAACTCATATGTTTCAGGAGTCTCTCACAAAAAGGGGTGATCTTCGACATTTTGTAAGAGTTGGCCCCCGCATCTTCCAGGCTCTTGATCATATTATGTGTCACGTCACAAAAAAAGGGGTGTGACCGAAGCATTTTGTGCTCATGTCAAAAGAAGGGGGCATAACACACTGTAAAAGTGCTATGTCCCAAACAGGTTTGTCTTAAAGAGGACCTTTCACGTCCTCATCGATGTGCAGTATTATAGAAAGTCAATATTGTGCTGAACTCTCGCTGAAAATCTGGTTTCCCGGCGTGTGCCCCGCTGCTGGAGATATCAGTGGCATTAATATTCATCCACTGTCAGAAGGGCGGACACTGCAGCCAAAAACCCCTTAAGGCCCCATTCACACGGGGCAAGAGGGGGTGGATTATGGCGCTCACAATGGAGGTCTATGGAGACTACCAGGCTACTTTTTTCCGTGACGGGCATGTTGCCACTCACAGAAAAAAGAAACGAGCTGTCCTTTCCTGCGGCGGACTCCGCGGCTGATTTAGCCCCGGCGTCCACCTTGCGGCAGCACCCTCCGTAGTAGGCCCATTCATTTAAGCCTACTCTGGAGGGGGAAGCCGTGACTGTCAGAAGCCGCGACAGTCGTGGCAGGCGCATTTTGACCCGAGAGTAACGCGGTGTCACTCTTGGGGCCAAAATCCACAAATCTGCTCCCTGTGTGAACGGGGGCCTTAAGGTTTAGATTTAAAAAATATTCCAGAGTATAATGAGGAAATCAGGGGAGGGACAGAAAAAAAAAAAAAGAGACATCAAAGGGTAACCTGTTATCATATTGAACTATTAGGCATTTTATTATGCATTATGCAAATTAATGTTACTAAGGTGCCAATCAGGGCACAACTATTAAGCTCCGCTCTCTAAAACTGACAACTTCCTGTCTCTTCCTGCTTACTTCCTGTGACTCTTCTGGGTTCTTCTTATTGGCTGTGCAGAGTCACATAGGAGAACTCACATGCACTTCCTCAAAGGAGTTATCGAGGATTACCATGGCCATGTGACTGACAGACATGATGTCACTGCCTGAGCAGCCATGTTTTCTGATCCTGGATAACCCCCTTTAAGCATTGTCTATCAATGTCAGGCTACATGCACTTGACTGTACTGGTTTTATTGTCTTATTTATAGGGGCCATATAAATACTACGGTCGTGCATATGTGGCCATAGAAATTGATGGGTCCGTATACTACCTGTATCTACATATCCATATTGCAGATAATATACAGAAAACAACTCTGACTTGCTGGACGCGTATATATACACATAATGAAAACAGGTGACTAGAATATCATTTTCCATTAAAGAAAACACTTAGCACCATCAAATAAGTGGTATATGTGGGAAGGCCGCAGCTTTATTTATTTAGTAAACCGTAAACCAGAAAAAAGACCATGGCCAAATCCAACTTCCGGATCTCCTTTAACCTGGATGCCCCGCTCTACCAGCGGGCATGTAGGATTATCTGTAAACTTCCTGGGCATGGTAACCCGCCATGCTGTGACAACGAAATCCTAAAAGAAAAAACACCAAGAAGAAAACAAACGGGTCAAAGAAAAACCATAAGGGCAGGGTGGGCGGGTGTTCCTCTCACTAGCCATGGCTGAGCAGAAGGTTAGCACCCACCTACGTGCCCCTTACTTAAATAGACCCCTAAAACAACTCCTCCCCTGCCTTCCATTCATTCATCACCTTGCCAAAATATTTACAAACAACTTCAAACCCCCGCCAGCAAGTCCAGAGCCCTTTCCCTATACGGTTCAGGGCTCACTAGGCCGTGTGCACAGGGCCTGACTCTCGAAGTGAGCTCTCATGTACAGGTGTGGGGCTGTTTTTGCACAATAGTAGCCATGTTTTCCTAATCCTGTACACCTTTAAAGGGCAGCTATCTATTTTCTGAATAATTGTGTGATCATTGGCCACCATCCGTGGGCAGGGCTCCATCCGTACGTGATAGCCACAACGTGATAACACAGCCTTATAGTCCCTTACTAACACGGGATAAGCCCCCGATACGCAGGATGGTTCCCTATGGTGGCAATGCATTCCTGACTACCCTAATAGTTCCTGTAGCCATGGTAAGAAGCTGCTGACTGATCTGACTGTCTCCATGGCTATGTATAGTGTTGGTTTCTTGTAGGTGCTCCTGTTGGCTCCCAGTGCAATGTACTTTAGTTCATCTTGGGCAGAAATTGAACGTATGAGAGTTTTTCAAGTTATAAAAGTAGGGGTCAGTCCGAACTTATTGTGAACCTCCACCTAGTCCATTCATTTTATGATAGCCTTGTATTTTTTCCCAGGAGGCTCCCGACTTCTGTCATCAGACCCCCGAATATCAACTAAGCCCACAGGTAGATAGGTTAGAGTCATCTGAATAAAGCAGTGTTTTGCTTTCTTTTCTAAATCAGTGATTCTGTTGCCGAGATATCAATGTTTTTGTCAATATGCAAATAAGCTCTTTGGAGCAATGAAGGTGTTACTGAATACCTCTTTGGAGCAATGACAGTGCCCTCTTTGTTTCAAAGAGCTCATATGGATATTGAGAAAAAAGGCAATCTTGGTAACGGACCACTGTTTCGAGAGGGAGAAATGGCATGTGATTCAGGTGACCCTAATCTATCTGCTGGGCTGGATTGATATATTAGTTCTGGTGAATATAACCTATCTATCTGCGGGGCTGGATTGATATATTAGTTCTGGTGACACTAACCTATCTATCTGCGGGACTGGATTGATATACTGGTTCTGGTGAATCTAACCTATCTATCTTCAGGGCTGGATTGATATACTGGTTCTGGTGACTGTAACCCATCTATCTGCGGGACTGGATTGATATACTAGTTCTGGTGAATCTAACCTATCTATCTGCGAGGCTGGATTGATATACTGGTTCTGGTGACCATAACCTATCTATCTGTAGGGCTGGATTGATATACTAGTTCTGGTGAATCTAACCTATCTATCTGAGGGGCTGGATTGATATACTAGTCTGGTGACCATAACCTATCTATCTGCGGGACTGGATTGATATGCTGGTTCTGGTGACTCTAACCTATCTATCTGTAGGGCTGGGTGATGTACCGATTCTGCTGACACTGCCTTTAATTGGCTGTTATTTACCAATGAAGAATTGGTATGTACGGAATAAACGTGTGCCGTGGGTGCTTGTGTTTGTGCAGTCTCATCACCTGTAGGTATCCCAGTTGACGTCTTGACACCAATGTGGCCCCTGTGACTAGTCTGCTGTCCTATAACTGACTGATCCGTGTTATATTTATGGTATTTCCATACTAGGTGCCTTATATATTCCAGTATATGTGACTCTCAGGGATTTCATCATAAATGTGGCAGTGGCCAAGGCAGTGACAACCGCTAGGAGCACGTATCTGGTTTAGGAAACCAGGTGTCACTCTCCCCAAATCTGTGGATCTTGGAAGTACAATAAAATCCTGTGAACCGGCACCCAATAATCCTAATAATAAGTAGCATACGCGCCCATCTTCTGTACTTACATTTTATATACTATGCTATATATGTCCTGTAATCCAGAATGTGATAATCTGGCACATATCGGTCTCTCTAATGCTGGGCTACAGGAATTTTGCTGTAGGGTATATAGTTTGGCGTTAGAAACCCACTCTGTGATATCATAACCACTGAGCCATGCAGGCTACCAAATGGAATAAACCAAATGATATATCATAGGGGTGTCCCACTACAGTGCTGTGTTATACAGGACAGGACTGATCATTTCTCAGAATATTTCATATAATACAGTTTAAGTCAGGGATAACATGTGGTCACTGCCAAAAAAAATTCCATAAATGTAGACCCCACTCTCGTCACGCCGCTGTGGTTTGGAGACATTGCACTAATGTAAGCTGCGGCGCCTCTGATGGGCGCAGATGTTCATTATTTTTGTATTCGCATTTATTCCTGTCACATATTTGTTTCCTGTCTCTGTAACAATTGTACAATTTTTTCACAGATGAATAAATGACTCTTTACGTACATGGCCGCCATGTTGTTTGTTCTAACACAGATTTATGTAAGCATTAGGGCTTAAACACTGGCCAGTGGTGGCGCTACGTTTTTTTTTTTTTTAATATATTTGCATTATCAAGAATCTCAATAGGTAATACCAGAAACACTTCATTGTTGTCAGTAAAAATCTGCTTAAGGGGCCCCATGTGTTGTAAACGCCACCGTTTGCCAAATAAAGAAACGCGGAATTTATAGTCACAGCAAAGTGGATGGGATTCTAGTGAATCCCACCCCCACTTTGCAGTAAAATACACACAGTGGACACGCTGTGATTTTGAAAACTGTTGTGGTTTCCCTATAGGTGTAATGGAAGCAGAGGAAACCTCTGTGAACTTTCTGTGAAAAGCGCTGCAGGAAAAACCACAATGTGTTGCTCTTGCGTTTTTTTCCGGAGCGCTTTTTGCTGCATGACACTATGTGAGGCCTTAACCTAACTGTTAAAAGATGTTGTGAAAATTATTTGCAGGCTGTAAATCACAGATCCCCCATAACAGTGTGTGTCATCTACAGATCCTCCATAACAGTGTGTCATCTACAGATCCCCCATAACATTGTGTGTCATCTACAGATCCCCCATAACAGTGTGTGTCATCTACAGAACCCCCATAACAGTGTGTGTCATCTGCAGATCCCCCATAACATTATGTGTCATCTACAGATCCCCCATAACAGTGTGTGTCATCTACAGATCCCCCATAACAGTGTGTCATCTACAGATCCCCCATAACATTGTGTGTCATCTACAGATCCCCCATAACATTATGTGTCATCTACAGATCCCCATAACAGTGTGTGTCATCTACAGATCCCCCATAACAGTGTGTAATCTACAGATCCCCCATAACATTGTGTGTCATCTACAGATTCCCCATAACAGTGTGTGTCATCTACAGATCTCCCATAACAGTGTGTCATCTACAGATCCTCCATAACAGTGTGTGTCATCTACAGATCCCCCATAACAGTGTGTCATCTACAGATCCTCCATAACAGTGTGTGTCATCTACAGATCCCCCATAACAGTGTGTGTCATCTACAGATCCCCCATAACAGTGTGTGTCATCTACAGATCCCCCATAACAGTGTGTCATCTACAGATCCCCCATAACAGTGTGTCATCCACAGATCCTCCATAACAGTGTGTCATCTACAGATCCTCCATAACAGTGTGTCATCTACAGATCCTCCATAACAGTGTGTCATCTACAGATCCCCCATAACAGTGTGTCATCTACAGATCCTCCATAACAGTGTGTGTCATCTACAGATCCCCCATAACAGTGTGTGTCATCTACAGATCCCCCATAACAGTGTGTATCATCTACAGATCCTCCATAACAGTGTGTGTCATCTACAGATCCCCCATAACAGTGTGTGTCATCTACAGATCCCCCATAACAGTGTGTGTCATCTACAGATCCTCCATAACAGATCCCCCATAACAGTGTGTGTCATCTACAGATCCTCCATAACAGTGTGTGTCATCTACAGTTCCCCCATAACAGTGTGTGTCATCTACAGATCCTCCATAACAGTGTGTGTAATCTACTGGTCCCCCATAACAGTGTGTGTCATCCACAGATCCTCCATAACAGTGTGTCATCTACAGATATACCATAACAGTGTGTGTCATCTACAGATCCTCCATAACAGATCCCCCATAACAGTGTGTGTCATCTACAGATCCTCCATAACAGTGTGTCATCTACAGATCCCCCATAACAGTGTGTCATCTACAGATCCCCCATAACAGTGTGTCATCTACAAATCCTCCATAACAGTGTGTGTCATCTACAGATCCCCCATAACAGTGTGTGTCATCTACAGATCCCCCATAACAGTGTGTGTCATCTACAGATCCTCCATAACAGTGTGTGTCATCTACAGATCCCCCATAACAGTGTGTGTCATCTACAGATCCCCCATAACAGTGTGTGTCATCTACAGATCCTCCATAACAGTGTGTGTCATCTACAGATCCCCCATAACAGTGTGTCATCTACAGATCCCCCATAACAGTGTGTCATCTACAGATCCCCCATAACAGTGTGTGTCATCTACAGATCCCCCATAACAGTGTGTCATGTACAGATCCTCCATAACAGTGTGTCATCTACAGATCCTCCATAACAGTGTGTCATCTACAGATCCTTCATAACAGTGTGTGTCATCTACAGATCCCCCATAACAGTGTGTGTCATCTACAGGTCCTCCATAACAGTGTGTGTCATCCACAGAGCCTCCATAACAGTGTGTCATCTACAGATCCCCCATAACAGTGTGTGTCATCTACAGATCCCGCATAACAGTGTGTGTCATCTACAGATCCCCCATAACAGTGTGTCATCTACAGATCCTCCATAACAGTGTGTCATCTACAGATCCTCCATAACAGTGTGTGTCATCTACAGATCCCCCATAACAGTGTGTGTCATCTACAGATCCTCCATACCAGTGTGTGTCATCTACAGATCCCCCATAACAATGTGTGTCATCTACAGATCCTCCATAACAGATCCCCCATAACAGTGTGTGTCATCTACAGATCCTCCATAACAGTGTGTGTCATCTACAGATCCCCCATAACAGTGTGTGTCATCTACAGATCCTCCATAACAGTGTGTGTCATCTACAGTTCCCCCATAACAGTGTGTGTCATCTACAGATCCCCCATAACAGTGTGTGTCATCTACAGATCCTCCATAACAGTGTGTGTCATCTACAGATCCCCCATAACAGTGTGTGTCATCTACAGATCCTCCATAACAGTGTGTCATCTGCAGATCCCCCATAACAGTGTGTGTCATCTTCAGATCCCCCATAACAGTGTGTCATCTACAGATCCTCCATAACAGTGTGTGTCATCTACAGATCCCCCATAACAGTGTGTGTCATCTACAGATCCCCCATAACAGTGTGTCATCTACAGATCCTCCATAACAGTGTGTCATCTACAGATCCTCCATAACAGTGTGTCATCTACAGATCCCCCATAACAGTGTGTCATCTACAGATCCCCCATAACAGTGTGTCATCTACAAATCCTCCATAACAGTGTGTGTCATCTACAGATCCCCCATAACAGTGTGTGTCATCTACAGATCCCCCATAACAGTGTGTGTCATCTACAGATCCTCCATAACAGTGTGTGTCATCTACAGATCCCCCATAACAGTGTGTGTCATCTTCAGATCCCCCATAACAGTGTGTCATGTACAGATCCTCCATAACAGTGTGTGTCATCTACAGATCCCCCATAACAGTGTGTGTCATCTACAGATCCCCCATAACAGTGTGTGTCATCTACAGATCCTCCATAACAGTGTGTGTCATCTACAGATCCCCCATAACAGTGTGTGTCATCTACAGATCCCCCATAACAGTGTGTGTCATCTACAGATCCTCCATAACAGTGTGTGTCATCTACAGATCCCCCATAACAGTGTGTGTCATCTTCAGATCCCCCATAACAGTGTGTCATGTACAGATCCTCCATAACAGTGTGTCATCTACAGATCCTCCATAACAGTGTGTGCCATCTACAGATCCCCCATAACAGTGTGTGTCATCTACAGATCCCCCATAACAGTGTGTCATCTACAGATCCCCCATAACAGTGTGTCATCTACAGATCCCCCATAACAGTGTGTCATCTACAGATCCCCCATAACAGTGTGTCATCTACAAATCCTCCATAACAGTGTGTGTCATCTACAGATCCCCCATAACAGTGTGTGTCATCTACAGATCCCCCATAACAGTGTGTGTCATCTACAGATCCCCCATAACAGTGTGTCATCTACAGATCCCCCATAACAGTGTGTGTCATCTACAGATCCCCCATAACGGTGTGTCATGTACAGATCCTCCATAACAGTGTGTCATCTACAGATCCTCCATAACAGTGTGTCATCTACAGATCCTCTATAACAGTGTGTGTCATCTACAGATCCCCCATAACAGTGTGTGTCATCTACAGATCCTCCATAACAGTGTGTGTCATCTACAGATCCCCCATAACAATGTGTGTCATCTACAGATCCTCCATAACAGATCCCCCATAACAGTGTGTGTCATCTACAGATCCTCCATAACAGTGTGTGTCATCTACTGGTCCCCCATAACAGTGTGTGTCATCCACAGATCCTCCATAACAGTGTGTGTCATCTACAGATCCCCCATAACAGTGTGTCATCTACAGATCCCCCATAACAGTGTGTGTCATCTACAGATCCCCCATAACAGTGTGTCATCTACAGATCCTCCATAACAGTGTGTCATCTACAGATCCCCCATAACAGTGTGTGTCATCTACAGATCCTCCATAACATTGTGTGTCATCTACAGATCCCCCATAACATTGTGTGTCATCTACAGATCCCCCATAACAGTGTGTGTCATCTACAGATCCCCCATAACAGTGTGTGTCATCTACAGATCCCCCATAACAGTGTGTCATCTACAGATCCCCCATAACAGTGTGTGTCATCTACAGATCCCCCATAACGGTGTGTCATGTACAGATCCTCCATAACAGTGTGTCATCTACAGATCCTCCATAACAGTGTGTCATCTACAGATCCTCCATAACAGTGTGTGTCATCTACAGATCCCCCATAACAGTGTGTGTCATCTACAGATCCTCCATAACAGTGTGTGTCATCTACAGATCCCCCATAACAATGTGTGTCATCTACAGATCCTCCATAAGAGATCCCCCATAACAGTGTGTGTCATCTACAGATCCTCCATAACAGTGTGTGTCATCTACTGGTCCCCCATAACAGTGTGTGTCATCCACAGATCCTCCATAACAGTGTGTGTCATCTACAGATCCCCCATAACAGTGTGTCATCTACAGATCCCCCATAACAGTGTGTGATCTACAGATCCCCCATAACAGTGTGTCATGTAAAGATCCTCCATAACAGTGTGTCATCTACAGATCCTCCATAACAGTGTGTCATCTGCAGATCCCCCATAACAGTGTGTCATCTACAGATCTCCCATAACAGTGTGTGTCATCTACAGATCCCTCATAACAGTGTGTCATGTACAGATCCTCCATAACAGTGTGTCATCTATAGATCCTCCATAACAGTGTGTATCATTTACAGATCCCCCATAACAGTGTGTGTCATCTACAGATCCTCCATAACAGTGTGTGTCATCTACAGATCCTCCATAACAGTGTGTGTCATCTACAGATCCTCCATAACAGTGTGTGTCATCTACAGATCCTCCATAACAGTGTGTGTCATCTACAGATCCCCCATAACAGTGTGTGTCATCTACAGATCCTCCATAACAGATCCCCCATAACAGTGTGTGTCATCTACAGATCCTCCATAACAGTGTGTGTCATCTACTGGTCCCCCATAACAGTGTGTGTCATCCACAGATCCTCCATAACAGTGTGTCATCTACAGATCCCCCATAACAGTGTGTGTCATCTACAGATCCCCCATAACAGTGTGTCATCTACAGATCCCCCATAACAGTGTGTGTCATCTACAGATTCTCCATAACAGTGTGTGTCATCTACAGATCCTCCATAACAGTGTGTGTCATCTACAGATTCCCCATAACAGTGTGTCATGTACAGATCCCCCATAACAGTGTGTGTCATCTACAGATCCCCTATAACAGTGTGTGTCATCTACAGATCCTCCATAACAGTGTGTCATCTACAGATCCCCCATAACATTGTGTGTCATCTACAGATCCCCCATAACAGTGTGTGTCATCTACAGAACCCCCATAACAGTGTGTGTCATCTGCAGATCCCCCATAACATTATGTGTCATCTACAGATCCCCCATAACAGTGTGTCATCTACAGATCCCCCATAACATTGTGTGTCATCTACAGATCCCCCATAACAGTGTGTGTCATCTACAGATCCCCCATAACAGTGTGTGTCATCTACAGATCCCCCATAACAGTGTGTCATCTACAGATCCCCCATAACATTGTGTGTCATCTACAGATCCCCCATAACATTATGTGTCATCTACAGATCCCCATAACAGTGTGTGTCATCTACAGATCCCCCATAACAGTGTGTAATCTACAGATCCCCCATAACATTGTGTGTCATCTACAGATTCCCCATAACAGTGTGTGTCATCTACAGATCTCCCATAACAGTGTGTCATCTACAGATCCTCCATAACAGTGTGTGTCATCTACAGATCCCCCATAACAGTGTGTCATCTACAGATCCTCCATAACAGTGTGTCATCTACAGATCCCCCATAACAGTGTGTGTCATCTACAGATCCTCCATAACATTGTGTGTCATCTACAGATCCCCCATAACATTGTGTGTCATCTACAGATCCCCCATAACAGTGTGTGTCATCTACAGATCCCCCATAACAGTGTGTGTCATCTACAGATCCCCCATAACAGTGTGTGTCATCTACAGATCCCCCATAACAGTGTGTCATCTACAGATCCCCCATAACAGTGTGTCATCCACAGATCCTCCATAACAGTGTGTCATCTACAGATCCTCCATAACAGTGTGTCATCTACAGATCCTCCATAACAGTGTGTCATTTACAGATCCCCCATAACAGTGTGTCATCTACAGATCCTCCATAACAGTGTGTGTCATCTACAGATCCCCCATAACAGTGTGTGTCATCTACAGATCCCCCATAACAGTGTGTATCATCTACAGATCCTCCATAACAGTGTGTGTCATCTACAGATCCCCCATAACAGTGTGTGTCATCTACAGATCCCCCATAACAGTGTGTGTCATCTACAGATCCTCCATAACAGATCCCCCATAACAGTGTGTGTCATCTACAGATCCTCCATAACAGTGTGTGTCATCTACAGTTCCCCCATAACAGTGTGTGTCATCTACAGATCCCCCATAACAGTGTGTGTCATCTACAGATCCTCCATAACAGTGTGTGTAATCTACTGGTCCCCCATAATAGTGTGTGTCATCCACAGATCCTCCATAACAGTGTGTCATCTACAGATATACCATAACAGTGTGTGTCATCTACAGATCCTCCATAACAGATCCCCCATAACAGTGTGTGTCATCTACAGATCCTCCATAACAGTGTGTCATCTACAGATCCCCCATAACAGTGTGTCATCTACAGATCCCCCATAACAGTGTGTCATCTACAAATCCTCCATAACAGTGTGTGTCATCTACAGATCCCCCATAACAGTGTGTGTCATCTACAGATCCCCCATAACAGTGTGTGTCATCTACAGATCCTCCATAACAGTGTGTGTCATCTACAGATCCCCCATAACAGTGTGTGTCATCTACAGATCCCCCATAACAGTGTGTGTCATCTACAGATCCTCCATAACAGTGTGTGTCATCTACAGATCCCCCATAACAGTGTGTCATCTACAGATCCCCCATAACAGTGTGTGTCATCTACAGATCCCCCATAACAGTGTGTCATGTACAGATCCTCCATAACAGTGTGTCATCTACAGATCCTTCATAACAGTGTGTGTCATCTACAGATCCCCCATAACAGTGTGTGTCATCTACAGATCCTCCATAACAGTGTGTGTCATCCACAGAGCCTCCATAACAGTGTGTCATCTACAGATCCCCCATAACAGTGTGTCATCTACAGATCCCCCATAACAGTGTGTGTCATCTACAGATCCCCCATAACAGTGTGTCATCTACAGATCCTCCATAACAGTGTGTCATCTACAGATCCTCCATAACAGTGTGTGTCATCTACAGATCCCCCATAACAGTGTGTGTCATCTACAGATCCTCCATAACAGTGTATGTCATCTACAGATCCCCCATAACAGTGTGTGTCATCTACAGATCCCCCATAACAGATCCCCCATAACAGTGTGTGTCATCTACAGATCCCCCATAACAGTGTGTGTCATCTACAGATCCCCCATAACAGTGTGTGTCATCTACAGATCCTCCATAACAGTGTGTGTCATCTACAGTTCCCCCATAACAGTGTGTGTCATCTACAGATCCCCCATAACAGTGTGTGTCATCTACAGATCCTCCATAACAGTGTGTGTCATCTACAGATCCCCCATAACAGTGTGTGTCATCTACAGATCCTCCATAACAGTGTGTCATCTGCAGATCCCCCATAACAGTGTGTGTCATCTTCAGATCCCCCATAACAGTGTGTCATCTACAGATCCTCCATAACAGTGTGTGTCATCTACAGATCCCCCATAACAGTGTGTGTCATCTACAGATCCCCCATAACAGTGTGTCATCTACAGATCCTCCATAACAGTGTGTCATCTACAGATCCTCCATAACAGTGTGTCATCTACAGATCCCCCATAACAGTGTGTCATCTACAGATCCCCCATAACAGTGTGTCATCTACAAATCCTCCATAACAGTGTGTGTCATCTACAGATCCCCCATAACAGTGTGTGTCATCTACAGATCCCCCATAACAGTGTGTGTCATCTACAGATCCTCCATAACAGTGTGTGTCATCTACAGATCCCCCATAACAGTGTGTGTCATGTACAGATCCCCCATAACAGTGTGTGTCATCTACAGAGCCTCCATAACAGTGTGTGTCATCTACAGATCCCCCATAACAGTGTGTGTCATCTTCAGATCCCCCATAACAGTGTGTCATGTACAGATCCTCCATAACAGTGTGTCATCTACAGATCCTCCATAACAGTGTGTGTCATCTACAGATCCCCCATAACAGTGTGTGTCATCTACAGATCCCCCATAACAGTGTGTCATCTACAGATCCCCCATAACAGTGTGTCATCTACAGATCCCCCATAACAGTGTGTCATCTACAGATCCCCCATAACAGTGTGTCATCTACAAATCCTCCATAACAGTGTGTGTCATCTACAGATCCCCCATAACAGTGTGTCATCTACAGATCCCCCATAACAGTGTGTGTCATCTACAGATCCCCCATAACAGTGTGTCATCTACAGATCCCCCATAACAGTGTGTGTCATCTACAGATCCCCCATAACGGTGTGTCATGTACAGATCCTCCATAACAGTGTGTCATCTACAGATCCTCCATAACAGTGTGTCATCTACAGATCCTCCATAACAGTGTGTGTCATCTACAGATCCCCCATAACAGTGTGTGTCATCTACAGATCCTCCATAACAGTGTGTGTCATCTACAGATCCCCCATAACAATGTGTGTCATCTACAGATCCTCCATAACAGATCCCCCATAACAGTGTGTGTCATCTACAGATCCTCCATAACAGTGTGTGTCATCTACTGGTCCCCCATAACAGTGTGTGTCATCCACAGATCCTCCTTAACAGTGTGTGTCATCTACAGATCCCCCATAACAGTGTGTCATCTACAGATCCCCCATAACAGTGTGTCATGTAAAGATCCTCCATAACAGTGTGTCATCTACAGATCCTCCATAACAGTGTGTCATCTGCAGATCCCCCATAACAGTGTGTCATCTACAGATCTCCCATAACAGTGTGTGTCATCTACAGATCCCTCATAACAGTGTGTCATGTACAGATCCTCCATAACAGTGTGTCATCTATAGATCCTCCATAACAGTGTGTATCATTTACAGATCCCCCATAACAGTGTGTGTCATCTACAGATCCTCCATAACAGTGTGTGTCATCTACAGATCCTCCATAACAGTGTGTGTCATCTACAGATCCTCCATAACAGTGTGTGTCATCTACAGATCCTCCATAACAGTGTGTGTCATCTACAGATCCTCCATAACAGTGTGTGTCATCTACAGATCCTCCATAACAGTGTGTGTCATCTACAGATCCTCCATAACAGTGTGTGTCATCTACAGATCCCCCATAACAGTGTGTGTCATCTACAGATCCTCCATAACAGATCCCCCATAACAGTGTGTGTCATCTACAGATCCTCCATAACAGTGTGTGTCATCTACTGGTCCCCCATAACAGTGTGTGTCATCCACAGATCCTCCATAACAGTGTGTCATCTACAGATCCCCCATAACAGTGTGTGTCATCTACAGATCCCCCATAACAGTGTGTCATCTACAGATCCCCCATAACAGTGTGTGTCATCTACAGATTCTCCATAACAGTGTGTGTCATCTACAGATCCTCCATAACAGTGTGTGTCATCTACAGATTCCCCATAACAGTGTGTCATGTACAGATCCCCCATAACAGTGTGTGTCATCTACAGATCCCCTATAACAGTGTGTGTCATCTACAGATCCTCCATAACAGTGTGTCATCTACAGATCCCCCATAACATTGTGTGTCATCTACAGATCCCCCATAACAGTGTGTGTCATCTACAGAACCCCCATAACAGTGTGTGTCATCTGCAGATCCCCCATAACATTATGTGTCATCTACAGATCCCCCATAACAGTGTGTGTCATCTACAGATCCCCCATAACAGTGTGTCATCTACAGATCCCCCATAACATTGTGTGTCATCTACAGATCCCCCATAACATTATGTGTCATCTACAGATCCCCCATAACAGTGTGTAATCTACAGATCCCCCATAACATTGTGTGTCATCTACAGATTCCAGATAACAGTGTGTGTCATCTACAGATCCTCCATAACAGTGTGTCATCTACAGATCCCCCATAACAGTGTGTCATCTACAGATCCCCCATAACAGTGTGTCATCTACAAATCCTCCATAACAGTGTGTGTCATCTACAGATCCCCCATAACAGTGTGTGTCATCTACAGATCCCCCATAACAGTGTGTGTCATCTATAGATCCTCCATAACAGTGTGTGTCATCTACAGATCCCCCATAACAGTGTGTGTCATCTACAGATCCCCCATAACAGTGTGTGTCATCTACAGATCCTCCACAACAGTGTGTGTCATCTACAGATCCCCCATAACAGTGTGTCATCTACAGATCCCCCATAACAGTGTGTGTCATCTACAGATCCCCCATAACAGTGTGTCATGTACAGATCCTCCATAACAGTGTGTCATCTACAGATCCTTCATAACAGTGTGTGTCATCTACAGATCCCCCATAACAGTGTGTGTCATCTACAGATCCTCCATAACAGTGTGTGTCATCCACAGAGCCTCCATAACAGTGTGTCATCTACAGATCCCCCATAACAGTGTGTCATCTACAGATCCCCCATAACAGTGTGTGTCATCTACAGATCCCCCATAACAGTGTGTCATCTACAGATCCTCCATAACAGTGTGTCATCTACAGATCCTCCATAACAGTGTGTGTCATCTACAGATCCCCCATAACAGTGTGTGTCATCTACAGATCCTCCATAACAGTGTGTGTCATCTACAGATCCCCCATAACAATGTGTGTCATCTACAGATCCTCCATAACAGATCCCCCATAACAGTGTGTGTCATCTACAGATCCCCCATAACAGTGTGTGTCATCTACAGATCCCCCATAACAGTGTGTGTCATCTACAGATCCTCCATAACAGTGTGTGTCATCTACAGTTCCCCCATAACAGTGTGTGTCATCTACAGATCCCCCATAACAGTGTGTGTCATCTACAGATCCTCCATAACAGTGTGTGTCATCTACAGATCCCCCATAACAGTATGTGTCATCTACAGATCCTCCATAACAGTGTGTCATCTGCAGATCCCCCATAACAGTGTGTGTCATCTTCAGATCCCCCATAACAGTGTGTCATCTACAGATCCTCCATAACAGTGTGTGTCATCTACAGATCCCCCATAACAGTGTGTGTCATCTACAGATCCCCCATAACAGTGTGTCATCTACAGATCCTCCATAACAGTGTGTCATCTACAGATCCTCCATAACAGTGTGTCATCTACAGATCCCCCATAACAGTGTGTCATCTACAGATCCCCCATAACAGTGTGTCATCTACAAATCCTCCATAACAGTGTGTGTCATCTACAGATCCCCCATAACAGTGTGTGTCATCTACAGATCCCCCATAACAGTGTGTGTCATCTACAGATCCTCCATAACAGTGTGTGTCATCTACAGATCCCCCATAACAGTGTGTGTCATCTACAGATCCCCCATAACAGTGTGTGTCATCTACAGATCCTCCATAACAGTGTGTGTCATCTACAGATCCCCCATAACAGTGTGTGTCATCTTCAGATCCCCCATAACAGTGTGTCATGTACAGATCCTCCATAACAGTGTGTCATCTACAGATCCTCCATAACAGTGTGTGTCATCTACAGATCCCCCATAACAGTGTGTGTCATCTACAGATCCCCCATAACAGTGTGTCATCTACAGATCCCCCATAACAGTGTGTCATCTACAGATCCCCCATAACAGTGTGTCATCTACAGATCCCCCATAACAGTGTGTCATCTACAGATCCTCCATAACAGTGTGTGTCATCTACAGATCCCCCATAACAGTGTGTCATCTACAGATCCCCCATAACAGTGTGTGTCATCTACAGATCCCCCATAACAGTGTGTCATCTACAGATCCCCCATAACAGTGTGTGTCATCTACAGATCCCCCATAACGGTGTGTCATCTACAGATCCTCCATAACAGTGTGTCATCTACAGATCCTCCATAACAGTGTGTCATCTACAGATCCTCCATAACAGTGTGTGTCATCTACAGATCCCCCATAACAGTGTGTGTCATCTACAGATCCTCCATAACAGTGTGTGTCATCTACAGATCCCCCATAACAATGTGTGTCATCTACAGATCCTCCATAACAGATCCCCCATAACAGTGTGTGTCATCTACAGATCCTCCATAACAGTGTGTCATCTACAGATCCCCCATAACAGTGTGTGTCATCTACAGATCCCCCATAACAGTGTGTCATGTAAAGATCCTCCATAACAGTGTGTCATCTACAGATCCTCCATAACAGTGTGTCATCTGCAGATCCCCCATAACAGTGTGTCATCTACAGATCTCCCATAACAGTGTGTGTCATCTACAGATCCCTCATAACAGTGTGTCATGTACAGATCCTCCATAACAGTGTGTCATCTATAGATCCTCCATAACAGTGTGTATCATTTACAGATCCCCCATAACAGTGTGTGTCATCTACAGATCCTCCATAACAGTGTGTGTCATCTACAGATCCTCCATAACAGTGTGTGTCATCTACAGATCCTCCATAACAGTGTGTGTCATCTACAGATCCTCCATAACAGTGTGTGTCATCTACAGATCCCCCATAACAGTGTGTGTCATCTACAGATCCTCCATAACAGATCCCCCATAACAGTGTGTGTCATCTACAGATCCTCCATAACAGTGTGTGTCATCTACTGGTCCCCCATAACAGTGTGTGTCATCCACAGATCCTCCATAACAGTGTGTCATCTACAGATCCCCCATAACAGTGTGTGTCATCTACAGATCCCCCATAACAGTGTGTCATCTACAGATCCCCCATAACAGTGTGTGTCATCTACAGATTCTCCTTAACAGTGTGTGTCATCTACAGATCCTCCATAACAGTGTGTGTCATCTACAGATTCCCCATAACAGTGTGTCATGTACAGAACCCCCATAACAGTGTGTGTCATCTACAGATCCCCTATAACAGTGTGTGTCATCTACAGATCCTCCATAACAGTGTGTCATCTACAGATCCCCCATAACATTGTGTGTCATCTACAGATCCCCCATAACAGTGTGTGTCATCTACAGAACCCCCATAACAGTGTGTGTCATCTGCAGATCCCCCATAACATTATGTGTCATCTACAGATCCCCCATAACAGTGTGTGTCATCTACAGATCCCCCATAACAGTGTGTCATCTACAGATCCCCCATAACATTGTGTGTCATCTACAGATCCCCCATAACATTATGTGTCATCTACAGATCCCCATAACAGTGTGTGTCATCTACAGATCCCCCATAACAGTGTGTAATCTACAGATCCCCCATAACATTGTGTGTCATCTACAGATTCCCCATAACAGTGTGTGTCATCTACAGATCTCCCATAACAGTGTGTCATCTACAGATCCTCCATAACAGTGTGTGTCATCTACAGATCCTCCATAACAGTGTGTGTCATCTACAGATCCTCCATAACAGTGTGTGTCATCTACAGATCCCCCATAACAGTGTGTGTCATCTACAGATCCTCCATAACAGATCCCCCATAACAGTGTGTATCATCTACAGATCCTCCATAACAGTGTGTGTCATCTACAGATCCCCCATAACAGTGTGTGTCATCTACAGATCCCCCATAACAGTGTGTGTCATCTACAGATCCTCCATAACATATCCCCCATAACAGTGTGTGTCATCTACAGATCCTCCATAACAGTGTGTGTCATCTACAGTTCCCCCATAACAGTGTGTGTCATCTACAGATCCCCCATAACAGTGTGTGTCATCTACAGATCCTCCATAATAGTGTGTGTAATCTACTGGTCCCCCATAACAGTGTGTGTCATCCACAGATCCTCCATAACAGTGTGTCATCTACAGATATACCATAACAGTGTGTGTCATCTACAGATCCTCCATAACAGATCCCCCATAACAGTGTGTCATCTACAGATCCCCCATAACAGTGTGTGTCATCTACAGATTCTCCTTAACAGTGTGTGTCATCTACAGATCCTCCATAACAGTGTGTGTCATCTACAGATTCCCCATAACAGTGTGTCATGTACAGAACCCCCATAACAGTGTGTGTCATCTACAGATCCCCTATAACAGTGTGTGTCATCTACAGATCCTCCATAACAGTGTGTCATCTACAGATCCCCCATAACATTGTGTGTCATCTACAGATCCCCCATAACAGTGTGTGTCATCTACAGAACCCCCATAACAGTGTGTGTCATCTGCAGATCCCCCATAACATTATGTGTCATCTACAGATCCCCCATAACAGTGTGTGTCATCTACAGATCCCCCATAACAGTGTGTCATCTACAGATCCCCCATAACATTGTGTGTCATCTACAGATCCCCCATAACATTATGTGTCATCTACAGATCCCCATAACAGTGTGTGTCATCTACAGATCCCCCATAACAGTGTGTAATCTACAGATCCCCCATAACATTGTGTGTCATCTACAGATTCCCCATAACAGTGTGTGTCATCTACAGATCTCCCATAACAGTGTGTCATCTACAGATCCTCCATAACAGTGTGTGTCATCTACAGATCCTCCATAACAGTGTGTGTCATCTACAGATCCTCCATAACAGTGTGTGTCATCTACAGATCCCCCATAACAGTGTGTGTCATCTACAGATCCTCCATAACAGATCCCCCATAACAGTGTGTATCATCTACAGATCCTCCATAACAGTGTGTGTCATCTACAGATCCCCCATAACAGTGTGTGTCATCTACAGATCCCCCATAACAGTGTGTGTCATCTACAGATCCTCCATAACATATCCCCCATAACAGTGTGTGTCATCTACAGATCCTCCATAACAGTGTGTGTCATCTACAGTTCCCCCATAACAGTGTGTGTCATCTACAGATCCCCCATAACAGTGTGTGTCATCTACAGATCCTCCATAATAGTGTGTGTAATCTACTGGTCCCCCATAACAGTGTGTGTCATCCACAGATCCTCCATAACAGTGTGTCATCTACAGATATACCATAACAGTGTGTGTCATCTACAGATCCTCCATAACAGATCCCCCATAACAGTGTGTGTCATCTACAGATCCTCCATAACAGTGTGTCATCTACAGATCCCCCATAACAGTGTGTCATCTACAGATCCCCCATAACAGTGTGTCATCTACAAATCCTCCATAACAGTGTGTGTCATCTACAGATCCCCCATAACAGTGTGTGTCATCTACAGATCCCCCATAACAGTGTGTGTCATCTACAGATCCTCCATAACAGTGTGTGTCATCTACAGATCCCCCATAACAGTGTGTGTCATCTACAGATCCCCCATAACAGTGTGTGTCATCTACAGATCCTCCATAACAGTGTGTGTCATCTACAGATCCCCCATAACAGTGTGTCATCTACAGATCCCCCATAACAGTGTGTGTCATCTACAGATCCCCCATAACAGTGTGTCATGTACAGATCCTCCATAACAGTGTGTCATCTACAGATCCTTCATAACAGTGTGTGTCATCTACAGATCCCCCATAACAGTGTGTGTCATCTACAGATCCTCCATAACAGTGTGTGTCATCCACAGAGCCTCCATAACAGTGTGTCATCTACAGATCCCCCATAACAGTGTGTCATCTACAGATCCCCCATAACAGTGTGTGTCATCTACAGATCCCCCATAACAGTGTGTCATCTACAGATCCTCCATAACAGTGTGTCATCTACAGATCCTCCATAACAGTGTGTGTCATCTACAGATCCCCCATAACAGTGTGTGTCATCTACAGATCCTCCATAACAGTGTGTGTCATCTACAGATCCCCCATAACAATGTGTGTCATCTACAGATCCTCCATAACAGATCCCCCATAACAGTGTGTGTCATCTACAGATCCCCCATAACAGTGTGTGTCATCTACAGATCCCCCATAACAGTGTGTGTCATCTACAGATCCTCCATAACAGTGTGTGTCATCTACAGTTCCCCCATAACAGTGTGTGTCATCTACAGATCCCCCATAACAGTGTGTGTCATCTACAGATCCTCCATAACAGTGTGTGTCATCTACAGATCCCCCATAACAGTGTGTGTCATCTACAGATCCTCCATAACAGTGTGTCATCTGCAGATCCCCCATAACAGTGTGTGTCATCTTCAGATCCCCCATAACAGTGTGTCATCTACAGATCCTCCATAACAGTGTGTGTCATCTACAGATCCTCCATAACAGATCCCCCATAACAGTGTGTGTCATCTACAGATCCCCCATAACAGTGTGTGTCATCTACAGATCCCCCATAACAGTGTGTGTCATCCACAGAGCCTCCATAACAGTGTGTCATCTACAGATCCCCCATAACAGTGTGTCATCTACAGATCCCCCATAACAGTGTGTGTCATCTACAGATCCCCCATAACAGTGTGTCATCTACAGATCCTCCATAACAGTGTGTCATCTACAGATCCTCCATAACAGTGTGTGTCATCTACAGATCCCCCATAACAGTGTGTGTCATCTACAGATCCTCCATAACAGTGTGTGTCATCTACAGATCCCCCATAACAATGTGTGTCATCTACAGATCCTCCATAACAGATCCCCCATAACAGTGTGTGTCATCTACAGATCCCCCATAACAGTGTGTGTCATCTACAGATCCCCCATAACAGTGTGTGTCATCTACAGATCCTCCATAACAGTGTGTGTCATCTACAGTTCCCCCATAACAGTGTGTGTCATCTACAGATCCCCCATAACAGTGTGTGTCATCTACAGATCCTCCATAACAGTGTGTGTCATCTACAGATCCCCCATAACAGTATGTGTCATCTACAGATCCTCCATAACAGTGTGTCATCTGCAGATCCCCCATAACAGTGTGTGTCATCTTCAGATCCCCCATAACAGTGTGTCATCTACAGATCCTCCATAACAGTGTGTGTCATCTACAGATCCCCCATAACAGTGTGTGTCATCTACAGATCCCCCATAACAGTGTGTCATCTACAGATCCTCCATAACAGTGTGTCATCTACAGATCCTCCATAACAGTGTGTCATCTACAGATCCCCCATAACAGTGTGTCATCTACAGATCCCCCATAACAGTGTGTCATCTACAAATCCTCCATAACAGTGTGTGTCATCTACAGATCCCCCATAACAGTGTGTGTCATCTACAGATCCCCCATAACAGTGTGTGTCATCTACAGATCCTCCATAACAGTGTGTGTCATCTACAGATCCCCCATAACAGTGTGTGTCATCTACAGATCCCCCATAACAGTGTGTGTCATCTACAGATCCTCCATAACAGTGTGTGTCATCTACAGATCCCCCATAACAGTGTGTGTCATCTTCAGATCCCCCATAACAGTGTGTCATGTACAGATCCTCCATAACAGTGTGTCATCTACAGATCCTCCATAAAAGTGTGTGTCATCTACAGATCCCCCATAACAGTGTGTGTCATCTACAGATCCCCCATAACAGTGTGTGTCATCTACAGATCCTCCATAACAGTGTGTGTCATCTACAGATCCCCCATAACAGTGTGTGTCATCTACAGATCCCCCATAACAGTGTGTGTCATCTACAGATCCTCCATAACAGTGTGTGTCATCTACAGATCCCCCATAACAGTGTGTGTCATCTTCAGATCCCCCATAACAGTGTGTCATGTACAGATCCTCCATAGCAGTGTGTCATCTACAGATCCTCCATAACAGTGTGTGTCATCTACAGATCCCCCATAACAGTGTGTGTCATCTACAGATCCCCCATAACAGTGTGTCATCTACAGATCCCCCATAACAGTGTGTCATCTACAGATCCCCCATAACAGTGTGTCATCTACAGATCCCCCATAACAGTGTGTCATCTACAAATCCTCCATAACAGTGTGTGTCATCTACAGATCCCCCATAACAGTGTGTCATCTACAGATCCCCCATAACAGTGTGTGTCATCTACAGATCCCCCATAACAGTGTGTCATCTACAGATCCCCCATAACAGTGTGTGTCATCTACAGATCCTCCATAACAGTGTGTGTCATCTACAGATCCCCCATAACAATGTGTGTCATCTACAGATCCTCCATAACAGATCCCCCATAACAGTGTGTGTCATCTACAGATCCTCCATAACAGTGTGTGTCATCTACTGGTCCCCCATAACAGTGTGTGTCATCCACAGATCCTCCATAACAGTGTGTGTCATCTACAGATCCCCCATAACAGTGTGTCATCTACAGATCCCCCATAACAGTGTGTGTCATCTACAGATCCCCCATAACAGTGTGTCATGTAAAGATCCTCCATAACAGTGTGTCATCTACAGATCCTCCATAACAGTGTGTCATCTGCAGATCCCCCATAACAGTGTGTCATCTACAGATCTCCCATAACAGTGTGTGTCATCTACAGATCCCTCATAACAGTGTGTCATGTACAGATCCTCCATAACAGTGTGTCATCTATAGATCCTCCATAACAGTGTGTATCATTTACAGATCCCCCATAACAGTGTGTGTCATCTACAGATCCTCCATAACAGTGTGTGTCACCTACAGATCCTCCATAACAGTGTGTGTCATCTACAGATCCTCCATAACAGTGTGTGTCATCTACAGAACCTCCATAACAGTGTGTGTCATCTACAGATCCCCCATAACAGTGTGTGTCATCTACAGATCCTCCATAACAGATCCCCCATAACAGTGTGTGTCATCTACAGATCCTCCATAACAGTGTGTGTCATCTACTGGTCCCCCATAACAGTGTGTGTCATCCACAGATCCTCCATAACAGTGTGTCATCTACAGATCCCCCATAACAGTGTGTGTCATCTACAGATCCCCCATAACAGTGTGTCATCTACAGATCCCCCATAACAGTGTGTGTCATCTACAGATCCTCCATAACAGTGTGTGTCATCTACAGATCCTCCATAACAGTGTGTGTCATCTACAGATTCCCCATAACAGTGTGTCATGTACAGATCCCCCATAACAGTGTGTGTCATCTACAGATCCCCTATAACAGTGTGTGTCATCTACAGATCCTCCATAACAGATCCCCATAACAGTGTGTGTCATCTACAGATCCTCCATAACAGTGTGTGTCATCTACAGATCCCCTATAACAGTGTGTGTCATCTACAGATCCTCCATAACAGTGTGTGTCATCTACAGATCCCCCATAACAGTGTGTGTCATCTACAGATCCTCCATAACAGTGTGTGTCATCTACAGATCCCCCATAACAATGTGTGTCATCTACAGATCCTCCATAACAGATCCCCCATAACAGTGTGTGTCATCTACAGATCCTCCATAACAGTATGTGTCATCTACTGGTCCCCCATAACAGTGTGTGTCATCCACAGATCCTCCATAACAGTGTGTGTCATCTACAGATCCCCCATAACAGTGTGTCATCTACAGATCCCCCATAACAGTGTGTGTCAGCTACAGATCCCCCATAACAGTGTGTCATGTAAAGATCCTCCATAACAGTGTGTCATCTACAGATCCTCCATAACAGTGTGTCATCTGCAGATCCCCCATAACAGTGTGTCATCTACAGATCTCCCATAACAGTGTGTGTCATCTACAGATCCCTCATAACAGTGTGTCATGTACAGATCCTCCATAACAGTGTGTCATCTATAGATCCTCCATAACAGTGTGTATCATTTACAGATCCCCCATAACAGTGTGTGTCATCTACAGATCCTCCATAACAGTGTTTGTCATCTACAGATCCTCCATAACAGTGTGTGTCATCTACAGATCCTCCATAACAGTGTGTGTCATCTACAGATCCTCCATAACAGTGTGTGTCATCTACAGATCCCCCATAACAGTGTGTGTCATCTACAGATCCTCCATAACAGATCCCCCATAACAGTGTGTGTCATCTACTGGTCCCCCATAACAGTGTGTGTCATCCACAGATCCTCCATAACAGTGTGTCATCTACAGATCCCCCATAACAGTGTGTGTCATCTACAGATCCCCCATAACAGTGTGTCATCTACAGATCCCCCATAACAGTGTGTGTCATCTACAGATCCTCCATAACAGTGTGTGTCATCTACAGATCCTCCATAACAGTGTGTGTCATCTACAGATTCCCCATAACAGTGTGTCATGTACAGATCCCCCATAACAGTGTGTGTCATCTACAGATCCCCTATAACAGTGTGTGTCATCTACAGATCCTCCATAACAGATCCCCCATAACAGTGTGTGTCATCTACAGATCCTCCATAACAGTGTGTGTCATCTACAGATCCCCTATAACAGTGTGTGTCATCTACAGATCCTCCATAACAGATCCCCCATAACAGTGTGTGTCATCTACAGGTCCTCCATAACAGATCCCCATAACAGTGTGTCATCTACTGGTCCCCCATAACAGTGTGTCATCCACACATCCTCCATAACAGTTTCAACCCTACATGTCCCTATGAACAGTGTCAGACCCAATTCTGAGCATATCACAGCCCTTTTTGTGACAAAGGCAAGCAATGTGCAAATCCCTTTTTTCGGATATGACTGACTGGAACACAAAATCTTCCTGTCACATGTAAAGCCACACAGCGCCTACATTCTGCCAGGCCATGTAGATTTACACAGTCCTCCAGGAGTACAGATATACACACACACACACATACACACATATCTTTCCCAAATTCTGTCCCTCTTTCTATGACCTGAAGTACACACCACTACCACTAGGTGTCAGCAGCAAACAGTAGTCTCCCTTATGGTGTGCCCTGATGACTGGCCTGAGGATTGTGCAGCCATATCAGCTACAGAGGCTGCACAGGTAGATGTGCCCCTACTAAAGGGGGCACCAGCAGAATTTACCACACCGGTTGGTAGGTGTAAGTCCAGCCTGGTTTTATTACTGGATTTGTTTGTTCTGGCACAATAATATAAAAGCAGGGAACATGGATCACATTGGGGGTGCATTATTAACGCTTGAGCAATATTACTAATGGGAGAACTATGGAGGATACTCTTACTCATGGTATTCTTTGGGGCATTGGTATTATTGGAGCACTATTTCTAATGGGGTACACTGGGGGAGCATTATTACTAAAGTGGCCACTATTACTAATGGCATTACTATTGGGGACACTCTCGAGTACTGTGTTGTTAACCGTGTATTTTGGGGGAGTGATATCACTATTGGGAACACTATGGGTGACAGTATTACTGAGGCACACCGAGCAAGCATTATTCCACATGATAATCTGGGAGCATTATTGCTATTCTATTGGAGCGCTATGTCTAATGGGGTACACTGTGGGAGCATGGTTACTAAAAGGGGCACTATTACTAACTGGGCAAACTGGTGGAGTATTACTACTATGGGGATCACTGTATTACTAACACACCATTTTGGGATAGAATTATAACTATTGGAGGTGAGATAGGAAGTAGTATTACTAATGAGGTACACTATAGGAGCATTACTACCATGGGGCGCTATTACTGTTGGGGCACCATTCTCTTTAGCATGACTTTTTTTCCATTCAATGATCTTTGTAACAATAATTCCAATAGGGGGCACCGTCTATATGGTACTATTATTCCCATGGGGGCTATCTGTATGTCTGTATTATTTCTGCAGTACATTATTTGGGGGTCCTGGGTAGTATAGTATTAGGGGTAGCAGCAGGATGTAGGGATGCTAGCTATTCTGCAGGAAGTAGTGGTCATGGTGGTCTGGGCCAAATGGAGAAGATGGGGGAAGAGAATGACTACATTCAGGAGAGACATCACATGTGAGTCATTGATGTCATAGGTGTGGATGTATGCTATTATTTTCATGGTTATGGGGGTAAGGAGCTTTGAGAATTTGGTACATATTGTATACATTGGGATTTGGGTCCTGAATATTCATAGACCCCAGCAACACCATTGTACTCAACTTACACTTTATATTGATCCATTGCCTAGTGAGCGTCACTGAATATTTTCTGGCATGCAGAGTTTTCTGTATGTCTTGTAGCAGAGGGTCGGCCATTTGTACCCAGCCATGTATCTGCTGTCTGGTGATTAATGTCGTATAAATTGATAAGACAGATCCAGCCCCGGGGACAAGAAGCTGCGCTCCCCGCTATAATGTACGATGGAGGGAGCTGCTAATAGCTTCTCCATACTGCAGCCTAATGGATATGGATCTGAGTGAGTGGCTGTGATAAGAGGCCGTCCCCTCCCCCATGACTTCTTCTTATGTTATGCAATATAATACTATAATCTACAGAGCATTCTCACTGTTACACTGTTACTAGATACTATGAGTATTATATGGAATAACATCTACAAAAATCTATGAATTCTAAACATATGACAGTAAATCGGTGGCTTCTGGATTATTCCATATCAGTGCACATGTATTATTATTATTACAGATAAAAGTGTTTCACCACCTCCACCACTATCAACTCTTTGCATCCTTCCATAGTCCATGCTCCACTGATTCTGTCGCAGTTGGAATTTTTTCTCTAGCCCTCACCATTCCCAAGGAATCATTGCTGTTAGTTCTGCACAATAATACTTTCAGGTTGGCGGTCCTGGGGTGGAGCTAAAAGACAGGGACCGCCCACCTCATAGTAGAAAGTATAATTGTACTGTAAAAAAAAAAGCATTGATTGCTCAAGAATGGTGAGGACTAGATAAAAAATACAAACTGTGCCGGTATCATCGGAGGGGCACCTATTGAACACTGCAAAGAGTTGGAGTTGGGGCAGGTGGTGAAATATCATCTTTAAGGAAGGCCATTAACAGACCTATGACAACTGTGAAGGTTTTAGATTCCAACCTCTTTGCACAGTTGTGGCCAAAAGATTTGAAGAATATATGGGGCTTTCTGTGTTTGTGTTTGTCCATCCACTTTTTTAAGATTGATCACAGGTTCTCAATGGGATTAAAATGTGGAGAGTATCCTGGCCATGTCCATCGCAACACCTCCAACATGGCCTGCAGGGCAGAGCTAGGCAGACTCCCCCTATGGCTCACCATACAGAAGAGGGCGCTAGCTTTCCAGGCACACATCCAGGGGAGCAAGCCTGACTCCTACCACCACCAAGCTTGGCTAAGCCACCTGAGCAAACCAGACACTCACCAACCAAACAACAGCCAACCACCAAACCAAAAACACCAACAGATGATAACCAAGGCCGAAATAAAGTCGACCACAGAGGCAAACAGAGAGCGGTACATTGAAGAATGGAGAAACGAAATAAATAACTCCAAGAAACTCACCGTGTACCAATCCCTACAAAGAGACTACACCATGGCCACCTACCTGGAGAGAATACACCACCCCAAACACAGACAGACCCTGAGCCGGTACAGACTGAGCGCCCACAACCTGGAGATAGAGACTGGGCGATACAGGCAGACGTACAAGCCACGGGAGAACAGACTGTGCCAGCACTGTGACCAGGGGGCCCTAGAAGACGAGACCCACTTCCTGCTACACTGCACCAAATACTCAGCTGTGAGGGCCGTCTACTATCAAAGACTCTCTGCCCACATCCCAGACTTCATATCTGCAGATGAGAAGAGGAAACTCTACATCCTACTGGGAGAAGAAGAGGCCACTGTGGAGATCGCTGCCCAATACGTGTCCAGCTGTCACCAAACAAGAGGGAAGATGAGACTCCATGGACTGTTATATTTATTCCAATACACCTGCCCCCCCATATAGCGGTCACCAACGAAGAGGAAGATGAGACTCCACGGACTGTTATACCCCAAACCCCCCCCCCCCCATACCCACCACTCACCCACCCGAACCCAACTCCACCCCCCCACCCCCACTTTACTAGCTTTGGCAATGCCAAATATCTATTCGGACGTGCCAATAAAGCTTTTTTGATTTGATTTGATTATACCCAAAAGTTCAATGTTTAATTCACCAAGCCACTTAGTTATCACTTTTCTCATGTGACATGGTGCCCTATCATGTTGGATACAGCACTGCCCATGACCAAATGTCTCCTGGTTGGTTGGGAGAAGTTGTTCTTGGAGGATGTTTAGATCCCATTCTTTATTCACAGCAGTGTTCCTAGGCAAAATTGTTCATTCCCTTGAAACCTTAGCATTTTCGTAGAGTGGATGGGTGGGTGATTGGACACATATTGGGCAGCGATCTCCACAGTGGACTCCTCTTCTCCCAGTAGGATGTAGACTTTCCTCTTTTCATCAAATCAAATTAGATCAACTCAGAAGATCTTTATTGGTGCCAAAGGGAGTGGTGGGTATGGCGGGGGGAGGTTGGGTTGGGACGTGCGGGAGGAGGTTGGGTTGGGACGTGTGGGGAGTGGGTGGCTGATTAGAGGGGCAGTAATGAGACATCCAGGGGTGGATGGAGGGGGCAATAATGGGCTATAACAGTCCATGGGGTTTCATCTTTCCCTCAGTTGGTGACAGGTGGACACGTATTGGGCGGCGATCTCCACAGTGGACTCCTCCCAGTAGGATGTAGAGTTTTCTATTCTCATCTACAGAGGTGAAATCTGGGATGTGGGCAGAGAGTCTTTGGAAGTAGATGGCCCTCACAGCTGAGTATTTGGTGCAATGTAACAGGAAATGGGCCTTGTCTTCTAGGGCCCCCTGGGCACAGTGCTGGCACAGTCTGTTCTCCCGTGACTTGTACATCTGCCTGTGTCGTCCTGTCTCCATCTCCAGGCTGTGGGCACTCAGTCTGTACAGGCTTAGGGTGTGTCTGTGCTTGGGGTGGGGTATTTTCTCTAGGTAGGTGGCCATGGTGTAGTTCCTTTACAGTGACTGGTATGCGGTGAGTTTCTTGGAGTTATTTATTGCACTTCTCCATTCCTCGATGTACTGCACTTTGTTGCTCTCAATGGCCCCTTTTATTTGAGCCTTGTTCAGGGCATGTTGGGGGTTGTGGCTTGGCAAGCGTTTGATGCTTGGTTGTGGGTTGTCGGGTATTCTCAGGGCTCTGTGGCTTAGCCAGGCTTGGTAGTGGTAAGAGCCCGGGCTGCTGCCCTGTATGTCTGCCGAGAATAATCGTGCGCTCTTCTGTATGGTGAGCCATAGGGGGAGCCTGCCTAGCTCTGCCCTGCAGGCCATATTGGAGGTGCTGTGATGGACATGGAGGAGGTATTTGAAGAACTCTAGATGGAAGGTCTCTGTTGGGCTGGAATCCCACTTTGACTGGTCTGGGTAGGTGGCCCCAAACCTCATTGCCATAGAGAAGGATCGGAGCAATGATTGTGTCAAATATCTTCAGTCAGACCCTCACCGGTGGTTTGAGGTGGTACAGTTTCCTTATGATGGCATAGAAGGTTCTGCAGGCTTTTCCTTTCAGGCTCTCTATTGCTGCTTTGAAGTTCCCTTATTTGGTTAAGCTCCAACTCCAGGTAGGTGTATACTAGAGTAGTAGTGCTCCCCACTCATGAGACCGCCCGCCACATTTGTGATGTTTGCATAAACTTTGCCTCTCTGAAGCACTATTAAAAAACTTCTATGAAAAATTCTTTATTCTATTGTATGGTGTGACACATTGTATTGTGTTGCTGCAGTTTACGCGTGGATGCCATGTTACTGAAGCGTTTGATCTGGACCCATACGACGTCACTTTTCCCTGCCCTGTACAGACAAAGCTCTATGTCTGGTGTTTCTGTGAGAAATCTCTGGAATTCCGTTCTTCTCTGACGTCTGCAGAGGAATGTGTCATGGAATGTTTTGGAAGCTGCCAGGAAAACCCTCCCATCCTGTGAGGCGAGAACAGTCTGTGCCTGAGACCTCCGCCAGGGATCAGTGGTCAGTAATAAGCATGGCCGACGCACAGCCTAATAGGGCCCTGTGCAGACAACAGCCTGCACCTTCACATGGAATAATAGGCCTGTTCTTACCTAATCCTGTTCACACAGCTGCACTGCAGCGTGTACAAACCAACTGTACTGAGCCCTGCACCTAAATATATACTCTGTCCTATTTCTGTCCAGTTTTACAGCTCAGTCTGTCCATTCTAATGATAGAGTCCGCAAAATACATGAATGACACGTGGATGCCATTTGTTTCATCTTCCAAGGGCCTGCACAGATGAAGTCTAGGAGCCTATTCAGACGGCGAGTTTATCAGAAACGTTTTACTGACCCTGATGAACTCAGGTGAGACATAGATCCTGCACTCACACTGCTGAGTCTCAGATTAGTTGTGTGAACATAACCAAAGATTTATATGTTAAAGTTTGCTAGTTTACAGAGACCACTAGGTGGAGCTCACTGCATATGGATGTATACAAGTCCCATTAATATCATTACCAACTGGACAGATTTGTATGTAAGGAGCTCCCTCTAGTGGTGGGCGTAGGCAGAGCAAAGAATGTTATCATTTACCTCTGTGTCACCTTCTCAGCTCAGCTGCTGCAGAACTTCTATCTGCACAGTACTACGTCCTATTAAGAACTGCACAGTACTACTGCTTATTGGTAATTGTACAGTACTACTTATTGATAACTACATAGTACTACTTCCTATTGATAACTGCACAGTACTACTTCATATAAATAACTGCACAGTACTACTTCATATAGATAACTATACAGTACTACTTCCTATTGATAACTACATAGTACTACTTCATATAAATAACTGCACAGTACTACATCTGACAGATAACTGCACAGTACTGCTTCCTATGGATAGCTGCACTGTACTATTTATTGGTAATTGCACAGTACTACTTCCTATAGATAACTGCACAGTACTACTTCCTATAGATAACTGCACAGTACTACTTCCTATGGATAGCTGCACAGTACTACTTCCAATAGATAACTGCACAGTACTACTTCCTATGGATAGCTGCACTCTACTATGTATTGGTAACTGCACAGTACTACTTCCTATACATAACTGCACAGTACTCCTCCTGCTTGACCCATATCACTTTATCCCATATAATATTCTGATGTTCTAGTCTCTCTACCCAGATGCTCAGTACAACTTCTGCTCTTACGGCAGGATTTCCATGACACACAGTTAGGATTAAGCTAAATCATAGGTTGCCTTGTTTGTAGACTTGCCCCAGGGCATTGTGGGCTATATTCTTGGCATTCGGCCCTCAACGACAGTAAGTATCAACCAATGTTGATGTTCAATAACAAATACAACAAAATGGAGGCCAACAAGCCGTACCCACAGGCAGTGGAGATGGTGGCGTAAACATTTGGCACTTAAAAGATGATATAATACTAAGCAAGTTCTATCATGTGTATCGTGTGTGTATCTAAACCTTGGATGTGATACATCTGCTAAATCTGTAATGGGGCCCCGACCTACCTTCTGCTGCATAATAGTTGTATATATTATATGTGGGCCCCCCTCAGGGTCCAGGGCCCAGTACCAACTACTACCTCTGCATCCACTATGGTTATGTGCCTGTATCCAAACTAGTGTTATGTTATAAGTTCTACTGAGCTGGGTGTATCTAAGCTTACTATGTTTAATACTGTCTACTGGGCTAAAATATCTAAGCCTATCATGTGTGATACTGTCTGATGAATTGTTGAATCTGACACTATCATATATCATACTGCCTGCTGACTTGCTATATCTAATCCAATGATATACTGTGCGATGATCTGGCTGTATCTAAGCCTATCATGTGTGATACTGTCTGATGAATTGATGAATCTGATACTATCATATATGATACTGCCTGCTGCCTTGATATATCTAATCCAATGATATACTGTGCGATGATCTGGATGTATCTAAGCCTATCATGTGGGATATTGTCTGATGATCATCGTTCATGTAGGACTGTCTAAGCTGATGTATCTAGGCAGATAATATGTGATACTGTCTCATGAAGCGGTGTATCTAACACTGTCTGCTGAGCCATCTGTATCTAAGCCTGCAGTATGTGTCAGCTCCTAGGCCATGCAATCCTATTACATAAGAGTGTGAGATTCAGTCATCCTCCTGTTATTGATCCCCCTCCCCAGCGAGCCGTCAGTGCCTCTGCCCCCTGGTGACAGTTCACACTGTGTGCCTCCTCCCCGGCCCTAATTGTATAGGATGTCATTTATAAATAGCAGCTGGCATTAGCTGGCCCTTTGGCAAGAGGCGGTGTTGCGGGGCATGAGATGGGCAAGCAGAGCTGTCAGGGAAGGGGTTAATGCAGCCTCTTCTTCCCACCCTTCCTCCTTCCATCCATCCTCCTCCTCCTCCTCCTCCTCCATCCCTGCTACCTTGCAGCTTCTCCCTCCTCTCTGCCTGGACCCACAGTGAGTGTTGGCTCTCTCTGGGCAGAGGCAGTGCTGACGTCAGCCCAGCTGCACTGGCAGGGCTGTGATGGTGGGATGGTGTCAGCGCAGCCAGGAATGTGATGCTCACATACAAGGAGCCATGTTAGGAAGAGCAGAGCTGTGTGCTGGGTAAGTGGCGGCTGGGCTGCTGTCCCCCTGTGTCCTTCATTGCAGACGGCTGCCTATGGCTCAGCTGTCATCCTCATAATAGGCTCTTTCAGGGCTGCGCTGGGTGTGTGTCTGTCTCCATTGTGTGTGCAATTATGTGCAACGCCGCTGCCTGTGTGTCACCTTGTACAGCGGCGAAATACATCTACGCCAGCAATGAGTGTGTCAGTGTGAGTGTACGCCTGTGTGTGTGCATCTTATATGGGGAGTGCCTATATATGTACGTCTATGTATGTGCATGGTATACAGTGCCTATGTATGTACGTCTGTCAGTGTGCATGGTATACAGTGAGTGCCTATGTACGTATGTCTATTCGTGTGCATCTTATATAGTGGCTGCCTATGTATATACGTCTGTGTGTGTCTTTTATATAGTGAGTGAATGTCTTTATATATGTGAATGCTGCGGGTAAATAAGGGGTATATTCTAGATATATATATGTGGATCCTGGCTTGTGTGTGACGCCTGTGTCTGACCATCTTATCTGAGCTGATGTGTTGTCATTGTCTATGTGGTGAGGATGCTGCCCTCAGCTGTATACAGTGCACTCAGTGTGGTATATATGTATAGGCCTGTGTGTGTATTTATGTAGGTTTATATAGCTTTTGTGTATACGGTATCTATCTATCTATCTATCTATCTATCTATTTATCTATCTATCTATCTATGTATCCATACTTATACGTATGTACATTGTGTCTGTTCCCGATTTCATGATCTGTTTTCCCAAGTGTAAAGTCATTTTCACCGACTGGTGCACTTTAAATTAACCCTATATGCTCCCCTATTGCCTTTGTGTATGAGGCGGTGATAGGCCTGGTGTTATTGCACAGCCTCAGTCACATGATCATCTATCTATCTATCTATCTATCTATCTATCTATCTATCTATCTATCTATCTATCTATCCAGTTTATCAGGCAGGGATAGGCTCGGTGTTATTGCTAGGCCTCGCTCACATGATCACCGCAGATCACGTATCTTATTAATATTGCATTTCTTGTGCATGAGATGAGAATTATTTCTCTGCTCCACCCTGGGTGATATATGAGAGATGAGGAACTTATTGCAGGACCTTTAATGTGGTGTTACTGCTGGATGTCTATGTAATAGGGATACAATAACTATAACCCACAATAACTATCGGCCGCACAGGTAGCTATCACCCCCCAGTTCACTTGCAGGTAGATGGTTTGTAGAAGGAGGAGGGGGGATATGCTGCTGCACGATGTCTCTGGCATCAGCTTATCACCCCTGGGAACCAAAGAACCTGGTTGATGTGTATGTAAATGGATGACCATCCGTTTTTTTGCATCTGTTAAACGGATGTAAAAAAAACAAACACGTGATCTGAGTAGAACCGTACCCTGCTACATAGTAAGAATATATACAATTCCACAACTTTATAGTATATCTTAAATACCTTTTCATTGCATTTGCTTATTTCTAAGTTTGTGTT
Source organism: Leptodactylus fuscus (assembly GCF_031893055.1). NCBI lineage: Eukaryota > Metazoa > Chordata > Amphibia > Anura > Leptodactylidae > Leptodactylus > Leptodactylus fuscus. The sequence goes on from NC_134265.1 coordinate 38,212,492, forward strand.
TACTGGAAACAGTCAGTAAGCTGCTGTTGGTTACCCTGATATTTTACTTTCTCTGTTTAGTACATATAATGAGGGGGTATTTATTAGTACTGGCGTTTCCTACACTAGTCTTCAGAATTGCCCCAAATGCAGAGTAGGGGATATGGTGCATCTTTGGCGCACAACAAAGGGCCGCGCCATAGTAACACCTGTCAGGAAACTGTCATGGATGGGGTGATAAATTCCCATATCATATATGTATGTGATGATAAGCTGAGGATTCACACAATCCATAAATAGATTTAAAATAGAGTCATGCTATGATCCTGCACTAACTCACCTGCTTGTTGATGGTTTCCATGTGATCTCAGAACTTGTTTTCCTTTGACGAAAAATGAGAAAAAACAGCTATAGAACTTTTATTGTATAAAGAGCAGAATTTAGCTAAAAGTGAAGCTTTACTTTATACCTAGTAGGACACATTAATCAGGGCCAGCATATTATATGCCATTCTAGATAGCCTATGCAACGGAGAAGGATTCGCTGGACTCATAATGAAGCACAGGCCTTGTCACGAATCAGGCGCAACCTCCGCCCAGCTGTGCACCTAGGCAGGACATGTGGATTTCTGTTGTCGTCCACCTCAAAACTAGTGTCTATATATGAATTTTTAGGTACTGGTTCTTAGTGAATCTGCCCCATTAACTACACAGAGCCCAGTCACTACACGTAAGACACAGATCAGACTACTGGGTGTTCTGAATTAAGAATGGTTGTGGACAACTGGAATTTTAGAATGACCTTCAGCTGTCTCCCTGTATGGTAAATATAGAGCATCAGCAGACATAACAGTGGAATATTGTAGACATACCATACCGTATATACTGGAAGTTATTATAGGCCAAGGGGATGACATCATTTCTGAGCAACCTGCATGAGTCTCAGCATTTCCAGTTTAGATTCCTGTATTATATATACATATATAGCCATATGTACAATGTGTTTCTGATCTGTAAATAGAGAAGTGTTAGGGAGCGTTCACACTACCGTCGGTGTCCGACATGTAGTGTCCGCTCCTAGTGTCCGCTCAAAATCTGTCACGGACACTAGGAGCGGACACTAGATGTGTCCGTGACACCTGTCATTCACTTGAATGGGCATCAGGTGCGTTCTTTTGCACTCCGTGCCCGTCCTTCCCTGTCCGCAAGAGAAGATGTCCGACTTCTCAAGCGGACAGAAAAACCCTGCATGCAGGGTTCCTCGTGACAGATTTTGAGCGGACACTAGGAGCGGACACTACATGTCGGACACCGACGGTAGTGTGAACGCTCCCTTAGAAATTTATTGTAGTTATATTCTTGTACATAGGAGCAGTATTATAGTAGTTATATTCTTGTACATAGGGGCAGTATTATAGTAGTTATATTCTTGTACATAGAAGCAGTATTATAGTAGTTATATACTTGCACATAGGAGCAGTATTATAGTAGTTATATACTTGCACATAGGAGCAGTATTATAGTAGTTATATTCTTGTATATAAATACAGTATTATAATAGTTATATTCTTGTACATAGGAGCAGTATTATAGCAGTTATATTCTTGTACATAGGAGCTAGTATTATAGTAGTTATATTAATGTACATAGGAGCAGTATTATAGTAGTTATATTCTTGTACATAGGAAGCAGTATTATAGTAGTTATATTCTTGTACATAGGCGCAGTATTATAGTAGTTATATTCTTGTACATAGGAAGCAGTATTATAGTAGTTATATTCTTGTACATAGGAGACAGTATTATAGTAGTTATATTCTTGTACATAGGAGCAGTATTATAGTAGTTATATTCTTGTACATAGGAGCAGTATTATAGTAGTTATATTCTTGTACATAGGAGCAGTATTATAGTAGTTATACATAGGAGCAGTATTATAGCAGTTATATTCTTGTACATAGGAGCAGTATTATAGTAGTCATATTCTTGTACATAGGAGTAGTATTATAGTAGTTATATTCTTGTACATAGGGGGCAGTATTATAGTAGTTATATTCTTGTACATAGGAGCAGTATTATAGTAGTTATATTCTTGTACATAGGAGTAGTACTATAGTAGTTATATTCTTGTACATAGGAGCAGTATTATAGTAGTTATATTCTTGTACATAGGAGCAGTAGTATAGTAGTTATATTCTTGTTCATAGGAGACAGTATTATAGTAGTTATATTCTTGTACATAGGAGCAGTATTATAGTAGTTATATTCTTGTACATAGGAGCAGTATTATAGTAGTTATATTCTTGTACATAGGAGCAGTATTATAGTAGTTATATTCTTGTACATAGGAGCAGTATTATAGTAGTTATACATAGGAGCAGTATTATAGCAGTTATATTCTTGTACATAGGAGCAGTATTATAGTAGTCATATTCTTGTACATAGGAGTAGTATTATAGTAGTTATATTCTTGTACATAGGGGGCAGTATTATAGTAGTTATATTCTTGTACATAGGAGCAGTATTATAGTAGTTATATTCTTGTACATAGGAGTAGTACTATAGTAGTTATATTCTTGTACATAGGAGCAGTATTATAGTAGTTATATTCTTGTACATAGGAGCAGTATTATAGTAGTTATATTCTTGTACATAGGGGCAGTATTATAGTAGTGATATTCTTGTACATAGGGGGCAGTATTATAGTAGTTATATTCTTGTACATAGGAGCAGTATTATAGTAGTTATATTCTTGTACATAGGAGCAGTATTATAGTAGTTATATTCTTGTACATAGGGGCAGTATTATAGTAGTTATATTCTTGTACATAGGAGCAGTATTATAGTAGTTATATTCTTGTACATAGGAGCAGTATTATAGTAGTTATATTCTTGTACATAGGAGCAGTATTATAATAGTTATACTCTTGTAGATATGGGCAGTATTATAGTAGTCACAATCTTGTACATAGGAGGCAGTATTATAGAAGTTATATTCTTATACATAGGAGCAGTATTATAGTAGTTATATTCTTGTATATAGGAGGTAGTATTATAGTAGTTAAATTCTTGTACATAGGAGGTAGTATTATAGAAGTTATATTCTTATACATAGGAGCAGTATTATAGTAGTTATATTCTTGTACATAGGAGCAGTATTATAGTAGTTATATTCCTGTACATAGGAGCAGTATTATAGTAGTCACATTCTTATACATAGGAGCAGTATTATAGTAGTTATACTCTTGTAGATATGGGCAGTATTATAGTAGTAACGATCTTGTACATAGGAGGCAGTATTATAGAAGTTATATTCTTATACATAGGGGGCAGTATTATAGTAGTTACTGTACATGTTCATACAATATTATGATGTATTGCAGTAAACATTTAGCTTGGTGACAATCATTTTCCTAAGCCAGAATTAAACTAGACCATTAGTCACTTCCCTTACCCCTCTTGTCTTTGGCAACCATTATAAAGTACTTTACTATTTTGGGGTGACAGTGGGCACAGGTGGAAACATTCTCTGTTTTGTAAAAAGAATATGTATCTGTGCATTACTAAACCTTTTATTGTCACTTCCCTGCTATCTCTTGGCTAGGTACAAGGACTGGTGGACAGTTCATGTTACTTGGCTTGGATATAGGATTATAAGACGTCCTGTATGGGATATCAGTCTGACAGCCTGATAGATACAGGACTCTGGAGAGGTGTATTCATTGGTGGAGACACAATAATCCCACAGTTCAATGAATGGAAAAATCTGTAGAAATACAATTAATTGCTGTAATTCGCTAAACATCTCAATTGTTCAGTCTGTTATTGAATTCTCAATAAAATACAGATATATCAGATGTAAAAGTGAGAAATGTGTCTGGAGCGCGGTCGCTATTACGTTTTCTCCAAGTAAAATTAAATATCGCCCACAATACTTCGATCTCCTAACACAATATTTGGGCAGGTAATAGCTGCCCCCCAAAGTTTATGGCCTGAATGGGGGAGAAAATGGGACATCCGCCTTCTGGGTCTCATAATGCAGTGCAAAGATTTTCTAGTAACTTAAAAAATAAATTATTAACCCTTCTATTTCTGAAGGCGTTTTTACTTTGCAGCGTTTTCTTTTTCCACGCATGCTTAAAACTTTTGCGCTGTACTATAAGTTCTGCAAAGTGTCATCTTTACCGTTAAGCCCTCGGTCCTGTTATATCTCCAGTTTCTTTAGTCCAGCTACGAATTGCATAACTATCTCCATGTATTGCAATACCTGACATAGCTGTGCGGGTGATTAAACCGGCTACGATGAGACGCCTCGTGACTCATATGTTTACAGGTATTATATAATGGACAGGTGTCTGTGGTGTCAGATTTTTCTCCCATTGCCGCACTAATTTCCTACCATACATTATTATTACATGTGCTGCTCTTGATACCTCATGTTCTTGGGAAGAGATGTCCAGGTCACTTCTTCAGGTGGGTGAATCTAGTTGTCCTGGTCATCCACCGTTGTGATCTTCAGTCTGGCTCCATCTTGGTCTGTTCGTTCTTGACATTTTAGTCACTGACAGCATGGTCCTGGTCAGTGGATTGTCGGCAAATATAAACATTAGCCTTGGCCACTGTTCTTAGGGTGCTTACTTTTAGCAGTATATATGTATCTTAGGTCTCCTGCAGACTACAGAGTGCAGGTCAAGTCTCTCCAATGGGAGTCCGAATCTCCGTGCCCAGGATTATAGAGCAGGTCCTTTCCGTCTTGTGGCATCGGAACAGACCAAAATATGACTATGGAGAAAACTCGGAGGACATTAAGATATCATCTATCATCTGCTATTATATTGGTGCATGGCGTGCATTCAGCCTAAGTCTATGCTTTGGGTTCCCTTTCACCTGTATCTTAGAAACTCCAATGGCTGTATCTTCTAGTCTACTCTCTAACTCAGTTATGTCTATTTATCAATGTTTGGTTTTGGTTGACGTCGAAGAGTCGTCTTTATAAGAGTCCTCTTCTCATACAATGCTTTGTCTAGTCACCTAGCATTGAAGGTATATGTCTACCCTGGTCCGTGTAGACTGGTTTGGTCTCCTGACTTTGCTCCGCTTTCTCTTCTGACCAGAAAGTCGGATGTACAGTACTATGCAAAAGTTTTAGGTAGGCGTTTAGAAATGAATTTTTTCAGAATTAGAAGTGTTAATAGTTTATTTTTCTCAATTAATAAGGTGAATCAATAAAATAGAAATCTAAATCTCATCAAAATCTGTTGTGACCTTTGCCCTTTGGAGAAGGAGTCCTGAAAGTGTGTCCCATAGTTACAGGTGTATCCTTGCCTACCCTAATCGTGATTTTGAGATACTCTGTCTTGGGTTGTTTATTCCATATGTATCTTCATGTGGCCCCCAGTGGTTGTGATGTGAATTAAAGCCTGAACTTTTACAGTATTATGGGAAGCTGCTATCTTTAAAGAGGACCTTTCACCACTTTTGGGCACATGCAGTGTTATATACTGCTGGAAAGCTGACAGTGCGCTGAATTCAGCGCACTGTCGGCTTTCCCGATCTGTGCCCGGTGTAAAGAGCTTACGGAGCCGGTACCGTAGTGCTCTATGGTCAGAAGGGCGTTTCTGACCATTAGCCAGGAACGTCCTTCTGCCTTGCGGCGCCTATCGCGCTGTGCTGTGGAGCCGGGAGGAACACCCCCTCCCTCTGCTCACACAGCTTGTCCATAGAAGAGCATTATCAGGAGCGGGAGGGGGGCGTTCCTCCCCGCTCCAAAGCACAGCGTGATTGGCGCCGCGAGGCAGAAGGACGTCTTTGGCTAATGGTCAGAAACGCCCTTCTGACCATAGAGCACTACGGTACCGGCACCGTAAGCTCTTTACACCGGGCACAGATCGGGAAAGCCGACAGTGCGCTGAACTCAGCGCACTGTCAGCTTTGCAGCAGTATATAACACTGCATGTGCCCAAAAGTGGTGAAAGGTCCTCTTTAATGAAACAGGAAGGTAAAGCTGGACAAATCTGTATACTACCTTCGTAGTTACACATGCATGCAGCTGTGTACGGGTCACTGGCCCAGTTGAGGGTATGTTCCAACTTTGGCTCTACTGGTGTAACTATTGGGACTGCAGTGCTTAGATCTGCGACTGGGACTATAAGGCAAGGGGGGCGCCCCAGTTCTCACCACACCATGGATGAGTAAACTTCTTTGTTCTCTTTTCTGATTTCCTCTGATCTTCTCAATCTGTGCATCGTAGATTTATTACTGCTATATGATATAGGTGAAAAAAAGGAAAAAATAACCTTTTGATGTCAATAGGAACAGTTGGTCAGTATATGGTCTAGGAAGAATTCTGTGGGGGAGGTTGTGGTAGAAAGGGGGTAGTCATCATGGCGGTCTGGGCCAGGTAGAGAATGAAAGGGAAATGTAAATACTGCTAACATGTATAGAAAGAACATGGATAATGATCTTGATGAGAAGTTGCACAAAGGGCGCCAAGGTGCACCAGCAGATTTTTTTTAGTGTTTGTCTCATTTTGGTCAGTAAGGTTAGGTTTACACAAAGGATTTGGGAGTAGATTCCGCCCCCCAATTCGTAGCAGATTCCGTCTCGAATCTGCCCCCCTTTGAAAACCGCAGGCCACAGGAAAAATCAGTGTCTTGCTTGATCTCGCCATGGATTCCATGGTTCGGTAGTCCCTGATGATTAGGTCCATCATGGAAAATAAGGCTTGGTTCACATCTGCATTGGGGGTCTCTGTAGTAGATTCCGCCTAAAATCCGCAGAGAGAAAAATATTGCAAGGAGGACTTTACTCTCCTCTGGGAGAAACCCATCACCTGGCGGACACCATTATAATCTATACATGGGGTCTACGTGTGTCCTCGGATAACCACTTTTTAAATGGACATGCTATCCATCTTTCGGATCTCTTGCGGACCTGAATGACGGAGAGCTGAACGCTCGTGTGAACGTAGCCTAAGCTATGTATAACTTTAGGTCCCCTCCTACCTCCTGTTTTTATCTCAGACTACGCTGGGTGTATCTACTAGCCTCAGTCTTCCGCTTGGGGATCTCTTCCTATCTCCTTCTAGTCAGTTGTACAGCTGGACAGAACAAGCCTGTTTGTCGTTGTCATGATCTATTCCTGGCCGAGGGTTCAGTTTGTTTCCACTTGTCATGTGTGTCACCCGAGCGGTCGGGCTCTCGCACCAACATGGGTGAGTTACTGAGCGAGATGATAATATGGGGCACTTGTTATATATTGGCAATGAATTGGTAAAACTGATCTTAGACATTTTATGCTGTATTATTGTGCTGGACATTTTCTCGAGGAATGAACTTTTGTAACTTTTGACATTTAGTAGACGCTTATGGATAGGAATTAGTGACAAGCTGCAGAGTGACTCTTCTTAGTGGATGAAACTTCAGTGACTAATCTTTGGAGAACACTGGGGGATTGTTGTATGTGATATGGTGGTGGTGTATGTGATGGTATATATTATATACTAGTGTGTCATTGTTGTTTCCAATTACATTGTTGGATCTGCAGTCTTCCATCAATCATATAGTTTGTACACATTTATAAGTGTCCAAATGAAGAAGCACCAAATGCATTCATTGACATTTAGTGAAGCCCTTAGGGTACGTTCACATGTAGGAATCTGCAGGAATTCCACCCCTGGATCCATGACAGATTTCGCCCCAAATCTGCCTCCCATTAAAAGCAAGATCGCAGCAGAATGCATAAAAAATCGGTGTCCTGCTCGATCTTGCCGCAGATTCTGCAGCTTGGGACTCCATCGGCATTCTTGAATACCGCAGCGGAAAATGTAGAGGAATTTTCTTCATTTTCCACTGTGTGAAGCTTCCGTTAAAGGAAATCTATCACATTGAAAATGCAGTGCAATCTGTAGGCAGCATGTTATAGAACTGAAACAGCAGACTGATATCTAGTATTCCTGGAGAATATTATGTCATTCATTTATCTAAATTGTGTTCAATACTCTGCTCTGCACTATAGCCGAAGGCTCTCTTCTATTTCACACAGTAGAGATCGGCCAGCAGTGCCTAAATTCATAGGTTCAGTTTACATCTGCATTTGGGGATCTGTTCCCCTCTCCGCATGAAAAATGCAGTGAGAAAAGCGATGCAAGAGGCACTTTTCTCTCCGCCTTTTTCACCGAGCAGAAACCACACGGACCCCATGATAGTCTATGGGCACTGCGGGATTCCTTAGGCAGCCATTTTTTTATGTAGATTAGGTTTCCGTTCGTGGGGTCCCCAAGCAGAACAAAAACTGAACGCAGATGTGTGTATGAATGCAGATGTGAACCTAGCCATAGACATCAGATTCACTGCTTTCACTTTCTCCCTATCCAAGCAGCCCATGCATGATCAAGGAACCCGTTGGCTAGCTATGGCAGCTGGCAGTCTTTTTATTATTATTATTATTATTATTATTATTGTTTAGTTACTGTATATAGCACCATTAATTCCATAGTGCTTTACATTTGGGGGTTATATACAGTACACAAAATATACAGGCAGATATAGTACTAACAATGGACCGACTGGCAGAGTGGGGTAGAGGGCCCTGCCCGTGAGGGCTTACAATGTATGAGTCTTCTGCAGATTCCTATGCCTTCCATAGCAATAAACTTTTGACGTCTGTAATATTGCGGTCTATTGGTAGAAGCGACCTAACAATTACATTTTATTTTTTTCTAATATATTAAAATATTTAAAACATGAATACTCAAATCTTCCTCCCCATTACTATAATACATATAAAAGTAAATAAACAGAATTAAATAGAAAGTAGAAAATGATTTATCCCATACGCTGACCGCCATAGAGTGAACAAGCCTGAATTGCTGTTCACTCTATTGAAAATTTTTTTTAAAAAAATCTCAACTACTTAAAATCCAGCATGGCATGATTTAGGTCCCCCAAATCAGAACGGTAGACCACAACCTCTTTAGACAGTGATATATTCTATACAGACTTTCTCCTCCTGCCACCTGACTATGATCAACAGTCTCTTCATGGTAGTTAATTGTTGGGTGGTACGACAAGGAATCCTGCATGAAATAGATCCAAATTCTGTCTATTCCAGCTTACCGAACTTTAGTTTTTTGGGGATTTTTTTTTTTTTTTAAGCAAAAGCAAGAAAATTGAGAGTTCTATTTTTTGGCAAAATTGACCAGCCCCAATACAGTATTTAGAGTTATAAAATGAGTGTTTGGGTGGAAATGTTTAGCTATAGCTATAGGTTGTAGAGTCCAGACAACTCTTACTGCACATGAAATTATATTGGAATAGTGATATTGTAACGTAGAGCCATATCATGAAAACCTATGGTGGAATATTAATAACTTCCTTTATTCTTTTTCTTCTACCAGGTGTCTTCACATTTAATATGCACAACTTTTCTCCAGTCTTCAGTCGGTGAGAGTACCCAATGACCTAAAAGGAGACCACATCATGGATAGCCCACCCAAGCTAGCTGGAGAAACCTTAATAGTGCATCATATCCCATTGGTGCACTGCCAAGTACCAGACAGGCAATGCTGTCCAACCTCCTACAGATCCCATTCCTACAGCAAGAATGACCTTGGAATTACAAGAACGACTTCTCTACCAGAACGGGACCTATCACAGGCTGATTCATTGGTCTACAGCAGTTTAATCCAAACTTCTGAACCATCGACAAAAGACAGGGGAAGCAAAAAGGAAGACGATTGGCAGGGACCAATTACTAGAAAGCGACACAACCCATTCCTTCCAAATGATGAAGATGAAAATAATACATCAAGTGGAAGTGAGGGGGAAAAGTCCTTCCATCTACATAGTACTTTAGGTGGACCAAAAACAGGATTTCAGTTTCAAGATCTGTCCTTGCCCCCATTTCACCTCCATGATAATCCACCTGTTGTGAAGCCATGGATATTGTCTGGAAGGTCTGGACATATGGATGGCCAAGAAGAGAAGACATCACCTGATGATTTGCAAAAGGGTACAAATGGTAACCCAGGATCATCAATCATTGAGGACCAGTCTTGGAATCATCATGGTGGTCCTAGCTTCACCTTGGATTGGAATCAGAGTTCAGATTTAGGAAGTCAAGATTTTCTCCAAAGCAGAGAATGCACCTGTAATGGTTCAGGTTCACTAAGGCACTGCAGGTGCTACAGTGCCTCAAGCCAATCGGAAATGGACCAACAGGTGAGCTATGTCAGTGACTCCTCCTGCAATAGCTCAGACGGAATCCTTGTTAATTTCAGTACCTTGTATAACAAGATGAATGGACAACCCAGGTCTAACCTAAACTCTGGGAGTCTCTCATGTGACTCTTCCTTTTGCAGTCATCCAGACACAGGGGCTTTCTACCTTGACCTGCAAAGTTCACCTACAGAATCCAAGATGTCCTGTGACTCACATGTTCACGAAGCTTCAGGCAAGCCATGTGGTTGCCACCATCACTCATCTTCTCCAGAGCTGGATGCCAACTGTAATTCATACCATCTTAACTGTGACTCAGTGCCATGTAATGGAGAGAGTTCAGAACTAACTTCTTGTTTCCAAAGCCAGGCAAGGCTTGTAGTGGCAACCCAAAATTATTATAAATTGGTGACGTGTGACTTATCATCTCAATCTTCTCCCAGCCCAGCAGGTTCTTCAATTACCAGTTGCTCGGATGATCATACCAAAGGTAGTCCAGTGCAGCCTACAGAGTATTTCCTTTTCCAACAACCACAGACCAGTTCAGATACATCTGATCCCAAACCTCTCATAGAAAGATCCAAGTCAGACACAATTGAGGGACAAGTCTATGTCAATGTGTCACCCCCGAACTTTAATACAGGTAGACAAAGATCTCGAAGTTATGACCGCAGCTTGGACAAGAGTCCTACCAATCGACTAGGGTCTCTGGAGCGAATGATGAGTTGTCCCGTCAAACTAAGTGAAGGTCAACTAGCACATCCCCAGGGCTCATCTCCTAAGAGGGTCACGTCGTTTTTAGAACTAGCCAAGAGCAGAAAGAAGAATGGCACCAGCCCACCATTAAGATCCAGTGGAGATTCTTCTCTGGAGTTCTCTCCAATTCCAGAGTATCATCGGGATGGTGGTAGAACTTATGACCATGGAGAATTTCGTAGTCACAGCCTGCCACCCATGTCCTTTTTACATTGCATGAGCCGCACGTGTGAGGGTTGCTCAAGTGACAATGTGGATAATAAAGCCACAACTTCAAAGCCCACACCTAGTACTAACCAAGCATGTGCCGCTGCCGAAGCGAGTCTGGATCAGACCATGAAGTGCAGTGCCCTGGATGCTGGAGCTTCTGGGCTTACCTTCCTCCAAAGAGACCCAAGAGTAAAAGGAGATGGTAAGTAGTAATATAAAGTTTTACTTTGATTATTTGTATATCAGAAGTTTTTAATATACCTGGGTTCTAGTCTTTCTAATAATGAGCTGTAATTTCTAGGTGTGTGGACATTATTCATGTACTGACGCTAAAGAGCCATTAAAGTCATTACTATAATGAGTCATGGTGAAGAATTCATTTACTCATTATAAGACAAAGCATTCATAAAAATCTATATGTCACCGCCCTATCATGTCTCAGGATTTCATATTGCAGAAGAGCTATCTCCTGTCTACATTGTCAACATCTTATATGTGCTGCCAAGGGGATACTGAGAATGGAGACAGCTATAGACAGCTATAGTAAAATAATACTCTTCTATATGTACAAGACTATTGCAATGCAATACAAATTGCATTCCTGCACACAGTATTATGCCGCATAGTGGCCCCTGCACACAGTATTATGCCCCATAGTGGCCCCTGCACACAGTGTTATGCCCCATAGTGGCCCCTGCACACAGTATTATGCCGCATAGTGGCCCCTGCACACAGTATTATGCCCCATAGTGGCCCCTGCACACAGTGTTATGCCCCATAGTGGCCCCTGCACACAGTATTATGCCGCATAGTGGCCCCTGCACACAGTATTATGCCCCATAGTGGCCCCTGCACACAGTGTTATGCCCCATAGTGGCCCCTTCACACAGTATTGTGTCCCATAGTGGCCCCTTCACACAGTATTATGCCCCATAGTGGCCTCTACATACAGTATTATGCCGCATAGTGGCCCCTGCACACAGTATTATGCCCCATAGTGGCCCCTGCACATAGTATTATGCCGCATAGTGGCCTCTACACACAGTATTATGCCCCATAGTGGCCCCTGCACACAGTATTATGCCTCATAGTGGCCTCTACACACAGTATTATACCCCATTGCGGACCACCCATAAACAATTATTATTCTCTGGGGTCTATTCAGACTCCAGAGTATAATGATCAGAGACCTAGGTGAGGATACAAACATAAAGAGCACTGTTACTTACCTCTCCCTGTGTCCGGTGCACTCCCCGCTGATTTTGGCTATCTTCAATGTTGGACCAGACGTCACATGAAACAGGCCTGTGTCTCAACACATAATGACGTAGGCCTAGCCCACGTGACGTCTGGGACGTCACCAAACAGGCCCGAAGCCTGCTGGAGCGCAGGAGAGGTAAGTAACACTGTTTTTTATGTTCCCTCACCTCCCCTGACTCTCCGATTGTTATACTCCGGGGTCTCAAAAGACCCCAGAGTATAATGATAGCAGTGTCTGTGGGGTTCCCGGGCTCACAGCCACACTTACTGATCCCCGCTGCTACTCCCGGCCGCATCCGCAGAAGAGCAAGCGCAGGTAGACATGAGCAGGAGTGAGGATCGGTAAGTAAATAGGGGCCCATTATCTACTAGGGTTACCTACTGCTACCCCAGTAGTTGCGCCACTGGGCGAATGTATGAAGGAACTGGGCAGCCCGTCTAATCTAATAATATGGCTCTTTAGCATTATGGACCTCATATTATCATGTGACAGCGCCTTATATAAGTTTTAGCTGTGTGTATTTGAAATACAGGTTCCACAGTCTCTCATGGATTTTAGGTGTATGGGTGCTATGTGAGAATTGCGTTATCCCAATCATGTATTGCAAGGCCCTGTTTGCATCCTCCCATGTTTTATTTGGTATTGGGTAACTGTGTTTTTTTTCGTGATGTTTTTTTTTTATATATTATGTCTTTATTTAGTAATATGGAGTAATTACTAGTGGTGCAGGGCCACTAAATATAGCAATAGCTGGAGTTTAGGAAGGTAAGACCACCTATGCCCATATAGAAATCATAGAATGGGGTGCTTCACTCAGAATTACATCAGATTCTGTACCAATGGCTCATAATTTGGTAGAACCAAACTGACCTTGTATTAGATCCATTATTGGTGAATTGCCTGGCTTGCCATAAGCAAAACCTGGGGGCGAACAGCTGATTAAAAGTAGCAAGTACAGTCTGATAGGTGTTGTTCTGATAAAAAATAACCGTTTTGGGGCTATAAAAATGCTAGAGGAAACCTAAGGCTAGGTTCATATTTCGGTATATGGAGAGGAATTTGTGGTGATCTTTGGATTCCCTTCCAAGTGCTGCTCCTGTGCACCCTGCGGTAGAAAGTCACCATGGCTTTGCTCACTGATTAATCCCAGAACACAGTCCACTGACCCTCACACCGCGGATTCTGCAGCTGGATTGGTTGTGGAATCTGCAGGAAGATCTTGCAGGACGTTTATGTTTTCAGTGCTCATTTCTGCCTCCCATAGAAATCTGGGGGCAGATTCTAGCTGGAATTCGGAATTGATTTTAAGGCGAAATCCACCTCAAAATCTGCTGCAAATTCAGTTGTGTGAACCTAGCCTAACAGCCTGCACCAAGAAAATGAAAAAGCAATTCCCGATTATGGTCATGACAACTTCATTTGCTAATATGATTTGGAGCTGAGCGATATCATAGCTTTAGGGCACCCGAATAGCTGTCTTTTCAACCCAAAAATTCACATTGGATCCTGATAGGTTGTCATAAAACCTATGGTGCCTATGATAACACTGCTCTATCAAAGCCGGTGGTCGCAGGAGCCCTGTCTTTTTATCACTTTAAGTAAATTCTCAATGTTTAATATGGATTCTTCTTCTTATGTTGTAAAGAAACCCAACAAGCCGCCGCAGCAGCAGCAGCGAGGAGATCTGCTGTGTCATGGAAACAAGACAGATTATTATCCCGGTGGCTGGGGCTTTTGCTTTTCCCTGGCAGGAGATGGCGTCTGGAAATATGAAATGTAAAAACCCGTTCATGATGTGGAACCTTATCTGAGCTGTTCCATGTCCATCCTAGAGATAAATAATTCTGTTTCTGACAGATAGCCGAGGCCTTGTCTGTTCTCAGCGGCTGCTGCATGTTACTGGAAAGTCATAGACAACATGAGTAATGTAGCGCCTGGGACATTCCAGAAGCCCCATGTAAAAATAGACGCTGCGGACAGCTGCCCGTGTCATTATAGAGCAGGGGACACACCCCGGGGAGACAGGTTTTATTAAATACCTACCCCCAGGCTCATCTGCACTGGGGACACATGCCTTGCACACTGAAACACGTGCACCGCTGCCTTATATACACATAAATATGTGCTGGAGTCATGAGTCTATTTCTATGTACATGTATACAGTCCTATGAAAAAGTTTGGGCACCCCTATTAATCTTAATAATTTTTAGTTCTAAATATTTTGGTATTTGCAACAGCCATTTCAGTTTGATATATCTAATAACTGATGGACACAGTAATATTTCAGGATTGAAATGAGGTTTATTGTACTAACAGAAAATGTGCAATATGCATTAAACCAAAATTTGACCGGTGCAAAAGTATGGGCACCTCAACAGAAAAGTGACATTAATATTTAGTAGATCCTCCTTTTGCAAAGATAACAGCCTCTAGTCGCTTCCTGTAGCTTTTAATCAGTTCCTGGATCCTGGATAAAGGTATTTTGGACAAACAATTCAAGTTCAGTTAAGTTAGATGGTCGCCGAGCATGGACAGCCCGCTTCAAATCATCCCACAGATGTTCAATGATATTCAGGTCTGGGGACTGGGATGGCCATTCCAGAACATTGTAATTGTTCCTCTGCATGAATGCCTGAGGATTTGGAGCGGTGTTTTGGATCATTGTCTTGCTGAAATATCCATCCCCGGCGTAACTTCAACTTCGTCACTGATTCTTGAACATTATTCTCAAGAATCTGCTGATACTGAGTGGAATCCATGCGACCCTCAACTTTAACAAGATTCCCGATGCCGGCATTGGCCACACAGCCCCAAAGCATGATGGAACCTCCACCAAATTTTACAGTGGGTAGCATGTGTTTTTCTTGGAATGCTGTTTCTTTTTGGACGCCATGCATAACGCCTTTTTTTATAACCAAACAACTCAATTTTTGTTTCCAAAATGAAGCTGCCTTGTCCAAATGTGCTTTTTCATACCTCAGGCAACTCTATTTGTGGCGTACGTGCAGAAACGGCTTCTTTCTCATCACTCTCCCATACAGCTTCTATTTGTGCAAAGTGCACTGTATAGTTGACCGATGCACAGTGACACCATCTGCAGCAAGATGATGCTGCAGCTCTTTGGAGGTGGTCTGTGGATTGTCCTTGACTGCTCTCACCATTCTTCTTCTCTGCCTTTCTGATATTTTTCTTGGCCTGCCACTTCTGGGCTTAACAAGAACTGTCCCTGTGGTCTTCCATTTCCTTACTATGTTCCTCACAGTGGAAACTGACAGGTTAAATCTCTGAGACAACGTTTTGTATCCTTCCCCTGAACAACTATGTTGAACAATCTTTGTTTTCAGATCATTTGAGAGCGGGCTGTCCATGTTCGGCGACCATCAAACTTAACTGAACTTGAATTGTTTTGTAGAAAGAAATGGTCCAAAATACCTTTATCCAGGATCCAGGAACTGATTAAAAGCTACAGGAAGCGACTAGAGGCTGTTATCTTTGCAAAAGGAGGATGTACTAAATATTAATGTCACTTTTCTGTTGAGGTGCCCATATTTTTGCACCGGTCAAATTTTGGTTTAATGCATATTGCGCATTTTCTGTTAGTACAATAAACCTCATTTCAATCCTGAAATATTACTGTGTCCATCAGTTATTAGATATATCAAACTGAAATGGCTGTTGCAAACACCAAAATATTTAGAACTAAAAATGATTAAGATTAATAGGGGTGCCCAAACTTTTTCATAGGACTGTATACACACACATACACACATGTATAGTGCAGGGGTAGGCAACTTCTTTTACTTTTATATTGTAAGGCGGACGCCATGTATAATAAAGTCATATACCACAAACTATAACACAGAAGTGCTGCCACCAGATACTTCTGGACACATGCGTTTACTGCTATTTCCCAGGACACACCGTTTACGCCACATGGTGCCTCGGCCTCAGGGTGGGGACACACTATGTATCTGCATATACTGTAGCTATAGCTGCCTCCAGTCCTAGGCCACTGGTACTTTCACTTTAAAGTAAAGCTGTATTCAGATGCAAAGTTTTTGCACAAAAATGCATGCTTTTTTTTATTGGAAAACTGCCTGCGTTTTTTTTTTTGCAAAAACATACCGTCATACAGAGTTATATCCGAACGAAATTGCTGTGCTGCTGTGCTAGGGAAGTATGTCTTGCGTGCCACAATATATATATCTGTCTTTCCATTGGTTACTCATTGGTAGGATTCATACCTCCAAACTTTTGAAGAGCAGAAAGAGGGATAAAATATGCGGCGTAGGACGCCGATGAGTTGAAATCGGGACATGACGGAAATCGAGACGGTTGGGAGATATGAAGATTGTATAGGATCTCCATAGTGTATAGCATCTCTCTGGTGTATAGGATCTTCCTGATTTTAGGATCTCTCTGGTGTGTAGGTTCTCTTTTGTGTTTAGGATCTCTCTGGTGTGTAGGTTCTCTTTTGTGTTTAGGATCTCTCTGGTGTTTAGTATTGCCCTGGTGTTAGGATTTCCTTGGTATTTAGGATCTCCCTGGAGTTTAGTATCGCCCTGGTGTATAGGATCTCTCTGGTGTATAGGATCTCTCTGGTTTATAGGATCTCTCTGGTGTTTAGTATTGCCCTGGTGTTTAGTATCTCCCTGGTGTATAAGATCTCTCTGGTTTATACGATCTCTCTAGGGTGTAGGATCACTCTGGTTTATAGGATCTCTCTGGTGTTTAGTATTGCCCTGGTGTTAGGATTTCCTTGGTATTTAGGATCTCCCTGGTGTATAGGATCTCTCTGGTTTATAGGATCTCTCTAGGGTGTAGAATTTTTCTGGTATATAGGATTTCTCTGGAGTTTAGTATCGCCCTGGTGTACAGTGGGGCAAAAAAGTATTTAGTCAGTCACCAATAGTGCAAGTTCCACCACTTAAAAAGATGAGAGGCGTCTGTAATTTACATCATAGGTAGACCTCAACTATGAGAGATAAAATGAGAAAACAAATCCAGAAAATCACATTGTCTGATTTTGTAAGAATTTATTTGCAAATTATGGTGGAAAATAAGTATTTGGTCACCTACAAACAATAAAGATTTCTGGCTCTCACAGATCTGTAACTTCTTCTTTAAGAGTCTCCTCTTTCCTCCACTCATTACCTGTAGTAATGGCACCTGTTTAAACTTGTTATCACTATAAAAAGACACCTGTGCACACCCTCAAACAGTCAGACTCCAAACTCCACTATGGTGAAGACCAAAGAGCTGTCAAAGGACACCAGAAACAAAATTGTAGCCCTGCAACAGGCTGGGAAGACTGAATCTACAATAGGCAACCAGCTTGGATTGAAGAAATCAACTGTGGGAGCAATAATTAGAAAATGGAAGACATACAAGACCACTGATAATCTCCCTCGCTCTGGGGCTCCATGCAAAATCTCACCCCGTGGGGTCAAAATGATCACAAAAACGGTGAGCAAAAATCCCAGAACAACGTGGGGGGACCTAGTGAATGAACTGCTGAGAGCTGGGACCAATGTAACAAAGCCTACCATCAGTAACACACTACGCCGCCAGGGACTCAGATCCTGCAGTGCCAGACGTGTCCCACTGCTTAAGCCAGTACATGTCCGGGCCCATCTGAAGTTTGCTAGAGAGCATTTGGATGATCCAGAAGAGTATTGGGAGAATGTCCTATGGTCTGATTAAACCAAACTGGAACTGTTTGGTAGAAACACAACTTTACGTGTTTGGAGGAAAAAGAATACTGAGTTGCATCCATCAAACACCATACCTACTGTAAAGCATGGGGGTGGAAACATCATGCTTTGGGGCTGTTTCTCTGCAAAGGGGCCAGGACGACTGATCCTGGTACATGAAAGAATGAATGGGGCCATGTATCGTGAGATTTTGAGTGCAAACCTCCTTCCATCAGCAAGGGCATTGAAGATGAAACGTGGCTGGGTCTTTCAACATGACAATGATCCAAAGCACACCGCCAGGGCAACGAAGGAGTGGCTTTGTAAGAAGCATTTCAAGGTCCTGGAGTGGCCTAGCCAGTCTCCAGATCTCAACCCTATAGAAAACCTTTGGAGGGAGTTGAAAGTCCGTATTGCCAAGCGACAGCCCCAAAACATCACTGCTCTAGAGGAGATCTGCATGGAGGAATGGGCCAACATACCAACAACAGTGTGTGCCAACCTTGTGAAGACTTACAGAAAACGTTTGACCTCTGTCATTGCCAACAAAGGATATATAACAAAGTATTGAGATGAAATTTTGTTACTGACCAAATACTTATTTTCCACCATAATTTGCAAATAAATTCTTACAAAATCAGACAATGTGATTTTCTGGATTTGTTTTCTCATTTTGTCTCTCATAGTTGAGGTCTACCTATGATGTAAATTACAGACGCCTCTCATCTTTTTAAGTGGTGGAACTTGCACTATTGGTGACTGACTAAATACTTTTTTGCCCCACTGTATACAATCTCTCTGGTGTATAGGATCTCTCTGGCCCTGATAGTCTAGAATACATCCTCCAATATCCACTGATGGCTGAGGTTCCATGTTGTAGAAAAGCTGCTTTTTCGTTCCAGATTTTGCAGTATTTTTAAAGCCAATCCAAGAAGTGACTACAGAAGGAATGGGAAGTATATAGGAAGTTCTTACACTTCTCAGTCTATACCTGGCTATGACTCAAAAAACTGCAGCAAAATCTACTACAAAAAGCAGCTTTCTTGCAATAGCCTATGGGGGCTAAGTTTTGACGCACGTTATATAGTCATTTTTGCCCCCTTGTTCCCTTATATAAATATATAATGTATGTGCTCCATATATGAGGAATAAAAAGACTTTTATGATCCCTGCAGCATTACTGCGATCCATTCCCTAGTGGACGGTATAGTCACTGCACACTGTGTATGGGGTTGTGCGGTTTGTTTAATGACAATGGCTGGTTACTGAGTAACATCAGTGTCTAGGGAGATCTAGTCCGGAGTTTACACTCAGTATTTTCACTTCCATTCAGTCCTCTGGTATTTTGTATTAAAATAATATATTAGATTAACCCCTCCTGTGCTGGAAACTATGGACTATTGTGGGTGGGTATCTGGGAATGTACGATATGGTACCATTAATTAAAGATGACCTTTCACCACCTCCACCAACTCCAACTCTTTGTGTCCTTCAATAGGCGCTGCTCCACTAATTCTGGGGAAGTTGGAATTTTTTCTCTGGCCCCCCGTCATTCCTGAGCAATCATTGCTATATTAGTTTAAGCACAGTTATGCTCTCTACAATCAGATGGGCGGTCTCTGCCTCTCTGCTCCAGCCAAGGACCGCTCACCAGACAATAGGGAGCAGAATTTCGTTGAAACTAACATGTTGGGGGCAACAGAACAAATTCTAACTGCACCGAGATCAATGTAGTGGGGGTTGGTGGAAATCGGGAAAGGTCCCCTTTGAGCTGAGGCCCCACGTTGCGGAAATGCAGTTTTTTTTGGTATTTTTAGTTACTGTATGAATTATTTGACTAATATATGATATTAACATTAGCAATATTTGGTAGTATTATTTGCTTATTGTATGGCGATATTATTTGGGCAGTGTATGTTAGTGTTATTTGGTTAGTTAATGGAAGCATTATTTATGTATTGCATGACAGTATTATTTCAGCACTGTATTGCAATGCTATTTCAACACTCTACTGCGGTATTATTTCATCACTGTATTGCAGCATTATTTCAGAACTTTCTTGCAGTACTATTTCAGCACTGTATTGTGGTATCATTTCATGACTATTTCACCATTTAACTTTAGCTCTGTATGACAGTACTATTTTAGCACTTTATCGCAGTATTAATTCAGTATTGTATCAGTATTATTTCAGCACAGTATTGTGGTATTTTTTTTGGGTTGTATTGTTCTATTATGTCAGCTCTCTATTATGGTATTATCTAACACTATATCTCGGTATTATTCCATGACTGTATTGCAGTATAATTTCAGCACTGTATTGCAGTATTATTTTAGCCCTGTATTGAGGTATTATTTTAGAACTGTGTTGTGGTATTATTTCAGCACTGTATTGCAGGATTATTTTAGCATTGTATGGAGGTATTTCAGTACTGTATTGCAGTATAATTTCAGCACGGTATCGCAGTATTATTTTGGCATAGTATTGCAGTATATTTAGCACTGTATCATGGTCGGCAATTAAAATTAAACTTCAGAATGAAACATAGCTGAAATCGTGAGTCAGTTCAATTATGGTGGTGAACTTGAATGAATTATTTTGCACCCTTTTTGATGTTGCCATTGGGTATATGTCACCCACAGTATGTTATCCAGTCAGGATTACTGATGTGTCAATAACCTAAGCTAAAACTCAGTGTCATGGGCGTGGAATATATATATTGGTGTGTGGCATGTAAAAAGGGGAGTGTCCTAAAATAATCATCACTTATTCATAATCGAGGTAAAATGTTCGATTAAAGGTGATTTAGATTTGGGTCATGATCCCGCAGTCGTAGTGGAATCTTAATATCAGTTATCGATTCAGCCATCTTTAGTGATGGCAAAAGATTTGGAAATTGACAAGTTGGCAGACCGCTACCATAATCTATAATGGATGTATTCTTGATGGATAAGAGGAAGGTGTTGGCGGTGACTCCAGTTACTAGGTGGTGCTGTATATTTATTGCACTCAGGAGAGATCTGGATCTTACTAGTTGGACATTAACATGTAAGGCACGATCCAAATGGCTTTCGCCCAAACTTTCTGTCCCAGTTCCTTTGGCTCAGCTTTATACCATGTAAGTAAATTTTTTTGTGAATTTATTGTCGGTCCATTGATTACTCTGAAAATCAAAACCAGGCCATACACAGGTCAATTTACTCCCAATCTGACATGTGATGTCTCATCTCATAGATGAGACAATGATTCTCTGACGTAATGATCATCTTTAATATTGTATATTCTGGTCATATCATTAAAACGTACTGTTGCTCCTTAAAGGGATCTTCCAGGATTGTTATGTTATTGTGTGAGCTCCTTAAAGGGATCTTCCAGGATTGTTATAGTGATGACCAATCCTTAGAAGAGGTCATCAATATCGAATAATTGGGGGTCTGATTCCTGGAAACCCCACCAATCTGCTTTTTAAGAGACCCCAACATTCAGGTGAGCGCTGCTGCCTCTTCGAAGAATACCAAGCACAGTGCCATACAATGCGTAGTGGCTATGCTTGGTATTGCAGCTCATTCTCTTGAATGGGACTGAATTAAACACAGGCCACGTGGCTAATGGGACATCTCAGGTATTGGACAGGTATTGGACTGCTTCTTAGATATTAATGACCTTTCCTAGGGATAGGTCATCAATTATTTACCTCTTGTAAAACCCCGTTAACTGAAAAATATGGGGGGATACTAGGTGTCATGGTCCAAGGTCTAAGGACCATAAGTATCAAATTATTGGGGGTCCGATATCTGGGATCCCCATCAATCTGCCTTTTTAAGATATCACTGCACACAAGTCAGAGCTGCAGCCTCTTCACTTAATACCCAGAACAGTGCCATACATTGGAAAGTGGCTATGCTCGTTATTGCAGTTCATTCACCTGTTATGGTCCAAAGTCACCCTGCTGTATATTAACCGTTTTACCGGCCCCCATACAATATAGTTCCCCCATTACTGCCCCCCACCTAGTATATTGTCCCTTTTTTGGCCCCCACAAAGAATATTGTCCCCTTATTTGGCCTCCATACGTTATATTGTGTGTTGATTGATAAACAGAATTGAACCCATATAGAGCTATGATGTGGTGAGCGGCGGCGAATCCCTGCAGACATTGCTTGTTACTGAGGCGTAGATAAAAGTTCTCTGGGAATCTTTGTGGTTTTGTCTCTAAGACTTCATCCGAGAATACAGATTTTTTTGTTTTTGGGATTGCTGAGGAATCTGGAGCGGTGCCAGCTTTACACAGCGGCAGAACCTGCCTTGCTTACTGATGCGGCCTCATTATGAGCGGCGTGTACAGTCAGGGTGAAGGCGCCGGATTACACAGCCTCAGTACTAGGCCTCACCCTCACCACATGGGAAAATAAGGAATATTAAATTACCAAAGTATAATCCCCTTAACCTGGATATGCAAATGGCTCCAGTGAGCGGATATTACACATCTATGATAATATATTTAGTACAACAGCCCTGTGGTTTGTCCGCCGAGATTAGATTATAATGAAAGTCAGTAATATTACACGATGGCGAATTTAGGGTTACATAGAATCCGTATCATTCAGGGTAGACTTGGGCCTGTGTCACATGACTCACTTCGGGCTATGGAACTTGGTCGATGTATTGGATGAATTTACAGGCCCGAGTCGTGTCAGACAACACCTAGATACAAAACCTTAATGGGGTTGTCCTGTTAAGTGTCCAGTTGCTGGGGGGCCAGATTGTCAGCCATTGATCAGGAGAAAGGGGGGACCTAAAGAGCACCAGTGCACTTGTGTGACCGGCGCGCCATTCACCTATATGGGGCTGCCGGAGATTACAGTCCAGGCACCTCCATAGAAGAGAATGGACCCCCAGTACCCCGGCCCACAGCGATCAGACACTTATCTCCTGTTCTGTGGCTAGGGGATACATGTCTACAATGGGACAACCCCCTTTAGGCTAAAGCCCCATGCTGCGAAAATGTGAATTGGATTCTGGCTATTCCCATCCACACATTGCAGAAAAAAAACTTGTTTTTTTCTGCAGCGTTTTTTGTTTTTTTTTTTGCTGCATTTTGCTATGTGGAGCCTTAGCCTTACAGGCAGTACCACACACAATATGCTTAGATACAAGGGCTTAAAGGGGTTGCCCCACAATAGGTTATCACCTATCACCCTGCTGCTACTCGGCTATTTCTGACAGCCCCATAGATGTTGAATGGAGCAGATACTTGACCATCCCAAAATTTAAAGCATAGAAGGGGTTTGCTAAGGGCTCGTATTCTAGTCTTCTCCGGGTCTGAGTGGTGGGGGCCCCCCAACGATTACACGTTTTCCCTTGCCTATAGATAGGAGATAAATGTGGTTTGTGGGATGATCCCTTTAAAGGGAACCTGTCATGTTACAATGAACATTGAATCCAATCTGCAGGTAGAATGTTATAGAATGATATATATCATTGCAGAATAAAGGTATACGTACTACATATAAAGGTATACAGGTTTTTACCATTTTCTCCTAGATTATAAATAGCCTATTAATACATACCGGTCACTATTCTGCATGCCAGTATGCTCTGTATGTGTCAGTCTTTACTGTAATCTAGCATTCAGATCATGAACCCAGAAATTCAGGTTGAACAAAGCTGTAACTTCTATTCAGATCATGGTAAATATATATCTTGAATACTAATGTGAACACACGATATACAATATGTTGAACCTACAGATTAGCTCTCTTCCAGGAAAATGAAAGCTTCCTCTCTAGCAGGTCTTGCAGTATGAGTATGAATTAGCCTGCCATGTTATAGAGGACCTTTCACTGCTTTGATGGACTCACCTTGTTTCAGCTATAAATCTGGCCAACAAATGAACTGAATTTCACGGCTGAAACTCAGTTATGTGAATGTGACCTAACAATCGCCACCCCACTGATTTTGATAGTTGAAATTCCAGGTATTAATATACGATCACATGATCTAACAGACTGTGTTATCTCTTGTCATCACACAGGTATGGGAACAGAAGCCAAACCGGTTTTCCGCTATAGCAAAGACCAGCGTCCAACCACGTTACCAATACAACCATTTGTTTTCCAGCATCATTTTAGCAAACCCAAAACTCGCCCCTTGCACAGCCACTTCACCTCCAGCCTCTCCCAGCTCTATGGGCTCTCTAGCAATCGATCGTCTAGTCAACAAAATGTGTCAGAATCTCAGTCGTCGGCACCAGGCACTTTGGCCGGGCAGATGGAGAGCAATGGTGGCCACAGTAGAATGATAAATGTACCTGGAAAACTTTCTCTGGATGGATTGACAACTATCAGAGATGATCAGAATGGAAGGCAAGTACCAGAAACGACCCGACCATCTCCTCTGGGAAGTTATTCTCCAATCCGGAGTAATGCTACGTTCTTTCAAAGTATGGACTCTGGTTCCTCTAGCTCTCCATCTCCAGAAAAATCCAAGGAGAACCAACCACCTAGAAGTCGCTCCTGTCCAATATCAGCCAATCTTTTGCCTTTAAGAGCCACACAGGTCCGAGGAACCACATTACCTGGAGCTGCCAAACCCACTCGGAAATATGAGGGGTCTCCCAAAGTGGAAGTCCCAAGGCCTCTAGTCAAGAGAGAACCACTCAAGGAACCAAGCACACAAGTGTCAAAGCATGGACTTCCACCCATTAATTCACTACCCCTGCTGAACACGGTTCTCCACGAGGTCACCCAGCCTAGCCGAAATGAAGAGGACAAAGCCAAACGAGTTCCTGAAAACATCATGATGTCAAGACCTGTTAATGGTAGGAAAACTTCATGCGTTACATTTTTTAATGTAATTTTCTAGTTTTTAAACGAGAATTTCATTGGTGTCTTCTTACACTAGTCGTGATCTACCATACATTGGAGTAAGATGGGCCTATTTTATTAAAAGGTACATGTTTTTTAATAAATAGGTGTGCCCTCCATGCACCAGAATCTCATATTTAGATGTGATCTATAATTTGAGGCAGTTTCTGGCATAAATTATAGTAATTCTGATAAGCCCATCCCTCCGCTAAGACCCACCGCAACATGCACATTTTCTATAAATGTAGTGGGCTTGACACTAATGGGTCAAAACTGGCAAATTTTGGTGCAATATGGCTGTGGAACATGCACCTATCTCCAGAATGGAGGTTGCACAGGTGGAGTATGGATGGAGAGTTGGCAGCACCTGTGCAGCTCTCCCCAAAAACTTGTATGGGAGTAATGAAAACAGCACATCAGTCTTGCTTGGCTGTTTCCATAAGGCCCATAAAGGATGAAAGGAGATAGACATGCACGGCCATCTTTCTATTTGTTCTCCACCTGGATGCGGTAGCCGGTGGACATCTTCCAGAATGGAATGTTGGTCAGGAGTTTCCTTTCTGAAGATAGATGCCAGAATGCGTCTTTAAGATTCTGTTATTGTGTGCCTCTGTTAGGGTTTCTGGCAAGGCATGTAATAGCATTTTTTGCCAATAAAGAGTGGAAACCTTTCACAAAGTCCTGATAGACTCCATTAAAATACAGTCCATGGTCATGGACAGAGAGGTGCACAGCTCGCTACA
This sequence comes from Leptodactylus fuscus, assembly GCF_031893055.1. Classification (NCBI taxonomy): domain Eukaryota; kingdom Metazoa; phylum Chordata; class Amphibia; order Anura; family Leptodactylidae; genus Leptodactylus; species Leptodactylus fuscus. Next base: position 38,238,216 of record NC_134265.1, read on the forward strand.
AGACAGAGCGCCTGTGTGTCTATCACGTGACCATGGACTGTATATCACGTGACCATGGACTGTATATCACGTGACCATGGACTGTATATCATGTGACCATGGACTGTATATCACGTGACCATGCACTGTATATCACGTGACCATGGACTGTATATCACGTGACCATGGACTGTATATCACGTGACCATGGACTGGATATCACGTGACCATGGACTGGATATCACGTGACCATGGACTGTATATCACGTGACCTTGAAATGAATTTTAAGTACTGGAAGTAAACATTGACATCAAGCAGAGATCTAGAAAACTGTGATGAATTTATATACAAAGTATATTGAATAATTGTACAACTTATCAGTATAGAACCAATAGCATTTATTTTCTGAAACTGGACAATCCCTTTAAGTAATGCAGTGAAAGTGAAGTCAACTGAATAAAACTGATGAACACGGTTTGTGTCATTGTTGAACAAAAAGTCAAAAATTGATCTTTACTGCTTTTGCACCGTTACCTTGCCGTGGACTGCTTGGTCTACTATCTGCTTGCCAAGGCGGCCCACCACGGTGATGTCACTATGAACAGGTGTCTAGGTTGGAGTAGCGAGGGCAACAGAGTCTAGTAGTAGTGGAGGAAAATTATTAGGTATATCTAGGATGCATATTACTTACATCTTCAGAAATCCACTAGGGCTGCATGGCACAGAAGTAGCACTTCAGGAAGCCTGTCTGGTTCTTTAGGGTTGTGATTACATTCAGACTCACTTTTGATACAGTCATGGGGGCCTTCATTGGAAATGTCTAAATGGAGTCTTCTAATCTTACCTCTCGCACCCCGGGATGCAAGAGTCGAAAGAGTCATCCTCACGTCTAGGTCCATTGTGTGCTCCCACCACTCATGGTTGATGGTTAAGGAGCCAACCTCAAGCTCCCATCCACTTGGACTCCACAGCAGATACAGGAGTTTTCTTGCATGGTCCATCTGTCCACCAAGATATTATTTCCCCTCTATTGCTATTACTAACATCACTTGGAGATGGGTGCTGGGGTTTGGTTGCTTCTTTTTTCACTTGACCTCTGTCTTTTCACTAACCTGGGTCATGTCTTCCTTCTTTCTCCCCTCATTCTTTGCTCTGTCTGCCTGCGACCACGGTATAGCCAATCACCTGTCCCCTCAAGCGCTGAAGTGGAGGGAGTATAGGCGTCGGAACCCACTGGGCCTAGACCGAGTTCATGGGCTGCCAGCCCTGTCCGGGAGTCTGGACAGAAGGCCGGAAACGAAGATAGCGAAGAGGAACCATTTCTTCGACTTTCCAAGCAGTATCAACGGCAACCATATACACTCACGCTTCTACGGTGCGAAGTGAATGAATGAACGAATGGATCAATTTTATCAAAAATTGGGGAGAATTTGGTGAAATAGGGACTGCAGTTTTTTTATGCACCACTTTCTTCATTGTCCATTCTGCTTGCCAATTTTTAGAAAAATGGATGGATGTGGGGAGAGATGAAGGTCGTCTAAGGTGGCAACAAATTTACTATAACTCTCACCAGGAAATTAGCGTGAGTTATATCTGAAATCTGACATAGATGTCAGTTATGGCGCATGGGACCTCGCAATATGTGCCAGAAGTATTAAGGTTGGAGCCTCTTAATAATTCAGGCCATCAAAGGGGAATGAATTAAGGTTGGCGGACAGTCTTAATAAATTTCTCACAATGTATTTAGGATCGGATGAATGATATGAGTGGAACTGAGGAATGACTTAAGAAAATACAGGGAATGCGAAATGAATGAATGATAGTGGTTTAGGAATGAGTATGTGATATAGTGTCATAAGGAATGAATGACAGCTAGAAGTCGAAATTGCAGCACCCTAAGGGTCGAAATGTGACTCCATTCATGTAGACAGGGTGACATGATGGTCTTTGGTCGCACGTCAGGAGTCGTGGCGAAAGTAGTCATGTAATTCTAGCCTATATGTATAATAGACACTGAGAGCATTAATGTAACAATGAGTGAATGAACATATTACAAAAGAGAACTATTGGTGTAATGGGCGAATTATAGATGGAAGGAATGAATAACAATTAGTTCACACGGGGAGCGTTCAGGTGGATTTTGGCAGCAAGAGTGATGCGGGGAGCCACGTCACTCTCAGGTCAAAACCCGCCTGCCACGTAACGGCTTCTGATAGTCACGGCTTCCCCCTCCGGAGCAGGCTCAAATAAATGGTTGCTGCCGCGAGATGGACTCCGTGGCTCGTTGAGCCACTGAATCCACCTGAAGAAAGGGCAGGCTGCTTTCATTTTTTTCCCACGTTTTCCTCTCACTATATTATTTTCTGTAAATTCCTCAACATTCACACTGATTTCACGTTGTTCTCCTCGCAGACATCTTATCTGATCTTATCTTTGCGTTGCTCCTTCACTATTTACTATGTTTTTTTTCCAACCGTAGGAAAACCTTCAGCTCTGATCTCCAGCGACTTTTTCCCAGACTACTTCTCAGTGACGGAGCGCCCCCCGGCGGAGTTCTGTCTATCTCCAGACAGCAGCGTTGAATCTGTGTCTATTGATCTTTTGCAGAAGAGGGGTAAGATCAGTGGTGGACATGACGTTTTGGGCGCTCTAAGAATTTGCTACTTATGACAGGGGGCCTTAGTGTCTTCAACCCATTTTTATGACTGTAAATGTTCTCCTTCCTTGTCTGCTAACATGGCAGGATCCCTGGAGACCACATCCCTGTGCAGGATCTCCCCACTCACTAAAAATGTGGATGAGACCAACACAAAATAGGCCCCATAAAGCTCCCATAGCAGCCAATCATAAATCTTACATCGCATCACTTTGATTTAGCAACCTCAATGAAACTAGAAGCCACAATATCATATCATGTGTATTTGTAAAAAAAAAAAATTGCTACTTCCACATTGCAATGCAATAATTCTGACTATTATGCATTCTCTTCCCAGGGCTGGTAAAGGCGGTGAATACAGCAGTGGACTTGGTCGTGGCTCACTTTGGGACAAGTCGGGACCCAGGAGTGAAGGTCAGGACTAAAATCTGTTCCGATCACATTTTAGGAGACATGAATGGTGACCAAGAAGTGGATATGATCGACTTGGCATGGGGACAATAACAAAGAAACTTTTATCATTCCATATTATTCATTTTGTGCATCAACTACTATGCTGTTTGTACTGCCCCTTAGTGGAGAAAGCATAACATTACATCAATTCATATAAATGAGAGTTCATGGTCAACTCAATGACTGCAACATGCCCAGGTCTTGGCATTGCAAAACAGGCTCAAATCATCTCCCTCTACCACAGTATATGTTTTTTCTGTTGATATGCTGTGTTTGGTTTTCACCAAACATGGTGTTTTGTATTATGGCCAAACCAGGGGCATAACTATTGCTACAGTAGGTGTAACGGCAGCTATAGGGCCCATGACTTTAGATGCCTGGCTGATCCCCCACAGGGGCCTGTAATGTGGACAGTATACTATATGTTGGCCTGTACTGGGGAAAAATTTCTCTGAATTGCACAGTTTGATGAATTTCCACTCCTGGGCAGTTTGCCAGTTGCCTTAAGTGTTTTACACTACTAAATAATTTTTTGGACATCGGATTGTTTGGAAATGGCCAAATGACTCTTCCCAGATTGATGGGCAGCAGCAATTGCTTCTCTAAGATCATTGCTGATGTCTTTCCTCCTTGTCAATGTATTAACACACAACTGAATGGTGTTGACCAGCAAACTTCCAAAACGTTAACCTTTTATAATCAAGGATTAGAAGCTATAGGCTTTCACTTGCCGTCTTAATCCATATGGAAGCAGTAAGGGCACGTTTAATTTTTCACACGCCGCTTTTGCATTTTGACCTAGTTTTTGTTAAATAAATATTAGCATGGTGTAATTTGTCACGTGATGTCGTTCATCTGAGGTCGTATTTAAAACCTTCTAAGGACCAGTTGATTTTTCTTACATCCTGATATGTAAAACCATAGAATATTTATCAGTGATTAATCTTCTTAAGAAGACAACAATAAGTCGCTCGGAAGATCCAGAAAACGTAACTCATTGAATTACAGATGACATTTCCTGAGTATTAACATTGCTGAGGAAGAGAATCCATGTTATTATATTTAGTTCAGTCAATAGTCAGTTATAGGATATTATAGATTAAGTGTCATCTATTGATCCTTCATCACTACACACGTACACAGACCACAGGTAATCTAGAGGTTACGGCCCCTGGAAATCCAATATTGCTGACAGTTGCCAGTTATGATTGTTCTATGAATTATACTGATGTATAATGGGTCAGAATCAATGCAGATTGCCGGAAGCCTTCCTCCTTTGTTATCCAGTCTATGGCATGGTATGGTATGTATATACACAGTATATATAACCATGAATAATCTCTGCTGTCGCATACGCTTATGTATCAGCCACAAGAATGTGGTTCCCAAGTCCAAGTTGTAAATGACCTACTTAAAGGGAGTCAGCAGAATCCAGTATATCAACCTTGCCCCACAGATAGATAGGCTGGGGTCACCTGAAACATACAGTGTCTTCCCCTTGTGATCGCCTCCCCCGTTGCTGAGAGATCCTCTTTTTTGCCAATGAGGGCATTTGTGCTTACTTCTTTGGAGCAATGACAATGCCTTCAATGCTCCAAATGTCTCACTTGCATAAATACAGTGATATCTTAGGAATGTAACAACCGATTCACAAAGGGGAAGACACTGATTCATGGCAGGCTGGGTTGATATGCCTTCAAAAGTACGGCAAGTGAACCCCACTCTAATATTGATGTCCTACTGTATGGCTAGGACATCAGTTCTAAAAATCTGATAACCCATGTAATATTTAAAGATGCAATTTCACAAAATGACACTTTTCATTGTATTATCTCTAGGCTAAATTGGGGAATAGCTCCGTGAGCCCCAATATCGGACACCTGATCTTGAAATACCTGTGTCCGGCCATCAGGGACATCCTAAGTGATGGATTGAAGCCTTGTGTCTTGGATGTTATTATTGGACAGAGAAGAAACATGCCGTGGACAGTGGTGGAGGCCTCAACGCAACTAGGTATGGACACCACTGCCCTAGAACATAGCTGGAGGGTGACTGAGCTCCTGTGACTAAAGAGACCGTTTATGGTGCCTACACAAGCTTTGCAACCCCCACAGATGCTAAATAGTTATGTTCCTAGACACACAGAGGTTGTGCTGCTGCTTGTTGTAGAAGAAAGTCAATATAGTCTGTAGGATTGCTGGGGGGGGGGGAGTGGATAGCATTGAACCTTGCTACAAGGGGTCTCCTTGCTGTGCACCAGGTCTCATGTCACCCCCTATGCAGTGCACTTTCTGGGATTTTACATATAGGAGACAAAGTAGAAGCAGAAGACTCTAGGACTGACCACTTTGAAGAGTAAATTTACATAAGTATCAGACAATACAAATATATGATATCGGACGCTTATCCTTATATGATATCCTTTCATTCAGGTCCCTCCACCAAACTGCTGCATACTTTGTGCCAGAAAGTGAACCAGTTCCCCGAGTTGTCCAATCACAACCTGCGCTTCAATGCCTTCATCTTTGGTCTTCTGAAGTGAGTCCATAGTGCCCCTCTGATATTCACATTGCTGGACCTGCCGTTCTCCTCCAGTTCATAACATATTTGCATTTCCATTTCTTTTCAGTATCCGCTCACTTGAATTCTGGTTCAACCATCTATATAACCATGAAGGTAAGTACAGTACTGCAGATCTGCTTTACCTGCTACAGTTTCATGTGCCACAGATTCTACCCTATGCATGATGTCCATAGTGAAGCTCCACAATAAATTGCCATTTCATACAGAATGGCCATGCTCTGCATTGCACACACTGAAATCCACATAAAACACTTTCCTACATAACAATTTTTCACTTGGAATCATTACAAAATATCTGCTTTGTGCAGATATTTCTCATGTCCCCAGTGCTGGTGGTCGCACATGCTCAGTAGCTCAGTCCCATCGATCATCTCATCCTGCTAACAGTGATTCCTGCAATTGTACAGGCTAGCCAATAAGAATAGGTGCACTACAATTGACACGTTGCTGGAACTTTATTATCCCATCCATGGCACAGATAATGTGATGCACAATTGCAACAAGGCCCTTTCTTGCCCCGAATTTGTATCGCGTTCCTGCTTCTGTGCTTTACTCGCCACTTTCCACAAATGTGGGCAGAGCACAGGACAGGCTGAGACATATTTATTAATTTATCATACCATGCACCTAATATAGCAAGAGCCCTGCGCCTCCTGATAAATTCAGGCCACTTATTAAGACTGACAAACTAAACGCCTCATTATATGGACATTCTCAGATAGATCTAAAAGAACACTAGGGGGCACCATAACAATGTTGTAAAAATCATCTAGACAAACAAGTATCTTTTAAAGATTCCAAATGAAAGATTGTAACGTTTTACTTGATGAAAAAATTAATTGTGGGATGTTTTGTTACAATGTATCAGTCTCTATACTGGATAATTCTCCACCTTGTCATTGTACACTGATGCACTGTAACAAACTGCTGCACTAGATCTAGTCTCACTTTGAGCCTGTGAATGTAGACAGGGATGTTTCCATTCATTGACAGTATCCCAGTGACCACCTTACTCTAGGTTCACACTGGCATTCGGCTTTCCGTTTTTCGGTCCTAGTTGGGGACCTGAAAAATGGAAAGTTAACCCGCTTAAAAAGCGGTTACCCATGGACCTCATAGATTATAATGGTTCTGGCATAACGTATGTTTCCTCTGTCTCCTAGATATTGTCTGGGCTCACTATGAACCTGTTGGCTTCTTATCTGTGTCCCATGGAGTTTGTCAACCTCTGTTCGAAGAACTTCTCCTCCTTCTCCAACCTCTACCGCTTTTACCTTTTGACTTGGACCTTCTGTTTGAGCACCACTTAGTCCAGATGAGCCGAGAACAGCAGCAGAAAAAGGAGATGCTCCGCGTGAAGCAGGACCTTATGCAGTCCGTTCACTCCACCATACAACTCATGAGAAGCCGTGATGAGGAATTGCAAGCTAGCCAGGAGAAGAAGAGTCTTGAGAAGACATCTTCAGAGGAGTCCTGCAGCAATGAGAGGCCAACAGGTGAAGGAGCCAGCGCTGTGGAACTTGATGAAGAGCACAAGAAGGACACAACGATGGAAGTGAAGAAGGACAAGCAGGCCGGGTGGTGGTACCAACTTATGCAGAGCTCTCAGGTCTATATTGAGAACTCCACTGATACAGCCAGGTTTACACGACAAGATAGGAGAAGGCCTGGAAGTGGTGGGACACCCAAAAAAGTGCCACCACCCAGAGAGGGTGTTATAGATGGTGCAGAGGCTTGTTCATGTGTAGAAGGGGTAGTGGAAGAGAAACCTGGTAAGAAAGAGATGGCAGATGACACACAGAAGGATAATCGCAAGTCTTGGATGGGAAGTCCCCCTGAGTCTGTGCTCAATGAACTGAAACATGGGCAAGAAAAAGAGAGCGGCGACTCGCAAAAGACAAGTCAGCCTAGTGGTCAGGAGCAAGGAGCGGCTAAAGAGAATGTACATAGCAGCCCAGCCAGGAAATGGGGACACTTATTTGGGTCAAGGAGGACTATGAGTGAAGGAAAGCAGACCAACAGGTAAGACTTTTGTAGCTAGGAGTTATAACTAGACTATAGAATGATAAATGTATAAGGGCTAGTTCACACGTGGGCAAAGGGGAGGTTTTTGACAGCGGAATTCGCTTCAAAAACCTCTCCTTTAACATGGTGGTCTATGTAGACCACTAGCTTTTTTTTTCCTCCTAGCGTTTTCTGCCTGAAAAAGCGACATGACCTTTCTTCAGGCGGAAAACGCCTGAAGAATTGCATAGAAGTGAATGGGAGGCGAAAACCGCGCGGTAAAAAACCGCGCGGTTTTTTGCACACAAAACCGCGCGGTTTTTTGCAAAAAAACGCGCGGTTTTCGCCTGCAGTTTCTATAGCACATATAGGAAAAAAAAACCCTAGCGAAAACCGCTAGCGAAAACCGCGTCAAAAACCTCGTCAAAAACCGCGTGGAATGCAAAAAACAGCGTCAAAAAAACTCCCCGAGGTTTTTTACCTCGCACAAATAAGCTAGGCGGTTTTCACGTGTGAACTGACCCTTAGGCATGCAATGGTCAGGGGGCGGGGTTGTCCAGAATTGAAAAAATCCATGCATCTGGAAGGGTTGGTTTAGCACATAAATATGCATCTTTCCCTCCGTTCCTGCAGTGTCCGCCCGTCATCTCCACCGTCTTGTTTATATACAGGTTACGGCAATGACGTCACGTCAGTGGGCCAAACAGCGAAGCACTGCTCTCAGTTGAAATATAGATGCCATAGATAGAATACTGGTGTATCGGGATTTGTTATCCTTTGCCCTTGTCTTGCTATAAATGTTTCATGACCCTTGATGTCGCTGGTTCTGTCTCTGCCACAGGCTGCCCTCAGGCTGGCTCAGCCTCGATAAGTCCGTGTTCCAGATGGTGGCTCAGACGGTCAGCGCAGGAATCTGGGGAGAGACATCGACTGAGAAGGAAAGCATGGCAGCAGAAAGAGGAGCCGCATCTGTGTCTCCATCTTCACCGAGCCCTCAGTAAGTTCCTTGGCAGATTCCTTGCTACATTCGTGTTTCATTAACCATAAGCCATAAAAACAGGGGGCATACAAAATCGTAGCTAGCTTTCCTTCCTGTGCCTGCTCTGTATGTTTTTTTTTACTATTTTATTAGCCCCACCTAGGAGGATTGAACCCTGCAATCATTTGATTGCAAGTCCCATAGACGGCAATACAAGTGTATTGCCGTCTATGGGAGATTCTGTACATTACTATTGCAGCTGGTCATAGACTAGCTGCGATAGTAATATTGCCATGACAGGTCTGGGAGCCTTCATTTGGCTCCCAGCTGTCACTGGAACAGGTCGACCTCGCCGCCCAGGAGCCGGCCTGCAATTCTAAAGGTATGGGGCCAGTGGGGACCGGCCCCGGGGCTAATTTTAAACTTTGGGGGAACTTTGATGCCTGTGATCTCTGATCACTAGCTCCGGCGTCTCCTTGTTATGGCGACCGCTCTGCAGCAGAGTGGCTGCCATTACTTACAGACCCAGCGTCCGCTATAATAGAAAGGCGGATGCCGGGGAGGGTTTTAGCCGCCGGCACAGGTGCTGGGGCCCGCAGTATTACCACGCTCCTGCCGCTGCAGAAAACCAGCGGTGGCAGGAGCACGGCGATGCAATTCCGGCGTCTTCAGACTATAAGACGCACCCTCATTTTCCTCCGAAATTTTGGGGGAAAAAAGTGCGTCTTATAGTCCGGGCTACGTTCTCTTTTGCGTCGGACTCCATTGCAGTGTCCGCCTGAAATGGTGGACAAAAATATCCTGCATGCACGACTTTTTTGTCTGCCACTTTCAATTGAAAAACAAGGGACACTCAATGGACGCCAGTGAGGTCTGTTGGGCTCCACATATATCCGCTATTTTAGCAGTCTACCTATCTGTTGTCCTGGTCCAGACCACGACAGCGTACACCTGATGCTATAATGTACAAATGTATATAAGAATGTTTCCATTCACTAACAGCAAGCGGAGATCATAAAGATTGAAGAATAGAAACACAAAATATATTAGAAATTTCCACATCTTCACATGACGCATTATGTCGTATATTTAGTGAGGTTACAGTATAAGGACTGAATAACAGGAAGATATCTGTACTCGCCATTCCGTGTACCGCAGGCATCGCCGTCATCTTCTGGCCGTGACTCACACTAAGCCTCAGTCTGCAGTCATTTTACAGCAGGGGTGAAATCTCATAGACAGCATTTGTGTGCGGAGCACGTCAGCCGTCCAGAAATCACAGTGGACAGATGCACATTTGTTTACAAGTCTGTCATAATCCATCCTTAGATCCGTCTATCACGGAGGAGGCCGCTACCTGCCGCTGTTAGTCATTTCTTATTTTCCATTACACAGATTTGACTTATCTTTATAAACCCAAAGCCCCACATGTAACTCATCACAAAGTCTATGGATGAACGTATGTGATGTTACTTCATGGGAATCATATTCAGCTATGATATGTAGAATTTTGACTTTGTAACACAGGTATCTGCTACATACAGATGTAGCAGAGGTGAATATGTCACTAGTGTAGACAGTTTTTGGCAGAACTCGGCAGGGAGGTTGTTCCCGCCATCTTGGAGAATTAAGCCTAGATCTGCTGTGGATGTAGACTTGCTCCAATCCGTCTGTCTCTTTATGTCATGCCAGACAGATTGGATGATGATGAGGGCACTGTGGGGGCCATATCATCACTTCAGGGTCTCCTACAAAGGGTAAAGGTCATAACAAGGACTGATTTATTATAGGGATGGGACTTTTTCAGCTGAACAATGGGTGTCGTCTGCTGGAGAAGAAGAGTCCACTGTGGAGATCACTGCCCAATATGTGTCCACCTGTCACCAACTGAGGAGAAGATGAGACCCCAAAGACTATTATAACCCAAATCACCCACCTATCCACCCACCCATACCCACCACGTGTCCATTGTCCACCTGCCACCAAACGAGGTGAACGACGAGACCCCAAGGACTATAGTACCCCAAACCACCTGTCCATCCACTCTATGTCCCCTAACCCCTCCCACCCCCACCCTATTTGCTTTGGCAATGCCAAATACCTATTCGGACGTGTCAATAAAGCTTCTTTGTTGTTGTTGTTGCTACCTGTGACCCAGGGGCCAGGCAATTACAATTCCTGCTTTGAAGCCCACAAACAGTTGATCACACCCCTAACCAGTTAAATGGGACAGATTACTACTGTTACTCACAGGCCCCAAAATTGCTGACCATGACTCTCACTAATTCTTTTTTTTTTTTCCCCTAGACAAGCCAGTTCGTCGTGTCACCACTCAGAACCCAAACAGAATGACATCAGCTTTGTATACGAAACGCATTCGGACCAGCTACGATGCGGCCTACGAAACCGGAACCCCCTTATGCCCCTGAAGTTTGTTCCTCAGCCCGATCGATTAGACTCATAACATTCGTGAGAAACATTGTGTTCAAGATACTCGAAGACGGGCACATTCTGACAGCGGCATGAGGAACACGCCAAGATCTCTGTGGTTCTTCTACAGAATGGAGTTATTTAATGGTGTCTCTATTGACCTCTGGGAGGATATTGAAGCATTAAGCCTGGACAAGTGTGGTGGGATAGGTCACATTATTACAGTATTCTTACTTCCTGCGCCCAAACCAACGTGCACGTGTGCTAGCCGTGATATTGACGTGAGCTGTGCATGCAGACATCTTAGAATATACTGTGACTTTCCCCAATGCTTAGATATTGCCAGACTCATTACCGGCAACTAAACTTCTCTGATTCTGCGTTTTGCCGCCATTTCTCCGTAACAAGCACTTAGGTAACAAAAGCTCTAGATTTTTTTTTCCTTAGGATAGCTTAAGTAAGATTAATACCATAAAACAAACCCTGCAGTATCCGACCCCAAGAGCTGATGCTCTACTTGGAAGCACAGGCCATTTGCTGCTTATATTGCATCAGCTTGCGTCCTTGTATTAATATAGACGGCTGAGAGGAGAAGGAAGATGGTATATGGGATAAAGAAGTCCTCAAGAGGAGAATCCTGGAACCTTAAGATGGCTTGAAATGATCTGAGAGATTCCAGAAAATTGGCCGAAGGATCATTGGAAATAAAGCAAGAAGGATGGGCGGTATGGAATTGGACTTCAAGGATTGAGAGAGAAAGGTTATAAGAATGGTTTTAGATGATGCAATTGCACATGGGCCCCCGTGCCCATCAATATAACTGAACAGCAATAGGGGTTGAAGTGGTGTAACTGGATCTGGGCCCCCCTGCTTGTGAGGGCCCGTGTAGCTGTCCTGTAGCAATATGGCTTGTAAGGCGGGGAAAATGGTGACGATTGCAGGCACTACTATGGTGGCAGGAGGGGAGATCCTACTACATAGGGCCTCAGTGGCACTAAGCAGATGGCCATATAGTCCCATACCGATGGCGCCCTGAAATAATCGTGCAAGATGGTTCTCTCACCCTATACAAATGTATATGCTATTATCCTATTATTACTCCATAGAGTATACGCATGATAATATATGGTGGCATATGGTGGTTAGGTATGCCCAGGTATTATACTGTCACCTGGGGCCTATGGCATCACCTCTGGTGACGGAGCTTGTGTCAGTTTTGCAGATTTGGATGCAGTTCTGACAGATAGATAACATATTGCTAGCGGCGAAAGTTCCTCAATGGCTCACCCCCTTGTACAGTAGTGAATGTCGCAGATGATCCTTTGCCATTGATGAGAACATTTCGCATAGGGTGGTTGTTTATAGTCGTAATACTGGGGCCACTATATATATCGCTATGACAAGCTATTATATCCCTATTCTAGCGGGCACTTGACTTATTACTGCACTTTGTTCATTTCAGTTTTCTTGGATCCCAAGAGCTTACAATTCAGTCATGGCGTCCGGTCAACCACTAGTGTTATAGGGGTAGTTCAGCCAGGCGTCCTCATTGATGTAGTTGTGCTTTCTGCTGTTATACTGCATCGGATTAGTATTTGTACTACTGGATATTGAGCGTGAGAGCGACCATTGACCCCGTTGTTGTAGGGTATCTGGGTATTGCTTGTATGTACGAAGCTGTATATAGAGATATGGCAGGCAGTGTGTGTGCTGGTTGCTTGCACTGTTAATATTATATTCTGGATGATTTGCGTTGCTGTATATGGGAGGGGGGAGGGGGGCACCGTTGTATATAATGAAGCAAGACCGGGCTGCTGATATCCTTGATGTATCCATCATGTGTATAAATGAAAGGATCAGCAGTTTGGTTTGGATAGGCCGGGATTAGCAGATGTGGGTTTTGGACTCTCCCGAGGTGTCAAGTCATCCGTAGACATTTCTTGATATTATTATTGCTGAATTTTGATATTTCCCTTAGCTGCCTGGAAAAAACTCAATATTGTAGATCCTGTATTACAATGTACGGAGCATGGAAACAGTACATGATGGTGGAGGATGGAGAAGGCATAAAGAGAGCGGCAAATTGACCATACACTAGTATGGGGCCTGAAGAGCGTCCATGTGTAGTTTGGGCTACGTTCAGATCTGCTTCGTCACATTGGGCATCCAAAATTACAGGACGAGAAAATCCAGCAAGTCTGACTGTGGTCTATGGTTGACTGTGTACCTGGGAATTGATGAGTTAATGGTGGTTTATACCATAGAACGGTACTTGTGAAATAAAGTAATATATTAATATGATATAGGTAAATGGGAATCAGGCAAAGATAATATTACCATCCGATAATACTTATAAGCCAGGTCATGCTGCAACTGTTATTCTACGTACTATACTATATGATATACCAAACCTGGGCAGGTGATTTACTTATAAATCTGGAGGTTGTGGAGACTTCGACTATAGTCAGAAGGCAGAATAGTCATATTCAGTACATCTGACTATAGATCCTCCTTATAGGATTGTGTCTGTTTGGTAAGGCTCAGTTCACATTCGCATTCATATTTCTGGTTTTCTGTTACATCATAGAAGCAGAAAACCAAAAATACTTCAATTGTTTTTTTATATATTATACTATCCTATACTATCATATACTATACTATACAATATACACCAGACCTGGGCAGGAGAAATACTTATAAATCTGGAGGTCGAAGTAGTCATATTCAGTACATACATTCTTAATTCTGTTCCATCATAGGAGCAGAAAACCAAAAATAGTGGTGTGATGGATTGGTTTACATGATGTACACCGATGGTACCCGATTGACCCCATTGGCGCATAATGGAGACCACTGGGTTCCTTCATGGTGACTACCATTTTACAGAAAAATATATATTGTGCTCATCTCGGATAGATGTGCAAAAGTCAAAAAGTTTCAGCAGTCTTACAACTATAATAATCATGACCGCATAGAACCACTACTTTCTTCCCGGACGAGCCCCCAAAATTTCAGTCTGACCATGTGTATTGGTTCAAGGGCCCGAGATAAATGTCCATAATGGCTTACAATGAACTTTGTATTGTATTATCCGCCTCTGAAAGCCATAACTGTTATAAAATAATAATAGTATTATTAGTCCTCTAATACCTAATAAATCCGGGGCTATACCATCACCAATCATCGCTGTGTGCTTTAGCGAGCGGCATGTAGAAAGTAGTGGTAATGTGCACACTACATTAGCAGGAAATCCTATTGCCATATTTATATGGGGTATCAGCTCTCTTATCTCTTTTTTCTGTGCAGTCCATATCAATACATTTCTTAAAGAAATCACCTGATTAACTTTGCAGCCATTTTTGGATGGAACCCCCTCAGCCTACATCTGCATGCATTTATAGTAATAATGCAATTCTAACTCAAAGGACTCATCGCGAGACTGGTGACCGTAGCAGGGAGATAAAGCTATATGTTCTCTGCAGGCCTCTTGATAACATTTCGCCATAGTCCTATATATTTTTCCCACTATTATACAGCACCTTTCCCTCTGGAGAGCCCATGTTCTGCAAGGGGTCAGGGATGGGGTTAATTTGCAAACCTACCGGCGTATGTACATCCGCTTGTGCCGAAACTAACCCTCGTCTGTTACATCTGCGCCTGTCATCTTGGTGTCTTCTGCCATATATATGTATATTTATTGGTTTGTTTATTTATTACGCATATTAATAAAAAAAGGTGCTGAATATGCAGGTCAGTGTGGTGGTTATTATATATGGTAGTGTGATGGTTATTATACACTAGCATCTGCCCGCGACTTCATCTGATATTTCGGCATTCGCCGTTGGTTATGATCCGCCGTGTGCCGCCACGTCCAGTCCTGTGCGCCCCTGTCACATTTGCTTCTCTCCTGTCCCCACTGGCTTTTTACCTACCGGCTGCTCCTGGCTCCCCGCAGCCACCCTCGTCCCCTGCGCTCATGCCTCTTCCCGCCCCGGCGCCCCCCCCCCCCTCTCTCTCCCATGGCCCTGGCCACACCCCGCGGCACCCCCTGTGCCCCCATCCTCTCCACGCCCCTGACCCCCTCCCGCGACACCCCAGGTCAACCTCCCCACCCCCCTTTTGCTGCAGACCCCCCCCTCCCCAAAATATCCCCTAACTCCCCTGCCGGCACATGCACTGTCCGGCTGCCGAATGACACGGCGTACTCACCACAGCTAAGCTGGAGGGTTGGGAAGGCGCAAGACCAGTAAGCTGAGTGTGACGTCGGGGACTGTTGCGGGGAAGAACCCAAAAAAAGAATGAAATACATACACTTGTGCACACACTCACATTTATTCCAAGTAAATTTACTGATTGTCTCCATGTTTTGTGCTTTGGATTGTCTCTATGGCTTTGGCACACAGTAAATGTTTTCATTGGCCCATATCCATATTGCAGTGTCCCCCGCAGGTGAGAAATGGAAGGCCAGTGCGACCTGTATGTAGGATAAGTAAGAGAATCCTCACCAGATAACTGGTGTCTGCAGGTAACTGAATTATACATCGGGTCTATGGAGCAGGCCACTCTTATATTGATTCCTGTGATTTCCTAATTCACCATTTGCTTTTGCAGCGTTGACTGGCCAAGCGCATTTTGGGTAAGGTTACCGTAGGTGTGTCCGTACTGAAACTTGTAACCTGTCAGAATGGTGAGAACAAGAATGGAAAGTTAAAGTATGTATGGCATTCAATACACGACACTATCACTGACTAACTGCAGTAACCCATGAGGATGACCACTAGAATCTACATGTGTACTAAATATGCTTTAGGGCTCGTTCACAATGGACAAGAAGGGGCGGATTTTGACACCAAATCTACCTCAAAATCCACCCCCTCACAATAGAGGTCTGTGTAGACCACTAGCGTTCTTTCTTCCGTGAGCGGTGTGTTCCCGCTCACGGTAAAAAGAAGCGAGCTGCCCTTTCTTCAGGCGGATTCCACAGCCCCGGCGTCCGCCTTGCGACAGCACCCTCCGGACTAGGCCCATTCATTTGGGCCTACTCCGGAGCTGGAAGCTGCGACTGTCGAAAGCCACGACAGTCGCAGCAGGCACATTTTGGTCCTATTCTGACGCGGCTTCCCGCCTAAAATCAGGACCAAAGTATGTGGTCACTAGCCCCGTGTGAACTAGCCCTTAGGCTAAAGCGCTGCGGGAACAACCGCGTCGTGAACTCATCTTCCCACAGCGCTTTGAACAGGAAGTTCACAGAGTTTTCCTCCGGGGGCTTTCTGTTACAATTATATCTATGGGGAAGCCACCGGCGTTTCCATAGATATAATTGACATTCTGCGATTTTCAATACCTCAACAGTTTTGGAAATCGCAGTGTGTCCGTACTGCGATTTTTTCCGCAAAGTGGGGGTGGGATTCAGTATGAATCCAATCCACTTTGCAAGTACTGTAAAATGCAGCGATTTTTTCCCGCAGCAGCAAATCGCGGCGTTTCCGGACCGTGGGGCCCCGGCCTTAAAGGGAACCATCCCATGATAAATGTAGGCAGCATTTATCATGTGGCAGAATCCCTTTAAGCAATGTATTCTAAAAGTTTCATAGCCTATAGCTGGACAGGAAGCCTTAACCATATAAGCCACACCTAGAACAACCTAACCTGGCACATATCCCGTATAGCGGGGCAATAAGCCCAGACTCTCCAGGTAGATGTGACTCTGGTCAGACAGGTGGATGTTCCCTTCTCGTGGTTCCTGGTAGTCTCCTATTTTGTATCCTTTGTTCAGAGTCATATGACCAAACTCCGTAATGGCTCTGTTGGTGGTAACTGGATAGCCGGTGCCAATGAGAAAACGAGAGCGGGGGACATAGCCGGTGTAACCTATGGGAACATGGAGAGGTCATATACTCTATAATGTAATGTAACAATGATTTAGGAAATACACAAAATGATTCAATACTTTAATTACTCCAGTAACGTGACCTCAAAAAGCTAGAAACAGAGAGGGTAAGTTCACACTGAGTTTTTTTTAGTCAGGATTTTGAGGCCGTATTTGCCTCACAATCCTGACCAAAAAGACGACTACCATTGAAATCAATGAGAGCTGGTCACTCATGCTCATTCTTCAGGCTGTTTCCCCTCACGATTTGGCCTGAAGACACTCCCTCTTCCGGACTAGGCCCATTCATTGGGCCTAATATGGAGTGGAGTGCGCGTCTGGATGCCGGTGCAGTGCACCGGCTTTCAGTCATGGCTACCTGTATTTTGGTAGGGCCTCCGCCTCAGGTTCCGGACCAAAAAACTCCGTCTGAACTTACCCTCAAGGTACGTGTGAGTCTCTGAGGTGGAGGAATCTTAGCCTTAGGGGCTGAATGGAATAGACATGCAGGAGTTTTGGAACTGTGTATCAATGGAACATGGATGACCTCTCAAAAAAAAAGCCTGGTCAAATTTAAAGATGCAGTAAAATTAGGAAATCAGTTGTGCCCCCCAATACTTAGAAAGCATAAAGGTCCCCCTAGTGGAGACCCATTATAGGACTGGTCAAGCACATTAGATAACTGTGGATCAGATGCCATTCACATACACATTTTGCTTACACTAGGTTCATACTAGCGTTCGGTTCTCCGTTCTCAGCTTTGAGTCTTCTGCTGGCAGAAGACGGAAAGCTGTCAGAGCGGGTCCGGCCGTGAGCGGCGGTGAGCATTTTATGTTCTCCGCCGCGAAACCGTTTTTTTAAAACCAGACACAGAGTGCTACATGTCCGACTCTGTGTCCGATTTTAAAAAACCGGGTTCGCGGCGGAGAGCATAAAACGCTCACCACTGCTCACGGCCGGACATCTTTCAAACCCATTCAAAGGAATGGGTATGAAAGAGTCCTGCAGGTTTCCGTCTCCTGCCTCTGTTTTGTGCAGGAAACGGAAACCTGCAGAACGGAGACCGGGCGCAGATGAGAACGAGCCCTTAGCCTTAAAAAAATAAAAGGATGAGGCAGATAAAATCCGATATGCCTTATCCTCTGGCATCTGCTGAATCGTCAGGCCTCCATCCCTATAAGATGGTTGTCTGGTCCTGATAAAATTAGAGGATTTGATCAATTTTTATCCAGTGTGTATGGCCAGCTAAGAAAGCGCTACTCATCCCACACATACATAGGTGTCTGATTTTAACAATCTGTGCGCATGCAAAATGAAATTTTTTATTTGTTATGTATTCCATTTTTAATTAGAAAAAACGTTTAACAAAATTTTATGAAAGTAAAAAATATAAACACTACCTGAGATGAAATACTTGTTGGGGTCCTGATCCTCCATGTAGTATGGGGAGACCTGTATTTCATAAGCATTGGGAGAGACATAGGGGGCCGCTTGCTTAGACAGCTCTGGGAGTGGAGTCCGATACTTGGCTGTGATAAGCTGGAAATAAAGGTTGAAAAAGAAAAAAAAAATCGTAATTACAGATTACAGACTGTAGGGGCAGTATAGATGGGCTCAGGCAGCCAATCAGCTTTCTCTGTAGGAGGGAAAACTTCCTTGCATCCCCTGCTGGTTCAGTGTCTGTGCAAAGTCTATATTTCGGGAAGTGTAGTCTATACACCATGCTTTGTAGAGTCACATCGTATATGGGGCCAGGGGGAGGAAATCAAACTTTTTGAGGGCAAAATGAAGCCATGAACTCTGTACTAGTATGAGTTTAATCGTCTACATGACCTCCCACCAATCCGTCTTTACTGTAACAGCCTTCATCTAGGTTTCATCCAATGGAAATGATGCCTTTTGGGCATCGTTTCCAATCAAAATTGCTATAACATATGACACATGCATATATTACATGAATAATGCTGACAGGAACTGTCTACAGAAACATCTGGGGTCAAAATTTACCAAAGAAGTGGAATTATGATTAACCCTATGTGCTCTCCGACTTTATCAGTGGTTATACAAAACAACATTATGGGCATTATGGGTTGTTCAACCAGAAGACCAGTAATTTATTAGAAACCAGACAAGTTCTCAGCTCACCTGCTTCTCATGCTCTGTCCGGGGGGCTTGCTGACCACTCTGAAGTTTACTGGCCAGTAGCTGCTCCTTCAGCTGATTCTGTTGTTGGTTTTGGTCCTTCTGGAAGTCAGTCAGAGCATCCCGAGTGGTCTCAGCGTATGTCTTAGCAAAGAATTTCTGAGATCTAGGGATGAAGCCTGAAAGGACAACAAGAAAGGGGAGTATGTTATCCCTCTATATATGGTTATCGACTATAGGAAGCCATGGGGCAAAAAGTGAAAAAAAATATGGCAGTGTAGCTATTTTTATTGTATAGTGCTGTTATGGTCACCTTTATGGCCACCTTACCGGTATATCCTGGAATCATACTCCAGGAAAGTTTATGGTCTCCTAGACGTGGTTTCCTCCTGATTGACAAGTCCAGGCTGCCGCTGTTTCGAGGTGGTGGAAATGGACAGGACTGAAGTACTAGCTGCCCTGAATGGTGGACATCAGGGCTGGTCAGCAGTTGGCTGGTCAGCTTCCCATAGGTTTTACCCATATTATACTTGTACTGGGGACAGAAGCCGCCATACCTGCAATAGACACACAGGGAGACATTACACCTTGTAAGGATATGTTTATCTTTTGCCTACTGTTGCCTCTACCCACTTTTGGACTATTGACTATGAACCACCTGCAAAACACATACTATGCCTATATACCAGCAATATGCTACATTATGACATCAAATCCCGGAGAATGAGAGTAGTCATCGCTTCTAAATGTAGAGCATGTTACTAGACGATAATACTGGTAAAGTTTAGCTCTGAAGAGTGTAGAACTAAGAATGCAGCTCTGAAGTATAATACAGTATATGGCTCAGGGCCAGTACATAATGAGTAATGTAATGTATGTACACAGTGACTGCACCAGCAGAATAGTGAGCGCAGCTCTGGAGTATAATACAGGATGTAACTCAGGATCAGTACAGGATAAGTAATGTAATGTATGTACACAGTGACTGCACCAGCAGAATAGTGAGCGCAGCTCTGGAGTATAATACAGGATGTAACTCAGGATCAGTACAGGATAAGTAATGTAATGTATGTACACAGTGACTGTACCAGCAGAATAGTGAGCGCAGCTCTGGAGTATAATACAGGATGTAACTCAGGATCAGTACAGGATAAGTAATGTAATGTATGTACACAGTGACTGTACCAGCAGAATAGTGAGCGCAGCTCTGGAGTATAATACAGGATGTAACTCAGGATCAGTACAGGATAAGTAATGTATGTACACAGTGACTGTACCAGCAGAATAGTGAGCGCAGCTCTGGAGTATAATACAAGATGTAACTCAGGATCAGTACAGGATAAGTAATGTAATGTATGTACACAGTGACTGCACCAGCAGAATAGTGAGTGCAGCTCTGGAGTATAATACAAGATGTAACTCAGGATCAGTACAGGATAAGTAATGTAATGTATGTACACAGTGACTGCACCAGCAGAATAGTGAGTGCAGACCTGGAGTATAATACAGAATGTAACTCAGGATCAGTACAGGATGAGTAATGTAATGTATGTACACAGTGACTGCACCAGCAGAATAGTGAGTGCAGCTCTGGAGTATAATACAGGATGTAACTCAGGATCAGTACAGGATAAGTAATGTAATGTATGTACACAGTGACTGCACCAGCAGAATAGTGAGTGCAGCTCTGGAGTATAATACAAGATGTAACTCAGGATCAGTACAGGATAAGTAATGTAATGTATGTACACAGTGACTGCACCAGCAGAATAGTGAGTGCAGCTCTGGAGTATAATGCAGGATGTAACTCAGGATCAGTACAGGATAAGTAATGTAATGTATGTACATAGTGACTGTACCAGCAGAATAGTGAACGCAGCTCTGGAGTATAATACAGGATGTAACTCAGGATCAGTACAGGATAAGTAATGTAATATACTGTATGTACACAGTGTCTGCACCAGCAGAATAGTGAGCGCAGCTCTGGAGTATAATACAGGAGGTAACTCAGGATCAGTACAGGATAAGTAATGTAATGTATGTACACAGTGACTGTACCAGCAGAATAGAGAGCGCAGCTCTGGAGTATAATAGAGGATGTAACTCAGGATCAGTACAGGATAAGTAATGTAATGTATGTACACAGTGACTGTACCAGCAGAATAGTGAGCGCAGCTCTGGAGTATAATACAGGATGTAACTCAGGATCAGTACAGGATAAGTAATGTAATGTATGTATACAGTGACTGTACCAGCAGAATAGTGAGTGCAGCTCTGGAGTATAAGACAGGATGTAACTCAGGATCAGTACAGGATAAGTAATGTAATGTATGTACACAGTGACTGCACCAGCAGAATAGTGAGTGCAGCTCTGGAGTATAATACAGGATGTAACTCAGGATCAGTACAGGATAAGTAATGTAATGTATATACACAGTGACTGCACCAGCAGAATAGTGAGCGCAGCTCTAGAGTATAATATATGATGTAACTCAGGATCAGTACAGGATAAGTAATGTAATGTATGTACACAGTGACTGTACCAGCAGAATAGCGAGTGCAGCTCTGGAGTATAATACACGATGTAACTCAGAATCAGCCCTCAGTCCGTCATTTTACTGTATTTTCCTATTTAGTGTCTGGTTTAATAAAGATAAACTTGGTCCACAAGGTAAAAAAAAAAAAAAAGCAAGAGCTAAGCTAGCTTGACATGCTTCAGTTTTTGTTATTTGACAGTGCCCTCTACTGGGAGATGACTATACAAGGCTAATTAATGAGAATAATACTGTATAACTTCTACTATTAGTCTCACATTTGCCGATGCCGCTATAAAACAAACATTCTATAAGCTAGAAATAAGATACTTAATTTGTGCCAAAATGTATCCGAATTGTGCCCATCTATTTTGATACATAGATATATTGCAGCGTTGACCAGAACTTCTGTAATTGCTTAAGCTGCTGCGGCGTGCCTTCTCATTGGACTTTGTTGTCTTCTGTGATAAGATATTATACTGCAGCAGTTTGACCAATTGCAGAAGTTCGGGTTACTCTGCTACGTCTGTATGTCACTTTTCTAGTCCATTTCCTTTATTAGGGAGTCTTCACATGGAGTAAACGCGCATGTATTTTTGCAAAATACACGTGTAAAAATACGCCTGTAAAATGTCATTGAAGTCAATGGGAGTCTAATTTTTACATGTGTATTTTGCAAAAATACACATGCGTTTACTCCGTTTAAACACCGCTACCAGTGCCCCTTACATCAATATCAGTATCCAGCTCCTTTACATAACAGATGCGTGACATCACATATTCCTATAGCGTGCACCCTGGCCTGTGAATGGGTTAAATGAATGTCATAGTTTTGCATGCAGTGAAAGACTAGGGCCACTAGGGGGTTAATGGTGTGACTGTATTGTTACAGGTCTCTGGTGTCCCAGGCCTTAACGTATCTAACCCTGGCGGCCACCATGGAGATGTATACACACAAGGCTTGAAGCAACGAGAGGCAGCAACGCACAATGGTGACAGGAAACCATTGTGCGGCCGTCACTGTATCCAGTGCAGACAGTGTAACACACAGATCAATTACTATCATTATCTGACACTGGTGACCGGGGCAGGAAAAGACCAATATCACAGTCTGTATGTCAGTCAGTAAGTAGTGTCACATCTGATGGGCTTAGATACATAACTAAGCAAGCAATATTACATCTGATGGGCTTAGATACAAAAACTCAGCAAGCAATATTACATCTGATGGGCTTAGATACAAAAACTCAGCATGCAGTATCACATCTGATGGGTTTACGTACATAATCTCAGCAAATAATATCACATCTGATAGGCTTAAGAACAAGCACTCAGCACACAGTATCACACCTGATTTGATAAACTTTCCCAGCAGACAGTATATACTTAGATACAGCATATATACTCCCAGGCCCCATATCCCAGTAAGACCACAGCTGCTTGTATTTATCTCTTTTACATATATAGCGCCAACATAGTCCGCAGCGCTTTACAGACATTGTCAGTCACTGCCCCCTATAGGGCTCACAATCTACATTCCCTATCAATAGGTCTTTGGAATGGGAGGAAAGAGTTGGAGTTGGGCTGTTGAAAAATAGAGGAGTCAGAGTTGGCGGTTTGACCTACTGACTCCAATGCCCTAATTTTGAAATAGAAATCACATAAAACCTGCAACAGAAATGTGTCTGAACATACCTTTATGTTGAGCAATAGTTAAAGGGGAACTCCAGTGTAACTGGCAGTCCAAGTGTGTCACCCTCTTATCGATAGGGATATTCATCACCCATAAAACAAATTCAGTAGAATATTGTAGAATGCTAGAAAAATCCTTGAAGGTGGCAATTCACAACCCAACCAAAGGCCATATATAATAGGATAAAGATCTCAGGATTGAATATGATAACATCATGTTGTCTTGAAAAGCTGGTTGTCCCATGACACATATATCTGGGTGTGTCCAGCCAAGAGGAAAAGTAAGGAAGGAAAGATCATATGTCTGATACTTCAGGATTAAGGACTGTTCACTGTTGCTCCTTTACTGCTTTATAGAGATGAGCGAGTACTATTCGAAATGGCCGTTTCGAATAGCACGCACCCATAGGAATGAATGGACACAGCCGGCATGCAGGGGGTTAAGCGGTCGGCCGCCGGCAAAGTCTGCGTGCCAGCCGCTTCCATTAATTCCTATGGGTGCGTGCTATTTGAAATGGCCGTTTCGGATAGTACTCGCTCATCTCTACGGCAGTGCTTTATTATTACTGGAAAGCCTATATATCATACTATATATATATATATATATATATATATATATATATATATATATATCACTTCCCATATATATATCACTATATATATCACTTCCTATAGCAACCAGCTCCATCCCGTCTGTCATGTTTGCCGTCCTGTTTCCATTGGATCAATCTAATTGGTCACTATGGACAACACTCTCTGAGTATTTGCTTTGCTGATAGATGGGTGGGGTTGGGGTGTGTGGGCAGAACTTGTCCGGTATCATATAAGCTTAGATACATCACAACAAAATGTCCCTGGGACAAGAGCAGACACTGAAAAAATACTATAGGTATTATATAGATCTAAAAACATTGTAGCAGAATGACTAGTCTAGGACAAAGGCTCAGATACATTGCTCAGATACATTGTGGTACAGTATGTCCTGTATATTCCATAGGAACAGATACATAGTGGTACAGTATGCCCCGTGTATTCCACAGTCACAGATACACCGTGGTATTGTATGTGATGTATATTCCATAGGGACAGATACCTAGTGGCATAGTATGCTCTGTATATTCCATTGGGACAGATACATAGTGGTACAGTATATCCTGTATACTGCATAGAGACATATGCATAGTGGTATGGTATACCCTCTGTATTCCATAGAGACGAATACAGCATGGTGCAATATGTCAAATGTATTCCATAGGAAAAGATACATTGTGGTACATCATTGTCCTATGTATTCTATAGGACAGATACATAGTGGTACAATATGCCCTGTGTATTCAATATAGACAGATACATAGTGGTACAACATGCCCTACATATTCCATAGGGACATGCACATTGTGGTACAACATGCCCTACATATTCCATAGGGACATGCACATTGTGGTACAGTATGCCCTATGTATTCTATAGGGACATATATATTGTGGTACAGCATGCCCTATGTATTCTATAGGGACATATATATTGTGGTACAGCATGCCCTATGTATTCTATAGGGACAGATACATTGTGACATAGTGTCATATAACACCACTTAGATAACTAAAGCTGCTGTAAGTCTGTCCTTTTTGTTCTGACATAGAACACAGTAAGGATAAATCTGTGTAATGACAGACACCACTGGATACCGAGGGTCCCCACTGATTATAATGAATGGAATGGTTGGGTATATAATGTGTTATCTGCAACTGCACTGGATGACAAAGTTCTGCATTTATACACATCATGAACACAGCCTTAAATACTTTGTATTGTGAAGACTTTGATACATTGGAGGAAAACAAAACAAAAACTACAGAAAACACATATATAATAAATATATATCTAATACATATAAATATTCTACAAGTCAGAAACCAGTAAATGAGTGACAGAAAGGAAAAAACCATTGAAACTGGGATAAGTCTCTAGTTTATTCTTAGTGATTTATGGAAGAAAAGAGAATTTTAGAAGTTTAGATAGACTTCAACACAGAGGGGTTTTCAGTAGACAAAGAAAACTTCTGCAACTTTCTAACATCCTCTGTTTCGTTGTGTCAAGACTTCTGCTTGCTGTCAGTGAATGGATACCAATAATGATGGGAGCAGCCATTGCCCAGCACAGGCTCTCTATATGATTCAGTAAGTGCAGCATTTGGCAGGAGGAGGATTGAGAGTAAAGAGTTGGTGCTCTGGAGATGGACTTACCCTGGGATATAATGGGGTTCAGGCGTCATCAGCATGGGGCTGATTTTAGGGGGGTAGGTGACTGCCATGCTGCCCGGGGTCCTCTCTGGGGATCTGCTCCCCTGTGTCTGTGCCCGGGTGTTTGTGTCACTGAGTGTGAGTCTGTGTCGCTGTGTATTGTGTGTTGTTAGGGATCATTAGAGACTAGTAACAGGAGGAGGAGCAGGAGAGAGGCAATGAGAGGAGGAACAGAAGACGGATCCCCTGGTCACTGTCACACAGGCAGAGGCAAGAAACAGGACCAGGGTCTATATAGAGCCAAAATACCCAAATCTGAGCAATTAGTCGGGTGATCACTGACATTACAGATCCCACCTGGGTTTTCTGGAGTTCTAAATGGAAAACCTGCATTCTTAGTAAAGAAACAAAGTTATGGGGAGTTAAACATTTTGTGGGTTCAAACTATGGGGTAGATTTACTAAAGATTCAAGCTTATGATAGGCTCAAATGTCTCCAACATTCAGGATCGCATGAGAACCAGAAAGATGAAGACCCTGTCCACTTTAAAAACAGTTACCTGCGGAAACCCCTGGACCCCATAGACAATAATTCAATATAAAACTGGCTGAGAGGAAAGTCTTCCTTACAGGACTTTTCTCGCTATCGATTTTAAGCGGGAGAGATTTCAACTCAGGTGTGAATCCAGCCTTACTGTGCTTGGGTTTCCATTCTTTGGGTCCGTTTGGACACCCAAAAAACATAAACCCCCATCCACTTGAAAGTGATTACCCGCAGAAACCCACGGACCCATAGACTATAAATGGGGTTCACCAGGTTTTTGTCCGAAAAATGCAGAGAAAAAAGTCCTGTTTGTAGCCCACGCACACATGAATTACATGGTCCCGTGTGTGGGCCGACAGTCCTGGTTGCAAAACTCAGAACTGGTCCTATCCCTGTCCGGTTTTGTGTCCGTGCTTCTACAACTTCTATTCATTGAATGATTGGTGCTGCAAAAGCATAGCCGGTGCCCGGGCGGCATATTGACAGAATCTCCCAACAGAATCCAAGCGCTGGTGTGAACCTACATCTGCATCGGAGTCCATCTGAAATTGGGATGGAAAAGTTCCTACAAGCACTATTTTTTTGTCATTTTTTCGGCAATGTCAGGTACATAATGGACCCCATTAAAGTCAATGGGTCTCTTAATCAGTTGTTATGTTCTTAGAATGGAACAGAAGAATGGAATAAACTACGTAGATGAGAACACTCCCTAAACTTGTACAGAAATTCTGACATACAAACTGTTATAGCTAATAATATCATTGTGTCCAGGGTTGTGAGGCTTCTCTGGAAAGGGGCAAATGTCTAAAGATGCCTCAAATGATACAAATCAAACAGGGCAAGACATTTATACAAGGTACATTTGGCGTAACCTTGTCTGCATTTACACTGTGTACATATCAGATAGTGGGGAAGATTGACTAATACATTGTGTACATAGGTGGTCTAAAGAAGAGGCAAATACTGTATATCATGACACTTCAGAATGTGTGATGAATGTGATTTATCATTAGACACATTGCTCTAAGGTTAGGGTCACATTGCCATCATTCAAGTTCACTGTTCTGATCTGTCGTAGGCTCAGCTGTAATATTGCACTACATGGATGAATACCAGAAAGATCACAACCGTGCCACAGATGGAAGATTTGGTAAAGCCTCCCTTTTATATGAGCGTTCACCTCCTGGAATAATTGCAAGGTGTCAGACAATAGTGTGGGAAGACTCTACATCAAGCGGCAAGAAAACTGCCTGCTGCAATGTGCACAACTAGGTGGGGGAATCGTTCTATCATCCACTTTCCAGATAGTACCAGAATAAGGTAGACACAGCAAAAACACTGTGACAGTGACACACCATACAGTGCAATAAGTCATCCGTATATACCACACAGACCAATCCTGGGTAAGAACCTAGCAAAGTCGTCCACCTGCTTCCATCACCTTGCAGCAAAAAGCGTGAAAATGCTAAAAATGCCCCATTGGTGCATCCATCCTAAGGCCCAACATCGTGGAATAGTTGCTATTTTTGTTGCAGTTTGCTGCCTTTTTTGAAACAAAGTCAAGATTGCTTTGAAAAGGAATGGGAAATATATAGGAATCTCTTAGGCTGGTTGCACGCAACTGTATCATATATGATAATGATGCGGTGAGATCACTTCAGTAGAGTCGTGGTTGGTTTTGGCAATGTTGTTACATATGGACTCTGTTCCTGGCCTGAATACTGCTGTCTGCATTGGCCCTAAAGCTCCAGTTTCAGCCATTCCCAAGGTTACCTACTATACTGACCAAATGTTTCCCCATAATACACATACAAACCACAATGTCTTCTTATGAACATTGGCAGACAGTCTATATATTGATACAAGGTAAATAAAGGTGGAGGCGTAATGAGATCAATGGCAATACTTAGAGAAGTAGTCACCAGGACACCATACAGAGGTCCATACAGAGCTGGGCTGCTATGTGCCCCAGACAAGGTAGCCCTGAGAGGTTCCCTTGTGCTCAGTGCTTCCCATGCTGAGTTTTGTACATTGTATGAGCTGATATGGATATATTCACACAGAGCTTTTTCACACTGTTTCCAATGTATTTTCACGAAAACTCTTCAAATCTGATCACAATAAAAGGACTTTTTTTTAGGAAACTGAAAAGAGAAACATCCTGCTATATCTCACTGTGGTCTTAGAGCTGAACACTGTGTTAAACTATGGGAGAAACACACAGAGATTATGCTGAGAAAAACATCATTTAACCATGGCAGGAACCCAAGGCTCAACCCAGTAGTGAACCTCTCTGCTGCCTGAGGCAGATGATCGAAAGACGCCCGCCCCCCCTGATCGTCCTCCTCAAGCAGCAGAGAGATGGTGGTGGTGGTGGGGTGGAAGTGCTAGTGGTAACATTACATTGAATACAGTGTAGTAAGATTTTGTGACCTACAGCAGATGTCTGTTCACATTTCCTATCTCTTCCCATTGGACCGCCTTGAATACTTCTTCCAGCTGTGACTTGCAACACAGGCATCTTTGACTTTGCACTTCTCCACGCACCCGACCCACACACACACAAAAATATATATGTGTATATATATATATATATATATATATATATATATATATATATATTATATATAATGCCCCTTCTATTCATAATATCCCAAATGAACACATTTATAAAATGGCCCTTGCACATAGAATTGTGCCCCACAGCTGCCCCTGCAACCTCTATTATGCCCCACACCACAGTGGCATAATAGACTGTGTGCATAATAGAGGTTGCAGGGGGCCGCTGTGGGGCAAAATAGAGGTTGCAGGGGTCACTGTATGTAATAACAGAGGTTGCAGGGGCCTCTGTGTGGCATAATTCCACGTGCAAGGGACATTTTATAACAGCATTCATTAGGGAATATTATTAATAGAAGGGGCATTATATATGTGTGTGGGTCGGGTGACTAGAGAAGTGCAGAGTCAAAGATGTCTGAATTGCAAAATTTACAGAGACAAGTCACAACCTCTATTATGCCCCATATTAGCCCACCCATGAACTATTATTATACTCTGGGGTCTTTTCAGACCCCGGAGTATAATAATTGGAAACTCAGGGCAAGTGAAGAAACATAAAAAGCACTGTTACGAACTCACTTCTCCTGTATCCGGTGTTACTCCTAGCACAGGCTTCGGGCCTTTATGATAATTTCCCATACGTCACGTGGACTGTCACGTGATGTCTGGGACATTACCAGAAATGTCCAAAGCCTGCTAGGAGTAACACCGGATACAGGAGAAGTGAGTTAGTAGTTAGTGAGTTAGAAGCCCAGGCCTGCTCACAGCGGCTTCTGCTGCCCGGGGACGTAGGTAAATAGGCCGCTACCTGCTGTTTAAAAAAAAAAAAGTATCCTAACTCACCTACTTGAGATCCCAAGATGGAGCTGATGGAGCTTGCTCTTGCATCCTTCTCTTCACCCAGCAATAAGACATCTGCGTCTCAGCGCAGGAGGCATGATGATGTCTTATCGTTAGAGATAAGCGAGTACTATTTGAAATGCACCAATGGAAGAACAAAAGGACGGCGCTCTCAGGTCCAAAGGAATTTATTCAAAAAGAAGATTGCACAACGCAAAAACAGTTGCCGCGTTTCGGGTCGGAACCCTTTATCAAGTGCGTAACTAGTTAAAAACAATAAATATAGTATATGTATAAAAAACATGAATATACAAAGACATAATTTAAAAAACAGATTAGCTTGTCAAAGAAAGAAACAACAGACCACGACGTTATTAGGCAAGAAAATCATTTACCTATAAACCCAGAACCTATAAACAAATCCAAGGTATATTATATGAATTCTGAATTAAGCTCAGGTGATGTATTACACATCATTAGTCATAGACAAACTATTATATATTGATCATATTATTCATACTCGAGATAACTATAGATCCTTAACATCCCATATGTTCAGTGACTATTATTATATTTCATTAGAACAAGATTCCAGCAATAATATTGTCTTACCTTCACTAATCGAGCTTCACTCAAGCTAGGAAGAAATAAACTCTATCCGGAGCGCCTCGGCCTATTTAACCGTACCGCTCCATGTTCCACTTCCGGAGGAAAAAGATGCGGTCCAAGCTGGAACGCATGCTCATTAGCTAGATGTTATGAGCCCGAAACGCGGCAACTGTTTTTGCGTTGTGCAATCTTCTTTTTGAATAAATTCCTTTGGACCTGAGAGCGCCGTCCTTTTGTTCTTCCATTGGTGCATCCTCCTGGTTTTTGACCAGTGTTATAGAGACGTGCTGCCACTCTCACTCTGACGAAGTCTAATATTGCTGAAAACGGAGTTGTGAACGGAGTCACAACCCGATCAGGTGAGAGGCCACCAGGTCCTGAGTTCTTTTCATAAACACCAGATAATTCATCTATATATTTATAATAGACCATCTACACTATAAGTGTGCTCGGTATCTCTCTATTCTCTACTATTTGAAATGGCCATTTCGAATAGCACGCACCCATAAGCATGAATGCCAGCATGCAGACTTTGCCGGCGGCCGCTTAACCCCCTATGTGCAGGCTGTGTCCATTCATTTCTATGGGTGCGTGCTATTCGAAACGGGAGTTAGAGAGAGGGGGAATAGTACTCGCTCATCTCTACTTATCATTGATGCCTGCACTGAGATTCAGAGGTCTAAGGCAGCTCAGGACAGGAACGCTCAGTTTTGTTTTCAGAGTGGCCTATCTTGGGCTAATTTAGAAAAAAAAGTAAAAAAAAAAAAAAAAGGTAAAATTGCCGCACCAACGAGTATGCCTCCCGAGGCAGTTGCCTCACCTTGCCTCATTAGTAGTGTGCCCCTGGCTCAACTTCAGAATTCTGCTGCGGACTATATTGCAAAAATTTTGATTTTTCTGACATATTGTCATGTGAACAGAAAAAGCGTTTTTCAGCCCTACTATGTAAAACTATAATACTGCCCCCTATGTATAAGAATATGACTATTATAATATTGCCCCCCTACAATAATATAAATACTACAATACTGCTCCTATGTACAAAAATATAACTACAATAATACACACCAAAGACATATTGATAGGGAATGTAGATTGTGTGCCCTATATGGGACAGTGACTGACAATATATGTAAAGTGCTGCAGAATATGATGGCGCTATATAAGTAAGCATAATAAATAATAATAAAATACTGCCCCTATGTACAAGAATATAACCATTATAATACTGTCTCTATGTATAAGAATATAACTACTATAATACTGCCTCCTATGTACAAGAATATAACTACTATAATACTGCTCCTTTGTACAAGAATATAACTACTATAATACTGTCCCCCATGTGCAAGAATATAACTACTATAATACTGTCCCCCATGTACAAGAATATAACTACTATAATACTGCTCCTATGTACAAGAATATAACTACTATAATACTGCTCCTATGTACAAGAATATAACTACTATAATACTGCTCCTATGTACAAGAATATAACTACTATAATACTGCTCCTATGTAAAAGAATATAACTACTATAATACTGCTCCTATGTACAAGAATATAACTACTATAATACTACTCCTATGTACAAGAATATAACTACTATAATACTGCTCCTATGTACAAGAATATAACTAAGATAATACTACCTCCTATGTACAAGAATATAACTACTATAATACTGCTCCTATGTACAAGAATATAACTACAATTGTACATCCAATATGCTTTGAAAAAGGGATCGAGCTAACATCCCGAAACACGTCAGCTATGAGCGACTTTTTTAATCACGTTGTGCTGTTTTTCTGACTTTTTTCTACACTTTGTATTTGTCTATGTGTATCGTTTTAAACAAACTGGCGGAATAAAAGTTATGTCTTAAAAATACGAAAGGACTCCGGAGCACAGACCGCATTTTTCCTTTTGCAAGTTTAAGAATATAACTACTATAATACTACTCCTATGTACAAGAATATAACTACTATAATACTGCTCCTATGTACAAGAATATAACTACTATAATACTGCTCCTATGTACAAGAATATAACTACTACAATACTGTGTGCAAGAATATAACTACTATAATACTACTCCTATGTACAAGAATATAACTGCTATAATACTGCTCCTATGTACAAGAATATAACTACTATAATACTGCCCCCTATGTACCTGAATCTAATTACTATAATTCTGCCCTTTATACATTGTATAAGAATTAAACTACTATAACACTATGGACTATATTCAATAATATAATTATTATAATAATGCCCCTATGTAAAATAATATAACTACTATAATACTGCCCCCTGTGGATACAAATACAACTAGCATAGTACAGATGCTTTTACTTTTGCTATTCCAGATGTAGAATTTTGGCACGGTTTCCTATATGGTAAATATATAACTTCACAAGAATAATTTGAACTTTTTACTTTAATTCTATGCTTTCCTGAATAAATAATGAAACTTCCCTTTTGGATTGTTCCCAGTTTTTCAGACAATTATAATTAGCGATTGTTTTCAGAAACCAAACTTTAAGAAATCGCAAAGGGAGAACATTCCTGCTGCTTTGAGTTCCTGCCAGTAAATATTGTATATAATGCACAGTTGCATAATGTATACATGTTATATGTATGACCCATGTTATATGTACGATTTAAGGGTGTGCACAAAGAAATGAGACCCTATAATGAAAATTCATTAAAGAAATTTGGGCCTGTTGCTTTCCTCAGCTGACTCATCTAAACTAAGTTTTTGCTGTATCAAATAGCTGATTTATTGAGGTTTATTGAGAAGTTATTTGCTCCCTCCCCATTGCTCCTCTGATGAACACAATGACCCACATTTACTAATAGACAGTGTAAACTCAGACAAGCAGCTGGAAAATACTCCAGGTTTATCACAGTGACTGATGTTGGATGATAATTCTGGCTTCTCTGTAGACTGCCTGGTCTACTTTTATACAGTGCCTGGTTTTAGACAAAGTGTGCCCCAGGGCAAAATAAAAAATGGGCCCCAAATGCTGATATAAGATCAACACCATCATATTCACTGAATTAAGAAGGAAGTGCAACATTTCCAACCCCTTTAATAATGCCTCCTTTCATCCCCCATGCACAATTCAAATAACTACCTTTGCTCCACATTGACCCAGCGCCGCACCTCTAATGAGGCAATAGCCTAAGGCTGCATGCACACAGAGTTACGCCGGGCTTTTAAAATTCCTCATTCACAGCCGTACACGCGAGCACTGCGGACGTCTCCCGAACACTTCCCATTCACTTCAATGGGAGCGCTCGTAATGCCGGCATTACGAGCACTCCCATTGAAGTGAATGGGAAGTGTTTGGGAGCTGTCTGCAGCGCTCGCGTGTACGGCTGTGAATGAGGATTTTTACAAGCCCGGCGTAACTCTGTGTGCATTCAGCCTTAGGCGACGTTATGCCAGGGGGCGGCATTTTGAGTAGCCTAAGCCAGTCCAGAACTGCCGCTTTAAAAAAAAACAAGATGCATGTGACTTGTCCTGGGCTGGCTTAGTGTTTTCAGCGGGGGAGGAGAGAGATGGCTTGGAGACAGCCAGGGCCGGCGTTAGGGAGGGGGAGTGCAGCTGTTAAGCCTTCTGGACACTGTACAGCAGCAGTTACACCTACCAGTTTATTAGATCCTGTCCGTGCAGCCTGGATTTCCCCCCCCCCTCCCCAGCAGTGTCTGATCGTAGCGTGTGGGGACAGGAAGAAGGGAATAAGTCTGCAGCGATGGAATAGCTTCACTCCAGACAAATGTAAGTGTGTATCTTTTTGGTAAAATATAGTATTTAAAGGGATTCTACCACTAAAACACATTTTTTTCTAGTTAACACGTCGGAATAGCCTTTAGAAAGGCTATTCGTCTCTTACCTTTGGATGGGCTCTCCGCCGCACCGTTCGTTCAAAATACCGGTTTGTACCGGTATGCTAATGAGTTCTCTCGCAGCGATGGGGGCGTCCCCATTGCAGCTCGAAAACCGACTGCAGCGCCGCCTCTATGGTCTTCTGTATCCTCCCCTTGCTTCTTCAGCGTCTCTGTCGGACACCTGCGTAGTACGCTCTGTTCAGCGAAGATTGCCGAACGTACTGCGCATGCGCGAAATTGCGGTCCCAGCCATAGTGCGCAGGCCTCCGACAGGACGCTGAAGTAGCAATGGGAGGATACAGAAGACCATAGAGGCGGCGCTGTGGTCGGTTTTCGAGCTGCAATGGGGACGCCCCCATCGCTGCGAGAGAACTCATTAGCATACCGGTACAAACCAGTATTTTGAACGAACGGCGCGGTGGAGAGCCCATCCAAAGGTAAGAGACAAATAGCCTTTCTAAAGGCTATTCCGCCGTGTTAACTAGAAAAAAATGTGTTTTAGTGGTAGAATCCCTTTAATATGTATACATACCTCCCAACCGTCCCGATTTCCGCGGGACATTCACGATTCCGGTGCCGTGTCCCGCGGACCCGGTTGGAGGGAGGTATGTCCCGATTTCAACACAGATCTGCGTCCAGAGGACGCAGATCTGAGTTGAACACATACACGGCTAAAGCAAGGAGCTGTCACAGCTCAGCTCCTTGCTTCGCCGCTGCACACCGCCTACTGGCAGTGTAGAAGCGATGTGATGATGTCACATCGCGCCTACAACTGTGTTCGAGAGAGAGAGGCGCGGAGAGAGCGGCGGGGGAGCGAGGAGAAGGTAAGTGTAATGTGTACACTGAGGTGGAATGTGAAACTGGGGGC
The DNA here is from genome assembly GCF_031893055.1 of Leptodactylus fuscus. Taxonomy (NCBI): domain Eukaryota; kingdom Metazoa; phylum Chordata; class Amphibia; order Anura; family Leptodactylidae; genus Leptodactylus; species Leptodactylus fuscus. Next base: position 38,273,103 of record NC_134265.1, read on the forward strand.
AGATGAAGGAGAGGATGGCATGACACTGGGGGCAGAGATGTGGGGACATGAATCAGGGGGCAGAGATGGAGGGACATGAATCTGGGGGCAGAGATGGAGGGGACATGAATCTGGGGCAGAGATGGAGGGGACATGAATCTGGGGGCAGAGATGGAGGGGACATAAATCTGGGGGCAGAGATATGGGGACATGAATCTGGGGGCAGAGATGGAGGGGACATGAATCTGGGGGCAGAGATATGGGGACATGAATCTGGGGGCAGAGATGGAGGGGACATGAATCTGGGGGAAGAGATGGAGGGGACATGAAGGCAGAGATGTGGGGACATGAATCTGGGGGCAGAGATATGAGGACATGAATCTGGGGGCAGAGATGGAGGGACATGAATCTGGGGGCCGAGATGGAGGGGGGACATGAATCTGTGGGCAGAGATGGGGGACATGAATCTGGGGACAGAGATGGATCTGGGGACAGAGATGGGGGGACATGAATCTGGGGGCCGAGATGGAGGGGACATGAAACTGGGGCCAAAGATGGAGGGGGGACATGAAACTGGGGGCAGATGAAGGGTGTATATGAAACTGAGGGAGAGATAGAGGGGGGACATATAATTTACGGGTGACTGTAGGAGGATTATACTATGTGTGTGGGCACATGAAAAATTAATGAGAATGGGCGGAGTCAACACAAAAGTGGGTGGGGCTAAATTTGCCGCAGCGCACCGCACATTTTGTCCCTCTTTGGGGTCTTCAAAAGTTGGGAGTTATGTGTATATATGTGTACATCTGCTTATAGTTTGTGTCTTGTATATTGTGTGAGTACTGTATGTTTGTATACAGTTTTGTGTGAGTATACTGTATATGCTATAATAATGTATATGTGCTAGGATAATGTATATGTGTGAGTATATATGTTATATGTATGACTGTGTAGGTATATATGTTATATGTATGACTGTGTAGGTATATATGGTATATGTATGACTGTGTTGGTATATATGTGTGAGTATATACAGTATACTAGTTTTGGAAATTGCTTCACCTCACTTATACCTACAGAAACGTCATTGGTTTCCCTATAGGTATAATGGAAGCAGAAAGTCCTCAGAGGAAACCTCTACTGACTTTCTGTGAAAAAGCGCTGTGGGAAAAACTGTAATGCGATGTCGCTGTGGTTTTTCCCACAACACTTATTTTGCTGTGGCCGCTACATGAGGGTTTATCCTTATAGTGTGATGCACAGATGATAAGGATTAGGCCCAACAGCGAGACACAGCTAAAAAAAACACTGTGGAAGAAATAGTGGTGAATCACAGATTTTTTTTTTCTCCCACAGTATTTTTTTTGAGCTTTGATGCATTTTCCTGCACTTTCTCCCCCTATTAATTATATGTGGAAACGCTGGTGATTGCGCAGCTAGAATTCCCCTGCCATAGTTTAAGCGCATGCATCTTACAATTTGCAGCATCTTCCACATATTTTTTTTTCCTGCAATGCGAGGATACTGATGACACCCAATTATACACATCTTCCCGGGACATCACCCCTGCACTCATACAGAACACCAGTGACTGTCTCTCTGCTGTCTCAAATATCATGTTCTCATTCTATCTGAAACTAAATCTCTCTAAGACTGAACTACTACTGTTTCCACCATCTAATAGATCTGTCCCTGATATATCCATTGCAGTCTCAGGCTTTACTATGACTCCTAGGCAGCAGGCCCGCTGCCTCCTGGTCATGTTTGACGCGGACCTTTCCTTCACCCCTCATGTTGAATCACTTGCACGTTCATGTCACCTCCACCTCAAAAACATCTCCAGAATACGCCCTTTCCTTACCAGAGATACACTAAAGACACTTATTGTTTCTCTGATTCATTCTCGCCTTGACTACTGTAACTCCTTACTAATCGGTCTTCCCCTCACTAAACTCTCCCCTCTACAATCTATTCTGAATGCAGCGGCCAGGCTCATCTATCAGGCTAGATGCTACAGCGATGCCTCTGGTCTGTGCCAGTCGCTACATTGGCTGCCTATTCATTATAGAATAAAATATAAAGTTATCGCCCTCATCCACAAGGCTCTCCATAATGCCGCACCTCCATACATTTCCTCCCTCATCTCTGTCTACCGCCCAACCCGTGTTCTCCGTTCACTCAATGATCTAACACTTACATCCTCTATTATCAGAACCTCCCATGCTCGTATACAAGACTTCTCCCGAGCTGCACCACTTCTCTGGAATGCTCTACCCCAGACAATCAGATTAACTCCCAATTTCTACAGCTTCAAACGCAAACTAAAGACGCATCTTTTCAGACAAGCCTATCACAATGTCTAACGTAAACCCTTAACCCTCCTCTGTCCCCGCTCCCACATTTCCCCACATGATATGATGCCATTTCAGGCTAACTTTATAGGTCCAAGCTCCTTCCACATGTTACAGGACACGACTGTTGACGGCTCATAAAGTCTTATGTTTATGTAATGACAGTCACCTCTATTACAAAAGTGTCTGACCTCTGTATAAGTAATACCGCCCCTGCTACCTCTTGTGTCACCCCCTCTACCTCATAGATTGTAAGCTCTTGTGAGCAGGGCCCTCAGTCCCATTGTGTGAAATGACTTTCTTTGTAATGTATCTTTTTGTCTGTATTTGAACCCTACAAATTGTACAGCGCTGCGGAATATGTTGGCGCTATATAAATAAAATGTATTATTATTAGTATGCAGTAAATTGATTAAATTTCATTCAGGTTGCTGGGGTTTTTTTCTGCAGTAGACAAAAACACTGTGTTTCTGCAATGTGGGGTTTGTGCTTGCAATCATTTTCTGGAAGAAAACGAGTATTATCTGACAGAATTGCAGATTTATATCTTATAAATATATATTTTTATAAATGATGTAAATACATTTTCTTTATTTTACTTTCCTTTAGACATCTCCAATGGCAAATGCAGTGTGCGGTGCTGGTCCTAGGCCAGAAGCCTTGAATGATTGTGAGTTCCTTCCATTGCAGTACATAGTCACTGACTAATATGATGAAATGTATAATTCTAAAGTACTGATGTGGCAATAAAGCATCTATTGGACATATATTAGCATTAGTTATATTAGATGTGGTCTGAGGGTGGGGGGGTCGGACCAGGAGAGGATGGGAGGAGATGCTGGATTCTGAGTCCGGTCTCCCTGATTAACATTCTCCCCTCGAGCCCTGGCTGCTGCCGTCTGACAAAAGAAAACTCCTTCTAAGTTTTTCTTTTCCATGCGTGAGGCCTGATTTCCCGTCATTGTGCAGACCCCCTTCCCTTACAGGAATGGACACTCCACCCTGACACTGAAAATCCTCAACACCCCGCAAGCCGGAGGATTTCACATCTCACAGAACTCACATCAAAGACAAGGGATAGAATTTATGCTGTTATTAAGGGAGATCATGGGGACCCCCAGTCTGCGGCTGCTGGTGACCCTCTGTATCCTCCCACAGGGTAAGTAAGACGTCGTATGCTATAAAAATCAGAAAATCAGAACATAATATTTATATATCATATTATAAATAGCAGGTTGATATTATATAATGATGATATTATTAGTGGTAGTTGAGGTGGTTGTATATTATACTATACAATGATATTACGGTATTATTATTAGTAAATATTATATGTTATATATTATAATATTATACAATGTTATTATTATGTTAATAATCATATTACTGTATTATTAGTCCTATTGTAAGTAAATTATTATTTCTATTGTTACACTATCCCATTGATCGAAAAGGAACTTGCAGAAATCCATAAACAACTCTATACGGATATATGGAACAGATTATAACTTGCAGAATTTACTACAACGAATGTGTCACATTGGAACATGCCCTAAAACCGTAAGACAAACACGTAGCGAAAAACACCCCAAAAAATGCTGCGGATAAAAAGTGGCAGAAATACATGGACGTTGCGTTTTTCATTGCATTTCAGTAGAGTTTTCCTCTGCGGTCTTTCTGCCCTTATTATACCTATATGGAGTACGCCAACATTTCTGCAGCTATAAATGGCGACACAACACACAACATATCTTGCCATGTTACAGTAATTTCCAGCATTATAAAGAACCTATGGCTAAGAACCTATTGTCATAAGGAAGCACAGGGAGAGATGTGTTTGGTATGCTGTCAGTCGCGCCAAATGTAAATTTGGGAAATGTTTGGGAGGAAACTCTCTTTTATTCTACTTACAATAAAAATTGAACTTCCTAAGAATTTTGCAGACGTGAGACACTCCTGATACTGTGGGATTTCAATGATGAAATTCTACTGAAATAGTTGACCTAGTTGACCATACTGGGTATGAGTTATACAAGAGCTTGTGGTAAGTGATTTCCGACATTATACAAGGCGAATTACCAAACCACTAAAAGTATTCCTACATGGAAGAGACACCTGGGAATAAATAGCAAGAGAGGATATAATGAAGAAAGCCTCAATACTGTCATGATAAATGCAGATGATGGTCGGACTATATTACATGAGAGTTCTATGTCTGACACTTCTCATATCAGAGAACAGGAATATAAAGAGCAAAGTTATTCCCAAAGCACAATAAAATGATACTACTACTATAATGCCCCTATATACAAGAATATAACTACTATAATACTGCTCCTATGGATGAAATTACAACTACTATAATACTGCCCTCTATGTACAACAGTATAACTACTATAATGCTGCCTCTATGTACAGGAATATAACTACTATAATACTGCTCCTATGTTCAAGAATATAACTACTATAATACTACTCCTATGTGCAAGAATATAACTACTATAATACTGCTCCTATGTACAAGAATATAACTACTATAATACTGCTCCTATGTACAAGAATATAACTACTATAATACTGCTCATATGTACAAGAATATAACTACAATAATACTGCCCCCTATGTACAAGAATATAACTACTATAATACTGCTCCTATGTACAAGAATATAACTACTATAATACTGCTCCTATGTACAAGAATATAACTACTATAATAATGTCTCCTATGTACAAGAATATAACTAATATAATACTATTCCTATGTACAAGAATATAACTACTATAATACTACTCCTATGTACAAGAATATAACTACTATAATACTGCTCCTATGTACAAGAATATAACTACTATAATACTACCTCCTATGTACAAGAATATAACTGCTATAATACTGCTCCTATGTACAAGAATATAACTACTATAATACTGCTCCTATGTACAAGAATATAACTACTATAATACTGCTCCTATGTACAAGAATATAACTACAATAATACTACCTCCTATGTACAAGAATATAACTGCTATAATACTGCTCCTATGTACAAGAATATAACTACTATAATACTACCTCCTATGTACAAGAATATAACTACTATAATACTGCTCCTATGTTCAAGAATATAACTACTATAATACTACTCCTATGTGCAAGAATATAACTACTATAATACTGCTCCTATGTTCAAGAATATAACTACTATAATACTGCTCCTATGTTCAAGAATATAACTACTATAATACTGCTCCTATGTACAAGAATATAACTACTATAATACTGCTCCTATGTTCAAGAATATAACTACTATAATACTACTCCTATGTGCAAGAATATAACTACTATAATACTGACTCCTATGTACAAGAATATAACTACTATAATACTGCTCCTATGTTCAAGAATATAACTACTATAATACTGCTCCTACCGTGTTTCCCCGAAAGTATGACACCCCCTGAAAGTAAGGCATGCGGGGGTTTCTGTTGAATTGCCTAATATAAGGCATCCCCCGAAAAAAAGGCATGCCCGGCAGTGGTGTGCGGGGTTTTCGGGGGGCGGGGCTTAGCGGAGGTTTTGGGGGCAGGGCTTAGCGGAGGTTTCGGGGGGCGGGGCTTAGCGAGATCCACTTCACTGACACAGCTGCCGTGCTCTGTGCTCCATGTGCACGGCAAAGCCAGCTGCTGCCTCTGCTGTTGTAGGATGAGCTCTCCCAGCTCATCCCAGAGGCAGCAGCTGCCATACAGAAGAGGCAGCAGCCGGCTTTCCTGTGCACACGGAGCATAGAGCCGGGCTGCTGTGTCAGTGAAGTGGAGCTTGCAAAGCTCCGCTAAGCCCCGCCCCCCGAAGCATCGCTAAGCCTTGCTCACCACTTCCAGGATGAACAGCAGCACCAGCGCTGCTAGGAAGAAGGGAAAGGTAAGTAGGATAACTTCCCCCCTCCCCTACACTACCTACAACCGGCAGTCATGCTGACGCTCCACTAAGGAAGTGCCGGCATGACTGCCGGTTGTAATAAGGCACCCCCCGAAAATAAGACAGGTCCTATATTTAGAGTGACAATTTAATATAAGACACTGTCTTATTTTCGGGGAAACACGGTATGTACAAGAATATAACTACTATAATACTACTCCTATGTACAAGAATATAACTACTATAATACTACTCCTATGTACAAGAATATAACTACTATAATACTGCTCCTATATACAAGAATATAACTACTATAATACTGCCCCTATGTACAAGAATATCACTACTATAATACTTCCCCCTATGTACAAGAGTATAACTACTATAATACTACTCCTATGTACAAGAATATAACTACTATAATACTGCTCCTATGTACAAGAATATAACTACTATAATACTGTTCCTATGTACAAGGATATAACTACTATAATACTGCCCCTATGTACAAGAATATAACTACTATAATACTGCCTCCTATGTACAAGAATATAACTACTATAATACTGCTCCTATGTACAAGAATATAACTACTATAATACTGTATGTACAAGAATATAACTACTATAATACTGCCCCCTATGTACAAGAATATAACTACTATAATACTGCCCCTATGTACAAGAATATAATTACTATAATACTGATCCTATGTACAAGAATATAACTATGAGAAAAAAATCCATAAAGGGATTCAAACAAAGTTTGAAGGATCTGCAGCTCACAGGAGGTTAAAAATCAAAAAAACGTTATTTCATACTTTTAAGAGGACTTGCCCCAAGTGGGTGAATACATTCAGTGGTTTAACAGCAAGACATGGTGAGAAAAAGATAGGAAAAATGTGAAAATAAAACCAAGAACCGCTGACGCGCTTCGGGACTGATTTTTAGTGTCCCTTAAGCATAGCGGAATACAGGTTTTATTTTCACATTTTTCCTATCTTTTTCTCACCATGTCTTGCTGTTAAACCACTGAATGTATTCACCCATTTGAATAAAATAAAGTATGAAATAAAGTTTTTTTGATTTTTAACCTCCTGTGAGCTGCAGATCCTTCAAACTTTGTTTGAATCCCTTTATGGAATTTTTTCTCATCGTTTTGCTCCAAGAGGTCAAGGAGAACAGGGTCGTGCACCATAGGAGGACAAGTGAACGGAAGATAGGTGAGCTACTTCTCTATTTTTTCTTAAAGTGTTGTTGTTTGAAGAATATAACTACTATAATACTGCCCCTATGTACAAGAATATAACTACTATAATACTGTTCCTATGTACAAGAATATAACGACTATAATACTGCTCCCATGTACAAGAATATAACTACTATAATACTGTTCCTATGTACAAGAATATAACTACTATAATACTGCTCCCATGTACAAGAATATAACTACTATAATACTGCTCCCATGTACAGGAATATAACTACTATAATACTGCTCCTATGTACAAGAATATAACTACTATAATACTGCCTCCTATGTACAATAATATAACTACTATAATACTGCACCTATATACAAGAATATAACTACTATAATACTGCCCCTATGTACAAGAGTATAACTACTATAATACTGCCCCCTATGTACAAGAATATAACTACTATAATACTGCTCCTATGTACAAGAATATAACTACTATAATACTGCTCCTATGTACAAGAATATAACTACTATAATACTGCTCCTATGTACAAGTATATAACTACTATAATACTGCTCCTATGTACAAGAATATAATTAATACAGTATAATACTATACTATAATATTGCCCTATGTACAAAAATATAACTATTATAATACTGCCACATCTGTACAAAACTACCACCACTATAATGCTAGCCTCTACAGACAGGAATATATTTGTATTCTTTGTGATAAAGAAAACACTATTATTTTGCCCCATAGATTCCTTTGTACCAGATTGTCCCATGACCATGATATATAAATCAGGGATAGTAGCAGGAACCTTTGGCTGCATTCACATCTGCATTGGAGCCTCTGACGGACCAGAAAAATGGAAGGCCGACACTAGAGCGATAGATAATATAGAGGCGATGTCTATATGTAAATGTCTTCAGAGTGTCTGGATAAACGCCGCTCTGTCTGTGCTCAGTAGCTCAGATATAACCACTGGACGTCTTCTCTTGATCTAGGTGCAGCCTCCTTACTAAAGAGTTGAGGATTTTGTTTGTATTCTCTTTCTTTTGGTTTCTGGTTCACAGTGAAATTAGTAATATCTTCTTGCCTCCATAACAAGTTCTCAATTAAATTAGTAATATCTACTTACCTACACAAAAAATTCACAATAATTTTATCTTGACACCATGCAGAACATTTCTATAAACCAGTGCTGAGCTAGCTGTATCAACAACACATGGGCAGAGGGTTAAGATGTTTTCCGCCATCTAGTGGCTTTTTATGAAGGAAATACAGTGGGTGAGATAAGGGTCATTATTGAGTGAGATGTGACACAAAAAGTCTTTATTGTATTTTTTTCTCCCAGTCATCCAGGGTCAGAACTTCATGATACGAAACGTCCATGTGGAGAAATGTGTCCATGCTGCTGACGACACTGGAAGAGTCTCGCTGGCCAAGTGTAAAGCTAATTCCCATCATCAGTACTGGACCTGGGACCTGGGCACCAACTCCATCGTCAATGTCCATAGTAAGAAGTGCCTAACAGTGATGACATCGCACAACCATCATACCCTGAAGATAGAATCGTGTGAGCGGAGACGGAACCAGGCCTGGATGTGTGACCAGAGAGGTTACCTTATGCTCTACGGTCATAACTTACATTTGGCTGCCAAACAAGGGACCAAAAAAGTCTTCATGTCAAGTGGGGTGGATAAGATGAGTAAATGGGAAACGCAGCAGAATTCACCAATTTGTGCAGAAAGCCATTCTCCAAAGAGCTTCACACCAACATCTCATCTCATTGAGCAGAGCACCAAGAAAGATCCAGAACAAGTGACAACTGTATCTTATGAAAGTAAGAGGACAAGCACATTATTGGGCTTTTATCTTCTTATCGAAACGCCATTATTATTGTTAATAGCATGCATACAAATACATAGAATGTTTTAATGTTAACGGTATTGGCCAGGAATTGATATCCACCAGAGCTGAGCTGCAGAAACAAAGCCCGACCACTATACGGGGCCTGGAGCTACCTGCTTCTGGCTCTGTGCACTGTATAGTATAAGTGTCAGAATTAACCTGGAATCACTAATGTTTATGGTTTACGATAAAAATGGGCCATAAATCTTTTAATTTTAATTCATTTAATCTTTTGACAACTAAAGTGTTTTTGACCTTAAACATAAATGTCAATTTTATATGATAAAGGAGAGAAGCTATTCTTTGTGATATATAGGGTTATATGATAGAGGAGAGAAGCTGAGCTCTGTGATATATAGGGTTATATGATAGAGGAGAGAAGCTGAGCTCTGTGATATATAGGGTTATATGATAGAGGAGAGAAGCTGAGCTCTGTGATATATAGGGTTATAAGATAGAGGAGAGAAGCTGAGCTCTGTGATATTTATAGGTTATATGATAGAGGAGAGAAGCTGAGCTCTGTGATATATAGGGTTATATGATAGAGGAGAGAAGCTGAGCTCTGTGATATATAGGGTTATATGATAGAGGAGAGAAGCTGAGCTCTGTGATATATAGGGTTATATGATAGAGGAGAGAAGCTGAACTCTGTGATATATAGGGTTATATGATAGAGGAGAGAGGCTGAGCACTGTGATATATAGGGTTATATGATACATGGGAGAAGCTGAGCGCTGAGAGATATATGACTCGGTGCAGAATTTCAGAGCAGAAGAGTAATAAACATAGTAAATCCTGAATGCCCCATACACAGCCAATGACAGTTCTCCCTATATCAGTGTGTATTCACTGTAGGACTATATACATAGGTATTTTTTTTAATGTTTTTTCTACTTTAAAAGCAAAATCCAGCAAAATGACAGATGAATCACCGACATCTCCCGGTCTTCTATATGTGAGTGAAAGAACCACTGCAACACCTATTCCTGAACAAGCTTACCCCACAGACATTGGTGAGTCCAATGAACCAGTATGTTGGGATGTTATATACACAGACACTAAAGAATACCTTAAACATAAAGGTCAGGATGACAGGTAGGCAGACTATGCAAAATTTAGGGGTTAAAAAATGCTCACATAGGAATACACTAAGACAGCAAGGGACAAAGGGTGGGAATTGGGCACACTCTCAAAAACCTGACTCGGTGATCAAGTGAGCTTGTCTCATGTAAGAGGTGATCCCGGTGTTGGATTAGCCCAAGAAAGTACCAGATGAACCTCTGGCAGGCCCAGGCTCTAGTACAACACTAGTTTACTAGAACGCAAACAAATCCGGAGGGTACTATGGTCCATTTCTTAAGATTGTTGGAGGGTGGGTCTAAGGAACCTTAGTCCAACACTTGGTAGTCTTGGAACATATATTACACCTCAAAAGAATGAATTTGATCCCCAGTTTACCCATCACAGTAGAGTCCAGAATCTGTATACTAGCAGACTATGATCTACTGACAGTAGACCAAAGGATTTGGAGGTTAGTAGGACGCTCATGGTTAATGTCCGCACATTACTTCAAGTTGGAGTCACCTTTTGTTCTACCATTTATACTGTTATAGGTGATCAGCAGTTTGTCAGCTCCTGGGAGATGTTGCCTGAAAGCATCTACGTCCAGGAGGTAGATGGTGAGTACTTTTCTAGATTACTACCAAATCTCCCATATCTATGAACAAAATTGGTCAATATGTCTCACTGCATTGCAGGAACTATAACACTTATTTCTTATTACCATATGATGGCTTGGTTTCTTTCAGGATGATATATAGTTTACAGGCACACAAGTAGCGCTTGGTACATCATTGCTGGGTTCCATCTGTATTATACACACCCTGGACCTGGCTCTCACTATCAGGGTCACCTAGAAATGGCCACCAGGCAATCATGTATGGATGCCTATTAGATCCTGCCAGAAACAGGGCCTAATCGGCATCTGCTGAAATATACAATATGTTACAATACAGAAACAATTGTATGTTCAAGTTCTCTTGTGGGGATGTGAAAAATGTCTTAAATAAAAGTGTAAATAAATGTAAAAAAAAATCCCAATTTCAAAAAATTTTAATAAAAAAAGTGTAAAAGTTCAGCCATTGGTCACCTTGTCACCCCCTCAAAAAAATGTGAGTCAAGCGTAAGGGAAAAATTGTCCAAAAAATACAGAATCTGCATTTACAAAAATGGGTTTTATTTGGTAAAAAAAACTTTAATGCATAACAAACCTATAGAAATATGGTATCTTCGCAATGACCCACTGAGAAAAGTTACCATGTTATTTTTGATTCAGAGTGAACAGAATAAAAATAAATAAAAAAAAAAAAAAATTACAGGGTTTTTCTTTTTTCACGCTGTCCCCGAAAGCAAAAATAAGCAAAATTTTATTTTTAGATCTGTCCTGGAGTGATGCCATCTAAAAATAAAACTCATGCAAATTTCCAACAGGATAAAAAAAAGTTAAAAAAAACCCTCTTAACTTCCAATCTAGCCTGTGCCCTTAAAGGGTTAAAAATGAAAAATTTTATTAAATTTTAAAAAAAAAATTGAGAAAATTTTAATTTTTTTGGAGGGGGAGGCGAGATAAGGGGCTATTAACTCAAACATGATTAAACTTTCCCACTATGGGGCTTTGTAGCTGTGCCCGTTTCGTTGTGTATATAATGGTTTGGAATACATTGGAGCTTGAATCTATAGAAGAATATATTATGAATTTTACAGCTTTGGACCACAACTCTACATTTATGTGTTCAATATTCTTCGTCTTCCCATAGGTAGTGGATGGAGAATAGCCATGCTGATCCTAAGCCCCTTCACGTTTATACTGGGGGTGATCATACTAGCACTGAATGTCCGTGTCAATAAGTAAGTCCAGTGTATAAGGCTAGTCTACACATCTTATACGTACTGTATATAAATTTCAGGTTGTCAGGTTACACTGCTCTAAATATTATTCTGCCTTACAGGAAGAGGAAACTTTTATCAGCATTGCCAAACCATGTCAAACCTCACCATAGACTTGGCACTTCCTATGAGCAATCCCCTTTAACCGGGAAGGTTGATCCATCAGAGTATCTGGGTCCGGACTCCAACACACCTACCCTGAGACATGGAGAGATCCTGATAGAGTGGAAGGACGGCACCATCACTCCTCTGTATGATCACCAGTAGAAGAGCAATGAAAACCTAGTTTTACATGAAAGAACTGTATATATCATGACCAAACCATGCCTATCCTAGACTCCTTTGCCAATACATGACCACCCAGAATTCTTGTGTAGTTGTGGAGCAACATTAATCTATGTCTCTTCTAGGGTTGCATGGCCAGTAGATATCTGTCTACCTATAAATGACCATCTTTCCATTTCCAATAGTTATAGAGATATTAGATTCGAAAATTGTGAACAAATTTTTGACCATCCACTTGTCTTTATTGGTTGGAGTAACCACAATCTGTCTCCTCTAGACAAGGGTGTAAATAGCAAAGTCTGGGCCCCATAGTAAACTTTTAACTTGCCCCCCTCCCACCTCCACACGGTATAGCATCCCCTTTCCTGGCCCCCACATGGTAAAACGTTCTCATTGCTGGTCCCACACGTTCCATTTACCCCCAGTATAATGTTCCTCCATGCAATATAATGTTCCATAGTGGCCCCTACATACATTATAATGTCTCCTTCAGTGTTCATTACAAATACTGCCATAATTTTGGGTACGGTAGTACCTGAAACTTTTGGATTCACCAACCTCAAACTATTATTATACTATGGGGTCTCCTCAGACCACAGAGTATAATTATTGGATGCCCAGGGGAGGTGATGAAACATAAAAATCTATGTTACTTACCTGGACTTTGGTCTTCGTGCCTCTTCAATGACGGCACAGAACATACTTGGCACAGAACATAGTGACCCTGGCATGACCCAAGTAACCGCTGAGGACTGTAATTGGTCACTTATGTCATTGAAGAGGCCTGAAACCAGTGCCGGAGCCCAGGGAAGGTAATTCACACAATTCTTATATGTTTCATCACCTTCCCCTGGCCCCTGATCATTATACTCAGGAGTCTGAAGAGACCTCAGCGTATAATAATAGCAGTTTTGTTTTGGACGTGTTTGGTCCAAACGAAACTTCCGCCATATCCTGAAGCTGTTCAGAGTCATCAACGTGTTATGGGATAAAGGGTGGGCTGAAGGGAAAGCAAAGGCTGGAGTTACTCCAGCAGGTAACAGCCTATTTAGAAAAAAAAAAAAAAAAATAGCATAGGCCCACAGAGCCTCTAGACCTTCCATACTTTGTCTGACCACTATATTATAGTCTTCCCAGTGGATACATAACTATTCTCTCATCATCAGTAGTTGAAACCATAATAATCAATATCATTTCTAGACGTTATAGCAGTTATAGAAATATAAGATTCCTAATTTTCCAACTAATTTTGCAAATCTTACCATTTTTATTGGTTGGCATCACCACAATTAATGTCTCTATGACCATTAGATTATTTTTCCAGGTCAATAAACATCCCACCAATTTCTTCTCTACAGTAGACCCTATATGGGTTGTGTGACTATTAGGTTTCAAACCTCCTAATATACGACACCTTACCTGTCTGGAGTTCTTGGAGTAACAACTTCTAAGTCTCTTCTATATTTTCCAAAAGTTGTACACCAATTACATTAGTGATTTCTTTACCACCACATCCTCAGTAACTGGAGTCAGCCCAAACCATGTGGTTTCTAGACCAATGGTTATAGAACCGTATGATTTCTAACTTCCCAATCAATTTGTCCATACTATATGAGAATCTGACCTCTATATCTTCCATGGGTTCCATGACCTTGATTTCTCTCCATCCGGTTATTATTACTTGGTAGGACAACACTTTTTTTTCTAGAGCTTCTAAAAGTGACATGACCATTACTAATATACCAACCAATAGTTGACTGTCATCACAGGTTCAGTTGTTGGAATAACAACGTTGTCTTTATGAGACTACTCAAGGGTTATACGACCATTAGATTTCTGTCTTCTCAGATAATAAAATTCAGTTGTTGGAGTAACAAGAACTTGTGGCTCTCTTTTTCGTTCCTTTGGTTGTATTAATGTTGAATGTCTAACCTTCTAATATAAGACCAGTCTCCTGTCTTTAGTACACAGAATAATAATCTATGCCCTCGCAGGGACCATATGAGGTGCACACATATAATAAATGGCAAGGTTTGTGAAGCCAAAATCCACCCTAAGGGTATGTTTAGATGGTGAAAAATGAAGAGAAATTCCTCTTCATTTTTCGCTGCTGTACTCCACTGTGGGCTACCTGTGGCGGGATGCTGATGCAAGGCATCTAATGCCCATATAATGAATAATCAGATTATTGTACTATGTAATAATCCCAGATGTCGGGTATGGGCAGATCAAGTGTCATTGGTGGTATCTTGTAGGACACCTAACCCCCCTGGTGCACTGTGCGGTTACATGGACTGGGAGTCCTGGGATAATCCTCTGATAACAGATGGTGCTTTGCCATTTTTAACGTGATATTTGAGAAGAGTGTATAGTGATACGTCCAGACAGGATAAGACATGAAAGAGAGGAATATCTGCCCGCTAACATGAAGCTGGTAATGGCGTCTTCCAGGATGGAAGACGCTTAAAGTGAAATAATAAGTTAGTTACAATTTTCCATATAAAAGTTCATCCACACAACAGGATTATATGCCGGTGTGTTGTAATAACGGCCAGCACACGGCCCATAGACTTTAAAGGGATTCTACCATTAAACTACCTTTTTTTCTAATGAACACGTCGGAATAGCCTTAAGAAAGGCTATTTGTCTCCTACCTTTAGACGTGGTCTCCGCCGTGCCGTTCCGTAGAAATACCGGTTTTAACCGGTATGCAAATGAGCTCTCCGCAGCAATGAGGGCAGGCCCCAGCGCTGAAAGGCCAATGAGCGCATCCCCATTGCTGCCCGAGAGCTCTTTCCTGCGCCGCCTCCTTCTTCTGCAGCAACTCTTCTGGCTTCTCTTGCTCTTGTAGTTCTGTATTGAACTGCAAGAGCGGCTACCCAAAAATGGCCGCAGGCCGGTGGCCATTTTTGGGTAGCCGCTCTAGCAGTTCAATACAGGAGCCGGCCGGTGGCCATTTTGGGGTAGCCTCTCTATGCTCCTGTATAGAACTACAAGAGCAAGAGAAGCCAGAAGAGGCGGAGTTGCTGCGGAAGAAGGAGGCGGCGCAGGAAAGAGCTCTCAGGCAGCAATGGGGATGCGCTCATCGGCCTTTCAGCGCTGGGGCCCGCCCTCATTGCTGCAGAGAGCTCATTTGCATACCGGTTAAAACCGGTATTTCTACGGAACGGCGCGGCGGAGACCACGTCTAAAGGTAGGAGACGAATAGCCTTTCTTAAGACTATTCCGACATGTTCATTAGAAAAAAAGGTCGTTTAATGGTAGAATCCCTTTAATGGATTTTTTCACACAACCTTTTATTTTTTTAATGGTCCGTGAAGAATGAGCCGAGAAAAAACAGAATGTTATTTCTCTTCCCTATTTCACAGATCCCTCAATAGACTCAGGTCCATGCATTGTCCTGCGGACACAAGAAACCAATACAGTTATATCAATTCATGGTACATGGCCACCATCTATGTTATGTCATAAGACTGAAATGATGAGCATAAGGGATTCCTTTTTATTAATACAGTATATTAGAAATGTCTTATAGGGAGTCTGTCACTGGGGTCAAGCATTAAACCAACAACATAGTTAGGTAGGTCAGGCTCACCTCTTTGTAAGGCCTCTTGTAGACGACATCCATGTGCTGTCCGTGTTTTCCTGCATAGCACACTGACTCATTCATTTCTATGGGCACATGCACACGACCATGATTTTCTATGGGCACATGCACACGACCATGATTTTCTATGGGCACACGACCATGGTTTCCACTGATCAGTATGCGAGCTGTGAGTATGTGCCGCACAATATAAAACAGCTCCTATTCTGTTCAGTGTTGTGGGACTGACTTGCCCATAGAAGCCTATGGGAGACTAAAAACCACTGACAGCACATGGATGTACTCAGTGTACCATCAGAATATCGTCCATTTTTTAGGACAAGCTAGGGACAGCATTAGATGTCTCCTATTTTTTGTTTTTGGTAGATCCGCAAAGAAGGGATCATACACTGACCGTTTTTGCAGACATACGGCACTGATACTGGAATCACACTGTCCGCAAAAAAGGAATACTGATTACTAGTTGGCGAATTGCAAAGTACACACGGTCATCTGCAACCGACCTAACACATTTTCCTTATAAAACTTCACACCTCCATCAATTATTTTACTACATGGAAATAAGCAATCTGGAGCACCAAGGTTAGCGCCATTGCTCCAAACTATTATGGCCTACACGGCTCAGGAACGCTCTATTTCCCCCTTCTTTCTTTGAGTGACAAGGAGCCAAGCTGAAATCGTGCCTGGCCCTGTCACTTAATACAAAAGGGGGGAAGGAGAATGTATTAGAGCAATGTGGGAATAGCCATGGAGCCGCCCTTGGTGCTCATTTGCATATTGAGTAATAAAGTGATATTTTTATACTTTAAATAAATAATGTATTAATATCTCAGATTTTTTATGGGGGGGGGGGGGAGTGTTACATTCAGGTAAGCCTGACCTATCCACCTGTGTTGCTGGTTTAATATGCTTCACACTGGTGGCAGACTCCCTTTAACCCCTTCCCGCCGATGGCACTTTTTGACTTCCTGACCAAGCTCGATTTTTCAAAACTGACATGTGTCACTTTATGTGGCAATAACTTTGGAACGCTTTAACTTACCAAAGTGATTTTAAGATTGTTTTTTCGTAACACATTGTACTTCATGTTAGTGGTAAATTTTGGTTGATATGTTTTGTGTTTAATTATGAAAAAATTGGAAATTTGGTGGAAATTTTGAAAAATATGCATTTTATAAAGTTTGAAATGATGTGCATTACATACAGATAGTCAGACCGCCAAAATTATATCATAAATCTCATGTCCCAGATCTCTGCTTTATGTCGGCATCAAACTTTAGTCACCCTTTTAATTTTTACGGACATTATAAGATTTACAAGTGAAACAACAATATTCAAAATTTTAAAGAAATTTCCAAAACCCATTTTTTAAAGGGCCTAATCCAGTTATGAAGGCGTTTTGAAAGACCCTTGTATTAAAGCCCCCCATAAATCACCCCATTTTCAAAACTGCACCCCTTAAATAAGCCAAAACAACATATACCTAGTAATTTAACCCTATAAGTGCTTAGCAGGAATTAATACAAAATGGAGGTGAAATTTTCAAATTTGAATTTATTTTACTAATATTTTCGTTTAGCCCTAGAATTTGCACATTCACAAGGGGTTAAAGGAGAAAACGCGTCCCACAATTTGTTAGGCAAGTTCTCCCGACTACCATAGTACCCCACTTGTGGGTGTAAACTAATATATGGACGCACAGCGAGACGCAGGAGGGAAGGCGCGCCAAAGAGCTTTTAGAGGGCAGATCTGGCTGTGATCAGTTTCAGGAACCATGTTGCATTTACAAAGCCCTTGAGGAGTCAAAACAGTGGAAACCTCTAGAAAGTGACCCCATTTTGAAAACCGCACCCCTCAAAGAATTTATCAAGTGATGTAGTGAGCATTAGTAACCCAGAAGTGAATATGTAAGCTGTGCGGAGTAAATTGGGTACACCAAATCCCATTCTATTTTCCCACTAGCTCCTATGACGCGGACGGGGAAGAGGGGCATTCTGGGGGATCAGCGCTGGTGTATTATCTCTCATAAGCTCTAAATATGGGGTGCCCCCTGAAAACGCTCGCACCGCTTACACATTTCCTTCTAGTCGCAGCCACTTATGTCCTAATGATTTGGCGACTTTTGGGGTTTTTGTCTTCACATTGTACAAGGTAGATTTTTATTTTTATTTTCTGGCAATCTGGCCATATGAGGGCTTGGTGTTTGCGGTATTAGATGTACTTTTCAATGCCACCATTTTGGGGCCTGTAACTTATTGACTACATTTTATTAACTCTTTCTGGGTGGGATGTAAAAGGAAACATCAATTCTGGCATTGCTTTTTAGCATTTATTTTTTTTCCCGCGCAGCGTACAGCATAAGTAACATGTTACCTTTATTCTGCGGGTCGGTACGGTTACGGCGATACCTCATTTATATGATTTTTTAATGTGTTGCTATTTGTGCAGAATAGAATTCAATTCAGGGAAAAAAATCTATTGTTTTTGCATCGCCATCTTCTGAAAGGCATAACGTTTTTATTTTTCGCTAGACAGAGCTGGTTGAGGGCTTATTTTTTGCGGGAAGACCTCTTCTTTTTATTGGTACCATTTTGGTTTTCATCTGACCATTTGATTACTTTTTATTGAACATTTTGTAAGGGAAAGGTGGTGAATAATCATTATTTTGTGCGGTTTTCTACGTTTTTTTTTTACGACATTCGCCGTTCGGGTTAAATAATGTTTTAATTTTATTGTTCAGGTTATTACGGACGCGGCGATACCAAATATGTAATGTTTTTTTCTATTTTTCTTTATTTTACATAATAAAACATTTTATATGGGGAAAATGGGATTTTTGGGACTTTATTTATTTCTATTTTATTTTAAACTTATTTAAACTTTTTTATTTTTACTTTTGTCCAACTTTTTTTTTCTGTCCCCATGGGGGATTGAAGCAGTGATCGGCTGATCACTGCTTCAATAGAGATACGCTGCAATACACGTGTTACACGTGTATTGCAGAGTATATGAAGCTGTCAGCCTGTGTAGACGCACAGGCTGACAGTTTCATTTACGGCAGGATCGGCCAGGCGCGAGGACGGGGTAAGTGAAGGGGCAGACCCGGGGTCACTGATCAGACCCCGGGCTGCCCCCTACGAACACCGGCACCCCCCGAAACCGGCGCGGGGGGTGCCGATCGGCACCATATGACACTGTAACCCCGGAGGTGCCGGTGGTCATGTTGATCACCGGCATCTCAGGGGTTAACACCCGCGATCGGACCCGGTTCCGACCGCGGGTGTTACGGGGCATTGTCAGCCGTGTATTACGGCTGACACCCGCTGTGCATGGTGCGCACACAGTTTCTGTGTGCGCACCATGCATCCGCAGTAATAGTACGGCGGTTTGCGGGAAGCCCTTCCCAGCAGCGCCGTACTATTACGGCGAATGTCGGGAAGGGGTTAAAGGGGTGTAAAATATTAGAAAAACATGGCTGCTATCTTCCACCATTGGCATGGATTGTGTCTGGTAATGTAGCTCTCCTCCATGAGGATGTGAATAAGGCTAAGCTGCAATACTACATAAACTTATGGACAGACTCATTTACTGCTCAGGGGCGCTCCTGGATATCCAATGTACATGTGAATGAAGCCATGTTGTACTTACCTGCACAGTAAGTGGCTGCGAGCGTGGTGAATAAACTGCAAAGGATAAAGGGGTTCTCCGCTATGGACAATTCCTATTTATTAGAAGGATTTCTTAACCCTGCTCTTCTGTTCGCATTTGCTATACACTTGTACTGTTCCCGGGTCAATATGACCTGACCTATTAATTCTTGATTTTTAGCTACTCTAATTGTTTTATTTGAATACTTTTTTCATTGAAATACTGTATGTGAACATGTTTGATCATAAACAAAAGAAAAATTTAAATTCAAACTTTATTTTTAATTTTTTTTTCATAAAAAGGTTACACAGGCTTTTTGCAATTATCTTCAATTGTTGACATTCTGCACACAAATAATAAAGAAGCTTTACATTACTATTACTAAAACATGAAATTTATCTTTTTGAAAACAAATTTTATAAATCAACAAATGAAAAATCATAAAAACTTCAACCATTTTAGAAAGAAAAAACTGAACATGTTCATGCGTTTTTACACTGAGCACAATAATAAGACCCATGTCCTTTACACAGATATTTTGAACATCCAGCACATGTCAGATTAGTCTTATTGTCACAGGAAGATGGACAGAAGCTCCATCTCTTCCTTTTTTTGCTGGTAGCTGTGCTGGTGGAGGCCGTGGATGCTGGACACTTTTTACAATGGCTGCTGCTCCCTCACTTCTGGGGGTCACTTTTCTGCTCTCAATATATGGCCTCACCAGGGATTTTCCCAATTCCTCAAGAAATAATCTTCTTTTATGCAGCTTCGGAAATCGGGGTCGATTTCTCTCCATAAGACAAATGCATTGTATGCAGAAACGTCCAGTATGTTATAAAATAAAATCATTGGCCACTGATTGGTTTTTTCGTTTGCATGTATATGTTGATATTACTTGGTCTAAAGCAGGGGTCCTCAAACTTTTCAAACAGTGGGCCGGAGGCAGAGCAGGTCGCACAGACATCGGGAGCGGTGCCCTCCAATAGATAAAGTGAAGTGCGCTCCATGCCCTGGCCCGAGCTCCATTATAAATGCACGCCTGCTGGCGTTGTCAGTGGGGCCAGACAGAAGTGCTTGGCGGGCCGCATGTGGCCCGCGGGCCGCAGTTTGAGGACCCCTGGTCTAAAGTATCAACTGCTCCCTTTGTGGCATTATAATCCAAAATAATGTCAGGCTTTCTGTCTTCTCTATCACTTACGGCATTGTCATGGTGCATTGTGCTCATGAGAATTACCTGTTTGTTTGTTTTTGGAACATAAGAAACAACAGTTGTATTTCCAGAAAAATAAAAAGTTGAACTGTACACCTCTCTCTTGCTAAGGATACCTTGCGGTAGTTCAGGTTTGTTTTTCTCTCATAGTACCCAGCATGGTAAGTTGTTTTTTCTTCAACATCTGGCCTAGTTGATAGGATGCAAAAAAGTTGTCACATGTGACATTTTGTCCTTTTAGTCCATGAGTCAAATCTAGAACAACACGCATACCCTGATTTTTTTCAGGTCCTTCATCAGGGGCTTTTCCTGTATACACTTGAACATTTAGAGCATATGAACTTTTGCTGTCGCAAAGTGTCCAGATCTTGATGCCATATTTTGCTGGCTTACTTGGTATATATTGTCTGAATGGGCACCTACCTCGGAATGCCACCAGTTTGGAGATGAAGTACACATAAAAAAACATAACTTTTGCAGTCAGAAATAATCCGAGACCTGTAGAACAGTATAAAATGCTATCGGGTCATATTGACCCAAACAGTACAAGTGTAACAATCAGCGTGTAGCAAAAAGTAAACAAAAAAAAATAAATAAAAAAATGTAGAGCTCCACAAATGAGGAGAAGTCAAGGAACCACTAGTTTCAAATCCTCATTAAAAAAAATCTGCAGGGTCTCAAAAATCATTTCGGGTGATATTGACCCGAACATAACAGCAGGGTTAAAAATATGCAGATCACAAAGTCTCTTCTGTTTTAGAACCCCTAATCTGTATATAAGCTTGCGGTATGTGTAACCTACAGCGCCACCACAGGGGAAATTACACAGGGTAAATTTACATCAGTGGGATGTCTGTCTAATGCAGGACAAGTGCAAAAGATGCTCCACTCTGGTCAAGACATGAGAATCCTCAATAGATGACCCTCCATTATTATTTATTAACCTCTTGCAGACTGGACGTTGACCATATACGTCCAGGTGGTGGCAGCTACAGGAGAGTGGAGCTGGCTGTCAGTGACAGCCCATCTCCTCCAGAAAGAAGGTAGGGACAGTTTATTACCATTTCTTCCTTCCCGATCACTGTATAAGCTCAGAAAGGGTCATGTACACGGCTATATAAGTTGTCATGATGCGGCTTTGCTTTTGGCCTGGCCGTCATGTGATCCACTGGGTGCAAGAAATTGCATCCGCTCTGCAGTAAGTACAAAGACACTGTATTTGGGTCTAACATATCAGCCCCTATTACAGGAGAAATAAAAAAAAAAAAAGGGGGGCCAATACGGTGGCTCAGTGGTTAGCACTGAAGCCTTGGAGTCCTGGGTTCTAGAGATGAGCGAGTAGTGAAATATTCGAAATTCGATTCAAGTATATCTCAATATTCGACTATTCGTTCGAATATCGAATCCCATTATAGTCAATGGGAAAAACATGCTCGTTTCAGGGAAACCAAAATTTGACCAATTGGAGTCACCAAGTCCACTATGACGACACCTCAGGAAATGATGCCAACACCTCTGGAATGCAACTGGGACAACAGGGGAAGCATGCCTGGGGGTATCTAACATGCCCAAGTCACAGTATTATTGCCACTGCTGCTGTACTGATTTAGCCAGCCAATGACTGTATATGTTTTTTTTCCAAAGTCTACGTTGTCGTAGTTCCTGTCCCACCTCCCCTGCACAGTTATTGGTGTAAAAAAAAGCGCTAGGGAAGGTGGAAGGGGAATCACAATTTTACTGCATTTACCGCGTGGTATTTGACCGAGTACCAGTATTTCGAATACCATAGTATTCGATCGAATACCTATTCGATTGAATACCTACTGGATCGAATACTACTTACTCATTTCTACTAGGTTTGAATCCTGCCCAGGACAACATCGGCAAGGAGTTTGTATGTTCTCCCTATGTTTCTGTGGATTCCCTCCCATACTCCAAAGACATGCTGATGCAAAACCAAAAATGTTAAAATGCTCCCTAAAGGTCGTTGAGGATTATGATGGGGGCACATAGTGTAAAAATTAGGGCAAAAAAAAAATTTAATAAAAAAAATTTCAGTAAGGCTTAGGTTCACATCTGCGCTTGATCACCGTTCAGGGATTCTGTCCTCTATTCCTGCAAGCATTACTTTGCTCTCCGCATTTTTTGGGCGGAAACTGGGTAGACCCCTTTATAGTCTATGGGATCCATGGGTAACCACTTTTTAAGAGGATTGGGTTTCCATTTTTTGGCTTCCCAACTAGACTGGAAGAACAGAAACCCGAATGCAGGTGGAAACCTAGTGTAATATGTCCACATCACTGGTTCTAAGTCCCGCTTCCAGTAACATAACGCTATGTGTCACCTACACGAAATTTACCATCACGGAGAGGGATAACTATTTTTAAAAATAGTTCAGTAGCATTTTGTGATATTAAAAAAATGGGAACATGAGAAAAACAGATGTCTTCCCTCTTTTTGGAAAAAAAATGCAAAAATAAATACAGGATTTGGATTTTTATTATTCTATTATCTTAAAAATTATGTGACCCCCTCCTCCACTCTAAACATGACATCAAGGTTTTTTCTGGCCCTGCAGGAATTGATAAGCTTCATTCAGTGTTTCCTGCAAGTCCTGGTAGCCGACGTAGGCACAGGCCTCTTGCAGCCGCAGCCAGCGATAGTCCTGGTGCTCATCCGAGAGCTTCACCTGCGCGTTTCGGTCTTTCAGCTCCCCCAGCCAGTAGATGACCGTCTTTGGCTTGTCCTTGACTTTGTAATTTAATTCCCTCCTGAATCCATTCACAATATGGAACTGGCTGGGCTGGAGGCCGGCCTCCTCCTCCGTCTCACGTAACGCCGTCGTCATGTCATCTTCTCCAGGGTCAACATGACCTGGGACAACAAAATGTTACAAGGGGTTCTTAGTGATTATATTAATAAATTATTATGTCCCAAGTACATGTGAAGGAGAACTCAACTGGGGGAAAAAGCATCGGGGACACATCTCTGTGGCAAGGCTTATTTTAAAAGGGTTCTCCAAAACTACAAGAACATGGCAGATCCCATCCTAAAACAGCCCCACACCTATTCACAGGTTGTGTCTGGTATTGCAGCTGCGTCTTATTCACTTCAGAAGAGCTAAGCTGCAATAACAGACACTGCCACGGATGAGGGAGGCGCTGTATCTGGAAGAAAACAAAAAGGGGCAGATTAATTAAAGGGATTATATTATTAGAATTTGAGGCGGATCCTAAGGATAGACCACCAATATGTGACCAGTGGTCAGTTGTTGTAACTGGCAGCAGTACTCACAAGCTCTGCGCCATCTTCCCTGTGCCGTTGATGTCACATTCACTGATCACATGATACACCAGCAGCTCAGCTAATGTATACGGGGCTGAGCTGCAATACCAAGCACAACCACTATACAATGTATGGCACTGTGATTGTTTTTTATTGAACGCTCACCTGAACTCTCTGGCCTTCTCAACCAGCAGATCTGTATAGGTCAGTCTGGACCTCAAACTGGACCCCTATCAATCAAATACTGATGTCCTATCTTAAAGAAGTTGTCCAGGGTTAAGCTTTTTATGGACAAAAAGAGAGAGAGGCCATAAATACCTGATCATGGGGAGGGTCAACAGTTGACCCGTCCTATAAACTACACAGGACTGGAAGCAGAAAGCCCCGTCCTCTGTATGGCAGTCGGATGCCGTTGCTGCAGTTCAGCTCCCTCTGACTTCAGTGAGCGCTGAGCGATACAGCTGATCAGACCAGGGACCGGCCCATCCACAATCATGTGCTTATTTTGGTGATAAAGGATAGTCAGAAAGAGCCGTCCTTGTGATTCTTTGTGCCGTCTCATCCCCATGTGCAAAAAAGGGGAGAAAGTGAAAACAAAAAGTGAATCCAGTATATCACAAGTCCTAGCACAAAAAAAGCCATGAGCTGTTCCCTGTCCCATCTAGTGAGAAGACCCTGAAGGACCCCAAGACAAGTCAACGTTCTTACCTTTGGGAGGGGTCCAGTGATGTATACCATAAGACGTCTGTAAAAGAAGGAACTCGATATCACTCACAGAGGCCTCTGAGATTCTTCTGAAGATGATTAGACCACAGGCTCTCAGCGCCATGGTCCCTGCAAACACAGCAAAAAAATCCAAATTACAGGTCTTACTTAAGAGTCTAGGTTTATATGGGATACCTATTTATATGGGTTCACGTCTGCACTAGGAATTCCAGCTGTGACGTATCTGTACTGACAGCCCCCACTGACTTATTATGGGGTTCACTGGGTTCTGTCATGATGTCCGCTATTTTACTGACAAATATGACAGAATCTGTGATGGAGGCCTAAACCGAACTGCCAAATCTTTACAATCTATAGCCTGGCTATTGTAGAGAATGTAATCATATATCATTAAGCTGCAAATAAAGGAAAATAGACCATCGCTTTAAATAGGTTTTATGTCAATAAAGTATATAGTTAGTGTTATAACGATCTACAATAT
Source organism: Leptodactylus fuscus (assembly GCF_031893055.1). NCBI lineage: Eukaryota > Metazoa > Chordata > Amphibia > Anura > Leptodactylidae > Leptodactylus > Leptodactylus fuscus. The sequence goes on from NC_134265.1 coordinate 38,298,663, forward strand.
CTCAGTTTGGTGTCAATGAATGAAACATTCAGAATGTACAACCAAAAGCTGGAATCCAAGCACAGGTGAAGGTTTGTTACAATGTATCAGTATAGACTAAGGCTGGGTTTACACCTGTGCCTCCTGTCCACCTGGGGATTCCGTTCCCCATTCCGCTTTTTGGGCAGAAACCTGGTGGACCCCATTATAGTCTATGGTGCCTGCGGGTTTCCACTGGTAACCACTTTTTTTAAAACTGGATTAGGTTTCCATTTGGGGGATCCCCAAGCAGACCCCATGAATGGAAACACAAACGCAGGTGTGAACCTAGCATAAGAAGTGGCATGGAATTCAGAATAGAAATGAATCATCTGTACTGTTTAGCTCATGGAGGGTAGATTATACAGTACAGGGATAATACACACAGTGATGTCACAGTACAGGGATAATACACACAGTGATGTCACAGTACAGAGATAATACACACAGTGATGTCACAGTACAGGGATAATACACACAGTGATGTCACAGTACAGGATAATACACACAGTGATGTCACAGTACAGGGATAATACACACAGTGATGTCACAGTACAGGATAATACACACAGTGATGTCACAGTACAGGATAATTCACACAGTGATGTCACAGTACAGAGATAATACACACAGTGATGTCACAGTACAGAGATAATACACAGTGATGTCACAGTACAGGGATAATACACAGTGATGTCACAGTACAGGGATAATACACACAGTGATGTCACAGTACAGGGATAATACACACAGTGATGTCACAGTACAGGGATAATACACACAGTGATGTTACAGTACAGGGATAATACACACAGTGATGTCACAGTACAGGGATAATACACACAGTGATGTCACAGTACAGGGATAATACACACAGTGATGTCACAGTACAGGGATAATATACACAGTGATGTCACAGTACAGGGATAATACACAGTGATGTCACAGTAGAGGGATAATACACACAGTGATGTCACAGTACAGGGATAATACACACACAAAAAGATCACTGTATACATTATGACATCATAGGGTATGATGATATAATAACTATAGTGATGTCACCTGCAGGCATTGTGATGTCCCAGTAAACAATGGAGGTGCAGTCAGTATTCCGCATCTCCTTCGTCATCCATAGCTCTCAATAATTGCCCCCTATGTCTCAGGCGCCCGAATAGTTGTTGGGCCCCATGGTGGTGGCAATGTCTGCTACCCCGATAGCAACCCCCATGCTTAGGCTAAGGCTTTTTTCCTGTATGGATTACATCTAAATTAAAAAATGGATGCCCCAATGGATAACGCTGACGGAGGCCATACAAGTGTCTTATGGACTCCATCAGTATAATGGCGGCCTATAGGGGGCAGTATAACGTGTGATAGGAACTTTCCCAAAAGTTAAATGTGCGGAAGAAACCCATTGAAAAGACCCAAATGACAAACGTCCTTATTTCTTTTGCCCACATGATGTCCTATTCACCCGGGGAAGTGAAGATTTTGGGAAACAGTAGTGTCATTATTGATATGAGATACTGAACCTGGTAAAATCCCAGCATCTATTCGGACGTGCCAATAAAGCTTTTTTGATTTGATTTGCATCATTGCAAACTCAAGGCCTCTGGAAGGTCAGGCATGATGTTAAAGGGAGCGCCCCCTATAGGGAGGGGTGCATGGCTGAGGTTCTGTCTTCCTAATTACATCATGGAAGATAGACTTGCACATCCTCAGCTAGCGCCCTCTATTGGTGTGCACATACTGAGGCACTGTCTTCCTAATTACATCATGGAAGACAGATTTGCATATTCTTCCCATGATTCTTTTAGTGATATAGGAAAGGATTCTTTAGGGTAAGAGCAGTGCCGGCCATGTCCAGCTTCCATAGTGTAAGAGGACATAGAGTCCGAAATAATTCTCCATAGGATCCCATAGGATGTGGATCTATTCTTTCCACTATGGGTTGGCCTTGCAGACAATGATTCTAAAATACCAATCTATAGTGAGACTAAATCGTAGATCGCCCCAATTTCCATACATACCCAGGAACCCGAAGTACTGCGCATGCGCGGCCGGAACTCCGATATCACTTGTCATGTGACATAGTACAGCGGCCATCTTGCTTATGGGCATATGGATCATACCTTGATGATTTCACGTGTATCACTCTACAGTTTGCTGCCGGGATGCGTTTTCTCCGGTCATGTGAGCGGAGAACGGAGAATATTCCATACCCAGTGTCCGCTCCCGATCCTGTAATATACGGACGGAAGTTCTCCTAGGTCACGTGTGTATACTAGTAGACCCCGCCCCTAGACCGCTAGGATTGGTCGGCGGGGGACAGGGTTGTTATGGAGACGGGAACAGCTGTGCTCCTACTGACGGTTAGAGGCAGAGCGGGGAAAAGAGAGGGAACGGTGAGCAGTGTGCGGAGCGCAGGACAGGTACGGGAGCCGGGCGGCGTGTGATGTAGGGGCTGCGGAGCGGAGGACAGGTACGGGAGCCGGGCGGCGTGTGATGTAGGGGCTGCGGAGCGGAGGACAGGTACGGGAGCCGGGCGGCGTGTGATGTAGGGGCTGCGGAGCGGAGGACAGGTACGGGAGCCGGGCGGCGTGTGATGTAGGGGCTGCAGCGGAGGACAGGTACGGGAGCCGGGCGGCGTGTGATGTAGGGGCTGCAGCGGAGGACAGGTACGGGAGCCGGGCGGCGTGTGATGTAGGGGCTGCAGCGGAGGACAGGTACGGGAGCCGGGCGGCGTGTGATGTAGGGGCTGCACATGTGTACTGAGGGGAGAGAGGTAACATTGGGGGGCAGTGTACTGAGGGGAGAGGTAACATTGGGGGGCAGTGTACTGAGGGGAGAGGTGACATTGGGGGGCAGTGTACTGAGGGGAGAGGTAACATTGGGGGCAGTGTACTGAGGGGAGAGGTGACACTGGGGGCAGTGTACTGAGGGGAGAGGTAACATTGGGGGGCAGTGTACTGAGGGGAGAGGTAACATTGGGGGCAGTGTACTGAGGGGAGAGGTGACACTGGGGGCAGTGTACTGAGGGGAGAGGTAACATTGGGGGGCAGTGTACTGAGGGGAGAGGTAACATTGGGGGCAGTGTACTGAGGGGAGAGGTGACACTGGGGGCAGTGTACTGAGGAGAGAGGTAACATTGGGGGGCAGTGTACTGAGGGGAGAGGTCACATTGGGGGGCAGTGTACTGAGGGGAGAGGTAACACTGGGGGCAGTGTACTGAGGGGAGAGGTGACACTGGGGGCAGTGTACTGAGGGGAGAGGTAACATTGGGGGGCAGTGTACTGAGGGGAGAGGTAACATTGGGGGCAGTGTACTGAGGGGAGAGGTGACACTGGGGGCAGTGTACTGAGGAGAGAGGTAACATTGGGGGGCAGTGTACTGAGGGGAGAGGTAACATTGGGGGGCAGTGTACTGAGGGGAGAGGTAACATTGGGGGGCAGTGTACTGAGGGGAGAGGTAACACTGGGGGCAGTGTACTGAGGGGAGAGGTAACACTGGGGGCAGTGTACTGAGGGGAGAGGTAACACTGGGGGCAGTGTACTGAGGGGAGAGGTAACACTGGGGGCAGTGTACTGAGGGGAGAGGTAACACTGGGGGCAGTGTACTGAGGGGAGAGGTAACACTGGGGGCAGTGTACTGAGGGGAGAGGTCACATTGGGGGGCAGTGTACTGAGGGGAGAGGTCACATTGGGGGGCAGTGTACTGAGGGGAGAGGTAACATTGGGGGGCAGTGTACTGAGGGGAGAGGTAACACTGGGGGCAGTGTACTGAGGGGAGAGGTAACATTGGGGGGCAGTGTACTGAGGGGAGAGGTAACATTGGGGGGCAGTGTACTGAGGGGAGAGGTAACATTGGGGGGCAGTGTACTGAGGGGAGAGGTAACATTGGGGGGCAGTGTACTGAGGGGAGAGGTAACACTGGGGGCAGTGTACTGAGGGGAGAGGTGACACTGGGGGCAGTGTACTGAGGGGAGAGGTGACATTGGGGGGCAGTGTACTGAGGGGAGAGGTAACATTGGGGGCAGTGTACTGAGGGGAGAGGTGACACTGGGGGCAGTGTACTGAGGAGAGAGGTAACATTGGGGGGCAGTGTACTGAGGGGAGAGGTAACATTGGGGGGCAGTGTACTGAGGGGAGAGGTAACACTGGGGGCAGTGTACTGAGGGGAGAGGTAACATTGGGGGGCAGTGTACTGAGGGGAGAGGTAACATTGGGGGGCAGTGTACTGAGGGGAGAGGTAACATTGGGGGGCAGTGTACTGAGGGGAGAGGTAACATTGGGGGGCAGTGTACTGAGGGGAGAGGTAACATTGGGGGGCAGTGTACTGAGGGGAGAGGTAACACTGGGGGCAGTGTACTGAGGGGAGAGGTAACACTGGGGGCAGTGTACTGAGGGGAGAGGTAACACTGGGGGCAGTGTACTGAGGGGAGAGGTAACACTGGGGGCAGTGTACTGAGGGGAGAGGTAACACTGGGGGCAGTGTACTGAGGGGAGAGGTAACACTGGGGGCAGTGTACTGAGGGGAGAGGTAACACTGGGGGCAGTGTACTGAGGGGAGAGGTAACACTGGGGGCAGTGTACTGAGGGGAGAGGTCACATTGGGGGGCAGTGTACTGAGGGGAGAGGTCACATTGGGGGGCAGTGTACTGAGGGGAGAGGTAACATTGGGGGCAGTGTACTGAGGAGAGAGGTGACATTGGGGGGCAGTGTACTGAGGGGAGAGGTGACATTGGGGGGCAGTGTACTGAGGGGAGAGGTGACATTGGGGGCAGTGTACTGAGGGGAGAGGTGACACTGGGGGCAGTGTACTGAGGGGAGAGGTGACACTGGGGGCAGTGTACTGAGGGGAGAGGTAACATTGGGGGGCAGTGTACTGAGGGGAGAGGTAACATTGGGGGCAGTGTACTGAGGGGAGAGGTGACACTGGGGGCAGTGTACTGAGGAGAGAGGTAACATTGGGGGGCAGTGTACTGAGGGGAGAGGTAACATTGGGGGGCAGTGTACTGAGGGGAGAGGTAACACGGGGGGCAGTGTACTGAGGGGAGAGGTAACACTGGGGGCAGTGTACTGAGGGGAGAGGTAACACTGGGGGCAGTGTACTGAGGGGAGAGGTAACACTGGGGGCAGTGTACTGAGGGGAGAGGTAACACTGGGGGCAGTGTACTGAGGGGAGAGGTAACATTGGGGGCAGTGTACTGAGGGGAGAGGTGACACTGGGGGCAGTGTACTGAGGGGAGAGGTAACATTGGGGGGCAGTGTACTGAGGGGAGAGGTAACATTGGGGGGCAGTGTACTGAGGGGAGAGGTAACACTGGGGGCAGTGTACTGAGGGGAGAGGTAACACTGGGGGCAGTGTACTGAGGGGAGAGGTAACACTGGGGGCAGTGTACTGAGGGGAGAGGTAACACTGGGGGCAGTGTACTGAGGGGAGAGGTAACACTGGGGGCAGTGTACTGAGGGGAGAGGTAACACTGGGGGCAGTGTACTGAGGGGAGAGGTAACACTGGGGGCAGTGTACTGAGGGGAGAGGTAACACTGGGGGCAGTGTACTGAGGGGAGAGGTAACACTGGGGGCAGTGTACTGAGGGGAGAGGTAACATTGGGGGGCAGTGTACTGAGGGGAGAGGTAACATTGGGGGCAGTGTACTGAGGGGAGAGGTAACATTGGGGGCAGTGTACTGAGGGGAGAGGTAACATTGGGGGCAGTGTACTGAGGGGAGAGGTAACATTGGGGGCAGTGTACTGAGGGGAGAGGTAACATTGGGGGCATTACGCGTACTGGGGGATTAAAGTTGTCATTGGAAGCAGCATACTGGGGAGGGGTAGAGGTGTCATTGAGGGCAATGTACGGGGGTCAGCGAGCGTACTGGGGGATAAGGGATGTCATAGGGGCAGCATACTGGGGGGGGGGAAGGTGTCATTGGGGGCAGTGTATTTGGGGGTGCAGGTAGCGGGCGTATTAGGAGTATTTTGTGGTGCAGCAGTGTCCTGTAGGGTACTACAGAGGCTTGCTATATGCAGGGAGGTATATGAGAAGGACTCAGACTCCTTGTATTCGGTATTTACTGCCCCCACATGACATAATGGCCTATACTAGTAGCATCATAGCCGGCGTGTCCTCATTGTTAATATGTAGGACTGTTAGTGTAGGTAGATGACTGTGTCCTTACTCACACTTACAGATCTGTGTCCTCCCTGTCATTATCCATTCACCACTACATAATCGGGTCACCTCCGCCTCTCTTTGTAAACACAAGTTTTTTTTACTGTTATGACATTAGTGACGGGTCCACATTGTTGACCTGTTTAGACCCTCTCGTGGGGTTTCAGCCTTTGCCATTTAGGATATCTGCAGAAACCCAAACTCAAAGACCTCACTTTCTAAAATAGACATTTGAATAGTTTATTTTTGACAATTAACAAAATGAACTGAATAAATAAAAGAGAAATCAATAGTTGATGGGACTTTTGCCAATTGGAAGAGGAGTCCTTGGATTGATGAAAAGCCCTGATCGCAACATCATCCAGTCTGTCTGGGATGCCATGAAGACACAGAAGGATTGGAGTAAGCTACATCCACAGAAGATCTGTGCTTAGTTCTCCAAGATGGCTGGAACAACCTCTGGATCTTCTTGGATTCTCAGCCAATTTCCTTAAACTGTCTGCAAGTGTACTGAGAAGATTTGATGGAAGGCAAAGGTCACATTGATAGGATTTAGATTTCTCTTTTCTTCAGTCAATTCATTATGGTAATTGACAGCTATAAACGGTTAACCTTTCTATTTTTAAAAGTATTCTTACAGGGTTATGTCATGTTTTATTACCTATTCACATGGTAGATGGTGTTTGGTGGAGTTTAACCACTTTGGTGCACACAAATCATTAGATCGGGTTCCCTTTAATTCCTTGTCTAAATGTAGCAGTGGCAGCGTGTTCAATGGCATGGTTCTAAATAGTTGAACTGGCGTAAACTTAGTTGAACTGGCGTAAACTTTAATCAGGGTGTCCAAGGGTCCCCTCAGATCGGCGGAGGTCTGAGACACTCATTTCCTATCCTTTGTACGTCTTCTAGTGAAACCTCCAAAGTTTTGATAGTTGGGGATCTAGGTACTGAGACTTTCGTCGATTTGTGGGTATGTGCGCACAGCTAAACCCAGAGTACTGTGCATGCGCGGCCGGAACTCGATTACACTTGTCATGTGACATAGTGCAGCGGCCATCTTGCTTATGGGCATGTGGAAATCCCTTGGTGATTTAATGGCTAAAGTCACCATGTCGTTGTAGCCTTTGTTGTAAATAAGAAAAAATAAAACGCTCCTATTCACAGTTTCTAGTATATTTCTGAATCCACCTTGTAACTTATCTTATATTTTTCCTGCGACCTGCGAATCCATCCAGATAAGTCTTGATTATTTTTGTCCCCCGGCTGGTCCCTGACCTTGTGCTGTGGATTATTATACTCATTGTTTCTCATATTTTGTTATTAAACCCACTTGCGCCCGGCCGTTGTCCTGCTGGAGATGTGGGCTGGGCTCATCCAGTTGCTTCCAGGAGACAGCTGTCCCCTCTATCAGCTGTGATCTGCCCGGCTTAGCAGGTTATTATGGGAACATTGAAATAATTGTGTGTGCACTCACATTGCTGCCATTACTGCCCTGTGTAAGCAGGATGTGGTACCCCTGTCCCATACCCGCGGCCTGATGTCCTGAATCCTCTGACGAGATGGGTGTGTGTGTGTGTCTCTCTCTGCATTATGGTTATAGGTTTGGGCAGTGCTGGGACCTCTTCCCTTTCATCTCATCTGTCACTGTCCATTGACAACCTTTATAACCTGCTTTCATTTGCTTCTTCAATAACTCTTATGGGTTAGTCCTTCCTTGCCCTGAATCCAGCGGGTGTTCCCTTTATTGCCTCTCACTTTACAGACAATATCCGTGATAAAACTTCACCAGCGCAAGACAAAGTTGTCCGTTTCTCCTGTTCTCTCAATGCCAGAGTTTAATCGCTCTATTAATATTGATGAAGGCAGGGCGTAGATGGGTAACAGCTGTCAGGCTGTGTGATAAGTAACATGGGGAGGAGATCTGCTGTTGTAGTTTGGAGTAGTGTAAAAATACACCCCAACCATCACCCCTGCCCCCTCCTTCCATGATCAGGGTCCTGACCTTCACTGGCCAAGAGCAGCTGCCTGTTGTATCTCTGTACATTAGTCATGTGCCATGTAGTGCACATTTTAGCATTTGCAGAGGTTTCATCCCTTTCAATATACAGACTATCTAACCTGGTCCTAGTCCACTGGGATAAAAGTGTAGTATCACAGATTTACTGTTTACATACAGTACAGACCAAAAGTTTGGACACATCTTCTCATTCAAAGAGTTTTCTGTATTTTCATGACTATGACAATTGTAGATTCACACTGAAGGCATCAAAACTATGAAGTAACACGTGGAATTATATACTTAACAAAAAAGTGTGAAACAACTGAAAATCTGTCTTGTTGGTTGGAACCAAAGATCTCAAATTTGGATTCATCAGACCAAAGCACAGATTTCCACTGGTCTAATGTCCATTCCTTGTGTTCTTTAGCCCAAACAAGTCTCTTCTGCTTGTTGCCTGTCCTTAGCAGTGGTTTTCTAGCAGCTATTTTACCATGAAGGCCGGCGGCTGCACAAAGTCTCCTCTTAGCAGTTGTTGTAGAGATGTGTCTGTTGCTAGAACTCAGTGTGGCATTGACCTGGTCTCTAATCTGAGCTGCTGTTATCCTGCGATTTCTGAGGCTGGTGACTCGGATGAACTTATCCTCCGCAGCAGAGGTGACTCTTGGTCTTCCTTTCCTGGGGCGGTCCTCATGTGAGCCAGTTTCTTTGTAGCGATTGATGGTTTTTGCAACTGCACTTGAGGACACTTTCAAAGTTCTCCCAATTTTTCGGACTGACTGACCTTCATTTCTTAAAGTAATGATGGCCACTCGTTTTTCTTTACTTAGCTGCTTTTTTTTTCTTGCCATAATACAAATTCTAACAGTCTATTCAGTAGGACTATCAGCTGTGTATCCACCTGACTTCTGCACAACACAACTGATGGTCATGTGTTAATTCATAGTTTTGATGCCTTCAGTGTGAATCTACAAATTTCATAGTCATCATGAAAATACAGAAAATTCTTTGAATGAGAAGGTGTGTACAAACTTTTGTTCTGTACTGTATATAATTAACATTTTGAGACACTGTGTGCATAAGTTACATTACTTTATTATACTCCAGAGCTGCACTCACTATTCTGCTGGTACAGTCACTGTGTACATACATTACATTACTTATCCTGTACTAATCGTGAGTTATATCCTGTATTATACTCCAGAGCTGCGCTCACTATTCTGCTGGTACAGTCACTGTGTACATACATTACATTACTTATCCTGTACTGATCCTGAGTTACATCCTGTATTATACTCCAGAGCTGCACTCACTATTCTGCTGGTACAGTTACTGTGTACATACATTACATTACTTATCCTGTACTGATCCTGAGTTACATCCTGTATTATACTCCAGAGCTGCGCTCACTATTCTGCTGGTACAGTTACTGTGTACATACATTACATTACTTATCCTGTACTGATCCTGAGTTACATCCTGTATTATACTCCAGAGCTGCGCTCACTATTCTGCTGGTACAGTCACTGTGTACATACATTACATTACTTATCCTGTACTGATCCTGTATTATACTCCAGAGCTGTGCTCACTATTCTGCTGGGCATTTCTATGTGAAGTGTGAATTAGTCATATTAATTGTATTTTTCTATGTGAGACATTGTATGTAGGACAATTATTTGTTGTCCAGGAATGAGTGTTCCCATTATGGTTATGTATCATCTGGTTGGGCCAGTTCATCATGTCTGTGACCCGCTCTCTACTGATGTATTGTGTTGGTATTATTAGCTTCAGGTCACCTCTGTCGGTGCGGTGTATAGTGTGATACAATGTGTTGCTTCTCTGAATGGTACCCAACCATTCTGTTTAATTTTTTAATAGTAAAGATGGTTATCTCTTGTTCTACTCCTTCCAGAGCAATAACGTGTGCTCCTGAAGATGTCCTCCTGCCTCCTCGAGTGCCTCTGTGAGGCTGAACTGGAGCAGTATTATCCTCACTTTGTAGCCCTTGGACTTCAGAAAATTGAGGAACTGGCAAAGGTGTCAATGAGGGATTACTCCAAGTTGGGCGTTCACAGCATGGAGGACCGCAAACGCCTCTTCCAGCTGATTAAAATAATTCAGAGTGTGGCAGCTGAGGACATCAGTGACAGCAGGACCCCTCCCCTGCAGCCAGGCTGTGTCTACCTCCAGCCCCCCTACAACAGATCTGCCACCCGAAGACAGCTGCAATTTGACATCTCCTTTGACACAGATAGAAATGCGTTTCCCTCTGCTCCATCCCATCCCATGAAACATCCTTCTCATTTAAGTGAAATATCGCCATCTAGTGGGCAACAAAGCCTCACAATGAAGGGAGAGGAGACTTCCAGCTCATCGGCAGAGGGGTCCTACCTGAAGGTGCTAGGGGGCACAGCAGCGAGCTCAGGAGACAGCGAAGGTCCCATTGTACATAGAGTGATGCATGTGTCTGGGTACAATTATGGCGTGCCACAGACCTATGTACGGTAGGTTTTTATCTTTCGGTGTGTGTTGATTGGGATGGAGGGGAAGGGGCACAAACTTTTGCCTATGGCTATGTAGCCTGTCTCCTATGGCTGGCTTACATGAATCTTACAGGAATCTTTTTGGTGCATGCGCGAATACCTCTGTGATACCAGCTTGTAAGTCTCGCAAGTTAGAAGGATGATGGAAATTTATTTCCATTTTACTTATATATATATATATATATATATATAATTTTTTTTTAATGTAGATTGTGAGCCCCATATAGTATGGAAGGAAATCCACGCAAACATGGGGAGAACATACAAACTCCTTGCAAATGTTGTTCCTGGCGGGATTCAAACCCAGGACTCCAGCACTGCAAGTTATACATTTTATTGATATAAGCGCCAACATATTCTACCGCACGCTACAAATTGTAGGATCCAAGTACAGACAAAAAGAGGCATTACAGGGTAATAGTCTATTCGCACAAAGGGACTGAGGGCCCTGCTCACAAGAGCTTACAATCTATTAGCAAGAGCTTATTATAAGGTATCAAAAATGGTGCAGATGGTATAAAATGTATCAAAGGTGAACAGGTAATGTTTGCTGCAACTCATTAGGCATGTTTCTGTCAATAGACTCCACCTCTAGGAAGATATTTATATATCCCAATGTTATGTGGCAAAAATGGTGTCAAGTTTTAAAAAGGTTTTCTAGTCTTTATTATCCATTGACCTATGGGTCATCAATGGAAGATCAGCAAGGGTCCAACACCCAGGGCACCCCCCGCAGATCAGTTTTGCAGGCCATATGATAACACGTTCTTTGGTCACATGGGCTGTTCGCTGCTAAGTCCTATTCAAACTGATAACACTGGACTGCAATACCAAGCACAGCCATTATACAATGTAGGGCACTGTGCTTGATTTTCTGTAAAGAGGCTGCAGTACTTGTAGGAACTCTGCAGTCTCTTCTAACAGCTGTCCGTGGGTGATCCTGAAAATCAGACCCTTGCAAGGCTTCAATGGGTGACCTATACGTTATGTTTAACCAGTAACCTCCACCCAATGATGGGGCTGCAACACTTGATTTGTCCTTGACACAGCACCCACACCCTGTCATATTGCTCAGTATGCATGGACAAGTTTTCATGTTAAACACCTCTGGTGCCTTACCAGGGTTTTGATCAATGAACCGCCACTGCTTGAAGTGGAAATCCCCTTTAATTATTATTTTTTTTTTTTTTAATTATACAGACCCAGCTGCACAGACAAGGAGGAACCCTGGACCGACAACGACAAAATCCGCGTCTGTGTCCGTAAACGTCCTTTGGGCTTGAGAGAAGAGAGGCGAGGGGAAGTGAGCGTGGTGACCGTAGAAGACAAGGAGACCATTGCAATTTATGAGAGGAAAGAAGCTGTTAACCTAAAAGAATATATTTTGCAGGTATTGATATAGAAACACCTTGATGACTGCCATACAAATATCATGTCTGCTACCTGACTGTCTACAAAGTGAAACGTAAAGGGGTAGGCCATTGGGATAAGACATTCGTGTTATACAGGGATGCCGAGACTCGGCTCCACCAATCTCAGTTTTTTCAATTGGCCATGTCCCAGGGCTGAACGCTTTGTCCTCTTCGTTGTTTATGTTGGTCTGTTTCTTAAGAGTGGTGTAGAGCAGGGGTCAGCAAGCTTCAACACTCCAGCTGCTGTGAAACTACAACTCCCAACATATGCGCCCTTTAACCACTTCCTGGTGCTTTTTAATTACAGGGGTGTTTTTATATCTTGAAATAGTCTGAAGACTTCTTCTCCCTCATCTTCTTTGGTATCTAAGGGACACTATCTCTTAATCCGTTCCACTACATTCATCTAATTTTGGTGTGACCAAGGACCTTGGCGACTACTATAAGCGAATTGATTATTATTTTTGCGACATGAGTTTGCATATTCCAGGATTTCTCCATGGGATGTCCACCTCTACTTCTGTAAACTTCAATAAGACCTGTGATGCTCGGATATACGTGTATATATATATATATATGTATATGTTGTACAGCCATTTGTTAGTAACTTGTATAGGGTACACAATGTGTTATGGTGGAGTACTCACTGTTTATTTATGGCATGATATGTTTATTTTGTAGAGTCTGACGAAGGCCAGATAGGCCGAAAACGTTTATTTATTTATCACCATACATTGTCAAAAATTTGAAAAATAAAAAAGAATCACGAACAGCATCTTGTTTCCCGGTGGGATCCTTTGCATTATATGATACGGGTTGGGACCCTATCCTACCTCAAAGCCACATCCATCACACCTGTTCACATACAACTCCCAACATGCTCCATTCACTTCTTCGGGAGTTGCAAGAACAGCAGGAGCAAGTATGCATGCTGGGAGTTGTAGTTTTCCAACAGCTGAAGTGTCCAAAGCTACCTACCTCTAGTGTAGGGGATTGCAGCTTTGTCTTATTCAGAGGAATGAGACTGGTTACAATGCTCTTGAATAGCACGTGGTTGGGGCATTGGTGTGCAGGAGAAAACTAAATCTGTACTGTGACACTTTATTATCAGGATCTATTGGGGTCTCTGATTGAACCCCCATGATTATAAAGTGATTGCATATCCTAGTATTACTCCAACACTTTATAAATGAGAATGTATTTTTAAAGGGATTCTATCATTAGAATCCCTTTAAGTAAATGCACATCGGAATAACCTTAAGAAAGGCTATTCTTCTCTTGCCTTTCTTTTTCTGATCCGTGCCGCCGTTCCTGAGGAATTTCATTCCTGAGGAATGGGTTTTCAGACAGCATAGGGGGTGTCCTCTGTGCAGTCCGAAAATTCTCCAGCAACGTGTCTGTCTTCTCTGGTCCGCCGCTTCGCCGAGTCATTGGCCGCATCTTCAGCAAAAGTACCGACTGCGCATATCCTTCGGCCATTTTCCTGTGGCCTCTTACACGAGCGCCCATTTGGCCACAGGAAAATGGTTGCTGGAAATGAGCAGTCGGCGCTTTTGACTGAAGATGCAGCCGATGACCGGAGAAGAAGGCGGAGGTGTTGCTGGAGAGTTTTCGGACTGCACAGGGCCTGGTCCCCTGTGCTGAAAGCTCATTTACATATGGAAGAAAGAAGAAATTCCTCAGGAACGGCGGCGCGGATCAGATCAAGAAAGGTAAGAGAATAGACTTTCTTAAGGCTGTTCCGACATGTATTTAGTTAAAAAATGGGATTCTAATGATAGAATCCCTTTAAGTTCTGTGTTTACACAAGCTGTAAGGTTATGCAAAGTCTCCAAACACTGGTCCCTTGGTCTTCTGCCTTAAATTCCTCCCTTGCAAAGTGGCCCTGTGGAGCCCATGACAGAAAGCCAAGACTGAGGCCTGTGTTTTTGGCACAGGTTTGCAGGTGTGATCAGCCTTATATACAATGTGCCGCGGTTTCCGTTGTGAGCATACTCTTACTGTGTCGTAAAGCTAGCCCTGTATACTCCTGCTTGTTGTTTCTCCCATAGCGCACTTCAGGATGAAGCAAAACCCATGTTTGCCTTTCCTAGTCACCTTATCTGTAATCTTTATTGATTTCATGTTTCCTTTTTTCAGCATGTATTTTATTTCGATGAAGTGTTTAGCGAGATGTTCACCAATCAGGACGTGTATAGGAAGACCGCTCACCCGCTTATCCAGCATGTTTTTAATGGGTAGGGAACTTTCTGTCTTTATATGTTCTGCTTTCATTTCTAGCTGGTCATTCATGACATCTTTGGGCTTGTGATGTTTTCTGTGGTTCTGGAATTCCTGTAATTGTGAATGAATGTGGTATGTTAAAGAGGTATTCCCATAACCCTTGTTCACCAACCTGCAGGCTCTGTGCTCTGTTCACTTCCTGGATTTCTCGGCACATTGGTGGGCGGGGTTTCACTTGCTCTGCTATCTGCTATGTTTGCAGTCAGTAATGAGGGATTGGTTGTAAATGCATTACCACAGTATGAAGCTGATGTAGCTGAGCTGGTTTTGAGTCAGCTTGCATTACATACAGAGGTAACGGACTCCTTATCTCAGCCCTTATCAGCCAAATTCAATTAAACCAGAATCAGAAATGCCGGAGCTCTCACCTCCCCCCTCCCCTATCTGAGGAGCTAAGTTAATTGTCAGACAAACAGCTTAGAGCTGCTGCCAAGCACTCAGCCCCTCTCTCCCCCCTGAGAGCAGGCAGCTAGTCACTTGGGAGCTGAGCAGATAATCCCAGTGGCCATAGAAACTGAGTGTAAACCATGAAGTGAATAAATTAAGATAGCGGCCAAACAAAGCAGTTTTGATAAAGCAATGTATTTAGGAAAAGTCTTAAATCCACATAAACTAGCAGTATAGATAGGATGCTTTTCATGGGACAACCCCTTTAATGTCCAGTGGTGATGTAGAGCCAAGGTGGCCGATACATTAGGCAAATATCTAGCGGACCATCGAATATGTAAGGCCTCATGCACATGACAAAGTGTACAGTGTGAGGCTCTACGATTGTCACCGATGCCAGTTACCTGGGTTTGAATGTGGCAAATATTGGGTTCATGGTTTCTTGCACCAACCATGTTCCACATTGTTCCCTTTGCGCCCCATCACCATTTTGCTTTACAGTGCTGAGATGGACACATTTGCCACAAGTCATGCCAGAAAGCTGCCTTGACTTATACCTGAAATCTTTGCCAGTTCCTGACTGAGTTAGACTTCAGTTCACCAGTCTTAAAACTTTCTACCAGTATTAGTCTAATGCAGAGAAATTCAGCTCGTAATTAATATGCAATTGATTCCTCAAGTGCCACTTGTTGCTTTCCCTCTGGTTCATGTGCTTTGGGCTCTTATTTAGACCCCTGTCCCTCCACTATTTGCTCCCTTCCCCTTGTAAAATGATGTCGTCCTTCTAAAACATCTTCTTCTTGTCTCAGCACTGTCTGTAACGCAGTGTAGCGCTTCCAAAGTCCGTCACCTGTGCTCTACAGTCCGCGTATCCGGCTACAGTGATTTTTGGACTTAGAAAAGGATGTCATAAAAGTTTATGTAGGTGTCCCAGTCCATTTGTCCATGTAGTGAATGTCTGGTACCTGTGTTCCCATTTCTGCTACCTGCACCTATACTTAGACAAGAGGGATCCAGTCTCATATATATATATATATATATATATATATATATATATATATATATATATATATATATAAATTTTTTATTTTTTTTTTGCAGATTTACATTATACACATTTTGCTTTTTTTTCTTTCCAGAGGGAATGCCACATGTTTTGCGTATGGTCAGACTGGTGCAGGTAAAACATACACTATGATTGGCAGCTCGAAAAACCCCGGACTCTACGCCCTAGCCGCCAAAGACATCTTTCACCAACTGGAGACAAATCAACAGAAAAAAGACCACTCAGTGTGGATCAGTTTTTATGAGATCTACTGCGGACAGCTCTATGACCTGCTAAATGGAAGGAAAAGGTTGGTTTGATCCAGTTCAGGAGAGGCTGCTACTTCCTGTAATGTCATAATATCCGGAGAACCTATAAATATAATACTTATTCTGGTATCTAATATAAAATAACAACAATACAGCTTTAATGGGGCAACATGGTGGCTCAGTGGTTAGCACTGCAGCCTTGCAGTGCTCGAATCCTGCCAGGAACAACATCTGCAAGGAGTTTGTATGTTCTCCCCGTGTTTGCGTGGATTTCCTCCCATTCTACAAAGATATACTGATAGGAAAAAAAATGTACATTGTGATCCCTATATGGGGCTCCCAATCTACATGGGAGTGGGAGGAAATCCATCCCTTTTAAAGGAATCCTGTGCTCTCTTTGCATTAGGGAACCTCCCATATTAACCAAACTAGATGCTACTAAGAGCATCTCTGGTTATGGAGGATTTGGCAACACTGCGGTGCTGGTTTATTAGTATGGGCCATGTAGTACCAAATTATTGTCCCTCCACAACATGTCGCAGCAATAAGAACTGATTGCTATATGATTGAGTCATACACGGCCAGGTTCCTAGGGAGTAAATAAATCATGCTTTGTGGTTGTGTATGTTTGTAGAGGGTTTGCGTACAAGCTCCATGTCCTGATGTCTGTCTATCATGTATTGATCTTGACCCTATTTAGTGTCACATGATTAAGTATTACATTGTGTTTCCGCAGGCTGTACGCTAGGGAAGACGGGAAGCATGTTGTACAAGTCGTGGGACTGCGAGAAGTTCAAGTTAATAGTGTTGATTTCCTGCTTGAGGTAAGCCGTGCACCTTGTCTTCTGGCTCCACCTGCTCTTTAATCCTTAACTGCTTTATTTCTACATTGCGATCAATACAGATTGTGTGATGTGTTCCTTTGGGCTGTTAAGTATAACGCTATGCTCAAAGATCATAAATTGCCCCTGATCTTGAGGCAGATTCCTCAACACTAGCACCACATTCTGCCCTTAATTGTATTCAATGGAGGCAGAGATCAAAAATGGATGCTGAAAAAAAAAAAAAAAGCCCTTGCTGTGATATCTGTGGCTAATTCATGCACAGAACCTTTGGTGCGAGCCAATTCTCCTTAATAAACCCATTCACCTGAGCCTAAGCTGTGGCAGAAAGCGGAGAGATGGAAAATGGAGAATAATTTGAGGTTGGAAGTCCACCTCCAATTCCTCTTCTTTTCCATTATGTGAATGTACCCTAAGATAAACTTTGGTGTTTGGTATCAGAACCACTGCATTTTACGTGCACACTGTGATGAGATATTAAAAATTAGAAGTTAAAGTCCACTAACTTAAATAGGAATAAAGGTAAAAATAATTAAAAACTAATCAAAAAGAAAAATTACAGTAAGCCGCATTGATCATTGTAGGTGATCTTGAAAGGCAGCAGAGAACGCAGCACCGGCGCCACAGGGGTGAATTCTGATTCGTCACGGTCACATGCTGTCATTCAGATCCAGATCAAAGATGCTGGGAACCGTAAACTTGGAAGGTGAGTTGTATAGCAGTACTAATAAATCGCAACAAACCCATTCTGTGCTGAAATAATTTTTAGTTATAAAATAAAATGTGTGTGTATATGTATGTTTATATATGTGTGTGTGTGTGTGTGTGTGTATATAATATATTTCTTCAGAAATCAGGTTTAGAGCTCTGTTTTCTTGTAAAACTCCAAATCTCCAGTCTCCCATCACGCAACCTTGGGGTAAAGTGATACAATTATGGTTGTCTACAGTTAACATTCTGGGATGATCGCTGCATTGCGATTTATACAGCTCTTATTGAAATTAGACTTTGTTCACACTTCCATTGCACACTGTTGTATTTGACAAGGAGAAAGGCCAGCGCACTGTGTTCTTTTTCCCCATCAATATTACAGACATGGGATATAACCTAGCGGTCAGATTCCTATCAATGTGATATGTCGCCTATCCTAAGGATAGCTCCTCAGTATCACACTTCTGGGTAACTCCTTGAAAGCTGAGATGACTTCCATATTAGGAGGGGCACTCTATAGGGGTTTGGAAGTGTAAGGGCAATTTTTATTTCACATTAGGTTCATATTGGAAGCAATTACAATGCAGCCCAACGTGACTGATTTTTTTTTTTTTTCCGTGTTTCTATTCCAGAATGTCATTCATTGATTTAGCTGGAAGTGAAAGAGCATCCGATGCCCGGGAATCAGATAAACAAACCAAAATAGAGGGAGCGGAGATAAACCAGAGCCTCCTAGCAGTAAGTGTGCATCTGAAACATAAGGTTTATTGTCATTGTATGGATCTATACAACATTGCATGCAGGTAATACCATCATTAAAGGGGTTGTCTGGGACTATCCTATTGAGCTCCACCACTACTTCTTGGGCAGTGGCATTGCATCACATGGCCTGCATGTCTGCTCCATTCTAATAAATGGGGCTGAGCTGTAGTACCAGGCACATTCACTATAAAATGTACTTGGTAAGTAGTGAACAGGCTATAGAACTCAATATCACAGTAGCGGACAACCAAACTCTGTTGTCAGCTGTATACTGAGAGCAATGAACGGCTGCAGCAGTCCTGTGAAGTCAGTGAAGCTGACAGGTGACCTACGTCAAAATGGAAGGGAAGATGGAGTCAAGTATAAATGCATTTTTATTTTTTACACCATCCCTTCTGCCTGCACATGTTCGTGTTTTTTTTTTTTTTTTTTTTTTTTTTTTTTAAATATACCCAGCATATCAATCCCTGCGGATCACATAGTTTAGGGTCACTGGAATCAAATTGTATTTTCCTCATGTGATTCACTGCATATTGTGTTATATTTGTTTGCAAATGAGCTCTTTGAAGCCGTGAGGGCGATATCTAAGCAGTAGAAGCATGATTCATAGGGTCAAACACTAGTGCTGCGATAATTTGTTGGGTTCTGGTGGCAGACTCCCTTTAAATTTGTGATTTTTTTTTTTTTTTTTTGATTTTTTTTTTTTGGTCTTTGACATTTAAATAAAAAAAAAAAAAAAAAGTTTAAAGCGTACATCCAGTTATTCTAAATTTGTCCTAAATAAGTAGTGCATTTAAATATAAGAAGCTTTGTAATATATTTTATTAAGGAGATCTCTTTCGTTCTCCACTTGTTAAGCTGTTCTCCTTCTCCGTCTCAGACTTTCTTCTACATAATGGTCTCTGTCTTTTTCTCAGTTGAAGGAGTGTATACGTGCCCTGGATCAAGAGCAGGCCCATACACCTTTTAGACAAAGCAAACTGACCCAGGTAGGAACAAACTCCAGAGTACAACCTACAGCAAGAGATCTGCTCAACATACTTTGTCTCTACTAAGTTCTCCATATGTTGTCACAGGATTCATCACAGGATGTGACATCACTTAACCTTTAAAAGAGGAGAATCTCCTCTTTTAAAATGATACCAAGAACTTGATGATAGAACTTACAGTTTTGGAGCGATTCACTGTTGAAAAACGCTACTTGGCATTGAGATCCAACTGCAGATCTTAATTCCTGACAGCGTTTCAACAGTGAATCGCTCCAGAACTGCAAGTTCTATCATCAAGTTCTTGGTATCATTTCAAAGAGGAGATTCTAATTGTAAGAGCATCGTCCCACATTAGTAAAGCCTAGAATGACCTCTAAATATATAACCTCTGCATATGGTGGAACAGAGAAATGACTGTAAAGTTTAGTTTTTGATCTGTATTGAGTGTTCTTCCACTACATGATGTTTGTCATGAGATCTTTTACAATGAGACCAGTCAGAATTTCTGGTGTCTTATCTATAGGTGCTGAAAGATTCCTTTATTGGAAACTCAAAGACCTGCATGATCGCCAATATATCCCCAAGTCATATTGCAACAGAGCACACGCTGAACACACTGCGCTATGCAGACAGGTTAGTAATGATGTGCTGTAGAGAAAAATAAGCTACGTTTTGATTCTTCTAGAAAAATTATATCAACTGCAGAAACTGCTATTCCTATTAGCCTGCGGCCAGCCCAATACATATCAATGAAAAGAGACACCTGGACTGAGTCTACAAGTTTCTTAAAGGATTTTTCCGGCTCCTAATACGGAGGCCCGACACCAGACGGGGCAAATGTGGTGTTCCAGCAGCCTCTGGGCACTGGGAGCGGATGCGGTTTGATGCCAATAACAGTGGTTGCCAAATTGCATGTTGCTCAGGTCCATGCGGCACACTTGTTGTGTTGTTATGGCCAGTAGAGAATTTATGTAGTAGATGGTGGTGAATTGATGGCATTCGGGTATCTTTTTCTAAAGTGTGTGTCTGTAGGCTAAAGCTGAATTTTACATATTTGCCTGCCGTTTCAATTTATTCCCTTCTCTTCATTTACCGCTATATCTATAGGATATGCCTTAAAGGGATTCTACCATTAAAACTTTTTTTTTTGTGTGGACAAGACGTCAGAATAGCCTTTAGAAAGGCTATTTGTCTCTTACCTTTAGACGTGGTCTCCGCTGCGCCGTTCCTCAGAAATATCGTTTTTTTTTTATCGGTATGCAAATGAGTTCTCTTGCAGCGATGAGGGCGTCTCCACCGCTGCCAGGGAAGGGTCTCCAAGCGCCGCCGCCGCCTCCTTCGTCTGCCGCGTCATGTTCAATGTCTTCTTTCGGCGCAGGCTCGTAACCTAACACACTGCACAGGCCACGGGAAAATGGCTGCTAACAATACTGTGCAAGCGGCCATTTTCCCGTGACCTGCGCAGTCTGCTCTACTCTGCTAGAAGTTACCAGCCTGCGCCGGAAGACATTGAAGATGACGTGGTGGACGAATAAGGAGGTGTGGTTTGGAGACACTTCTCTGGCAGCGGTGGGGCCGCCCCCATCGCTGCGGGAGAACTCATTTGCATACCGATAAGAACCGGTATTTCTAAGGAACGGCGCAGCGGAGACCACGTCTAAAGGTAAGAGACGAATAGCTTTTCCAAACGCTATTCCGACGTCTTATCCACAAAAAAAAAAGTTTTAATGGTAGAATCCCTTTAAATGCCTGATAGATGTAGACTTGAGAGTGGGGAATCTGTTTACTGCTGCAGCACATGCACTACTTTCTCCATTCACTTATGTGGGACTTGTACAGGAACATTACCAAGGCTGCCTTAAGACTATGCACGCATCTGCAGCCATTATTTATTCCTTCAAACAATATAGTTAAAACAAAAAATCAGCATCTTCACAAATATCCAAGATTATATATCCTAGTTTTTGCATCTGCAGTTACTATTCAGATCTATAGGTCTCCAGGGTTGCAGACGGCAAACAAACCTTGTGTAGTCTGATCCTGTGTAACGCTGGCCATACACATGACCTATACAGATGTTGGGGATAATGTTCCTCCTTAAGGAGAAATCACCTATTAGGTGTATGGAGACTTATACAGCCATAGTCGCTCCACTGCAAGGGAACATTGGAGGAATATGCAAATCTGTCTATAGAGGGCAGCCTAACAGAGGCACTGCCTCCCTAGTTACATCTGGGGAGACAGATTTGCATATTCCTATTCTACAGATGTAGCAGAGTTAATCCGAACATTGCTGCTGCAGTGAGTTATCTTTATCACAGAAGATGGGAAAAATAAAAGTTATTTTTCCCATATAAAAGTTAGACTTCTCACTGGTTTTTGTTGTCTTCTGTGATCCGATATCACACTGCAGCAGTTTATACAATTCTAAAAGTATGGGTGAACTCTGCTACATCTGTATGTCAGCCGAACCTGCCACATGTAGCAGGACTGAGCAGCCATTTAATGTGCATGGAAACCTGATCCCTTTGTTCTTAGAGAGAGAAGACTGTCAAGTGTCTGGCACAGGTTTCCTTTCCCCATTTAGAATGGCTGAGCGTTCATGTGTATGGGGATGTCGGGAGAGATAGCTGTCAGCTGTTACATGTATTTGTGACAGCTTTCTAGTATGTGTGGCCAGCTTGGCTTCCAGGCAGCAGGAGTGAAGCAGATGGAAAATAGGTGCCATGATCACACTACGCAAAAGTCTGAAGTCTGCAACCAGACATAGGTCTATGTATTTTCAGTCAAGACTTGCTTCATCTTTTTGTTTTGGAGAAGTAAAATCCGTATATAGTCTGTCTTGGTAAAATGTAATTTTATGCATACTAGTGTATAGTGTAGGTACTAACACCTAAAATGTGAATGTTGTTTTCTAGAGTGAAAGAACTGAAAAAAGGAATGAAGTACGCGACATCCTGCAACAATCGCGGCAAAGCTGCTACATGTCTTTCTCCAAAACGTGTTCAGAATTCTTCATCTGTCTCGGGTGAAAAAATATCGCCAAAAAAAGTAAAACTCGGGGGTTCCTCCCCTACCATGGTTAAGCACAAGTCCTGTCCATCTGTTTTCCATCCATCCAATGTCCCCATGTCGTCCACTCCAAAAATCTGCACAAAGCAAAGTACAGGGGGTAGAGGCTGCCCAACCCAAGCCTGGCTAAACCATACTACTCCTGTCAAGGGCACAATAAAGACCAGCAGAAAGAAGAATGAAAGCCATGATAAGATCTCTACCCCAAGGAATCCTCACAGCGTGAAGCCAGACATGGAGACCGAACCAAAAGAAGATCGTAGTCGACAGAGAGTCCAAGCCGTGCAGCCTGTACAAAAGCAAATAGTCTCCCGAACTGGGATGTTTACTGACCTGACGGGAAGATCGTGGGATGCTAATGATGTCCCCGCTTGTAGGAAGCCTGGTGTTGGGTATAGAGAGCTTATAGAGCAGAAAGAAAGAGAAGAACACTTGAAGTACTATCACCAGCAGATTCAGCACCCTCCCATCCTTCTTCAGAAGCTTCACTACCAACCACTTGAAAAAATTTTGGACCAGTATAAACCCCAAGAGGTCACAGTGGGTCATGTCCGAAGCTCTGCACAACGTGAAGGAACTCCAGAAGACCCCGATGACAGCGACTTTAGCGAAGACTCATTTTCATTTACTTCCAACCAAAAGAAAGGAAGAAAAGAAGAGTTGGTCCGAGAGAGGCTTTCTTTCTTTCTTCACCAGAGTTCGCCAAGCCTAGAGATCAAGAAGGTGCCGGCGATGGGGCAAGGACTACAATATTCTTTCTCTGAATCGAAGGAGAAAAAAAGTACCTTAAGTAGTAAATGTGGTTGTGGGTTGTCAGACAGAAAGAGAGTGGAAAATGCTGACCGCAATGTATGGAGTCCTGAAGAAGAGTCCACTAATACTCAAGACACCTCCAATATCAACAGTACTCCAGAAAAGCCATATTCTTCTCAGGAAGACTTAGAAGACCAGATAAAGATAAACGATTCACCTTTGTTTCGCAAGTCAAGTAGTGATTTTAATCCATTACAAGAAAGATGTAGTCGGACTGTGCCATTAAATGGTTCTCCAGCGACAGGTTCGGCGTTGCTTGAAGGAAGGAGTCCAACCATAAATACCTCATGTGAGTCGGCAATGATGGCTCCCCTCACTGTGTCGCTGTTGAAGGATAACTGGTCATTGGAGATGATGCATAATCTCGAACCTCATGAACTCTCCGGAGTTCATGGAGAACCAAATAGTGCAAATTCAGATAAAGCCTTAAGTGTGGAGGATCAGTCTATTGAGAAGAACCTGTCCAATTTGGTCAAAAAAATGCTTCGATATAATGACAGCTTACGTTTAGAGAACTCCCAAAGCAGAGGCAAGGACTGGTTCCTCGACAGCACCTATGAGTCCAAGCCTAGTTCTGCGGGTTCTCCACATTTAGCTGAAAAAATCTCTGCAAGCCCTGCCCGGATTGGACAGTCACCAGCCTCGGCCAAAAATGACTCCTTAGGTATAAATAATTCATTTTTAGAGCTTTCCAATCCTAAATGTAGAGATCAGGTTAGCCAGTATTACGATGCAGATACCGAGGACAGCGGTACAAATATCAAATCTCATGGTATACAGACTCCATGTCTGACATTTGGTAAGAGGAAATCAGAAGATCCTGGTGGAGCTGCCAAAGACCGTGACGACAATAAGGTCTCAGACTCCTCATCGAGCAATGTCAGCCCTGGTCCCCTTCAGTCTCGTTTGCAGGACTCTGAAGACTCCATTAACCTGCCTTTAAGAGACAGCGAGTTAGAGCAACTTAAAAATAAAC